>NC_140581.1:435819346-436557539 GCF_964204655.1 Triturus cristatus | reverse complement strand
GCTCTATTAGCAGAGTTATACCGGGTGGAACGCGGAGGTCGTGGAGGATAGGTCTCTAGGGCATAAGCGAACATGGTCTGAAATGCCCAGAATGATCCATTATAACTAAAAGGCAGGACCAGATAGGGGATTCCCTTGTCCATGGTATGTGGTATCAAACCACACACCCAGCAGTTTGTTGTATTAACCACTAGTTGATGTTGGTGTAAGAGTTGAATGAAAGTGTTATTTATAAACTCAGAGCATCGAGCTTGCTCGTGGGCAGGAAAAGGATGGAAAGAATGAAGAGAAACAACAGTCGGAGAAACAGGAGCATGGGGAGATACTGTAGATGCAACAGGTGTAAAGATCAACTGAATACCAAAAATAATTCCGCCTACCAAAGTTATTAAGACAATCAGAAGTGTCAAAGTACATTGCATTAGGAAACATTTACTGTACAATATGTCGTATAATTTCGTCTTGTGTACATTTATGACATTAACCCGTCGTAATTCAGGAAGCTCCATCTTCTACAACCGTTCGCAACGGATGGTTTGTACCTGTTAAAAACTTGCCTCTGTTTATCCTGGGAGTTCCCAAGACAAACAGAAGAAACCGACCTAGTGTCTGATTCCCTGCAAATTAAAACAAGGCACACGTTACGACCCTACGGTAACCCAGATGGCAAGGTGAGAGAGACAAAAAAGAAAGATAAAAATTTTGAGCAAACTTCCTGACTGAATGGAATGCAGTAAGATCAAAACAGTTTTCAAACAGAAGGGTAATTATGCAATGTCATTAGTTCATAACATGAGAACGTAGATTATATCTGTACTTTCCGGGTCTTGTCTGGTCTTGAAATAGCTGGTCTACAGGTGCGGAGATGTTCGACTCCACAGGTGACAAATGTTCACTTTGTACAATACTCGGTTCAGGATTCAAAGGAGCGGTTCCTGCCGGGGTGTCAAAGTTCTGTGTTTCCGTTCGTGGGTGGTCCGTTATGTACTCTGCATCACTGAAAGGGATGTGCCTAGGAACAGGTTCTGTCTCAGATACACCAATTCCCTGTCTAACCCAGTTATCATAGGGGAGTGGAAGAGGGACACGCTTCGTATGGCTGGCGTGCACCCAATTTTTCCTGCCAGCTAGGCGTACTGCAGTCCTGGTTGCGAGGAGGACCTGAAACGGGCCCACGAATCTTGGCTGGAGGTTCCGAGTACGTTCAAAGTTCCGAACTACCACTTGATCGCCGGGTTTCAACGTGTGGCCTGGACTCTCCGGCAGTTTAGGCAAGGATTCGAATACCTGTTGATGAATAAGGCTCAATTTAGCAGTCAGATCATGAAGGTAATCAATCAACATTGGGTATTCAATCTGTTTGAATTCCTTTGGCCTAGGGACTCCCCAAACATTAGCAGGGCGGCCAAACACAATCTCATATGGGCTAAGCCCTACTCGAGAGTGTACAGTCGCTCTGGTGGACAGTAAAGCTAAAGGCAGTGCGTCTGGCCAAGATAGACCAGTGGAAGCTTGAATTTTCGCAAGTTTCAGCTTCAGGGTGCCATTGTACCCTTCAACCAAACCCGCTGATTGTGGGTGATTCGCACTGTGGTATTTTTGGGAAATACCCAGACCTGCACACACACTCTTCATAACTTTCCCTACAAACTCACTTCCATTGTCCGACCAAACAATCCGTGGCATACCATACCTAGGGAAGTATTCTTTGAGGAGGATTTTGGCAGTGGACATAGCAGTGTTATCCTTTAACGGATATGCCTCAATCCATCTTGAGAAGGCACAGACTGCCACTAGGACGTATTTGAGATTGTTACACCTGTCCATGTGGATAAAATCCAACTGAATCACTTCAAAGGGACAAGAAGGGGGAGCAAAATGGCCAGTTGGGGTTGGGGTTCCCTTGCCAGGATTATGCATCAGGCATACCATGCAATTTTTCACCACTCTTTCTGCACACTTAGTAATTCCATCGTTCTTCCATACTGGAGCTAACATTTTACAGATCCCTTTCGAACTGATGTGCGCCGCTCCATGCGCCATCGTGACTACTGCAAGTACATACGCATCAGGTAACATCCAACGTTGCTGCTCAGACAAATCGACCCAACATCCACTTGAATCCATTTTACCCGTTTTCTCCTTCCATTCATTTTTCTCATTTTCAGTTGCTTCATTCTGGATTGTTTTCACACTTTCAATCGTATTCTCACACATTCCTGATTCCGCAATCCATCTTGCAGACGTTGCAACGTACATTCGGCTCGTCATGTTCTTGGCCGTTTCTTTAGCGACCTCATCAGCAAACGCATTCCCACGGCCAACATCATCCGTAATCTTCCGATGTGCACTGCACTTCACAATTGCAACTTCATTCGGTAGAGTCAGGGATTCCAATAGATCGCTGACTAACTGTCCATGTTGGATCTTAGTCCCATGGGACGTGAGAAATCCTCTTTCTTTCCACAGGGTCCAAAACTATGTGCTACGCCGAAGGCGTATTGGCTATCAGTAAACACATTCACTCTCTTTCCCTCAGCTAAAACACACGCTCTTGTCAATGCAATTAATTCTGCAGCCTGGGCAGAATTCTGACTCACTCTTGCGGTCTCCACAATTGTACTCAAGGTTGTAACTGCATACGCGGCCGTCACATCACCATTCTGTAATTTGAAACAAGACCCATCGACATATAAAGTGCCATCTGGATCTAGTAATGGAGTATCTTTTAAATCAATCCTACCTTTTGTTTCTTCCTCAGTTCTGAAACAACAGTCATGGGGCTCTGAATCACTCGACTCTTGGGTAGTCGGCAACAGTGTTGCTGGATTCAATATGTTGCATCGCTTGCTCTGAATGTGACTTGCCAAAAGCGTCAGCTCATAGCCTGATAGTCTAGCACTGGTGAGGTGCTGAGTTTTCGTTCGATTCATGAGTGTATCCACAGCATGTGGAACCATGACTACTAACATGTTGTTCATGACTAGTCCAGCAGACTGTCGAATAGACACTGCAGCTGCCGCTGTAGCTCTCAAACAACTTGGCAACGCTCTGGCTACCGGATCTAATGTGGATGAGAAATATGCACAAGGCCGCTGTTTGTCACCAAATTCTTGCGTTAATACACTCAATGCACAACCTTCTCTTTCATGGACATATAGAGTAAACGGCTTACTGTAGTCAGGAGTACCCAACACAGGAGCTGAACACAGCGCATCACGTAAGTCAGAGAAGCTCTGTTGACATTCATCAGACCATGGCAAAGGGCTCGGAACACCTTTTCCAGTCAGGGCTACCAATGGTTTTGCCATGAGAGAAAAATTTGGGATCCATTGCCTACAGTATGATGTAATACCCAAAAACGCACGCACTTCTCTCTGTGTGCTTGGTACAGTCATCTGCGAAATTGCTTTGATTCTCTCTGGGGTCAACCTTCTTCCCTCCTTTGACAAAAGATGACCTAAGTAGGTCACTTCTTGGCAACAATATTGCAGTTTAGAAGGTGACACCTTGTGATGTAAGTCTGACAAATGACGTAATAAAGAAATTGTAGCTGCTTTGCAAGTTTCCTTGTCATCAGCGGCTAGTAAAAGATCGTCTACGTATTGGATCAGAGCAACACCATGAGGAAGTACAAGGGCATCTAATTGACTCTTTAATGCTTGGCTGTAAATTGAAGGGCTCTCACAATAACCTTGTGGAGCGCGTTTGAATCTGAAACTGCGACCTCCTAAAGAGAAACCAAAAATGTCTCTACTTTCCTCGGCTATGGGAATGCTGAAAAAGGCATTTTTCAAGTCGATCACTGTAAACCATGAAGCTGAGGCAGGAATCAACGTCAGTAATGCAGTGATATCTGGGACTACAGGAAACTGTGGAATCACTATTTTGTTAACTTCTCTGAGGTCAATCACAAATCTGTAAATTGGAGGTTTGGAAGGGTCAGTACGTTTCAAAATCGGTAGAACAGGACTATTGCAGACGTTCCCTCTAGTTTCCTCAATCACATCTTTCTGTATTAAGTCTTTCACAATCAGCAAGAGTGCTCGTTCACCTTCATTCGAAATCCGATACTGTGGGATTCGTGGGAATTTAACATTAGCTTTCAGACTTATCACATAAGGGGGAATTTCCAAGAGGCCTACATCATTTGGACCAGTCGCCCAAAGGGTATCAGGGAGAGAACGCAGCTCCTTTGGGAGCTTGTCCATCGACATATACATCGGAGAGATGACTCGTTTGCCTAATGTGAGCTGTACTCCTGAAGGAGAACAGTACAGTGTCGTGTGCAGGCGTTTCAACAGATCTAAACCAAGCAGATTCTCATTACAACCGGTTGTTAGAATAAGGGGTGCTTCTAGTTCGCATGGCCCAACAGATATTGACAAAGGACTAGAAACAGGATTGTGAACAGGGGCGCCTGAGAATCCTACCGACGTGTTCGTTAAGCCAGACAAAGGTGCGCCAGGGAGTTTCGCATGCATAATTGAACTTTTTGCCGCACCAGTATCCAACAGAAACGGTTCGACCACGCCTGAGGTAACTACTGTGACATAAGGTGCACTCTGATCAACTGGAACTGATACTACTCCCTCTCTCTGCCTGCGCTGTCCTAGTGCTCGCTTCTTTGAATGTCTTCATTATGATCATAGTAATCTCCAACATGATACTGTGGAGATCTACCTGGTTGCGTAGGTTGTATATTTCGTTGATCAAAATAATTCGATTGGCGATCAGTCTGTGGTGTCATCGTACCACGCCCTCTACCTCTAGGAGCTTGCATAAACCCAACATTACCTCTCTGAGCTGGGACACCACTAGTTTGTGGGTGCAGTACTGGACACTCATTCTTATAATGACCCTCCTTTTTACAATAAGCACACTGATTCCATGCTAACTGTTGTCGGGGAAAACTATAATTACATCTTTGGGCCATCCCTTGCTGGAATTGTGGCTGTGGCTGAAACTGGGGTCGCTGCTGTGAATCTGACTGATTCGAACGAGGCGGATACGCCTGTTGCAGAAGAACTTTGGTCTTTAAATCTTTCGTTTTCTTTTCTGACTTTTCCTTCTCTTCTTTCTCTCTATTCTCGTAATACTGAGCAGTTGCAAGTATCTGTGCTGTCGTCGACACTGCCCATGCACTTTCAGAATCCTTTAACTTGTTACTAAGCTCAGGTAGTAAATTAAACACGAACTTGTCGACAAACAATCTCTGGCCTCCCTCAGTACTCATATCTTGCCCACTGTGGTCTACGAAGGTCTCTTCAAATCTAGTGAAGAAGTCAGAGACGCTTTCGTCCTTCTTTTGCTTGCATGCCGATAATTTATCCCAATTGACTCGTAACGCTGGCATCAGCGTTTTCATCAGAGTAATGATTCTGCCAGGTAAAGCAGCAATCAGAGGTTCAGGTTTAGCACCGCCGACTTGTTGCGCATCTGCCGCTATAATAGCTGCCCAATCACCTCCTAAGGCGACTGGTTGGTTTTCTTGCCGAATTTTGGCCCATATAGGCTGTGGCACCACATTACCAAACAACATTTCAATGTCTGCCAAATTCATGATACACGCTTGAACTGTCTGCGTTAACTCTTTGTAATAACCAGCAGGATTTTTACGTGGGTCTGGTAACGCTTGTTTTACGGCTAACACTTCAGCCCGTTTCCAAGGGATGTGTATCCACACTCTCTGGAAATGTGCCGGGGCAGCGACAATATTATTAGCCCCATCTGCTGGAACTGCGTCACGCCATATCGGTGGAACTTCCCTCATTGGATATTGACCTCGTTTTTTCCTAGTAGTAATCGGTGAACCATCAGGGTCTCTTGTCGCTCGAAGAGGGGACTCATCCCGATAAGCTAAAATCAGTTCTATCGCTCCCCTTACTTCTGAACCTATCACCATTCCTGCGGCAAATTTCTGTTGAATATTTATCAGGTCAGAGGGGACGGAGTCTAAATCATCATCTTCCCATTCTTCACGCACAAGAGAACACATCACGTCAAAAACATAACGTTGAGTTGGTTCATTCCATTGCATAAAGGTATCTAACACTCTTCGTGCATCATACTTCGCAGCTTTCGACATCCACCTAAGAGCTGTCGAATCTAACGTGTCTCGTTCTTGGGAACCAGGAAGCTGGCTACGTCTCTGTATAGAGTCAGAAACGGGGGTCCCAATTAAAGACCTGTAGAGAGGAGTTAAGATATTAGTTACAGAGTCGGTTATTTTCCGACGAACGGAAAGCGGAGTCAGAATGTTCACAGGGTTCGGGGACAGGACAGCTGAAGCAGATGAAATAGTAAGGGTAGGAGTAGCAGGTAAAGCAGTTTGCGAAACGACAGGCAAAGGCGGAACAGGCGCCCCAGGAAGAGGGGGTGCCGAAGGAACATTAACCACGGGAAGGATAGGAGCTGGAATCAAAGGGAGTGGAGCAGCTATTCCAGGCTGACCAGCAGCTGGCTGTACAACAGGTAGTAACTGTGGTACTGTAATACCCTGCGCATACGGTGGGGGTGAATTCAACAGGTAAGACAACAGAGGATCCTTTTCATGATCCTCCATCGGCTTAGCAGGACATGATGGCAATACAGGGTAAAATTTATCAATTGCCAAATTATATTTTCTATTCGCCATCTCCATTGCTTTCTCAGTCTCGTTGACATGCAGCTGCCTAGCAGACTCCATTAAAGTCAACCCTTTCTCTTTCTGTTCTTTCTTCGTTTTCCTAATTTCTCTCTGTTTGGCTTCTTTGCGCCATACGCGAAAAGAATCAAACATTGCCGGCCGGGCTTTTTTCTTGAACAACTTCATTTCTAGATTGTCTAGTATTTCCGTTTCGAAGCTACCATGCGGTGGCCAACTAAGGACACCATCTTTTTTGGTGTAACGGGTCCATACTTCATTATACGTAATAGGACCCACACCATGTTTACAATAGAGCTCATATGTAGGAGTTCCAATCGGAGGAACCGAACACGAATCCTCCAACCGGGAATCCCCGTTGCAACGTAACCAGGACAAGAAACAATTACTACTGGTAGTCATGACAACAAAGACAAATTCCAACAAAAATGCGCAGAGAACTTAGGCCTACCAAAATGAACTAATACCAAAACAAAGATTATCTAAACAAGAGCAACCAATGATAATCTACGAATTAAACCAGAGCAACAAGGAACAACCAAACTGAGCGTAGCCCACTTAATACTTAACTGAAATGTGGAAGACGTCACCAAGGAGAACCCGTCTATGTCTCGCCGTACTAAGGTCTGCACCTCGGGTCCAAGACAGGGCGACAGTCAGGGCAGCGGTCCTCTGTAGCCGTCTGGGAACGGGAACCCTCGTGGAAGAGATCGTCGGGCCACTTTTACGACATGCAGGGATCGATGAAGCGGGGTACCTCCCTCCGGAATCTTCACACGAAACTTCTCGAACTTTTCAGGCTTTGGACCGGTACCGGATGACGTCGCCCCACATTGGGCGCCAATTTGAGGTTCTGGACTTTTAAGAGTCCAGAGGTGTCAGGGAAACAACACCCGAAGACCCCTGAGTTCCTCCTGTCCCGGTGCACAAATAAACAGAGACACGGGCTTCTCGATGGTGGCGTCAAAGACCAAGGTTTATTTACTGCAGGGACACAGAAATCATAGGAACCACACAGAGGCAGAATCTACGAGACTGTTCAAATTGCATTAAGTGGGGTACTCTTTAAATACACGCAAAATGTCTTTAGGCAACATTACACGAATATTTCTCATGCCCAACCCGACATCCCAAACAAACAGTAAATTTGACATCAAACAATAATTAGTTGTAGGTTTTCGGTATTCGATCAGGTCCTCTCGACAGTTTTCCATTCTTCGCCCGATCCTCCCCATCATAAACATCGTAACCTCCCCATTGTAAAAGCCCAGAAGGAAAGGAGCAGAGCCAGGTGCAAAGGATTGAAATGTAGGATAAGAGGTGTTTATGGATCATAAACGGGCATGGCTACCGTCTTCGGCCTTTCAGTCAGGACAACGGACACGAGAACCAGTATAGCAGGACTGGCCTCAGGCAAGGGAGGTGGCTTGATTCTGCCTAGTCATGCAGCGTCAGCCTTTCTCGGGCTCGAGCTTACGTGTCCTTAACAAGGTGACTCTGCCGGGGTCATTGTCCGTTCATTGACTATGTGAGGGCAAGAAACAAAATGGATGCCGTAACTAAAATGGATGCCATGACTTTTACGACAGAATGCCCTATTTTCCAGTGAATTCACGCTAGTTGCGCAGCGAAAACACTGTCATGTATACAATGGATCATTTGCGGTTCATTGGTACCGAAATCGTGTCAGTACTACGATACCGAATTCACGGGTTCGGATTGCTACAGAACCTCACCCTCCTCTGGCCCTTTCCTTTCCTTCGAGCATAATATGCAGCTCCAGAACACTCACATCTCTGGAATGTAAGAGGCTGGGCCTCTTGGCTCATGCTCTGACTTTAACCTTGTGACCCCCTGCCTTTTATTCTGTGCTTCACCCTTCCGCCTCAAATCGGCCCCAAGATCCCTCCTGCCCTCCCCTCCGGGGGCCTACAGTAAAGCCCATGCTTTCTCTTCTCTTGCAACCCCTGCCCAACCCTCCTTTGCACTTTGCCTTTCCTGTGCACCTTATGTTTCACCCAGTGCCTGTACTTGCTAACCCCGCTCCCCTTGGCCTCTCATATCTTACCTCATCCAGGGCTTACATTAAAGCTCAATAGTTTACCCATGGGGAATTCACGCAATCCTCAGGCACACCCTAATTTCTCTCCTTGCACTGGGCCTCTCCTCTCACTTTGTGCATGCACCAGGGGCATCTGAACACGCCACTGTAGCTAACAGCAGCTGTGGAGTTCTTGGTGGGCCTCTTCTTTCTACAGTTCCAGACAAAGGTTCATAATTTACTTGAAAGGGTTGATGGATATATACATGGATGGATATAAGGATGGATGGATGAGTGAAAGGATGGATGGATGAGTGAAAGGATGGATGGATGAGTGAAAGGATGGATGGATGAGGTGAAAGTGGATGGATGGATGGGGTGAAAGTGGATGGATGAGTGAAAAGATGGATGGTTGAATGAAAGGGTGTATTAATGGATGAGAGAGTGTAAGTGAAAGGAGGGATGGTTGAATGAAAGGGTGGATTAATGGATGAGAGAGAGTGAGTGAAAGGATGGATGGTTGAATAAAAGGGTTGATTAATGGATGAGAGAGAGTGAGCGAAAGGGTGAATGGATGGGGTGAAAGTGGATGGATGGATGGACGGATGGATGGCAGGGTGGATGTGAAGATTGATTGATGGGTGGGTGGAAGGATGTGAAGATTGATGGGTGGGTGGAAGGATGTGAAAATTGATGGGTGGGTGGAAGGATGAGTCAAGCGGTGGATGGATGGATGAGTCAAACGGTGGATTGATGGATTTGAGTGAAAAGGAGGATGATGGGGTGAAAGACGGAAGAGCAAAAGGGTGGATGAATGGTGGGATGAGTAAAAGGGTGGATGGATTTGAGTGAAAAGGAGGATGATGGGGTGAAAGACGGAAGAGCAAAAGGATGAATGGTGGGATGAGTGAAAGGATGGATGGATTTGAGTGGGATGGAGGAGTGAAAGATGGAAGAGCACAAGGATGGCTGGATGGAGGGATGAGTGAAAGAGTGGATGCATATGAGTGAAAAGGTGGATGGAGGGGGTGAAAGTGGATGAATGGATGAGCGAAAGGATGGATGGATGAGTGGAAGGAGGGATGGATGAGTTTGAATGATAGATTTGGAGCTGGAAGGAAAGGTTTGGCCAGGGGTGTTGTGAACCACTCGCTTTAGCAGCTACAGCGGGGTGGAGCTCTTGATGAGCCTCTTCTGTCTGGAGCTCGGCAGACAAAAGCCCATAATTAACGTGTAAGGATGAGTGAGTGAAAGGATGGATGTGAGTGAAAGGGTGGATGAGTGACAGGGATGTTGGATGGACGATGGATGTGTTGATGAAGGAAAGGGTGAAAAGATAGATGGGTTGCAGGGTGGATGGATCAGTAAGCGAAAAGATGGATGAGTGAAAGGGTAAATTGATGGATGAGTGGAAGGATGGATGAGTGAAAGGGTAAATTGATGGATGAGAGGAAGAATGGGTGAGCGAAAAGATGGACAGAAGGATGGCTATGTTTGGGGATGGATGGGTAGATTTGGATATGGATGGGCGGATGGATGAATTGACAAGCAGAATGGTGAAAGGCTGATTAAAGAATGAATGGAAGCTAATGTAAAGGTGAAATGTTAGATATCAGTGGGTGAATGAAAGGATAAATGTGTAGGTCTGCAGAAAAGAGGCAAAATACGGAAATCACTAGTTTTCAAATCCTTCTATACTATGAGCCTGACATAACCAGAGAGGCTATTATCCGAGCTCTTCTATAATGAGTGCTGCCATTATTTGACGGTGCACATCAAGGCACCAAAGGGACAAGTGGATTTTGTACAGGACATGTAGATTTATGAAGCTACCTGTCCCATGGACAAATAGATATTTTACTAAATTCCACACCCCTGCTCTATGTGTGTCTAGAAAGAATACACAATGCCCAACTATCACCCACACCCAGCCATGCAACCCAGAAACAGACTGCAGGCACCAAATAGCTAAGGCACGAAAATGGCAACTTTCTAAAAGAGGCATTTTCAAAATTTTAATTTCAAATCTGACTTCACTATAAGATAGGATTTTAAATCCCAATTCTAAAGACACCAAACATGAACTAGGAACCGCTCCCATTTGAAAATTACACTTATAAAATATAATACGATAACTCCAATGTTATCCTATGGGAGAAGTAGGCCTTGCAGTAGAGAAAAACAAATTTAAGAATTTTTACTGTCAGGACATGAAACACTCAAAAGTATAAGTCCTACAGTTTAAATACATTGAACCCTGCCCTTTGGGCTGTCCAGGGCCTTCCCTAGGGGTGACATATGTATTGGAATTGGCATAAGGTTTACTTAGTGAGGTCAAAATAGTAGTTTTAAATTCCACACACACAGGCTGCAATGGCAGGCCTGAGGCATATTTAAAGTGCTACTTAGGTGGGTGGCACAATCAGTGCTGCAGACCGACTAGTAGCATTTCATTTACAGACAATGGGTACAGGTAGTGTCACTTTGCTAGGGACTTACAAGTGAATTAAATATGCAAATTAACATGTTTTAAGGAGTGAGCACTGCTTTAGCACTGGATAGCAATTGTAAAGTGTGCCAGCAAAAACAAAGTCACCAAAAGCAGGAGGTCTGAAGGTAAAAAGTTAGGGGGAAAACCACGCCGTGGATGCCACGTATAGCAAATCCTTTAGGGGCCGATTACGATCTCGCCCGGAAAGCCTCCGACATAAGGTCTTTCTGACCAAGATCGTCAGTTTCACTTCCGACCACCTAATTACAATTTAGGCGGTCAGAATTTAAATCGCCCGGTCATTCTGACGGGCTCAAGGAGTCCGTCGGCAGTTGGTAGTGGCACGTAATCCAAATGGACAACATTTCCAGATGACAATGCTCGGTTTTTGCCAGGCTTTCCATTCCAGGATTTCCAACATGGAAAGCCTGTCGTAAAGCAAGATTGCGGGCCCCCAGCAGGGCCCCCTTCTCTGTGTGGCCTCTGCTTGGGGGCCTGAGTCCCTTTGTTGATACCTGCACTTGGCAGACACTGGGGTGCCTGCCAAGCAGTGCAGGGATGAGCACAACCTCCCACTTCACTATGGGAGCTTGTGCTATGGCCGGTTTAAGAGAAATGTGAGTAATTTGGCATTCAGGACCGGAGGTCGGTTTGACCCGTATCCACAACAGTGTCAGGCAGAAGCAAGTCGTGCCAACATCGTAATAAGCCCATTGGTCTCTAACAACATGTTTAGGAAACATGTGAGCTTAAATATTCGTAATAAGCACACAGTCTGCTCTGAAGCAGGTAAAACATTCTCCTATTAGACTTTTTCCTACTCTAAATGAGCATCAACTCCTTAGGCAGCCCACCATTGTCTGAGAAACGTTAAAATCATTTCCTTACTCAAATACATTTTACAAGCTCAATATCAATGTCACTTCTATAATTACATTGCTGTTTATGTCACATGACTAAAACAAAATCAGTCACCCTATATCTATACGAGTCAACGCACAAATGTGCTTAAATGGGCGCCTACAACAGTAATATGCCATTCTTTTGAGAGGCAGCTTAGCTGTGCACTCACATTCTTTTTTGTGAATGTGTTAAGTGAACTCAGTGGGAATGAAATTGCCCTTTCTGGGGTTTTATAAAAGCTACATTGAATTGCTATATGCATTTTTTATATAGCTATGTTTGAATCGGTAGGTAAGATTCCTAAACATGATTTTTATTGGCACAGGCTTTATTATAATCTTCCACATTAAGAGATATTTTCACTCCGTGATTGCTACAGTATTGAGTAACAAGGAAACTTGTCTTGGTCACCCAATCGATCCTTCATTTACTTCTTAAATTCTTTATTTTCTTTGATTCTCTAACATGTGTTATCATTGAGGTGCACGTAAAAATAATTGCTTATGTAGAATTGCAACAAAGAAAATGAAGTTTGACAGCGCATCAGCTTTTAAAGTGCTTGAGATGCACTCTCATCAGGAAGAATTATTCTCAAAGCAACATTTTATAAATTATTTTCTGTACTTACAATATGACATTAAAATCATTATTAAAACAGCTGGCTAACTTCATTAGGTACATTTAGGTAAAATAGCAGTCAACTTACATGTACGATCTAGGAAAGTGTATTTATCACATCAAGTCTGTTATTTGATTTACTGGGTAATATTGCCTCATGCCTATATTCCACAATCATCTAAATTCAAATCGAGTTAGCCTCCCCAGCTTAAAAAGAAATTGACTGTATCCAGAATGTATTAACTGTTCATCTTGGTTATTTTCGGATTTTAAAAAGACACTGCATGGCAGAGCATTCTTTTGAATTATTAGTGTAATAGACAGCGATGGTTAACAAATGTATTTTGAATGATGTGGCCTGTTGTTATTGTGTTTATTTCATCTGATTACATTTAGGACTGAAGACTTTTAAGTGTCTTCAAAGAGAAAAGCATTATCTTTGATGTCAGCTCAATCTGTGAGCTTTTGAGTCCCTCAGAAAGGGTTTGTTCTCACCCTCTTTGTATTGTATACTGTGAGTTGGGTCACTGACACAATATCGAAAACAACAATACTGTGATGCAAAAATATCCTGTCAAAAACAACGATTACAAAAATATAATGTCCTTCTGCTTATAATGTTGAGCACGAAAATATCGAATAAAATATTGTTTCACACTAATAATATTGGTAAAAAACATACAAAAATATCGTTTTTTAACATATATGGTTTAAAATAGTAAATTTTAAATATGTCAAGACATAACATTAGTATAATGTAAATTAAATAAATGTAAATAATGTGTAATGCTATATAAAAATATACACCTATATAATAACACAAATTTACATATGTGTGAGTATGTTTATGTATACATATATAAAATGTGACACTATTATTAAGAATATATATTTTCCATTATATTATTTTTTGGGTTTTTTATAATACATATATTCCATGGTACGGAGGCACACAACATGGAAAGCATCCACAGCAGCCGGTGGTGCAGATTAGCAGTGTGCTCTATTGCAAGCCTCCAACAAAATCACCAAGTGTGCAAAGTACAAGAAAAGAAAATTGACTCAGCCGAGGTGTTTCGGCTGGATGTGTCTTACCGGGCTTATGTTGCTATCATGGATAACATCATTCATTTATATAGTCCTTTATCATTTTCATTGGCCCATGAAACACTAGAGCGTTCAGTACCAGGTATCATGACCAATTTCAGTGTCCATTTTGTCTTTTTATCCTTCTAACATTTCACAAGAAAACTGTTTTTTTCGTTTCATTTTTCAAATTTAAAGTACACATTTTCATTTGCCCATTGTCTCTGTTTGTGTCCCTTTCTCTATACTGAAGATTTCCTTAAGCATTGCGAGCTACACATCGTTCACGATCAGTTTTTTGCCATAGAGAAAACGATTCACAGTGAAAGACTGCAACATAGCAAAGATGCTCTCAGGTAATGCTGAGCTTGATATAACACCTCAACATCCTTCATTAGTGGGTAATATATGCGCAAAATGTTTTAGACGTCAGAAATTCACGTTTGTAAGTTCATCATAAAATCAGCACATTTAAAGTCGAGCTGTGTTACATTTGTCCAATTGGCCACTTCACACACTCCCTCCATAAGACCAAAATACATTGTTAGATATGCTCCTAGTACTCATGTTGCATTTATAAAGTGATGTGTGCCCATTAAAAAGTGACATCTGCATGGTACATATTGTGCATGTCCCTTGATGTAAACAGGTACACTTGAAGCTGAGTATGTATTCGATCCGCCCAATTGGCTGCTTCACACATCCCCCCCCCCCAAATCAAAGTACATTGCTAGATATAATCATAGTACTTAGGTTATATCTATAAGGTGATGTGCGCACATTACAAATTGACATCTTCATGGTATGTATTGCACTTTACCCTTGACCAAAGTTCCAATTCAGGCTATCTGAGCAAATTTGCATTACTCTCTTTATATATTTATAAAGTGATGTGTGCTCATTACAAAGTGACATCTGCATGATATGTATTGCACATTACCCTTGACGTAAATGCAGTTCCTATTCAGGCTATCTGTGCAAATTCGCATAAATCTCTCCATAAACAGGGGTATAGAATTTGATGTAATTACAGTACAAATGGCAATTAAGTGATGTGTGCTCAGGAAGAAATCATCATCAACAGTAGATTAGTTCAGATGGTTAGGGACAAATACTTCGGAAAATTAATCCCATATTAGGCACTTATTCGTTCATATCTGGTATTGAATGCTTATCTACTATATGGGTGAGACAAAGTTGGTAATGCAAGATAAGGTTCTAAGTTGGTTACTTATGTGCCTTAGGTACTCACTATTCAGGATGAGTGCCAAGTGCTCAATCATAATGCAAGTGAGTCCAAGTTAGCAAAAGTGACCAAGGGGAGGTAAAGGAAGCATGGAAAGCCATTAAAGCCAAAATGGGGAACAAATGAACTGAGTTTTAATTATTATTTTCAGTAAAGTTCTATGTGCTCAATACTTGAGGACTAATATCACAATAAAACCAACAGTGAATCAAGATTATGAATAAACACTCACTAAGAATGATAATTCATCCTACATTGCAACATGCACTGTCCTTGCTTGTAATACCAGTGGGCCAGGAACATTGTACGAAACACAATTAAAAAACATTCTAGGGGGAGGAGCCAAGATGGCGACCGGGACGGCAGCGTAGACTCCCGGCTCCGTGAACCTCCGTATCCCGCACGGATATCCTGCATTAGATCCTCAGCCTGCGCTATGCGCCCGTGTTTGTGAATGAGAGCGGCAACCGATCGAGTGACTCCGAAGTTTCTGGCGGCTGTACCGCCGGAGAAACGGGTATTTGCAATTTGTGGCCTGTGCGGCCCTGGAGCCGGGACCTCGAGTGGACACCTTGGCCGGGTGGCAGTTTAACAACAGCGGCCTTTGGTGACTGGGTGGAGTCGGACTGCCGGATCGGTGCGACTATCGGCCTCCATTTCGCCGTGGTCGCATCCTACCACTAAGCGGAGCGGAACAAGTGCATGCCCGGGGTGGCAGTTCCTCGACTCTCCGGTGATTGCCTCTGCCTTCGACGGTGAGCTGCCCGAACGCCGCCCGTAACTCGCCCTGATCCCTGCGGGCTGCTCCCGGATTTTCGCGGGCGCTGGTCCGTGGTGGGGACGACGGTTGCCTGTGACTACATAACGGATACATTTTTGGTCTGCCTCCGGAACCCTGTTTGACAGCGACATGGACCTTGATGCGCTTGCCCCTGGGTCCCGGTCCCAATACGGGTTGGACCTACCCGGCGGCCATCTTGTCACGATGAAGTCTACCATCCTGTCCACCAGGTTACAGCAGGAGCGGGAGTGTGCGACTCTGGGGAACGTAGCGGAGCGATCGCAGAGAGCTGTGCTGGGGTACTGTGACCTTCTCGAGGCTCTCGGTGCCCTTCATTCCACCTTGCTTCATGGCGTTTGGGTATTGGGGAGTAGGCTTGATGGTGTGGCATCAGCGTTGGGACAGTTGCGGCCTGCCTGTCCTCAGATACACAGGGACTTCCTGCACTGCACTCAGGACGACAATGTCGGGGCCACCCCTGTGACTAGTGACCAGCTGGAAACTCCGGACAGTCTACTATTGTGTGATCGGCTGGCTGTGGGTCGGATCTGTCCCGGAGGTATTGGACCTGAGTGGGGGGGGGGTGGCCTTGTCCGGTGCGCGGCCTCCGGCGACCCGGGGAAAACTCAAGCAACGGTCGTCTACTCTGGCTGATTCCGCCTTCCTGGACCTTGTGTGCAGTGCAGATCCTGGGGCAGCACTGGGAAAGACGTTCCTCCATAATGCTGACTGGGTTGGTACTCAGAGACTTCCACCCCACCGGGGTGCATCGCTTCCTGGTCGTTTTTGGACGCTCCTTTACCGTGTAGCATTGGACATGGCGCCGGGTCGAGGGGTATGCATGGGCGGATTTGCCAAGAGTGGCCAAGGATAGGAATGATCTATCAGAGGTGGTCGGCTAATAGGCGGGCGGGCTCGGGGTTGCGTGCTCTCATGGTATAACTGTCGGTATAGTAGGTGCAAAATGCTCCCCATCTTTCTTTGACATGGTCGATTTTGTGTTGCTTACTGTTTGCTTTGGGGGAAACATAATGTGCGGGAGGGAGACGCCGGGGGCATGTTTTGAAGGCCCTCCTCCAGTTTATTAATACTCTCTCTACCCCCCCTTCTGGTGGGGGTCTTTTCTTACTCCTTTTTCCCTGCTTCTTCTATATTTCGGGTCTGGTTCCAGGGCGACAGGCACACTGCTGGGGGGGGGCCGTACTCATCTGCAGAGGTGCAGGGTGGGGGGTTGGGGGAGGGGATTCTTTAGTCTTTAATCTCTTTTTCCATGGCCTCCTTTTTCTTCTCTGATTCTTCTTGTTTTCTTTTTCTGGGATCAGCGTGGTACACCTCCTTTGTTGTGAATCGTTGCCTTTTCATGTGTGCCACAATTTCCGGGGTGTTCTCTGGGCTTTAGGGCAGGGGACTGTAGGCGCAGCTGGGCATGATATTCTTCTTCATCCTGAATTTTCTGTGTCTGCGCCATTGATCCAATAGATTGCTGTTTATTGCTTACGTTTATCATTCTCCCTGCCTCTTGTCGCTGTTGGGAAATTGTTCGGCACCTGATCCTTCTGTCTTTTTCCATTATAAAATGAAAACCCTTCTTATCCTGGTGTCCTACCTGCGCTGTTCACTGGCCAGACTATATTAGCATGAAGATTCTGCTCCCCGAGGTGCTACCTGTGTTAACTTTTGATCTCTGTTGCTCTGATTGCTTAGCGGCCGGCCCCGGGGGGTTGTAGGCCCATACTTGTTATTGATTGAAATGTCAATAAAGGTTTTAAAAAAAAAAAGAAGAGAGGGAAGAAGTAGTGAAGGGTAGAGGCAGGAATCAAGAGGTGTATATCAAGGCATACAACAATAGGAGAGAATGTGGCGCAACGGCTAGAGTTGCTGACTTTGGAGCTGCGAGACCAGGTTTGAGTCTCGGTGTCGGCTCAACATTCTGTGATTCTGGGCAAATCACTTAATCTCCCAGTGCCCACCAAAAATGATTGTGTTCTTCTGTAATGTAACTAGTGCTCATGTAAAGCACTCCAATACCGTCAGGTCAAGATCGTGCTACATAAAACTGCAACGAAAAAAGTCCATTATTTATAGTCCACTTTTGAACTACAGATGTACATGGAGTTCTGCATCTGTATTGTGCCCCCAGGGGACCTCAGTGCCTAAAATCACAATCAATTTACATTCCTTATATCTAAGATCTTTCTCTCTATCACCTCCCCATGGGTTAGTTTTAACATGCTTGATCCCATAGTACATAAAGGCTGCCAAAGATCACTCATGATGTTGTTCCAAGTGACAGACCATGGGATAACTTTTGTCCAATTTGTTATGGCTCACATATGCTGGAGAATCCTGTTCTTTAGTTTGTTAATACTGCTGCCGACATACAGTTTGTCACAATCACACGGTAGCACATACACAACATGATCCATGTTACATGTTATTCTGTCCTGAATCATGACATTGAGGCCCACAAATATCTGATGGGACTTCTGGTTCAACCTGTACTAGCGAGTTTTGCAAGTTACATTCATATTGTCTGATAGCCAAGTCCTCTCTTTCCCTGGGTCAAAGAAGATTTGTGTTAGGACGTCACCCAATGACCTTGTTTTCCTAAAGGTTATATGGGGACTAGAGGCAATGAACTCTTTTTATTTTTTTTTTAAACTCTTTTTATTAAACATAGAGAAAACGACATTTCTGAGTACAAGAAGGTGGACAAATACAGTAGCAAAAACAACAGTTGATGGACAGAATGCAGAACAATGTCATACATTCACCCGAGTACAGAGATCTGGGCCTAAATCCATAGTTTATTTGCTCACCATGCCGTTCCAGTTTGAACCCAGCCATATGCAAATCAGTCTTGGACTGGAAACAAGCACCCTAGGACCGGTTTCGGGGTTTCACCCCTCTTCAGCCAGGATAGCTTGATTCCAGTGGCATGGAGAACACGGGGCCCACGTCTGGGCATACCCTTCCCACTCGGGGTGACAATTGCAAAAAAACAGTTGATGGACAGAATGCAGAACCGGTCCTAGGATGCTTGATTCCGGTCCAGGGAAGACCTAGCTTGTCAGTTCGGGCTGGACTGTTCCCATGAGGCACAGGGTCAAGACTGATTTGCATATGGCCATGTCTGAACTGGGGTGGCGTGGTGAGCAAAATAACGATGGATTAAACCCAGATCTGTGACTGGGGGTGAATGTTTTGCCAATGTGCAACATTCCGTCCATAATCTTGTGTGTTCTGCTGGACAAATACAGTATTCATTTACGATAACATTTTCGTGATGAATCACATTAGTGCTACAGGTAGATTCAGGACTCAGGGCGTTGGGGGCTCATCATGGGCGGGGACAACAGGTGGAACACAATATTACCCCTGTATTCGTTCCATTTACCCCAGATTGTGGACATCCTTGTGCGATGTACACTGTCTTTTCTCTGATCATACACCAGTCCATGTCCGCCCTCCAAGTTGCTACTGTAGGCGGCACTCCAGAACCCCACAACTGGGCAATGTTCCTCTTAGCACACCATCAGGCCCAATGTGACCCATATTTTACCTTTATTGTTTAAATCGGTGGGTTCCCAGACATTCAGTAAACATCGCTGTGCTTCAGGATTGAGACGTATCCCAAGAACTTCGTTCATACGCTCATGCATTTCCTTCCAATACCTCTGGATGTATTCACAGTCCCATATTATATGCATGAATATGCCTTCCTGCCCACATTGCCTCCTGCACATCCCTTCATTCACTCTTCCCATGCTGACAAGTCGGGAACCTAACACATAAACTCTATGTAAGATCTTCAGCTGAACCAGGCGGAGTCTGGAGGAAATTGCAACTTCTCTCGGGGAGGATACTGCCTCCTGCCGTTCCACGTCGTCTAGCTCTAATCCATCTCTCTCCCACCACCCCCTGATTAAGCCGAGAGGATCGGAGGTGTTATTTATCCGTTTTTTTTATGTTGGGGAGATCACTTTTGTGGGCATGTAGCCATCTAGTAACCTATCTTCCAGCGGCGAGGACTCTGGGGGAGATTCACCTTTAGGCAGTTTCGACATTAATGCATGCCGCACCTGCAGATAACGGAAAAATTATTTGTCGGCTAATTCGTATTCCTGTTTCAAGGAGGCGAATTACACCACCTCCCCTTTCTTCCATAGATCTACGACCTTTGAGAACCCGATCAGGTCCCATTTGTCAAACCCTTTTGATGTTCTTAGGGTGCCGAGCTGTTCAGTGTCCCACAGAGGAGGGGCACGTGTACTTTTCTGGTCTCATCATAAGCTCCTGTTTGCTGCCTGCCAAATCTGCACCGAGTGTTTGGTTGGCCCCGTTAACGGAAACTTTTGTGTTTTGGAATAGAGGGCAATGTTATAGTTGCCACACGGAAGCATCCATTTGTCCATTCTATACCCTGGGTCATCCCAGCTCCGATACATGGAGTGGTTGATTGCGGCCAGGTGGGCGGCCCAGTAGTATTTTTTTAATATCTGGAGACCCATCCCCCCATCATACCAGGACAAAACGTTGAGCTAAACCTTTCATCATTTTTGTCAACTCCTTTCCAAATTAATCTTCTGTTGAACATATCATCCTCGCTCTCAACATCTGTCCAAATGGTATGCTCTATTTAGCACAACTGGATGACCACTATTTGCATGCAGATGTGAATTCGTAGCTGTAGCCTTTCTATGTATTACAGTTTTTAATCTTTCATCAAGAGCATTCAGCTCAATATCCAGGAAGTCACAGTGTGTTCTACTATGCGTGGCAGGAAACTGGATGTTTAATTGATTGGAATTCACTTTCTGTATAAAGTTGTGCAATTCCGGTACCTCCCCTTCCCATAAGATGAACGGATTGTCAATGAAACGTGTCCATAACACAACATTTTTCATGTACTGATCGTTCTCTTCCGCCTAGGCTACCTCCATCTCCCACCACCTCATGAACAGGTTCGCTTAGGTGAGGGCAAAGGATGTGCCCTGTTGCTGTAGTTAGAACTTGTTGTTAAAGATAAATATATTGTGAGTGAGACAGAAAGGTAGCATGTCGTTCATAATTTGTGTGTGTTCTAGATGTTCAATTGGTCTGTCCCTCAGGAAGTACTCACAGGCATGTATTCCGTCATCGTGATTAATCGAAGTGTACAGTGACACTACATTAAGTGTAGTTAGAATTTATCCTGTCTTCCAAAGTACCCCATCCAATTTTTTTTAAGAGTCAGTAGAATCCCTCAAGTAGGATGGCAAGCTGTTAACATAAGGTTTCACGAACAAGTCCAGATACCTTGAAATGTTCTCTAAGAAAGAACCAGTGGATCTAAACATTGTTCTGCCAGGTGTTGCTTATTGTTTTTCTGGATGTTTGGGAGAAAATATATTGTGGCTGTTTTTGCATACTCTGTTCGGAGATACTGGCATTCATCCCAGTCTAAAAGTTCCTTCTCATGCCACATTTCTAATTTGATGTGGTATTTCTTCTCAGTCTGTTTCATTGGATTCTGGGGGAGACATCTGTGGTGAGTCGTGTTGTTCAACTGCCGTTTTGCTTCCATCAAGTATGAGGCTTGGTCCATCAGTACAATGTTTCCCCCTTTATCTGATATGATGTTCTTTACCTTTAAAACTTCGCTAACACTCCAATCTTTTGAAGTGAATTTGCCCTCATGCTTATTATTCCGCCACTTCCTTCTAAGTTATTTAGATCATCCAACACAAGCTCATGTAATTGTTCGATTTTATTGGCGGGTGGCAATTGGGGACAAAACTTAGTCTTTGGCTTAAATCCACTCTGTGCTGGTATGTCAGTAATGAACCCCATCTCATACAGGGCCACAATGTCCGACATAGCTTTCCCTAAATTCTGCTCAACATCCTCAGATAATTAATTATTTGGCCTTGTTTCGGCCTGAGAAAGTAGTTAATTACGTAGGGCCTCCCCTAATCTGAAAGGATGAGTTGTACTCACATTGGTGGCTTGTGTAGTTTCTCTAGTGAGGCCATGAATCTTCAACAATCTCGGGACATCACCAATTTCAATTCTCTAGGTCTTATATGTCATGTTGGTTCAAGCAGTTTTCAGTTTTCAGCTTCATTTGATAGAATTTGTGCAGTTTGAAATTTCTAATATATACATATATATATATTACCTACTGGCGGTCGCCAGTAGGTAGTTATAGTTAGGACCACGTTTCTATAGGAAATCCGCAACATTCTATTTTGAATAACTTTGGCGCCGGTCGACGAATCCTCGCGAATTTTTCAAAATAGGTGGGGCGCTACGCTCCGCTCCTTCCCTGAAAGTCTCGGGGGGATTCGTCAAGCGGGGGCTGAGATAAAAGGGGGGTCCTAAAACGCGTTTTTCCCATGCATTTTTCCATAGGACATTTAGACAGGGCTACAGCCCGAACGGCTGAACAGAATTACTAGAAATTTGGCAGAGAGGTAGTCCTCAGGTCAAGGAAGTGCCTTTTGTAGGTTTGGTGTAAATCTGTTCAGTAGATTCTGAGAAAATAGCCTTTAAATCAATATATATATCTGAGCCAGCTTACGGTGCGCTTACGGTACGCTTACCGTACGCGTACGGTGGCGTGCGCGAGCGCGATTCTGATTGGCTCTTAGATCTTAGTAAACATTCGAATCGGCCGAAACCAGGAAGCGGCGGCCGCCATTTTCTCTCTCGCACTGAGAGTGATGTTTAAAATATAAAGCACAAAAACATGTAAAGGGGCTGTTTAGACAGCTCCCACACACATAGCAATGTTGAGGGAGTCCCCAAAGATCCCCCAAGGCCAAAAATGGAATTTTTATTTTTTCGCTAATTTCGCCGATTACGCTTACCGTACGCGTACGGTAAAAAATTATAAAAAAAAAAAAATTATCCACACTCTCCCCACCCCGTGTGCAATTGGTGCCCGAAGATTACCAATTGTGCATGGCTTATTAAAGCTGAGTTAAACTAAAATATTAAAAAAAAAAATAATAAAAAAAAAAATTATCCACACTCTCTCCACCCTGTGTGCAAATGGTGCCCGAAGGGCACCATTTGTGCATGGCTTATAACATATACGAAAAATTAAAATATTACCTTTCAAAACGAAGTGCATCATATGTCCTCCATGTGCGCACGGTGCGCGAAGCGCATCGTGCGTACATGGCCCATCTAGCGTAACGTGGGCACCGCGTGCCCACCGTGCTTGCACGGCACTAACTGCGTAAAGTGGGCGCGCGGTGCGCGAAGCGCACCGCGTGCTCAGTGTGCGCGCACGGTGCGCGAAGCGCACCGTGCGCGCACGGAACGAACTGCGTTAAGTGGGCGCGCACGCCACGAATGGCGTAAAGTAACTTAGCATTTAAAAAACCGTACAAATTCACTGAAAAAACCATAGGTTTCACACACGTTATAGTTAGGAATTAGCATTTAAAAAGCCTTGCAAATTCACTGAAAAAACCATAGGTTTCACACATGTTATAGTTAGCGGAAATTTTACTGATAAAAAACCAATGAAATTCCCCCGTTATAGTTAGTGCAGGCAACTATAACTCACGCGACCGCAATCTTCTGCTGATGACATATGTGTCTTTATGAAAAAAAAATATTTGTAATATATGTATAGCTAAAAATGTATGGAAGAAGACATGGGCAAATAAGTGTCTAAATACAGTATTAGCATCAGCAGAAGATTGCGGTCGCGTGAGTTATAGTTGCCTGCACTAACTATAACGGGGGAATTTCATTGGTTTTTTATCAGTAAAATTTCCGCTAACTATAACATGTTTGAAACCTATGGTTTTTTCAGTGAATATATATATATATATATATATATATATATATATATATACAAATTCACTTAAAAAACCATAGGTTTCACACATGTTATAGTTAGCTGGACATTTCCCTCATAAAAAACCAATGAAATTCCCCAGTTATAGTTAGTGCAGGCAACTATAACTCACACGACCGCAATCCTCTGCTGATGACGTCAGATATTACATCACTGTATTTAGACACCTATTTACCCATGTCTTCTTCCATTAATCTTTAGCTATACATATATTACAAATATTTATTTTTCAGAAAGACACATATTTAATCAGTGATGTAATATCTGACGTCATCAGCAGAGGATTGCGGTCACGTGAGTTATAGTTGCCTGCACTAACTATAACGGGGGAATTTCATTGGTTTTTTACGAGGGAAATGTCCAGCTAACTATAACATGTGTGAAACCTATGGTTTTTTAAGTGAATTTGCAAGGTTTTTTAAATGCTAATTCCTAACTATAACGTGTGTGAAACCTATGTTTTTTTAAGTGAATTTGTACGGTTTTTTAAATGCTAAGTTATGTATTTATTAATATTTTTTTTTTCAGGTTCTTCACCCTTGGGGGTCCTTCAGTGACCCCCTGACAAAGGCTAGGGGGTCAGGAACTGTCCACCCTGCCCCCTTTTCACATTCTCCACCTTTGTTTTCACTGCCTCAGACTGTGAGAGACAAAATGGTGGCCGACACTTCCTGATTTCGACCGACTGGAATGTTTACTGTCATGTAACCACCCATCAGAATTACGCTGGCGCACGTCAGCGTGCGCGTACGGTATGCTTACCGTACGCGCACGGTGCGCGCCTATAGATATAAATGTACTTTTAACTGAAATTTTCTCAGGAACTACTGAACAGATTGACTCCAGATATTCAAAAGGCACATCCCTGACCTGAGGACTTTCTCTTTGCCAAATTTCAAATAATTCTGTTCAGCCGTTCGGGCTGTACCTTGGACTAAAGGTCCCTATGGAAAAATGCATGGGGAAAACGCGTTTTGGGACCCCCCTTTTTTCTCGGCCCCGCTTGACTAATCACCCCGAGACTTTCAGGGTAGGAGCGGAGCGGAGCGCCCCACCTATTTTTAAAAATTTGCGAGGATTCGTCAACCGGCGCCAAAGTTATTCAAAATAGAATTTTCAGATTTCCTATGGAAACACGGTCCTAACTATAACTATCTACTGGCGACCGCCAGTAGATAATATATATATATATATATATATATATATATATATATCCGCTGCTTTCTGTAGTTTGCGTCGCGTCTGCCCGCTTCTGGTGCCAGCCCACAACAATACAGACACGGACCTCGATCTTCAGTGCAATTTTTTATTTATAAATCTCGCGTGCTAGTCGCCTATATATATATATATATATATATTCACAGAAAAAACCATAGGTTTCAGGGGTGTTATAGTTAGCTGGACATTTCACTCGTGCAAAACCATAGAAATGTCTCCGTTATAGTTAGCTCTACTAACTATAACTCGCGCGCCCGCAATCCACTGCTGATGATGTCACATATTACATCATTCATGACATGGTCAGTGACATCACTGATGACATCTCAAATGACATCACTGATGACATCATCCAGTGAATGTGTTTTAAAAAAAAAAATGTATTATATATATATATATATATATATATATATTACCTACTGGCGGTCGCCAGTAGGTAGTTATAGTTAGGACCCTGTTTCCATAGGAAATCCGCAACATTCTATTTTGAATAACTTTGGCCCCGGTCGACGAATCCTCACGAAATATTCAAAGTAGGTGGGGCGCTATGCTCCGCTCCTACCCTGAAAGTCTCGGGGGGATTCATCAAGCGGGGGCTGAGAAAAAAGGGGGGTCCCAAAACGCGTTTTCCCCATGCATTTTCCCATAGGACCTTTAGACACAGCTACAGCCCGAACGGCTGAACAGAGTTACTTGAAATTTGGCAGAGAGGTAGTCCTCAGGTCAAGGAAGTGCCTTTTGTAGGTCTGGTGTAAATCTGTGCAGTAGTTCCTGAGAAAAAAGCATTTAAATCAATATATATATCTGTGGCAGCGCTCCGTGCGCTTACCGTGCGCTTACCGTACGCGTACGGTGGCGTGCGCGAGCTCAAATCTGATTGGTTGTCACATGACTGTAAACATTCGAATCGGACGAAATCAGGAAGTGTCGGCCGCCATTTCGTGTGTTTCACACAGAAAAAAAAGGGAGATAACGTGAAAAGGGGGCAAGGAAGAGAGTTACAGACCCCCTAACATTTGAAAGGGGGTCAAAGAAGGACACAAAAGTACAAAAACAACATTTATTAATTTTTAAAAAAATCGCGGGGTACGCGTACGGTAAGCTCACCGTACGCATACGGTAAATAAAAAAAATAAAAAAAATAAATGAAATGCAGATTTAAGTGTTTAGATATTAGGGGGCTCTAAAAAGAGCCATTGTGTTTATGAAGTGATTTTTTAGTGGTACCTACAAGTAAGTACCGATGCAGAGTCTAAGGTTCAAGAGGAAGACTCTGTTCCCTTCATCAGTGAAGTGTACACCATCTCCTCTATAAATGTCTTGCATGTCGTAACGCAAGTTGATGTGGTAAATGGAACCCATACCATAGTCACGGAGGAAAGCAGAAACAGATTTGTTGACGTGCTTTCTTGCTTTGTCAATCTGTGGACAAAAATGATTGGACCAGTTCCATTTTTGCCTTTGGCATATGTTAGAAAACACAAAGGCAGTTTTAGGGAAAAGTGAAAACAGTTGTGCAAAGGTCTCCTTCATAAGCATTTCCAGACCTACCCCAGTCAAAGTGCCTAGGTCATTGCCACCACAGTGCACTATTATGAGGTCAGGGTGTTGGATTTGCATGAAGGATTTCACCAATGGCATTAATTGGTGCCACTTTAACCCTCTCTGACCAATCCATTTAATGTCTACATTTGGCAAAGCAAGGTCTCTCACCATACCTGTTTTCTCTGCAACCTTTTCACTCCAGAAAACATAGCTGTGCCCTACAATCCACACTGTGAACATCTTCCAAGGAGATCTGGATGCACTCAGGAGGTGTATTTCAGTAGAATGGGAAAATGAAATGAAAGACAGTTTGGAAATGGAGGCATACATATTTTTTTTAAATAAAATGAACTCATTGGCTGTTTTATACCATTCTACACTAAAAACTAGGCTGTGTGTGTCAATTTATAGAAGCATGTTTTGTATTGGTACAGAAAAATGTGTTACCAAAGAACATTAGTATGGATTTGCTGTTAGGTTAGAAAAGTCAAGCACTCTTGCTCATTGAAAATGAAACATTGTGTGGTGAACTTCTGACCTGACTGTAGACAGCAGTGTTCCATGAGCTGTTGCTATGGTAGCAGGCAGAAGTCAAGTTGGGGGAAGGGTACTTTTAGAAAAGGGTTGGATTTCAACCAATAGAAATGTGTGATTTCATTTGAAAAAAAGGGGGAAGCACTGAGATTTGTAATTAACATGTATATGTGTGGAAAAAGAGAGGGAAACATTGCCATTATCTGGTTCTGCTGAGAGGAGAGAGGTGAACAGAACAGAGATCCTGGCTCTGATAATCTGCTGTTTGAGTGACACATTTCTTTCACAACTAACTAATTTTAAAAGTGAGTTATGAGTTTGAGAGGGGATGTATGTGGTAAATTAAGAAATGAATAATAGAATTGGAAATCCTTTTGTTGAAGTTGTGTTTTTCAATTTGTGTTTTGGGAGAAATTAAAATGTAAGGAACATGTAAAATATTATGGACTAAGTTTTTACCATAAATTAAGGTGTACTGGTATAAATGAGGAATACTGAAACCAAAATTTCAACATGTGCTGTTTTCAGAATCTGAAAAGTGGATTGAAAACGTGTGAGACAGTAAAAGTAATTATCACTTGCCTAAAAAAAGAGTAGTAAGTGTGCTTTGAAATTTGCAAAGAAATTTCGTTTTCTGCCTAATATGTAACCATGACTCTGTGTGCAAAGAGGAATTGTTGACAGACATTTATTGTGTACTACTCTGGTAATTTTACAATTGCATTACTATGTAAGGGGCAGCTATTTTTCTGCACAAGCAGACTCTTAGCACACACCCAGCTGCTTACCCTGTAGAAACATGCATAGTATTCTCAACCGAGTGGGGTTTGAGGTTGCAGTCAGTAATGCAAATACATTGAGCATCACTAAGGCTGGTTGCCCTTGCTGGAGTGTAGTCAGTCACCCAGGTTACACATGTCCCTGGTCTCAAAAAGCTGTTTGGACATGTGCAGTTTACAGAATCTGAAAAGTGGATTGAAAACGTGTGAGACTGTAAAAGTAATTATCACTTGCCTAAAAAAAGAGTAGTAAGTGTGCTTTGAAATTTGAAAAGAAATTTCGTTTTCTGCCTAATATGAAACCATGACTCTGTGTGCAAAGAGGAATTGTTGACAGACATTTATTGCGTACTACTCTGGTAATTTAACATTTGCATTACTAGGTAAGGGGCAGCTATTTTTCTGCACAAGCAGACTCTTAGCACACACCCAGCTGCTTACCCTGTAGAAACATGCATAGTATTCACAACCGAGTGGGGTTTGAGGTTGCAGTCAGTAATGCAAATACATTGAGCATCACTAAGGCTGGTTGCCCTTGCTGGAGTGTAGTCAGTCACCCAAGTTACACATGTCCCTGGTCTCAAAAAGCTGTTTGGACATGTGCAGTTTACAGAATCTGAAAAGTGGATTGAAAACGTGTGAGAGTGTAAAAGTAATTATCACTTGCCTAAAAAAAGAGTAGTAAGTGTGCTTTCAAATTGGCAAAGAAATTGCGTTTTCTGCCTAATATGAAACCATGACTCTGTGTGCAAAGAGGAATTGATGACAGAGATTAAATGCGTACTACTCTGGTAATTTTACATTTGCATTACTAGGTAAGGGGCAGCTATTTTTCTGCACAAGCAGACTCTTAGCACACACCCAGCTGCTTACCCTGTAGAAACATGCATAGTATTCACAACCGAGTGGGGTTTGAGGTTGCAGTCAGTAATGCAAATACATTCAGCATCACTAAGGCTGGTTGCCCTTGCTGGAGTGTAGTCAGTCACCCAGGTTACACATGTCCCTGGTCTCAAAAAGCTGTTTGGACATGTGCAGTTTACAGAATCTGAAAAGTGGATTGAAAACGTGTGAGACTGTAAAAGTAATTATCACTTGCCTAAAAAAAGAGTAGTAAGTGTGCTTTCAAATTGGCAAAGAAATTGCGTTTTCTGCCTAATATGAAACCATGACTCTGTGTGCAAAGAGGAATTGATGACAGAGATTAAATGCGTACTACTCTGGTAATTTTACATTTGCATTACTAGGTAAGGGGCAGCTATTTTTCTGCACAAGCAGACTCTTAGCACACACCCAGCTGCTTACCCTGTAGAAACATGCATAGTATTCTCAACCGAGTGGGGTTTGAGGTTGCAGTCAGTAATGCAAATACATTGAGCATCACTAAGGCTGGTTGCCCTTGCTGGAGTGTAGTCAGTCACCCAGGTTACACATGTCCCTGGTCTCAAAAAGCTGTTTGGACATGTGCAGTTTACAGAATCTGAAAAGTGGATTGAAAACGTGTGAGACTGTAAAAGTAATTATCACTTGCCTAAAAAAAGAGTAGTAAGTGTGCTTTCAAATTGGCAAAGAAATTGTGTTTTCTGCCTAATATGAAACCATGACTCTGTGTGCAAAGAGGAATTGTTGACAGACATTTATTGTGTACTACTCTGGTAATTTAACATTTGCATTACTAGGTAAGGGGCAGCTATTTTTCTGCACAAGCAGACTCTTAGCACACACCCAGCTGCTTACCCTGTAGAAACATGCATAGTATTCTCAACCGAGTGGGGTTTGAGGTTGCAGTCAGTAATGCAAATACATTGAGCATCACTAAGGCTGGTTGCCCTTGCTGGAGTGTTATTGTGATTTTTACTTGCAGGAAAGGGGTACATAGTATTTTAAGATTTGAAAAGATCAGAAAAAATATAGTAATATATTTAAATAAAATAAAGGATTTAAAAAAAAAAAAAATTCAGGTACTGCTGAAGATCAGTGAACAAAATTTAAGATGCCTACAAAATCCAGACTACGGAAAAACCACAAAAAAAATCTATATTTGAAGACAACTGGTGGACCAAAGTTAGTTGGAGATGCTCATGTTGGGAAAAAGAGAAAGTCTTCTGGTAAGCAGACAAAAGGATTTTTAAACAAAATCTTCAAAAAAAGGAAAAATGTACAAAATGTCTGTACTGGAAAAAATGTTTTAAATACAATACAACAGGAAAAAATTGATCATTTAGTTAATGCAAATATAGCTTCAGAAACAATAAAGATTAACTTAAAAAGAAAAACAGCATTTAAAGAGATTCGTAGAAAAATGTTTCAGAGAAGAGTTATGTCCAATTTGATAAAGGATGTGAAGAAATATAAGAAAAAGGCAAAATATTACAAGAGAAAAAAAGAAATTGAAGCCATTGTAGCAAAGGCTTTAGAATTAAAAAGGAAACTATTCATTTTAATTTTGAACAGGATGCGTACATTAGATAAAATGGTCAATGTACTGAAATCACAAAGCAAAAGGAAAAGAATAGTGAACAGAACAAACTTTTGTAAAGTGTTTTTAGGGGAATGGATGCATGGTTCAAGTAGTGAACCTTTTTTTAATGAAGAGAGTTATCTTCAAAGTAATAGTTTGCTACATGCAGTTGACACCAGAGGTCGTGCTTATGAAGTGAAAAATGGGTGTATAATGGAGAAGGAGAAAATGGTTCCAAGAGATGAGGAACAAGTGATGGCGGATGAGGCTATGGGGAAACGTCCTAAAGCCCCAGTGTATACTTGGAATTGTAGTAGTATTTGCACTGTGCGTCAGGAATCTATTGATAAATTTCGTGAGTTTCTAAGAGAATATAGTAAAAAAAGTGTAAAACAGAAGATTAAGGTGCTTCAAAGTCTAGATCCTTGCAGAGTGAGAGAGAATACTGGTTTGCAGGGACATTCTCTGGCTTGTCTATCTAGAAAAGTGTGTAAAAGTGTTTTTCATCATTTTAGGATGCTGGCTGTTCATCATACTGAAATGAGAAAGTTTGTGAGACGATTGTATTTTGCTAAAAGTCCAGCAATAAAGTTAGATGAATTGAATAGGGCTCTGTTCCGTGGATCGGTATCAGATGTAGAGAAGGTTACTGATGAAATTCAGTTTAGTTACTTTGGTCCAGAACAAGACAGTGCAGGTAATGACACAGTTATTGAGGAAGAAGTGGAAGAGAATGTAGAACCCTCTGTAAGTAATAAATTAATAATCACATGACAAAATTTGCAATAATCTCTAATGAAAGACCAAATATTACTTGTATTTGTTGCCGCAGAACTCATTATAAAAAACAAACCAGGAATGTTGATCTCTACAGAAAAAGTGAAAATGAAGATAATTATAAGTGGAAGGATTTTGCCACATATATATTTCTTGAAAATTGTTTTGAATTGGGTGAAGATCAGCGTATTTGTAAATACTGTTATAATAAGTTAGAAGAAAATAGAATGCCAACCAGAGCTGTACATAATAATTTAGAATTGGATGCTATTCCTGCCGAACTTTCTGAATTAAATACATATGAGTCTATACTCATTCAATGTGTTCATCCGTTCCAGAGCATAGTACGTATGGAGCCCAAAACTGGTAAATTACCTCCTTCAGATTTACTGAGAGGTTTAAAAGGTAGAGTGGTGTATTTGCCCTTGGATTTGAAAAAAAATATGGAAACTATTGATGCAGATACTTTGGAAACTGAACCATTAGTAATTCTGGTTAATGGTGTACCTACAAAGAATAAGAAGATTTGGCAGGAGCTGGTAAATGTACGGAAAGTACAAAGAGCAAATTTATATTTAAAAAGGAATAACAAATGGTATGAATCGATTTATATAGAAGAAGAAGAAGAAGATTTACAAGAAGATACAGAAACACCAACTGGACAAATTGAAAAAGTGGATAAGTCAAAGGAAGAAGAAATTTATGAACATTTTAGCATACATCCTCTTCATTCAAAATAAGTTATGGGAGACACTATTGATCTGTTTCAGATGAAGAAAGCAAAAGGAACTCCTGTGAGTGTATGGGAGGAGAGCTTGGAAGCTCGATGTTTTCCCCAGCTGTTTCCTACAGGAAAAGGAGGACGATACGATGAACGTCCAGAACAGATTCCAGCTTCTGAGTATCGGACTACAAGACTATATGCAGAAGATCCAAGATTTTGACAAAGTATTCCTTATTTGTTCCATCTTTTATTTGAAAGCGACTTGTCTGCATTATCATATGCAATAAATCACATTTTAAAAAGTGGAGCACATTTACAAAATGTGTCTGCAAAGGATTTTATGGAGAAAGTGCAGCACCGAGATGATCATTTGGAAACACAACTGATCAATCTGATGGCTTGTCAGCGTGGGACAAATGAATATTGGTACCGACGCCATGGTGAATTAAAATGCATGTTACGGAATTTAGGAACTCCAACATGGTTCCTTACCCTAAGCTGTGCCGAGTACGCTTGGGATGATTTACTGGATTTTCTACGAGAGGCAAATTCAAACATTAAAAACATCGAATACAAGACAGCAGGAGAACTGTGCTCATTGGATCCGGTTAATGTTTGCAGATATTTCAATCACAGATTTGAGGCTATGATGTCCTTCATCTGCAATAAAAAAAATCCACCTCTTGGAGAAGTTGTGGATTTCTTTTGGAGAAAAGAGTACCAAGCAAGAGGTGCTCCTCATATTCATATGCTGTTGTGGATCAAGGATGCCCCAAAGTTTGGAACAGATGATGATGAAGCAGTGTTATCTTACATTGAAGAATATGCAACATGTGCTATACCAAAAAGCACAGAAGAGAAAAAGTTAAAGGAGCAAGTTTTACGTTTCCAAAGTCATCGGTGTGGAAAATACTGTCGACGGAAGTACAAGAGCAAAGATAAATTCTACACTAAATGTCGATTTGGATTTCCACGACCTGTTCTTTCAAAAGGAAGAGTAAACAGTTTTATGTCAGCTGTGAGACATACTATTACAAGAAAATCACCTAAGAATACCTACAACCTAAAAAGAAAAGAAGAATCCAAAAATATAAATGACTACAACCCAGTCATTTTATCCATGTGGAATGCTAACATGGATATTCAGTATGTAGCTGACAATTCCATTGCTGTTGCTCGATATGTAACGTCTTACATTACTAAATCAGAAAAAACTGAATTGAAAGAAATGTGGGAAGAGATTTCTCACGAGAAGACTGTCAGTAAGAAGCTATACAGTTTCAGTTTAAAGATGTTATCGCATCGAGAAATTGGATCCTACGAATGTTCAGATAGGTTATCTTCTGCAAGTCTCTACTCGAAATCAAGAAGAATAATTTGGGCAAGTTTAGGCCTTGCATCAATGAGAAATAGGGTACTGAAATCTGTTGGAGAAATTGAATATTTGGCAGAGAACGACCCGGAAAGTACAGACATTTTGAAATCAAACATGTTGGACACATATTACCCAAAGAGAAGTCTTCATCTAGAGAACATGTGTCTCTATGAAGTGCTGCAAAACTACATTTATTCACGGAAAGCCACAGAAGACATCAACAATGGAAAATATAAAGTCATTGGTGAGGAAGGATGTTTGGTGAAGCAAACAAAAAGAAGTTTGATAAATCACTGGAAGCTGAGTTGCGACACTACTAACAAAAAGGAATTTTACTACTTGGCTCTTTTGCAGCTGTTTAAACCATGGCGTTCAGAGGAAGAACTACTGGGAGAATTTCAAAGCTATGAAGATTCCTTTAATGCTTGCAAAGACAGCATAGAATGCAGTACTTTCAAAAATTATGTGCAAATGTTAAATGAAGAAATTGAACAGGAAACTACAATTGCAGCTGAAGTAGCTAGAGACAGTTCTCAAGACAGCCAAAGTTCTGGAACACTCAGTCAAGATCCCCTAGGACAACCAATTGTTGAAAATGAAGCATCAATAGCTATGACTGAAGTGGAAACGGCTATGAATCAAGCACAAGAAGAATTAATAGACTTACCAAATTTGGAAAGACAACTGAATGAAGAGCAGCAACAAATTTATGAAGAGATCAGAAACAAAATTGATCACGGATTACTACATGAAAAAAAAGAGTGCTCATGCACATCATTTCAATCAATCAGGATGTATGTAAGGGGACAAGCTGGAACTGGAAAAAGTTTCTTAATAAAAGTCATCAGAAGCTACCTACAGCAAAAAACGGATTCAACTTTGTCTTGTGTGGTTACTGCTCCAACTGGGTTAGCAGCATATAACATAAAAGGAATCACTTTACATCGCTTGCTAATGTTACCAGTGGAGCATGAGAACAAAATACAATACCACAAGCTAACTGGAGAAGCATGCTTGGAAGTTTCAAGAGTGTTGAAGAAGATGCAAGTTCTCATTATTGATGAGGTGAGCATGGTATCAAACTTAATGCTTGCCTTTGTGCATTTAGGAATGCAGCAAATTCTAAGGACAGACTATGACGTGTTATTTGGAGGAAAACATGTCATAGTTTTTGGAGATCTTCTACAGCTTACTCCAGTTAAAGGACAACCAGTGTTTTATACTGTGACACATGAAGACACAAAGAAGTCATTGGGAAGCATCGGTAATGCAAATATTTGGTCCCCCTTTGAGTACAAGGAACTTACTACTAATATGAGGCAAGCAAACGATGAAGAATATGGAAGTATTCTGAAAGATATCAGAATTGGACTACTCACTGAAGCTGGCACGAAAGCATTACAGAGTCGGCTGCTACATAATTTATTCCCAAAGGAAGAAATAGTTGCAGAGAAGATATACAAGAACATTGCAGAAAAGAAAAGTGTCATCTGCTTAATGCCAACTCTACGTGAATGCTCAATATTCAATGAGGAACTTTTGAAATTGGAAAAGGAAGAGATTAGGAAATTGGAAGCAGTGGACAAAATTCAGGATGAAAGAATTACTATTACATTAACAGGCAAACTGAAAAATAAATTGGATTCACTAGAGAAGAACATTTCCAAAACTGCTGGATTAGAAAAAAATCTATATGTCTGCATGAACTGTAGAGTATTTTTAAGGAGAAATTTGGATGTTGAAAAAGGTTTAGTTAATGGAGCTATGGGAAGAGTTGTGGGTTTTATTAATTACCAGAAAAAAGATGGAATTGAATGTTTAAAAATAAAATTTGATCAGATAGAAGAAGTTAAAGACATTTGTCGTTGTACAGTTCGTTTCATGCTTGTGAAAGACTTATATGTACGTAGGAAGCAGTTTCCGTTTTCTCTAGCATATGCTGTAACTATTCACAAGTCTCAAGGATTGACTGTAGATTGTGCATTTGTGAACATTGGTTCAACTGTGTTCAAAGAAGGTATGGCTTATGTTGCTTTGTCACGAGTGAAAACATTATCTGGTTTATTTATGATAGACTTTGATGACTCAAAAGTTAGTGCTGATGCAAATTGTGTAAAGGAGTATAATAGATTAAGAAGAACCTATGCTCCTCATTTAGGTCAGTATCCTGTGTTGGAAAAAAGTGTTGTTTCTCGAAAAAGGAGAATTGAGAATATCTGTAATGAGGATGTAGAGAGGAGAAAAAAAAGAAGACTGATGTAATTGCAAGCAAAAAGAATAAGGAAAATGTTGAAGAGGTTGTTGGTTGTCATTTTGAAAATAGCTCTGGTGTCAACTGCTACGCTAATGTAGTGCTGAATGTTGTATTTTATCTTGAAAGTTTGCAAGAGCAGATAATAGTAAATAAGAGAAAAAGATTCTGTTCTGAGTTGAGTCTCCTTTTTGAAAAGCTGAGTAATGATAAAACTAAAATAGAAAGTGCTACTGAAATTAGAAAACTTTTAGATGTATGTTCAGGATGTACACAGTTTTCTCAAAATGTACAGCAAGACGCACAGGAATTCTTGTTGTATTTTCTTCAGGTACTGGAAGAAGAAGGGGTACACATTGAAAGTTTGTTTGGTCTCTCTTATAAATGGGAACATAGTTGTGAAAACTGTTTCAATACATGTGGCTCTAATGTTGATTCTGAAAGGTTTATTTATTTAACATTGCCAGAGAGTAAAACAGTCACTTTTGCTAAATTAGTTAAAGATGCTAATCATAGCATGGAATGCGGTGAGTGTAAATCTGACATGTTTTCAACGTTAATTTTAAAGGAATACGGACAGTATGTAATTTTAATGATGCAACGATGTAGAGCTGATGGTTCAAAATTGGATACTTTAATAAAGAAGTTTACAGGACAGCAATTATCAATTTCAGGAAAAACTTTTGTAACAGTTGCAATAATTTTCCATGATGGACCTACTGTAACTTGTGGTCATTACACAGTTTATCTAAAATGTGAAAAAGGCTGGACAATGTGTAATGATTGTCAATTGGTTTTTAAGCAACGTTTGCCGTTTGATTTAGCAAATTCCTATCTAATCTTCCTGAAACCTAAATTTTAGAGAGAATTGGCAACATCTGTACAAAACAATTTTACCATTTTATTGGATTACCATTGGAATTTTCAAATTTAAAGATTTTTAAAATTACCATTTGGCCTAAAGGAAAGGTAACCAATTGAATTGTGGACTTATATAATTCCTAATTAATGTTTCGGAAAACAACATTTTAGAGAGAATCGGTAACATCTGTACAATTTAAATTTTTGTATTTTATTGGATTACCGTTGGAAATTTAATCAAAAAAGATTTTTAAAATTACCATTTGGCCTAAAGGAAAGGTATCCAATTGTATTGTGGACTTATTTAATTCCTAATTATTCTTTCGGAAAGCAAAATTTTAGAGAGAATCGGTAACATCTGTACAATTTAAATTTTGGAATTTTATTGGATTATCGTTGGAAATTTAATCAAAAAATAATTTCAAAAATTAACATTTGGCCTAAAGGAAAGGAAACTAGATGTATTGTGGATTTATTTGAGATATATTATTTTTGAGATTATGCTTCTGTAAGAAAATTGTCAGACGGTATTTTTTAGAAATAGTTTTTGTAATTAGATGATATTTTTAATGAATAATATTTTGCATTTCGATAATGTTATGTTTAACTGAGAAGAGATTCTGGGCTTTTTTTAAACAATCTTTGAGATTGTTATTTTTTTTTTGCCCGCTGTTAAGTGATGAATGCAATTGCTTTCACGATTTATAGTGAAATGCAATATATTCTGAAAACAGCAAAAAAAAGGCAAAAAATTGTTTTTGGAAAATATGTAAATATGTGTACTGTATTATAAAATGTTTTATTAAATATTAATACTTTTTTCTTTTTTTTCAGATTGAGAAAGATAATTTTCGAAAAATTGAACCATTTTTCTAGCAATTAAAATTAAATTTTAATTAATAAATAATTTTTTGAGTGGGTAAGGTAAGTCAGAAATTTCATGGTCCCTTTTTTCCACTTCTCCACAATCACATTTTCAGTTTTTCATTGTAATCTCTCAAGGACCTTGTAATGTGGTAATTGATTTTTAGTGGGTTTTTTAAAAAAAAAAAAAAAAATTACGCGTACCGTACGCGTACGGTAAAAAAAAAATCAAAAAAAAGTTTAAAAAAATATATAAAAAAAAGTTGAAAGGTAAGGTTGGCTCTTAAAAGAGCCGTTGTGTTCATACAGGGACAGAGGAAAGAAAGAATGGGAATATTAGTCGGTAGGACAAATGTGCTGGTCTATTTTATTGTTAACTAGTGCAACACTGGTCTCCCTATGAGCAATTAGACCATGACAAGTGGCGCACCGCATTGTAACCCTCGCAAACCGATGGTTAGTTTCCAGAGGACCAGAAAAAGGAGATGCTCCCCCCACAGATGAAGGGCTCAGCTGACCTGCCGAAGATGGACTCGGCCCTGCAGATGATGGACTAGGCTGAGCTGCTGTGGATGTGCTTGGTTGACTTACTGAAGGGTTTCCTCCAGTATGTCGAGCATATGTCCTACCGTGTACATCATGAAGGTGTTGTAACATAGTGTGATTCCCGAAGGAATACTTCTTGTTAGGATTCCCTCTTGAAAGTACACGGTCACAAAGCTTACAAGTCACTAAAGGTGCATTTACCTTTTTCTTGCCCTCTGGAAAAGAAAAATACTCCCATATGAAAGAGCTCTCTTGTTTCCTCCTTCTCTGCCTGATGGTAGTGCTGCTAGCCTCACTCTCAGAAGAGGTCTGCTGTTCTACCATCGTATCACAAAGACAACTCAGCTCCTTCTCCTAAGGGATCACAAGCAGAAATGAGGGGAATGGGTGTGGTGTAGGAGAGTTCTAGAACTGAAAGTAGTAAAAACCAATCAAAAGTGTTGTTTCTTGATCACATGACCCAATGTGCGCGTACGTTACGCTTACGGTGCGCTTACGGAGCGCTTACGGTAAAAGTACGTATGCGCGTAACAAAGACACGCGCATGCGTGCATGCGCATAACAGGCACGCCCCTTCACTCCCGCATAACATGCGCGTGCAGCGTACGCGTTACGCGCCGCGTGCGCATTTCGCACGTCTACGCAAATTGCGTAACTGTACGCAAACAGCGTAGAAATCTTACGTACTTAAAGCAACAAGTGCGCTTACCGTACGCGCACGTTAAAAAAATACTAAAAAAAAAAGAAAAGGGAAAAAAAGATTCACTATGTTATACTACTATATCTTACCTGTTTGGTTTAAAATAAAGGTGAAAATAAAAAATATATTGTAGAATTTTTAAAATTTAACCATAGTCTTTAAAGAGGATATAAATTTAAAATAAAAATATGTAAGAAACATTGCAAAAAAAAAAAAAAACGTTAAATATAAGAATTAGCATTTAAAAAACCTTGCAAATTCACTGAAAAAACCATGGGTTTCACACACGTTATAGTTAGGAATTAGCATTTTAAAAACCTTAGAAATTCAATGAAAAAACCAGAGGTTTCACACATGTTATAGTTAGCTGGACATTTCACTCGTAAAAAACCAATGAAATTCCCCCGTTATAGTTAGTTCAGCTAACTATAACTCGTGCGCCCGCAATGCACTGCTGATGACGTCACATATTACATCACTCATGACATGGTCAGTGACATCACTCATGACATCACTGATGACATCTCAAATGACATCACTGATGACATCACTGATGACATCATCCTTGTGATAGAGTGGCAGACCTTCTCTCACCGTAATATATCGTTTGATACACACAATCAAAAATAGAGACTAAAATTTTCAAAACAATGGACATACCAATACCAGTTACAACAACCTCTTCAGTAATTCTAAAATCCACATACACATCCACTCATTCACCAACAGTCCTATACAGTCACTCATACATGTACTCACTCATCATATGTACTCAGTCCTATACATCCTGTTACACAATGCCACTCATCCATAGAGTTACTCACACACATAGTCACTCATGCTAATAAAGAATCAAACATACATTTACTTGCATATACAGTTATACACACACCACCACACTTACTTCTACAGAAACTTACACATACTTAGTCTTTTAAACAATCACTTATAGAAACACATACTTATTCATACAGGAACTCTTTCAATCTCTCACTCTCACATATACTCACTTATATACACCAATAGTCACATATACTAGTTTAAAACATATGTAGTTACTCATAGAGACACTATTGAGACAGTCATTCACTCACTAACACACCCATACACACACTCATCCACCCATACAGTCCTGCAAACATGCTGTCTTCAACACATACAAACAGTGAGTCACTCATTCATGCACCTATGCACTACGTAATACCCCCCACCGAACCATGCAGACACTCAGACTGATACTCAAAAAACCAACTAATAACCTATATAGACACCCATGTAGCTACTCACCAACCCATGCATCTACTTATACACAAAGTGAGAGACTGATACAGATATTTACATATTTAAACATTACTCACTAAGCCATGTATTCACTATGATACACTTAATCAGTCAGTTACAAAATCAATTTTTCAAAAACAAATCATCCATTTAGACACTTATAAACCCATTTATTCTTCCATCGACCTTGAGATATACATATATAAAACATATTTAATTTTCAGAAAAACAGACATTCACTGGATGATGTCATCAGTGATGTCATCAGTGATGTCATTTGAGATGTCATCAGTGATGTCATGAGTGATGTCACTGACCATGTCATGAGTGATGTAATATGTGACGTCATCAGCAGTGCATTGCGGGCGCGCGAGTTATAGTTAGCTGAACTAACTATAACGGGGGAATTTCATTGGTTTTTTACGAGTGAAATGTCCAGCTAACTATAACATGTGTGAAACCTCTGTTTTTTTCATTGAATTTCTAAGGTTTTTAAAATGCTAATTCCTAACTATAACGAGTGTGAAACCCATGGTTTTTTCAGTGAATATATATATATATATATAGCAATCTGCATTGAAGAATGAGTGGATATATAAATATAAATATCTGGATGGACGATTTAGTAGCAGTGTGATTGACTGTTTACCTGACTAATTTATAGTGTCTCACTAAATATATTGGATAGTGACTAAACTGTGTGAATATCTGTATCACTTTGTCAGTTGTTGTGTAAACTGCTACACCAGTTGGTTACTAGCTACGTGAAAGTCTAGGTTAGTTATTGATTAGTTAATTGAGTATTTGTATGGGAGAGTGAATGTGTGTGTGGTTCGGTGGGGGGTGTGTGACTGCCCAAAGATGTGTGAATATTTGATTCAGTAGGTATATGAGGTTAAGACTACATGTTATAACAGTTGTTTGGGTGAGTGAATATCTTTATGGGTGTGGTGATGAGCAAATATATCTCTCAATGGTACATGTCCAACAAACTAGAAAAATAAAAAGCAGTGTATGTGACAGTTGTATATAAATAAGTATAGATAAGACTCAATGATTGTATGAGTGACTTTATGGATAACTATATACTTGTACTAGTGATATTATAACACACTAAGTATGAGTTACGGAATAAATGAAGTGGTGTTTGTATAAGTGTGTAGCTGAGTAAATGTAAGTATGATCCATTGTTTGCATAAGTGAGTAGGATGACTGCATAAGTGAATAGGATGTGTGCTGGTGTGTAATGTCAACATAGGTGTATAAGTATATTTGATAGTGTTCTATTGATCATTGACAGCATGTATGACTGAATCTATAGGTAAGTGATTAGATGTGTGTGTAGATGTAGGAATCACTGAGTGGGTTTTTAGAATCTTGTACTGGTGTGTAAATGGATTCAAATATGGCACTCTGTATTTTACAGTGAGTGATAAAAGGTTATATTAGTGTATGATGAGGTGTATCTGATTGTCACGTGGATGATGTCATCAGTGATGTCATCAGTGATGTCATTTGAGTTGTCATCAGTGTTGTCATCAGTGATGTCACTGACCATGTCATGAATGATGTAATATGTGATATCATCAGCAGTGGATTGCGGGTGCGCGAGTTATAGTTAGTAGAACTAACTATAACGGAGGAATTTCTATGGTTTTGTACGAGTGAAATGTCCAGCTAACTAGAACACCCCTGAAACCTATGCTAATTCCTAACTATAACATACCTGAAACCTATGGTTTTTTCAGTGAATTTCAAAGGTTTTTTAAATGCTAATTCCTTACTATAACGCCCCTGAAACCTATGGTTTTTTTCAGTGAATTTCAAAGGTTTTTTTAAATGCTAATTCCTAACTATAACGCCCCTGAAACCCATGGTTTTTTCAGTGAATTTCAAAGATTTTTTAAATGACAATTTTTAAATGTATTAATTGTTATATTTATTTTTTTGATACTGATTTACTACATTTTTTTAAACTATTTATTTTTCGATATTTAAGATTTTTAAATTACATTATAATTACATAATACATTACATAACAAAATATACTTTCCCAGAATGACTTACTTTAGTTTAAATACTTTGCAAATAGGCAATAGACTTTTAAGTACAGTAGTTACAGTTGTTGCAATGGGCAACACAATTTCAAACACAGTGCAACATTGAGCTCAATGTGAATTTCTATTTACATGCAATTAGTTACTTTATGGATTACTTTTCTAACCACAGGACTGGATCCTACATTCAGTCCTGTGACATCTCCTGTAAAAAGGTGATTAATAGCGTTTTGGTTACAGTAGTGATTTTTAACGAATATCATTGTATTTTAAAAGTTGACACTTAGAAACTTTTTCACATAGAATCACCAATGTTATCCTATGGGAGGGAGTTCACTTAGCAGGTAAGTAGTATTATCGTTACTTTTTTTTTACTCAGTGGTGGATCCTGGATCCAGCACTGGTGCATCTCCTGTAAACAGTTGAAAGAATGCGTTAAAGTCATACATGGGATTTTTAAGGAATATTTGTAGTTCATGAAAATAGACAGAAACTTTTCTGGTGAAAACCAGACAATGGATTCCAATGGAAGGAAATACAAGTTACTGGTAAGTACTGTTAGAATTACTTTTCAGGGTCAGTGCTGGGCTAAAAGATGCAGCACTGGGTTCTCTCCTGATAACAGGTGAGTAAATCGGAATTCGTTGTTCGGATGATTTTAGGAGAATTTTTTAAAGTTCCAAAACTTCACACACAAGAATTTCCAAGTGAAACCAGTCAATGTTAGCCTATGGAAGGAAATTCAAGTTACTGGTAAGTATGGTTAGAATTACTTTTCAGGATCAGTACTGGGCTCAAATATGCAGCACTGAGGTCTCTCCTGATAACAGATGAGTAAATCGAAATTCGAAGTTCGGCTGATTTTAGAGGAATATTTGTAAGTTCCAAAACTCCACACTTAGAAGAATTTCGAAGTGAAACCAGTCAATGTTAGCCTATGGAAGGAAATTCAAGTTACTGGTAAGTTCGGTTGGAATTACTTTTCAGGATCAGTACTGGGCTCAAAGATGCAGCACTGAGGTCTCTCCTGATAACAGGTGAGTAAATCGGAATTCGAAGTTCGGCTGATTTTACTTCGGTCCAGTATATATAGAGCCACTTTCCTACACCATCCCCTCCCTTCACCACTATGCAAACATGCCCTGTGGCGTGTTTTAAGTTGGGGAAATAATTCCCCTTCAATCCTGAGGGTCCCTAGAGTCCAACTAGCCCACTAGGTACATTCAGGAAGCGCCACAGAGCTGCAGAGAGATGTAAAAAGGGGCACGGCCTGCACCTCCTCTCTGCAACGCAGCGCAGTGGCGCTTCTTGAAAGCACCTGGTGGGCTACTTGGCCCCCCAAGGTCCCTCAAGATTGAAGGGCAATTTTTCCCCCAACTTAAAATGCGCCACAGGGCGTGTTTGCACTCATCACCTCAGGCCCCGTCCCCTGCCTTCACCACTGTGTAAACGCGCCCTGTGGCCGTTCTAAGTTGAGAGATTAACTCCCCTTCAATCCTAAGGGACCCTAGGGTCAAACTAGCCCACTAGGTACCTCCAATAAGCGCCACAGATCTGCGTTGCGGAGTGGTGTAAAAAGGGGCGTGGCCTCTAAACACCTATCTACAACACAGCTCCCTGGCACATACTGGAGATACCTGTTGGGCTATTTGGCCCTCAGGGACCCTCAGTATGGAAAGATAATTATTTGCCCAACTTAAAACGTGCCACGGGGTGCAGTGGTGAAGGAAGGGGGCGTGGCCTGAGCTGACATGTCTGCAAACACGCCCTGTGGCGCATTTTAAGTTGGGGAATTAATTCCTCATCAAACCTGAGGGTCCCTGGGGGCCAACTAGCCCACCAGGTACCTCCAGTATGCGCCAGGGGGCTGCATTGTAGAAAAGTGTTCAGAGGCCACGCCCCTTTTTACAACACTGCAACGCAGCTCTGTGGAGCTTACTGGAGGTACAGTGGGCGCGTTTGCAGAGTGATGAAAGGAGGGGGCGTGGCCTCCAGCGCAATGCCGGTATTTTTTAAATTTTATTTTTTTAAGAAGGGGGGCTGTGTAGCCCCCCTTCTTTTATTATTTTTTTGGCCCTGGGGACCCCATCCCCCAGGGCCTGCCCCTTAATTTTTTATTTTAAAAAATGTGGAAGGGGTCCGCGTGGCCCCCCTCCCGAGGCCTTAATCAGCCCCGGGGACCCCATCCCCTGGGGCATGACCTTCTCCTATTTTTTATTTTAAAACCTGTTTTGGGGAGGGGGCCGCGTGGCCCCCCTGCGAGCCACTTATGGCCCCGGGGACCCCATCCCCCGGTTCCGGGCTTTCTATTTTTTTTTTCTTTTTAATTTTTACTTTTGGGGAGGGGGCCGCGTGGCCCCCCTGCTGGGTCACTAATAGCCCTGGGGACCCCATCCCCCAGGGCTGGCCACCTCGTTGGGGACCGTGGGGGGGTCCCCAGTCCCCCCATGGTCCCAGCCGGCTCCCCACCTCCTGCGGGAGCCGGCATTGCTTTTCCACATGGGGAGCAGCTAACATTGAAGCGAGAGCAGGTTTCCCTGCTCTCGCTTCAATGAAGCAAAGCAGTTTGCAATGACAGGGTGGTCGCTGCGAGGCTTCCGCCCTGTCATTGCAAACTACAGTGTCCCGGGGGTGGGCACCCCGGGACACTGCAGGAGCCGGCCCTGGGGGGTGGCGGTCCCCAGGGCCATCAATGGCTCCGCGCGGCCCCCCCTCCCATATTTTACAAAGCCCCTTGGGGTGGTAGTCTCCTGGGCTGGGGGGGTCCGTCACAGACCCCCCCAATTTCAATCTTTAGTGCCCCGGGGAGGTGGCGGTCCCTAGGGCATGTGGGGGGCTTGAGTCCCCCCACACACAGCCCCCCCGCAGCCCGGGGTTGCGGGGGGGCTGTGTGCCCCCACGCAATTTCAATAAAGTCAAGCCCCGGGGGGTGGCGGTCCCCGGGGCTCGGGGGGGCCTTAGAGGCCCCCCATCATTAAAACTATAAGCCTGGGGGGGTGGCGGTCCCCGGGGCAGTGTGGGGGGGATTGCCCCCCACATTTTTCCCAATTGCCCCCGGGACTTTGCCCCCCCCCCCGGGGCTAATTAGCATCGAAGCGCGAGAGAACGCGCTTCATTTTTTTTTATCGGCAAGATCTGCGCACCCAGCGTGGATTTTGCCGATTTAAAAATAAAATAAAAATTTGGGGGGCCCTGGGGATCCTTGTGGGACCCCCTGAGCAGGCCTAGGGGGTCAGGGTGTTTCTACCCTGCCCCCTTTTTGCGTTCTGCACATTTGTTTTTGTGCTTTCTTGTGCCTCGGTTCTACAGAGGCACAAGATGGCTGCCAACACTTCCTGGTTTGGAGTGTTGACAGCCAATTAGCATCCAGCTCATGCTCGGCAGGGTGTGCGGATCCACCGCGCCCATAGATATAGCTATGATTTTACTTTTGATTTTCTCAGGAGCTACTGAACGGATTTACACCATTTAAGCAAAAGGCACGTGTGTGAACCAAGGGCTACCTTTTTGCCAAATTTGGTGTAATTCCGTTCAGCAGTTCGGGCTGTAGCTGCATTTAACAGTTCCTATGGAAAATTGCATGGGGAAAACATGTTTTGGGCCCCCCCTTTTTTCTCAGCCCCCGCTTGACAAATCACCCCGAAACTTTCACGATAGGAGCGGACCAGAGCGCCCCACCAGTTTTGAAAATGTCACGAAGATTCGTCAACCGACGCCAAAGTTATTCCGAAAAAAAATGTTGTGGATTTCCTATGGATAATGGGTCCCAACGATAACTACCTACAGGCAACCGCCAGTAGGATATTTATATACATATATATATATAAATATCTCCATCCAAATCACAGTTTAATTTGGTGTTAATTCTGATGTAGGTTGTTTCAATTGCAGAAACACTCCATTCTAAGATGGCTGACTGTTCTTTTTTTATTTTCATGGTGATTGTTGTCATTTGTTTATGGTGATTACACTATATGTTTGTTCTTTGAACAATACCACTTTTGACCCGTGAGAGAGGCTACGGCTGAAATGTGTCGGGTGGAAGCCACAAATACCAGAAGGCTGAGTTGATAGCCACGCCCACTGGGGCGGATATAAGAACTTGAACTGTGGTACTGTGTCCTGCCTTACTACGTGGAATGCCCATGATGAAGGGGGAGAACCCCGAAACGCGTCGGCTGTGAAAAAGATGTCAGGATCCTGCCAGCTACACTGCAGCTTCCATTAAAATGATGCAAAAGGAACTACTTGTGTGGACTCTTCTGTTGGGGCAACCTTGTTGATTTATTTATAACGGCTCATCCGGCCGTGGAAGAGACCCGCCGCTTGTTTGCGGACCTGATGTGATGCCACCCGGCTGTCACAACGTTGGGCAGTAGTGCGATAATGGAGGACTAATTCTGCAACGCAGTGTGAGCAGGACTGCATCAACCCACTGTGGTTTTAATTGTTTCGTATGGGGAGTAAATCAAGGCGCCTCATTTGAGGAATACACAACATGACCACAAATACCAGAAGGCTGAGTTGATAGCCACGCCCACTGGGGCAGATATAAGAACTTGAACTGTGGTACATAATCGTCCTGCCTTACTCCGTGGAATGCCCATGATGAAGCGGGAGAACCCCGAAATGCGTTGGCTGTGAATAAGATGTCAGGTTCCTGCCAGCTACGCTGCAGCTTCCATTAAAATGATGCAAAAGGAACTACTTGTGTGGACTCTTCCGTTGGGGCAACCTTGTTGATTTATTTATATATATACCAACTGGCGGTCACCTGTAGGTAGTTACAGTAAGGAACACAATTTCCATAGGAAAAGCATTTTTTGTTTTGCCAATAACTTTGGCGCGGCTTGACGAATCGTCACAACATTTTCAAGAAAAGTCCCCTTTTGGTTCAGCTGCTGTCAAAATTTTTGGGGTGATCCATCAGGCGGGGCAGAGATTAAAGGGAGGTCCCAAAGAACTAATTTTGCCATGTAATGTCTATGGGGATTTTTCATTTTTTGAAAACAACTACAACCTGAACTGTTGAACGGAATTACACCAAATTTGACAGAAAGCTAGATGTTGGTCCAGAAAGCGTGCTAGATATCTGGGGACGCGAGTGCAGTGGACTTGCGGCTCCCACAAAAATTTAATTGGCTGCAAAAACCTCAACCAGGAAGTGTTGGCAGCCATCTTGGTACTCAGCTTGAATCCAAGTCTAACAAAAAAAGTAAAACATTATGAAAAGAGGGCAGGGTATGAATACCTTGACTCCCAGATATGGGAGGGTAAAAAAAACATTTTTAATTGAATTTTGCCACAAATTAATGGATAGACCCGGGGTATATAGGAAATGAAGGAGTGGAACTCACGGGGCCCCCTTCTACGCTTATACAAAGCCCCGGGGACAGCCACTTTCCCAGGGCAGTAAACACAAGAAATGCAGGGCAGGCCCACTCAGCCCCCCGCTCTGCCCCAGGAGATAACATCATCACATCCAACACGGAACATCAAAGCACCCAGATCTTCCTAGTAGATTTCAACCTCCACTGGAATTACCCGAATTACCCTGCAGTGATTCTGCTGACCTCAACCTGGTCCAAATCTGTGACAGCCCTACGCACAACAAGAGAGCGACCTTGATTCGAATCATTGCTAAGGTCAACTCCATTCAATTTGAATCTTTCATCCCTCGCGGCATGGCAGACCACCACCGAATCACCTTCCTCATCACTGAATCAATGAGAACAAAAAAGGCTCAACTGAAGAAATCCAATCATTGGAAAAGAAACATGCAAAGCATAAACCACAAGGAACTGTTTTTTTTTTTGTTTAAATTTGTTTATTAAGATTTTCACATTTTCTGGTGCAAGTTGTTATTGCTTCATTGACATGTCATAACATACATTTACGAGCATTTGGTTAGCAGTATTTAGTGGTCTTATCATACATCAATACAAGTTGGATAAGGTAGCTTACATCAGCCCGGGAGTCACCTTCCAGTTTCACTCAACATATTTTGCTATGTCATGCGATGTCTTGTTGGGCATGTGTCCCGGGGGTGTGGGTTGGTGTTTCGCCCTCACCTCTACCCATTTAAGTCATCCCTGACAGGATCTGGAAATGTATTCCTTGGCGGATGGTTTTAGTTTCGAAAATGACAAGGGGGGGAAACAAACCTGTGAACTGTGGGGGGGAAACCGGGTGTAAGGGAGGAATGGGAGCGATCGGAGTGTGCATTGTGGTGTGCCTGGCTGTGATTTCGCGCTATGGTATCATCAAGTGTGCAGGAGGGGGATGGAGGGCAGTCTACAGGGCCACATAGGGGTGCATCTGATCCATCTTGAACATTACTTTGGTGATGAGTGTCCCATGGCTATACTGGGGAGGCTGATATCCGTGCTATGGGAGGTAGAGATAGGTGCTGGGATTGGAGTTAAACCACAAGGAACTGATATCCCTCAGCAATTACATCTTGCCCCTTCCTGTGGACATGCTAGATGTTCATTTCATCACAGATCACTACATCAATTGTATGGTGAACATTCTAGTCTCATTTGCGCCCTTACAGCTGAGCTAACAAAAATGTCCACTAAAGACTCCAAACTATGGTACAATGGTACCCTACATGCAGAAGGACATAATCTGAGACTATCTGAATGATCATGGACCCTCTTACCATCCCTCGAACACCCTAAGCACTTAAAATCACTGAGGAACATCTATAACAAACGCGTAAGAAGTTCAAAAGTAAATATCTTTAGAAACCAACTAGATCAAGCTAGAAATTGACCTAAAAAACTATTTGAACTTTTCAGATGACAATCAAATAACCAACCCAACCCTTCCTCAATTGGGTCTAGCCCGCAGCCAAACTGCAAGGAATTTGCCTATTTTTTCCAGGAAAAGATGAAAACTATTAAAAATTACTTGCGGACAGCAATGGAGCACCTGTTGGGCATAGCACTTATAAGCCTCCCTCCTCCCTGGATCGTTGAGCGCCCATGTCTCCCAAGGCACCCACCCAAATACAGCACTTCATGGAACACATTCAAAACCTTTAATGAAAGCGACATTCTCAAAAATCAGCAGTTAAACCCTCCAACCACTTTACAGACCCTCTGCCTTCAAACTTCTTCAGTGAGATCAAAACAGCTATACTCCCACTTCAAAGCAAGATAGTAAATGCCTCACTACTTCAAGGCATTATTCCTGACTGCATAAAAGCTGGGGTAACCCCCTTTTAAAAAAAAAAACCACAGCATTCTGACTCTGGCGAAGTATCCACTTCCAACTAAGTAGCCACATAGAACAATTTCAACATCAAGACGAATTCAAATTCGGCTTCCATCAAGGCCACAGCACTGAATAGACTCTCATCCACATAGTAAACGATGAGCTAAAAATGCTGGATCAGAACTAATCTTGCCATCTAAGTCTCCTCAACCTATCGTCAGCTTTCGTTATGGTTAAACGTGACAGCCTCCTTGACTTATTGGAACGTAGGATGGGGCTATCAGTGTCTGTCTTAAACTAGTTTACCTCGTTTCTCCACAACAGAACGCAAAGAATCAAGGTTACGCAGTCTTTGTCCAATTCCACACCAGTCATATTGGGGGTACCACAGAGGTCCAGGCTCTCACACACTCTTTAACCTATACATGGAACCTTTAACTGAAATTCTGAAAATTTCCAACATCCACTATCACATGTACGCTGATGACACCTAATTGTTCTGGAAAATCTCTTCTGCTGAAGATATTAGGTCCCTCAACAAAACTCTACAAAAAAACCAAAACTGGCTGACCTGCAACCACCTCAAACTAAATGCTCTCCAAAAGAAATTCCTATTAATCACCCCACCCAAACAGTCACCTGATAAAGCTAACGGCTCTTAACTGCTTACCACAAGATCACTGGGAACAACTCCTTTTTTTTTTTATAACTGTTTATTGGTTAAGTAGACAACACTTTATCATGTGAATCAATACATTTCATGTGCATACATTAAGTGAGGTGAATATCACAGATTCCCCATCCTCTCCGGCGTTCTTCGCATCTCTAAATCTTTCATAGGGGACACACAGATATCTCCCCGGTACTTATTCCACTTAGACCATTTCTGGTCCCATTTTTGGGGGCACCCTCTAGCCACAAAAACTTCTGACTCTGCCAACATGCATCTGTCAAGCTCCTTTGCCCACGCCGAGATGGAGGGTGGGTTCGCTCCCCCCAACCTCTTGCCAGTTCCCGTTTAACCAAGGTGTATCCTAGTGTGGTGAACTGTTGTTCTACTTCATTAATGTCAGTGGCGTCCCATATATTCAGCAGCCCCGGTTGTGGAGTCAACACTATCTCCTTTCCTAAGACTGTCTGTATACATTCCGTTACACCCTCCCACAGAACCCGCAAGGCAGGGCAGCTCCATAGAATATGGTCATCTGGTCTGGATCCTATTTTTGCCATGGTTATCCCGGTCATGTATGATCGATGAAGTATCCTTAGCTGGATGAGCCCAAATTTAAGTGGGATAGCCGCCACCCTAGGGGACATAAGAGCCAATTGCCAATCTTCATCGCTAATCTGGCCTAGGTCATCCTGCCATTTCTCTCTAAGCCTTGCGAAGGTGTCTGGCAAATTATTAATCAGCTTTTTATATGTGAGAGATATCGCTTTAGATTGGAGAGGTCCATCCAGCAAGCGGTCCTCCAACGGTGACAATTCCGGTATATCCGCTAGGGTCGGGAACGCCGCCTGAATTGCATGTCTTATTTGCAAATATCTATAGAATTCTCCCTGGGCCAGGCGGTATTGGCTCTGCAGGTCTTCAAATGTGAGTATCGACCCCTTCTTGACCAGGTCTTTTACCGCTGAAATACCTATTAGGTCCCACTTGTCAAACCCAGGCTGGTAGCACAACATGCCCAGCTACTGTGTATACCATAGTGGCACTGCCCTAGATAGGACTCCCGCCCACCCCAAACGAGAATTTGCTGTGCGCCATACTTCGAGTGTATGTTGGGTGGGCCTGAAAAGTTGCTGCTTAGTCTTCCTATCTATGGAGTATAGGACCCCCAGGTAACCAGATCGATCCAACTGATATCTATCTAAGACGAACGCCGGGTCATCGGGGACAATATCCAATGGTTGACAGTCACTAACTGCGCCGCCCAGTAGTAAAGTTGCAGGTCAGGCAACGCTATACCTCTGTCATACCAGCTCTTCGTCAATTTCTTCATCGCCACCCTAGGAGCTTTCCCATCCCACAACAAAGTGCGGAACTGGGAATAACTCTTGACAAGAACTTTAACATGCAGGAGCACATCAGTACTACCACCAAAGGATCATATTTCCAAATGAACATCTTAAGAAAAATAAAATCCTTCCTTCCCTTTGATGACTTCAAATCAGCTGTGGAAGCCCTAGTGAATCCCAGGTTGGTCTACTGAAGTGCAACCCTCTGCAGCCTACCTAGATCAAAGTTGGCTCCACTGAGGGCCTCTCATCTCAGGATCAAAAAGAAACAATCACATCACTCCTGATACGAAATCCCTAAACTGGTTCCCATATGAAGCAAGGATACAGTTAAAAACTGTGCATGACCCATAAAGCCCTACACTGAAACACCCTGAGGTACCTAAAACTGGAGTTATCTGGTGGTGGCAGATCCTCTAGAGCCATCAGCACCTTACTGCTGAAACCCCAGAAATGTCATAAGAAAACCTACAACAGAGCCTTCGCTGGTATTGCACCGAGAATTTAGAACACCCTGCCCCCTGAAATCAGACTGAACCCCTCAACTGCCTCCTTCAAAAAATAAGCTAAAGTGCTATTGATGAACAAATGTATGATCTAGATCCCACATACTCCACTCTCCCGGCCCTGATTGGCACAGTGTATACATCCATGTCTATTATTCGCCTGTTTCGGTCCTATCTGCTGATATTTTGGCCTGGACCTTGTGGAGGTCTCTTACCTCTACGTGGAGCTTTTACATCCTGTGCCGCTCTCGTTCATGTTGTTCTTTGCTCTACCTGTTTCTTTGTTCCCGACCATTTGTAAAGTGCTCTGACACCCGAAAGTGTCATGTTTGTTCTATATTAAACTTTATAAAATAAAATAGGAAGCTGAGCTCACTTGGGTAAGAACTGGGACTAGGAAGACAAGGACAATGAATATTACAGGTAAGAAATCACAACATCACAACATCTTACACGATTAAAATCACACCTGAATTTATTAGTAACATTTTTTTAATGCTTAGTTAAGAAAAAGGATGGCAGCGTATTTGGAAGTATAAAGTGAATCGCAGAGTCTTTCCTGATTTTCTGGTCCGCATAAAATGACCAACTTTCACAGAGTAAAATCCGTTGATATTTCTGCTCTCATTTTTCAACTGACTATGCAGAAAAAGTAGAACGTTCGGCGAAGTGTTATCTTTTTGCTATCTTAATTGATAACGTGCTTCATAGAAGGAAAAAAACTGAATAAGATGAATATTTTCTGATATCATTTTGGATAAGCTTCTTGCAGAAGCTATTTCAGTATCTCCTGTTAAATTGCTGTGGAGACATATATTCAGACATTGTGTCAACAAACACATCTTCCGCCCAGAGTCTACTGACTTTTCTGTGTACGGCTGCAAGGTGGGTGATCACTGCTTGATTCCATTGAAGAAGTTACATATTATTATTTCTCTTTGCAAAAGAAAAGTTAAGCAGATGTGCCTTTGGCTTGGTTAATGCAGCGCTCTAATCTCATTACCTCAAGTAATGATTCTCGTAAGTCATGCAAATATGGAGCTTGACGCGTGCTGGAAAAACTCCAGGAAATACGTCTCTGGCTGCAGAATTACATCAGGATATTTAAGAATCGCACGGTTGTCCAGGCAGCAAACACAGCTCTTAAGTATGAGCTTTTCAGGTTGAATATACCAAATATCTATTTTTCGCATTTGGCTGCCTTCCAGCTGGGATGTTAAATATTTTCTCTGGCTCCCAAATAATAACAAGCAGGCTATTTTTACGTTTCCCATTTTATTTCCAGACAAAGCATCACCTGTGTTGTCACTTGGATGTACGGAACAGCACATGCCCCCTACGCCTCTGGTCTCTGTAACCTCAATGGCCTATTTGACGCTTGCGTATATTGGCTGCGTCCACGGCATGTTATTACTCAAGAACAGAGCAGAGGTCATGTTATTCGTTTCAAAGTATTATTTTTATAACATGGTGCATTTTTGTGCGACCTCGCATTAAAGTCAGGAAAGTGAGAGAACGAGAGTGGTAATAACATGCTGTGGCAATTAGAATGCCGGTTTAAGCGGTATTCCGTCATTGTGACTAATTTCCAAATAAGAAAGTTAACTTGACAAATTCAGGCTGCGAAAGCTCGGTTTGGACGACATACATTTTCTATGAAAATAGATTGTTTTTTTGAAAAAGATACACTGGGACTCAGAAAAAAAGCATATTATTGCAATTCCTAATACGATAGGAATTATAAGAATAACAGTTTAAAAAAAGAAAAGGGGGTTTGCAGTCGACCTTCTTTTATGTCTACCACAACCCACTTGTTAACAAGCATTTACAATGCAATAGGTCTCGCAACTGCGAGTTTTAGAGCTATTGGTATTGTAAATGGCAATGCCTTTTGAAAAATTAACAGGTATTGTAATTTATAATAGTAATTTTCCACCAGTACCATAACTACCACTATTATTATTACTGTCACCACAGAGTAGTAATAGTAATAATTGTAGTGGTGGTTATGCTGTTTGTGGTGATAGTAGCGATCGTGGTAGTGGTGGTGGTATTGGTACTGGTGGTGGTGGTACTGGTGGTGGTACTGGTGGTCTATGTGGATTTTATTTCATTACTTATGCTACTGCTATAATATGTTTTTACAAAAAATACAAAAACTAACAAACATTATCATTTGCAACACCAATAGCTCAAACTTTTAATAATGCCAGCCCTATTGCATTGCAAATGCTTGTTTTATGTTGCAGGCATGAGGTGCATCATCTACTTCCCAAAATACAATCTTAGATTTGTAGGCACTCGTAACAGTCCTATGGTAGGAGGCAGTTGTTCAGCCAGTGTAATGCTAATAGCTAACACAACTTTGCATTTTGATACCTGAAGTTTTAAATTACAATAAATGTAATACACCTCAGGCAGGAGACTTGAGTTACCAGTAACTGTGGAAAGAGCAATAACTTTAGAAACTGGTGTTTTATTTCACCTTTTCCGTGGTGTGAAGGTTACGTAACTGTTTTATTGCATTCAAATGGGCACAATGGGGCTTATTTACAAGTCCCTTGCACTGCCGGAGCTTCACTTTTGTGTGGGAAAAAGTGAGGCAGAGGCGGCGCAAGGGGCTTGTAAATAAGCCCCAATGTCCTGTTTCTCTGGCTCTAAAGCAGCTTTGCTGACCTGGTTCTCTGGCTCTACAACGGCTCTGCTGACCTGGTTCTCTGGCTCTAAAGCAGCTCGGCTGACCTGGTTCTCTGGCTCTACAGCGGCTCTGTTGACCTGGTTCTCTGGCTCTAAAGCAGCTCTGCAGACCTGGTTCTGTGGCTCTAGAGCGGCTCTGCTGACCTGGTTCTCTGGCTCTCGAGCATTACCTAGTTCTCTGGCTCTAGAGCAGCTCTGCTGACCTGGTTCTCTGGCTCTACAACGGCTCTGCTGACCTGGTTCTCTGGCTCTACAGCAGCTCTGCTGACCTGGTTCTCTGGCTCTACAGCAGCTCTGCTGACCTGGTTCTATGGCTCTAAAGCAGCTCTGCTGACATGGTTCTCTGGCTCTAAAGCAGCTCTGCTGACCTGGTTCTCTGGCTCTAAAGCAGCTCTGCTGACCTGGTTCTCTGGCTCTAAAGCAGCTCTGCTGACCTGGTTCTGTGGCTCTAAAGCAGCTCTGCTGACCTGGTTCTCTGGCTCTACAGAAGCTCTGCTGACCTGGTTCTCTGCCTCTAGAGCAGCTCTGCTGACCTGGTTCTCTGCATCTAAAGCAGCTCTGCTGACCTGGTTTCTCTGGCTCTAGTGTAATGGTGTAAAGTGGAGTGTGGTATAGTGAATTATAGCGTTCTAGAGTGCAGTAGTGCTATGTACAGTATAGTGGTGTAAAGTGTAGTAGCATAGAGTTGAGAGGTATTGAGTGCAGTCATATAGAATGTAGTGGTATATAGTGTAGTTATGCAGATTAGAGTTTAGAGTGTATGTTTGCATAGTAATCCCTACTAGAGAACCTTGCCACCATCAGACTGTAACAACTGGTCTCCTCAACCCACTCAGCAGGACACACGCTTGACCCCATCTTCTCCATAGGCAACAACATCTCTGTCAGCTACACATCTGAACTACATTGGACAGACCACCACTGCATCCACTTCTCCTTCATCAAACCCACCAAACACCACCACACCCACCACGACCCCTCATCATGTAACCTCCACCGATTGATCTCCAACCGCGCTGGCACACTGGCCCCCCCCATAGGAAACCTGCCGTCAAACAGCCCTCGGAAAGCCGGCTGGCTCTAACCCACCCTCCAAGAATCCAGGCACACCTACAGATGGCTCTAAAGAAGATAGAGGAGCAGCAAGACCTCAGCGGACCAAGCAGCCTTCAAGACCGCCGTCATCACGCACCACCACCTAATCAGATCCACCAAGAAAACCATCATTCAGGAATGCATCAGCGCCAATGCACACAACAGCATAGAACGCTTCACCATGATCAAAGAATTTGCCAAATTCTGCACGGACACTACAGACATCCCCCCTCCCAAGATCTCAGCGACAACCTTACCACCATCTTCCAACACAAGATTTTAGACATCTATGTCAGGACCCACACCACCCAACCCACCCCAACGACAACTACTGCACCCGAATACTCCAGATCGCCGACACTGCTCAACTGGACTACCCTCACCACTGACGACACCCTAAGGATCATAAACACCCTCCACTCTGGGGCCTCATTGGACCCCTGCCCCCACCACATTTTCAACCAAGCAGGCGCTGCCATCGACCTGAACTCAGCTACACCATCAACTGCTCCATCAACTCTGTCACCTTCCCTGAAGACTGGAATCGCGCAGAGATCAACTCCCTGCTGAAGAAACCGTCTGACGACCCGACTGACCTATCTATCTGCTCCCCTTGCCAACCAAAGGCATTGAGAAGGCCATCAATGCCCAACTCACAGAATTCATTGAGACAAACCACACCCTGGACCCCTCATAATCAGGCTTCAGAAGCAACCGCAACACTGAGACTTCACACCTTGATGCAACAGACAACATCTGCACTTTCCTCAACTGAGGTTGAGGTATGTGTCGTATACACCCATGTTTGCTTAAAGTGTTTGGTCACCATATCGGCTTTTAGATTGATTTTGCCTCTTCACTAACGCGCCTCCAAACTCCTTTCCCCAATAACACGGCCAACGCTGCTGAACTCATTTGGGATTCACCGCTACAGGGTCATGTATTGCTTATTTTGTTTAGAGCAATTAGACACCCCCACGGCTTTTAGATCGTTTCTGCTTTCTCAGCTTCACTAACGCGCTGAATGGCTGCATGCAGGCATCACCAATACTATTTTCCCAGTAACGAGACCATCTCTGCTGAACGCACTGGGTCAGATATTAGCCCTCCTGACAACTTTCTTTTAGATGGATCTCTCACACTGTAATAACACTAATTTCCACCTCCCTGATTTTGACTATGACAATGTGCTTGACCACATTTTGTTAGATGGATCTCCCATACCATAGTAATATTATTGTTCTCTTCAATGCAGCTTTGCATGTGAGGATTGCCTTGTGATTACGTGGAATCTCCTGACCCACTTTCATACCACGGATGGTTGTATGTGTACTCATGACAGTGCCGCTTCCCGTTATTAAGTAAGTTAGTTTCCCTTTAGAACAGGCATTCGTTGTCTCATTATGTACAGTTAGTTTGTCTTCTAATGTTTGTGTTCGCTGATATAGGAGTTTCATGGAGCCTACTCAACTTGACTTCACAGCTTGATTCTTCGTGCTGTTGCTAGTTTGTGTAATTAATATTTGTTATTACGAGCATTCACATCACGCCATTAGTACACACTTCTAATACGTAGTATTCAATTACTTACAGGTGCTCTCTCACACTGTCCTGATGAAGACTCCACACTAAGGAGTGAACTACCTTGAACATTTAAGGTAGAAACATTGACTTTTACCCACCTCAATACAAGCTCTGATGACTGAAATTTATTATCTGTGTCCTTACAATACTGTGTATATATACTTGAGTATTTGGCCTGTTATAGGCTGGACAGGTTTCACTATGTAAATATAATTTATATATGTCACATTACCTCTCCATTATCTATTACCCTCATTCACCCAGAACACTCCTACCCCCCCTCCCGCACTAGAGCACCACTGTTGCAAATAGAATCTTGTTCCACATGTATGAATAACTGTGTTGTCCATGACAAGTTATCAATGCTTTAAAATTAAATTGAATACATTGCAGATTAGCAAATTTGATGTTGTGAATGCCACCATTTCTGACTCCTGGTAGCCAGCAGCACTTGGACTCCCCCCTACCCACCGACCAAGCAAGCAACCTCAGCATCATCCTTGACTCCTCGCTTACTATGAACCGCCAAATTAATGATGTATCGTCCTCCTGCTTCCACACGCTCCACCCGTTCTAAAAGATTTTCAAATGAATCTCCGAGTGCAGATGAATTGTCACCCAGGAAGCTTGTCAGCAACAAGCTTGACTACGACAATGCACTCTATGCAGGCATAACCCAAAATCTCCAAAAGAAATTGCCACACATCCAGAACACCTCCGCCAGACTTATCCTGAACATCCCCTGCCAAAACCACATCTTCAGTCACCTAAGAATCCTCCACTGACTCCTGGTCAATAAAACAATCACCTTCAAACTCCTCACGCATGCCTACAAAGCGACCTGAGTACCTCAACCACAGCCTCTCGTTCTACACACCGACAAGACACCTACCCTCCGCCCATCTGGCCTTGGCCACTATCCCATGGATACAAAAAACATCAGCTGGAAAAAGATCCTTCTCCTACCTCGCTGGGAAGACCTGGAACTTCCTACCTCTGCACCTCAGGCAATCACCGTCATTGGCTCAATTCAGGAAGGACTTCAAGACCTGGCTCTTTGACTGAATGGCTAATCCCTCCACCCCCAGCACATTGAGACCCTTATGGGTGAGTAGTCAAGCTTAGAATAACCCTGATTGATTGATACTTGTCAATAAAATAAATGTATTTACTTCTAGTGCAGCGGTATGCTAATGAGACCTCTGTTTTCATGAAAGCCGTTCAAAAGTCAGTCTTATCGAGTCTGTCTCTTTTAAGAGGGAATACCTCCTTTTGGAAACTTTGTCAAAATATAGCTGCATGTGTAAATGTACATGTTGTGTCTATATTGATGCTTGCATACCATTCGTACCAGTGCTGCCAAGAAAGTTCAGTGGGCTTATGCACCGCTCTATGCTGCTCTATATAATCCTCACAATACATGTCGAATTTGTGGATTCAGATTTGTTTCTGAGGTCGACAACACACAAACCGGTAAGTCTGTGAATGATGTTAAGGCACAAGAAACATGGATAACTTGGTGTGAAGAGCGCCTGCTGCTTAGACCCCATTTTCTAGTGCTCAGCCTTTTATCTTTTCGGAGCATGAGCTCAATTTGAACTACCGACAGCATTCAACTGGAACCCAGTGGAGGTGTTGAGGGAGGGCAATGTGTGTGCTTCTTGTTTCAGTGCTGTGGCAAGACCGGGGTGCTTCTGCCCTTCTGCTGGAACTGTGGAGGGGGGGCAATGAACTTTATTTCCAGCTGCAGATCAGGGATAAAAACACATACAATGCTAATAAGGACCACTGCGGTCATTACTTTTTTTAGGGAGGAGAAGGGGAATCCATTGAACATCTGAAAAAAAAATCGCTGTTTGATTCTGCATCAATATTTCACATCACCGCAATAAGGATTCTGAGCTTTTTGTTATTTTATCCCAATGTGTATAGCACCTTCTGCCTATTGTATGACTTTGTAGCTCTTTGATGGAGTCTACTGTAACAGCATTCACTGGACAGACTGTTTAAATCAAGGAAGGTAGCAGGAGAGACCTACTTTGCCCCTGGAAGGTGTCTTGGTGATGCTGCCCCTATCAAAAATTCTTTCTTCGTGCTTATACTATACAGGAGCCTGTCTGTCCTGCCCAGAGATTGCAAGGTGACATTAGCCACAGAGGGATTTAAGTATCTAGGGTTGTATATCACACGCAACCTCAATTTATATTATATGTCTAATTTGGTGCCACCACTGCAGAGACTCAGACAGGATGTAGAACATTGGAAGAATTTGCCGCTGTCACTACTAGGAAGGGCGGCACTCTTCAAAATGATGTCGCTGCCCCGATTCCTGTATGTACTTCATAATTCGCCAGACCCGTTTCCCGCGTCCTATTTTGCCGAAATAGAAAGTGTGCAGAGAACGCTGCTTTAGGGTAACAATCCGCCACGAATCTCAATTTCAAAATTGGTCAGAAGATGGTACGATTAAACATTCAAGTAGTACTATTGGGCTGCACAACTAGCGGCCATCAACAATTGCATGTATCGACCACCAGCTGACCCCGCATATGCAATGGACAGATGGCTATTGCCTGGGAGTAATCATACCCGTGCAATTTATTCAAAGACCCAAGAAAATGAACCTGACAGGTCCCATGAAGCATTCGATCCTGGTGTGGCATATGGCACACAAGAGTATGGGTTGGCCGCACAAAATAACAGTAGCCACTCCATTGTGGGAAATGGAGCAACTGGGCTCACTATGGCGAACTAAAGGGTTCGACAAGTGGGATGCTATCGGGATCACTAGGGTGGGTGACCTCTGGAAAAAGGAGGAGGTGGTGTCATTTGAGATGTTACAACAAGAATATGAGATGGCGAGACTGAAGGATTCAGGTACTTACACATGCATGACACGCATTGCGGGCAGAGCTCTGGGGCTTGTGGATGGGTATATACCTAAAAAAAAGCAATCTCTCTGACGTACCTAAAACTAGTCAATCATACACCTGACTCCCTACTACAGCTCCATGCAAAATGGGAGAATGACTTGATTGGGCTGGAGGAGGAGGACTGGATGGAGGCTTTAGCTTAACCAAAAGAGGTGGTGATTTCCTCGAAACGTAGACTAGTGCAGTTGAAAATATTGCATAGAATATATGTCTCAGGGCCAATATTGGTCAGGGTGGAATATAGGGAAGACCCTAGTTGCAGGAGGCAGTGTGGTCAAGAAGGTACATTCTTCAATATTATCTGGGAGTGCCCGCACGTGAGTAGATATTGGAATAAGGTTCTCAAATGCATGGAAACGAATACCCTAGGCCAAAAGTTGTCTACTAAATGTATGGGAGCCAACGGATTTGGTGGGTAAAGAGAAAACATGGGTGTCGTTGGGTCAGATGGTGGTTAAGAGAAATATAGCTAGGAATTGGGGAGTAAGAGGTACCCCAACAATGCGGGACTGGGAAAAAGACATGGATTGGTGCATGTTTTTGGAGAAGACAGTATATGTATCCAGGGGGTGCCCGAAGAAGTGGGTACAAATATTGTGCAAGTGGAATGATTACAGAGGAAATGTATGTACTCCACCTAGCTTACCAACAGACACTTCTCAGGACGACTTAGATTAAGTGCGAGTAAGGTTTATCTAATCAAGAGAGATAATATTTGTAAAAGTTTGGCTCAAGTTCCACTACATCATCAGTGTGATTTTAAAAATGTATTATTGTGTTTTATTGCACAATAAAAAGAAATTTAAAAAAACAAAAAATCTTTTTCTCTCTCTCTTTTTCTCCCCCCAGCACCACTACCCCTAAAGACAGCGTCCCAGCCAGAGCTGTCGAGCGAGATAGCACAGCCGGCCCTTCATTGTCACACATGTTCTCGACATTGGAATTCATTGCCTAGAAATGCTCAGATTCACCAGGTCTGCGCGGAGTGGGGCTACTCTACCCTGCTGCTATTTTTGCCCAGTGAGAAGATTCTGTAGAAGGCAATAGTGGTGCCAAAAACACTGACCATCCATACAGCAGCTGCTATAGTCTCAGTCTCACCTACTTAAAGACATGCAGTTTTATCATCCATGCCAGATGAAGGAATGCTGCCTTTGAAAATAATGCATCTTGTGAGCTGTAGTCTTAGTCCAATTTCCTGGGCTAAGATACCAGAGCTAATGTTTGTAAAAGTGTTACCAGGACTTGGAGGTTGGGACCCTTGGACTAGAAGTCACCCTCTTCACGCCGTAATTGACAGAAATGTAGCTGTTGGCCAGCTAATCTTGTTCATCGCCTGTTCCAATATTTAAAATGTGCAATTGTGAAGAAAAATGTCGATTATCCATATCAAATACTCCTCTGTTGGACAGGACTGCAGTGCATGCAATATTCTTACTCTCAGAGCTATAGATTCATTTAGAGTTGCAGTCTTTGACCAATATTAAACTAATAAGATTGTTTGTGCCAGATTTTGCGAGCATAGAACCAAGACTCACCAATTGATGACCATTTATTTCAATGGTGTCAATTCAGCCCAGATAGGAACAACAGTTGTCACTCTCCTAAAGAAAAGGCACATTTGGAGTGCCACCTCCACATCAGAGCAAGGTCTAAGTCTGGTAAACAAGAAGAACCTTCCTTGAGCTTACATGATTGTTGGGCTCACAGGGGTTAAAACGAAAGGGAAACTTCCATCTCAATACTAGAGCTGTTATAAAAAACACAAGAACCGGCGAAGCCAAGCATGCCTAGAATGTATGTATTTATTTATTATTTTACAAGTCCATGCAATATACATTTAAACTTTAAAAGTAATACAAATTAAAAATACCACCATCTAATGGTGGTCTGCATATATTTGAAAAAATACAAAAAATATCATCACAAAAATAAAGAAAAAAGTAAATGAAAACAAATGAAAGCACACATTGGTGTACCAACCGTGACTCTGAAGTGGGCGAATTTTTGTAGGCAGATGTACACATGTGCAGCAGTAAAACATCGTCATTCACAGTTAAGAGAGTCAGTAGCTGAAGTGGGTTGACCCCCTGGAATCCCTCTTGGACGATTAATGCGATATACAAATCACCATAACATAACCCATTACTCCTTGCTTTATGCTTTGGTGGGTGGAAGTGAAATTTGAATGACAGTTAAACAGACCAATAACGAAAGAGTGCTGACTGAAAGTCTCTGTACACGTGTGTGTGTGTGCATGTGTGTGTATATATTCATTGTTATTTAGAACAACAGTTCCAATAAATACATTTATTACCACAGTGCAAAGGTCACAGTACAGTAAAATTGACGTGGAAAATAATTGTTTGCTTCCTAACAGATTTCAACAATTGCTTTACACTGGGAAAAATCTCTCCTAATACCCACAAGATCTCTTTAATGTGATTTTACCAGACTACACAAAAAAGCTGCCACATGCATCAACATAAGGAATTGCAATTCCTAAATAGCGATTTTTAAGGAATCGCTATTTAGGAATCGCAATTCCTTATGCCCGTAGGAATCGCAAAATGAATTGTGATTCCTAAACATTACTTAATGGTGGTTCGCAAATTGCGAATCGCTATTAAGTAATGTCACTTCATTCATTCCTATGGTCCTATAGGCCCATAGGAATGAATAGGAATTCATTTGCAAATTGCGATTACCAAATTGGTAATCGCAAACTGCGAATGCAATTCCAAGGGTGCCAGGGGGCCTAAGACCCCCTGATGCACCCCCCAAAAAGGTAAGTGTGCACATGTGGCGCACACACATGCCCTGTCACTTTTGTGCATTTTTCAAAGAATGCGCAAATTACCATCAACTCAAAGTTGATGGTAATTAGCATTTCCTAAATGCACAGTTTGCATTTAGGAAAGGCTTGATGCATCGTATTTATGAAATCGCAAATTGCGATTCCCTAAATGCATTCGCAATTTAGCTACCTAAGTTGTAAATGAAAAGCCTTTGATGCTTCAGAAAAGGACTTATTGCCCTCGCACCCGGGCTGATTCGCGGAATTGGCCTATTTGCGAGGGCAAAAATGCTTGATGCATGTGGCCCTTAATCCCTTGCATCCTGGTTTTGTTAAAGTACAACACATACAAAATAAGTACACATGAACACATATCATAAGCATAAACCATATATCCTGAGCATAATATGCTCTTTATTACCTTTGTAGAGGAAGGGGCATCATGTCTCACTCAAAAGTGGTGATACATTGCATATTGCAAGTCTATCAATTAAAGCATCTGGAGCGGTGATGACCTGCCATCAGCTACAGTGCTAGACTTAGCAGCACTCTTATCCAACCCTTTAACAGCTTTAAAAATAATCCTGCTCATGTGTGATTAGTTGAACCTCTTGTTTGCAGATATGTGATTTATGAAGAAAAAACCTAGATACAAAGCATCAAAATGTTGCATACAATGGAAGTTTCAGGTCATACAGCTTCAAGGTTGGTGGTATATAGTGGAGATATGAAGCTGCCTGCTCTACGGGTTAAGGCAGTAACAGGAGTTTCAGGATTTTCTACTTTTTGGGATCAGATGTTGAGGTATTTTATGGCTGTCAAGTTGAAGGGATATTACAAGTAAAGATGTTTAAAAAAACCTTTGGGCTTAGATTCCAATAGGAGTGATTCACTTTTCCATCACTCAACAGCTCTACCAGTGGGGGATATAAAAGCTAATTGCAGAAACATAAAAAGGATACTGGGTTGAGAGAGAAAACAGAGACACAGAACTCCACCACCTTACTCCTCACTCTTGTTGATCAAGGTTGCCTGCAGGAAGTGGTGTAAATGTACCAGGCAAAGAGATATCTTAACTGACTTGTTATATAGGGCTCTATGCTTAACTGTAACAGTGAATACATACAATTTAGCAATATTTCTGTGTAACCAACTCTCTGTTTTGATGTATAACATATAAGTCCTGAAAACTAAACGCACGAAGAAGGAGTAACTCAAATATATTTACACTGACACCTCTCCTTATGACTTGCCTGAAGCTTTGACACTTTGAACTCTCTGAACTCTCTGGAAGAAGATGAGTTTTTACTTGACTGTTGCAGAATGGTGAGGTAACCAACAATGTTAATATTCTGTGACCGTGGCAATTTGTTTGTACATATGAGACTTCTAGTACCTTATGTGTGACCTTCATAAATATTTGTCCAAGGTTGCCCATTTCTCGGAATCATCCCTGTCTCATCCTTGGATAGCCCAGGTGACAAATAACAACTCCCAGTCATAGAAGAGGTCATATAATTTTTCAAGAAATAGTTCAAAGTTTGTCTTATCAACTTTATGCGTATTTCCCTGCATTCTCAATGTCCATCAGAACAAATCCTTAGGAAATAATAGGTCTTTTCAAGGAAATACAGTATTAGTGAAATTGGGTCATGGCTGCAGCAACATTGTATCATGATTGAGAGGTTGTTGTGGGCCATGAGAGAAGTTATTCCCAGATATCCAAAATGGCCACTGTCTCTCCAGAACATTCAAGAGCCATTGCCTCCTTGGAATTGTAGTTCCTCTTCAGAAGTCTGCTCAGTAACATGATTTCAGAGGGCACACAGCTTCAGTCCACACAGCGTCTACACTCCGTGATGACTGCCAGCTTTTCCTTCACTTAAATAATATTAGCATGAATGGGCTGAATGGAGAGTCCATCACTAAGATAACTGTGGCCACATTTGGTATAATGGTGACACATCTTGACATACTGTGTGCATCCTTATTAGTGTGTCAATATCCGGCATAATAGTTGTTCTTGCATAATGTGCCCATCCTTGGTATGTTGTGGGCATTGTTGGTATCGTTTTTGCTATTCTTGACATAGTTGGACACCTTGCATGTCATACGCGTATTTGGCTGTTTTTGTGACCATGTCTTTATATGGTGTCCCTCCTTAGCATGTTGTACCCCACCACGCATAATAATGGCCGTACTGGGCATAATGATTGCCTTGGCATAAGGTAGCTTTTCTCTGCATGTGTTTGGAAATGTTGGTATTATTATGAGTATAACTAGAATAGCAGCAAACATTTTATTATTGAACCTCCTTGGCATTCTTCAAGCCATCTTTGTCATAATGATGGCCTTCTTTGGCATTGTGAAGGCATTCACAGAATTGCTTTAGCCATGCATAGCATAATGCTGGCACTGCTGTAAGGTGTGTGAATTGGGCATTATAGTCTTCCCTGGCATAATGGTAATTCTGGCATGAGGGAACCATCTTCGGAAAGTTGTAAGCAGATGTGACTTTATTTTGAGAATCAGAAAGTAAATGAAGGTTCTGGTTAAAATCATCGCCGATGCACATGGGTGCCATCTTTGACTATAAGGTGGCCATACCTGGCAGAATATTAGCCCTTGAATATTGATCCCATCCGTCATATAGTGTGCCATCCATTCAATTTCATGTGGCCAATTCCTAGCATAAGGTGTGCATCCCTAACATATTGTAGATACCTTTGACACGTTATGGGTCTTAAGATGTTACCTCGGGGAGAGGAGTTGGCCTAACGGCTAGGGCGGTCGACCTCGAATCTGGGGAACTGGGTTCGAGTCTCGGCAATGACGCTGAACATCCTGTGATTCTAGGCAAATCACTTAATCTCCCCGTGCCTAACAAAAAATTAAAATTAATGTGTCCTCATGTAATGCAACTGGTGCTATGTAAAGCGCTCTGATACCCTATTCGGGTCAAGTTCGCACTATATAAAACTCTATCAAATAAAATAAAAATGAATAAAAATTCCTCGCCTGGGCAAATGCAGAGACAAGCAAGCACTATTATCAGTGAAAGTGCTGGGGGTTGCCCACTAATCAGGCCTCTAGGTACTTGTTCTCTGATGGCAAAATTGGTCTCCTTGACTTTTTTAGGAGACTTGGATGAGCAGTCAAGGCTTAGCTCAAGAGAGGTGGTGTAGGGTAAGTCTAGTCGCGATAATCACAGTTGCACTAAAGATGTGATGTCCAGACAGATTTGAGAGTATGTAACAATTTAAACCATATTTAAACATATAAATATATTCACAGAATTCTATAGAATTCTAATAATATTAATCACACATTAAACATAAATGATACAAAAGGTAAAGCAGGGCAAGTCAGTGTAAAACCAAGGCCCATTGCTATGCACATATGTACTGTCCATAATCACTAAAAATATATAACTAATGGCACAATTCTGATAGTAAAACACAATAAATAAAACCACAATGCCACAGTAATGTAGTTTTTATAAGGTATGAAGGGGTCTGTAATGATTCCAAAGATATACTTAAGGCCATTCCTAACAGTTTGTGATCATCTCACTGTAAAATGGAGGCTTGCAATACTACCACCTAATCAAATATACTTCTTACAGTCTGCAAACTCTAATGTTTGCGACTCTAATATTTTTTTAAAATATGAAATCAGGCAAAACCAAAACAAATACCATGCCAAGCATTTATGTTGTGTACCAAAAAACCTGGAAAGTGAAATAAGTGTCTTGGTGTTCAGAAAGCGATTTCACTGGGCCCGGGAAGGGTATCTCTTGGGTTTAGGATCAGTGGTATGAATCTGCTAAAATGGGGTAATTTCTCTATGTCTGGTTCTACAAGGTATTATTGGTTAATGATTTGAGAGCCTTTAGTTTGACTGCATTGTAAAAGATTATCTTTTTCAGTAACAGTAGAGAACTATCACTTTTTTGTGACTAAACTGAAGAGCCTGGCATTTTATCAACACTGAAGGAAAATCAGATGACCTGTTGTCAAATGAATTGTTTCTACTGTACAAATTTATCAGCATAGGTATTTTGGACATTCATTGAACTACTTTAAAGGACATCAAATTGATCCCAGTTACATTTTGGGTTTGGTCAGTAGTGCCCAGTGGCGGCTCCTCCGCTAAGGTGAAGGAGCGTCTCCCCACTGCTTTTAAGCAGGATAACCAAGGAAAAATAAAATGATAATAACTGAACATTATTATCATTTTATTTGTTCCTGCAGCTGGGGTGGGTGGGGTTGTTCCGATGACAGGGCAGGGGAAGAGTGTTTTGCCCACTCCTACGTGCACATGATTGGCTGGCACGCTTGGGCCAATCAAACAGTCATGCACACTATCCCTGTTCTCCACACAGGCTGCATTAAAGCCTACGTGGAGAACATCCCCAGGCTCCCTGTTCCTGGCCGAGCGTCGAACCACGATGCTCATACCAATCACAACGCGTTGTGATCAGTAAGGGGAGCCTGGGTGCTTCCTGGTTCCCGAGTCCTGACAGGGGAGAGATGCGACAGTAATAAGGTAAGTTTTTTTCCTTTTTTTTGCAACACCCCACCGCCTCGCCACCCCCGATTCGTGCAGGCTGCCACTGGTAGTGCCTAGTGTGGTCTATTGATATCAATCAGTATTTATGTTTAGTGGTGTCTCTCCGGCTGCATTTTCTTTCTTGTTCAGGAACACTCAATCAGTAAAATAAACACAGTGGTCACTTATGAAGACAGCACTCCACCTGTCATTCCAGATTGTACCTCTTCCTGGAAGAGTATGTAGACCACATTGTCAACTTGGAGAAAGATAGACTCTGTCTGGGAAGATTCACTACTACTCCCAGGCATCCACCCAACCCCACCACCCAACCGCCAGGAATGACCTTGACCAAAAGGTTAAACAGATACTACACTTGATCTTACCCAAAAGGTCGAGCAAAAACATATAGCCTGATGGCCAAAAATCCCATATGCTGCAGCTAAATGCAAAATATAGAGTTTATAACTAGTTAATTGCAATATCTATCTGAAAACAGGTTTATGTATGATTGTCAAAAGAAAGCACCTGCAGCTGGAATTGAAGTCTAAAACCTCAGACGAGTTGTTCCAACCTGATGTCCTTCTGATTTTAATTCGGCCAGGACAGATGTGGCTCCTGCCTAAGAGCGGTGCGGGGTCTGATGGTGAAGTATGGGTACAGATCACAGCATTGTGAGCAACTAGCTCGTGAGCTATGATTCAGAGAAGCATGATTGTCATTAACCAGATGGACTGTATGACAAATGTGTTTGTGGCACAGATGCCACTTTCTGAAAGTCGTGTTTTTAGATTATTGTGTGTAGATCCTTGTGCTCATGCTCAGCCATATTTTGAACTCCTTTGACTTTTCAGTCTGCCAGCTAGACAAATATATATAAGAAAAACAACCTCATTTTCACATATCAGTGATGTGGATAAATATGCAATGTATTGCATGGTCACGGAGAGTATGGTATAAAAGGTCATCACTCACACTGGAAGCTGACCTGCTCTTTTAATATGTTTAGCTCATAATAGAATACTGTGTAGATGCTGATTGCAATAGGAAGTTTTGTCTTATGAGTTGATGGTGTCCCCAAATGAAGTGGTTCAATACATCTCATTCAGGGGTCTCCAACCTTTTCTGTAGTGAGAGTTACTTCTGATCAGTGAAAATCATTGTGAGCTACTGAAGGCTAAAAAACTCATGCAGTGCTACCAGACACCCCCAGCCCTAGCTTTATTGACTATAAGCCTAATGCCCATAGAGCCAGATACTATGGTTTGAACAAAATACTTTGATGACGGGCACTATGACAGGGCTGCCACGTGTGTCAGTGAGAGCCTGGTCTTTGGAGATGTATGAACATGCGTGCGTATGAATGAGATATATGTGTATCGGTGACTAGGAGCCTGTATTGTATGTACTTGTGATACAGGACATACCTTTCGCCTTATGCAGCACCATTACATGTATAACGCAAACATACAGCCATTTGTTAAATGGGAGAAATTTAAAGCGCAGAAACATTTTCTGCTAAAATGTTCATAATATGAAGCATTTGTTCTGCACTTCAAACTTCTCTCACTTAAAATAATGTCTGTATTTTTCAGTTACAAATAAGGCACCATTTCTACCAGCCACTGGAAGAAAGACGCCTGCTGTGTGTAAAAGTGCCACTTTGATATGGGAGAAAATGAAACTAAAGAGTAATATTTATGTTTATATAGATTCTATAAAACTCTTCATTTAAATTTTAACCCATTTCCAAGTGTCACATTCACAAACACCAGGCATCTTTCTCCCAGTGGTCTGTATGCATGGTGCCATATTCATAACAGAAAAAATACAGCCATTTATTAAAATGGGAGGAATTTAAGGTGCAGAAACATGCTTCATTAAACAATAAGAAGAAACTGGCTTAATTGAAATTGGAGAAAGACATTATGACATTAGGGGTCTATTACGATGTCAGGCAGACGCCGTCTCGGTGTGAGAACCGGCCGACCATAGGTCAGCTGTTCCGCACCCACTATTATGATGCGGCTGCACATGGTGTGCACATGGTGTGGTCGCAAACTCGCATTTCTCCATGGGAGCTTGTGCTGCAGTTGGAAACCGGCCATGGCACAAGGTCACACAGAGAAATGGGAGTTTCTGGGAATCCGTGCACCGAGTGGCAGGCACCTCACAGTGCCATGGCACCATTTCCGACAGGCCTTCCATGTCGGGAAGCATGACATGGAAAGCCTGTCTGAAACCGACATCATAATCCTGGTGGCGGAAAAGCCGCCGGTAAGTGATTATGATGTGATTTCCTAGAGCCCGTCGGAAGACAGCCGGAATGAGCGGCCGGTTTGACTTCCAACCGCCATAATCGTAATACGGGGGTCGGAAGTCAAACCAAGGATGTCGGTCAGGGGGTTTCTGTTTGAAATCCTAATGTTTAATTTTCTACACTTTACATTTGCCCCATTTAAAGACATGAGTGTATTATTCAGTTACAAATATGGCACAATGTCTACTGGCCACTTGGAGCAAGAGGCCTGCTGTATGACACTTTGAAATGGAAGAAAATTAAAATGAAGAGTTAACTTAATCATTAAAGTACCTTTCATTTTACTTTTCTCCCAAAAAAAAGCATTCACAAACATTATTTTGTTCTCATCTCCAATACTGAGTTGATCAGGACTTTTATACCTCAGTGCATCTGTTCTTCACCTCTGTCCAGCCTGGTCATCGGTCTAACTGAGCACTGCTCATATCAGGGCTGGCTATCTGCAGCCTTATTCTAATAATGTAAAATAAATAGCCTTCCCTTAACCTTTAAGGGAAAATTTGACCCTGTGCTTTTTTAGGTCTCGCCTGACCCAGCGCATGCGCTGGTCTGGCGAGACTTATTGAGAGGGCTCCAAAAAGTGCTACCAGGCCAGCCTAGAGCTACAGTGCATGTGCGCGGGCGCGCGCGCCACTTTTACCGTGATTACTTTCATTTTCGCGGCTGCATGGCCGCTAGGCATAGCCAATAGGTCTCGCTTTTGGGACCTTATAAGTATTTAGTTATGCAACTGTTGCATGGCTAAACACTTATAAGGTCCAAAAGGCGAGACCTATTGGCTATGCCAATGCTTGTTTTAAAAGAACTGGAGACTGAGAGCTACTCTGAAGGTGTCTGTGAGCTATTGGTTGCTCTTGATCGACTAGTTGGAGACATTTGATCTGAATGGAGCTCTGAGTCAGTCACTCTCGTAGTGACTGGATGTTGTTAGAGTGTGATGGAGGTTTGCTTACTTGAACGACATGGATGTCATTTGAGGGTCACCAGAGGTTTCAACTGCAACCCCTGGTTCAATCCTTGCTACCCCTGGTACTCCTCTTATGACCCCTGGCCTCAGAGGTTGCTAAGGCAGCTCGACTGACAGTAGAGTTGCATTCTCTGAGAGCAGAAAATAATTAAACATCTAAATTTGGTATCTCTTTATTTCTCTCTTATTTATGTAAAAAAAAAAAAAAAAGGCAAGTGCTCCAGGCTGCTGCTGGCTGTGGGACAGGAAACAGTTGAAACTTGTTGCTGTTTCAATTTGTCAGACATCAAGCAATACACCCTTCAAGGTGTTACAAGACCCAAGCTCCTCTAAGCACTGTGTATGTTTGTCCTGCATACTAGGGATTTTGTTGTTTTTCTCCACTCATCTTCAGTAGAAAAGGTAAAAATTAGAAGAACGTGTATCTTCAGCATGCTTTCCTAGTTTTCCAGTTTTGCTGGAATCTACCTGTCAATTGTGAGCCTGAGAGCTGTGCTGCCAAAAGTTGAAGAAAGCATAATTGTTTCAAAATGCAAACTGTTCCAGCACTGAAGACATGCACAGTTTGTGCTTTCTTTTTTATCATACTGTAGTGTTCATTTATGTTGCCTCATTCAGCACTACATAATTCTCAAGCATTCGCTTTGCTTATTTGTGATGTTTTCTTATTTTCAGTTTGCTATTGTGTGAGATCTTAATGTCATCTGTGCGAGGTCATTGACATTATGTGGCAATGGAAAATCAAGCTATTCAATGTTGATTACTAAATTATGAGGCAAGAAAAGGCAAATTAAGCATCACTATGTGTGCACATTCTCTAGCAGGGTTTTTTCTCCATTTTATCATTTTAGTATAGCCTTAGAGCCTGTTGTAGCGGGTTCTACCGGCCATTAAAGGCCTGAGCCTTCAGCTCAGGCCTTAAAAAAGTGAGCAGAACTTTATTGTCCGGTACAGCTGATTTGTACGGAAAACTCAAGATCAAGTATATTCCATGCCAACAGTTGCCATCCAGATAAACAGTAAAAACCTCTTAGAATTTAAGAAATATTTCACAAACTCAGGACGTCCTATCAGAGTTCATTAGCTCCTGAGTTACAGATTAATGTCAGACCACTGAGATCCACCTCAATCCCAACACTGCCTTCCACTGCCTATGCTACCACGGGCTACACAAACAGTAGCCCGGCCTCCCTCGAGACCTCACCTAAGGACCTATACATCTCTCTTGAGTATCCCTAGATAAATCCTCCACTAACACATTCAGGAACCTCTCCATTTGCTGACCGACCTCTGGAAGCATCCTCGCCTACGGATGACAAAATTTCACGAAACAGCGAGCACCCAAACCAAGCTCAACACTAGGAGAAACAGGATGTCACCAGGAAGTCAACCTCATTATCAGAATCCTGTTTTGGAATCTCATGACTTTCCAACAGAATTCCAGGTCATGTTACTGAGTGCACGGAAAAATGAATCAGTAATAATCCATTTTCTATCCTCAAAGATCTTCTCTCTGCTGGGTTCAAAATTATCCATAGCAATAGGAAGTAAAAATATGAGGGCTAGGTAACGATAGTCTACAATGCATATCTTTCCAGCTCAAGTTTCTGGACACCCTTTCCCCCATGTTTCCAATGTATAGTTTGTTTTTGCAATTTCCTAAAGCACCAACTCAACCTGAAGGTATTGGAGTGCTTTACATGAGAAACAATTACATTACAGAAGGACACATTCATTTTAGTATTTTAGGCACGGTGAAATTAAATGATTTGCCAAGAATCACAGGATATTGAACCAACTCCAACCTGGTTTCCCAGTTTTATGTTCCAGTAGATTTCCAGGAAAGCACGTATTCTGACTTTCACTGTGTGAGCAACTGAGCCCTCTGGAGATATTGTTTAAGACATTAAAAACATTTCCATTGCACTTAAGGGAACGGTGTCTGTATGGGTTTGTTAAACAATACATTTATTGTTTGTCTTGCAGTTGTCTTGCAATATGAATTATACATGAGTAATATAAATATGCTACAGCCAACCCTTGTTTTTAGATCATTTTGATTGTCTTGAGTTGCCCCTCTTTTATAAGGTACATGTTTTTGGTTTGAAACACGTACAATATAGCCTGAAACACTGAGTGTACCACACACCAGATCTATTGTGTTTCTAATTTTTAATTTACTTATAAATGTAAGAACATGATACACCAGATCCATCGAACTATTAAGACCAGACCTTAGGCAACATTATAATCCTAAACGTGTCTGTGCAATTGAGATATGACCACTTTGAAACCTTCAAAGTTCCTGTCACATCAACAGCCTGCTGCACTGCTCAATCCACACAGCCTTCAGCCACTGCAATTCCTAATACACTTCAGAAAAACATAAGTGCTGGGAACATTCTCTAGACAACTTCAAAAGTATGCAATACTCACCCACACCTTATTTTGACAATGACAAGTTTAGGTTCAGACCCGTGAGTGGCACCAAGCACAGCCTGGCTAATCATAGAGAAGAATAATTCCTTTCATTGGATGAAAACAAGAAGTAAGCCCTACTCTACTTCAACCTCTCACCGCCTTACAACATCAGGTACCTATAGGAAAGTACCCCTTTTTGACATAGTCACCCCCCACTTTTTGCCTGGTATATGATGCAATTTTGACAGAAGTGCACTGGGTTACAGCAATCCATGTCCCCAGTGTCAGAACTCTTTCCCCAAAACTGTGCAATTGTTCCTCCAACTGACGATACCTTTAGCACTCCCTGTAAGCCCCGAATATGTAGTACCCCTGATACCTGGTGCAAGGAGGCTAAAGAGCGTCGCTAATGTCTTTAGCATGTATTGTGCCATCCTAAGGGACCACTCATCACCATAATGCAAACTGCCAGTGCAGGCTGCATGCCATGGTTCAGAGAAAAGTGATGACATGACATGGCACAACTATTGTGTGCCCTGCCTACTGACACTGCATACTGCATGCAGCATAGGTAAGTCACCCCTACAGCAGGCTTTACAACAGTAAGGCAGGATGCACTATACTACGTGTTGACATAGCTGCATGAGCAGATATGCCCCGGTGATATCTAAGTTGATTCTTAGATATGGCAAGTGAACAGGAAAGCCATTTTGAGTACATGTGCAGCACACTGGTATTTACGAGTTCCTCAGCTACATGATGGCTTCACTGAAACTAGAGATGTTTGGTATCAAACACCTCGTATTAATAAACTCACACTGATTGCAGTGATGGATTTATTAATACATACCCCCAGAGGACACCTTAGTGGTGCCCCCTGAAATCCTACCAACTACTAGTGTGCTGGCTGATTAGTGTACAACAGCCTGCCACCACAGACAAGTTTCTGAGCCCTTCAAACTCCCTTGGAGTAGAGGAGCTACACCCCTGCATTCCGCAGGCCCTGAAACACAAAGTACGCTTTACTGAGTTGCCACTCCCTGGCCAACCTCATGCAGCAGCCTTCCAGGAAGAAGACCCTGTGCTACTGAAGGTCAGATCTGTCCCTTCACCAAGTGAGAGGATACCAAAATCAACTGGAGCCGCACAGGACCAATACCCGGGGTACTGGACCCCTTGCAGCATACAGAGCCTATGAGAGTAAAATCCAGATTCTCTCTGCACTGAAACCGAGCAGCCGTTGATGGATGTCAGCACTGCAGAAACCCACTTCCGGAGTGGTAAAGCTGTCCTGAGCTTGCACCCTCAACCGGTGAAGACCAACAACTGCAAGGCCCTAGGATGCGCAGAGCCCAGCAAAGCTTTTTACTCTGCACCGAGCACTCCAGCTCAGGTACCGATGAAGTGACTGTGCCTCCCTGTCCCCGGGACCCTTGAGACCCAATCCGCCTCCGTTGGAAGCACTCAGACTTGTCCTCAAGTTCTCCTCTGCAGCCTGTTTCTAGTTAGCCCCCATTCTTTCCACTGGTGTAGCATGCCCAGCTACCAAACCTACCAGCATCTCTGCACCTGGACAACCCAGGTCAAGTAACGAGTAACTGCTGGTGGTACTTTGGACCTTGGACCCCCTACAACACTGAGTCCTGAAGTAGACCCCCAGAAACCGATCTAGGATTGCTGAAGTTTATTTAGAACTTTTAGGACATGGGTCTCCAACAACTAGTTTCGCAGCTCGTGAACATTTGCCAACACCCTTGAAGTAGCTGTCCAAAGGGAAGCTCAGCCCAGCACATCATTAAGAGGGTTTATGTACATTAAACAAAACAGCATGATTCATTTCAAGACTCTTAGAGTAAGAAGTGTGCAATTGGGTGCATGATCAAACCAGGAACTGAAGAAAGAAGGGGCTGGAAACAGAGCTGAAATCCATTCCCGAGGCTCACTTGAATGTATCTTTGTGTGTGCATGCATGTGTGCACATTCATGTGTGTTTCTGTCTGCATGTGTGTTTGTCATTTTCTCCCTGATAATCAGTGTTGCTCTGTGGATCAGCAAAAGGATAAGTTTTTCCTATCATACCAGGTACTTCTCTGGCACAATTTTGTCAGTTCCTGGGTTAGTAGTGGCTGTAAATCAAAAGAAGGGGAGAGAGAGGTTTGGAAATAAGAGACTCAGCCTCCTAACTTTGCTGTAATCAACCACAAAGAGTCCTCCAGTGCAGTTTTGGACTATCTTTCCACTCTATTTAAAGAAAACTAATAGTTTTCTTAAAATAGCCCTCACTCACCTTGGTGGAATGCTTCAAGATCAGGTTCTTCCTTTCCTGATGCGGAATGGGGCGTGATGCAACCAACGGAGACGTGGGAGCACTTTTTGTCAAATACTATGAAGAGTTTGATGGTATAAGAGTGGGAGGGTCTTTTCTGAAGTAAAAAATACTTGGCTAAGTAGGAGGAAAACAATGTAATTCGGACCAAATGCTAGTATGCTTAAAAAGGGGAAAATGTAAGTGACATACGTTAATGTGTGTGTCTCTCAAAGTCTACATATTTCAAGCATTTACCTCATGGCTTTGCATCAAGACCACAAAGATCTGTATCTAGTACTGAGAGTAAAAATAACCTACATGTTATAGCAAAATTCTGGCCTCATGAGCTCAACAGGGGAAGGGGCGCTTGTAGTCAGACCCTGTAAACAAGTAGGGACGACAAAATATACATAAAAATAGATGGCAGTGGTCAAGATAACCTTCTATTGTATTCTTGATTGGTCTCAGCTATGCCGTACTAACTCTGTTAAAGCTACTCCCTTGCAAAATGACAATGACCGGGAGAAACTCCGTATTTGGCAGGGAGGAACATGAACGTCCTCGTGTGCGCAAAAAGTATAGAGCGTACACGGGTCACCTGCTGTTAAATGGATCACTGCCTTGTTATAAATTGCCATAAAACAAAAACATTATACGAAAGAATAAATTGTCATAAAAATAATATTTCTATTAAATTCGATAATTTTGGAATAATGCAAAAAAAACTGCAAAAAGGAAAATGGAAATGTTCCAATGGAAAAGAAAAATATTTAGTATTTCCAGGTATAAGTCCAAAACTTGCAGTTTCCAAATGGGGGTATGCAATGAGTCTCTACCCAGCGGTTAAATTAGACAGGGTTTCTGTCGTGCTAGTGTCATAATGGGACCCTAGAAATACTTAAAAAGGTTAAAAAAATGTAGTTGTGATTGTACCAGAGAAGACTGACCCCTTCTTGTCGGAAATGTGGTGTTAAAAAAGGGTTAATAAGGGGGTAGGTACATGCTTATATCCACATGCCGATCAGACCATAAAGAAGTTGTATCAAGGTTCCCTGGGTAATTACAGACATTCCAGTATTATCCTTTGGCAAAAAATGGTATTCAGGAGAATTGGCTCCAGGGTATATTGTCGTTAACCTCTTGGTTTGGGTTTGTAACCTGAAAACCCAACGTTGTTCTTTTTCAAATAGTTGAGCATCAGTACGAATTTGTTTGAGAATTGTCCAATGAAAATCCGGTACCATATGTCTCATCTCCATGTAGTGTATGGACATTTTTGTAGTGGCACTGTCACATCTCAGATTGTTGCGATGTTAAGGCTGTAGGGAGAAGGGGGCTTTGCTAGGGGCCCCGAACACGTTTTTTGACACTCTTTCCATGTCGGAAAGCCCGGCATGGAAAGCCTATCGGAAACCGAGCATCGTAATCCCGACAGCGGAAACACAGTTTTATGGGATTACGTTGCAGTCTCCTATTGGCCGACGGGCTCCTGGAGCCCACCAGAATTCAGCCTGAATGACCGCCTAGATTGTATTAAAGGCACTCGGAAGTGAAACCGATGATGTGAGGTTGGAGGCTTACTGACTCACATCATAATAGTGCACAAAATATTTTGAAAAACAAACCATTTTAAATTTTAATTTTTTTTTAAAAAATCTTGCAATTTAAAAAAAATATTTTACACATTAAAACATTAATATTTAGAAATATTATCACTTTAAACAAGTAAAAACATAATAAAAATTGCAACAATATGAAATAAATTATATAATTTTACATTTAATACATTTATGTTAGACCTGGCACCATTGGCGTGGGTCTCCCTTCCTCTTTTTCTTGACAGATTGCCTCCGCTGTTTTTTTATGTTTGCTGGTTTAGACGCTTTGGGCACTGCGCCACTGCTATCCAGTGCACAGTGCAAGTGCTTCCTGAGAAAAGTAATGTAGAATTTGTGATTCCATGATTGGTATTTTGATTTACTGTCAGACCCTCGTATCATGCACAGGGGTGCCCGTGACATGTAATTCAAAAGCGACTGGTGGGCTTGCAGCACCGATTGTGCCACCCACCGGAGTTGCCCATAAAGTATGACTCGGGCCTGCCACGCAGAGTGCCGTACGCAGCCTGTGCCGCTGTGTGACTCGGCGAGTGCAAACACTCGCCGGTCTGTGACCCTTCCCTTTGCGACATGTTAGTCACCCCTGCCGAAGGCCTGCAGGCAGGGTGCGTTGTATGTAGAAGGCAGGTCATGCCTTGGAGTGTGTGGCATGACCTGGTAGTGAATTACCCACAAGCGCGTTTTTCACTATTGCAAGGCTACCTGTTCCCCGTAGGCCAGACTGGGCAGTTTTGATTATAGCATCCTATAATCCTAACTGGCTTAGAGAACCAGGTAGAGAGTCGAGTTTAGTATGCCTGAACCCAGAATGGGAAGATGCATCTTTTAGGAAAGATGATTTTAACATTCTGTGTTTGAAAATACCTCTTTTAGAAAGATGGTATCTTCTTCCCTAACCATCAAGCCTGCTTCTGCTAGAGTGTGTATTGTATGTCTGGGCTTGTGAGTGATAGGGCTGGGGGGACCCCAGGAGGTCGGGCAAGATGGCACTAGGCCGATTGTTGCGAGAATGGTAAGATGAGCAGGCGCCTTGGTCTGAATAGAGCAGGGCCATCTCCCCCGGTGCTGGTGCCACTTCCTGTGGAGTGTCTGAACACCCTAGCCCGCCCAGACAAAGAAGAAGAGCACACCTGGTCGAAGGCACCCAAAACTAGTTTGGTCCGGGCACAGGACCCTCTTCCCTTGAGGACAAAGGGATGTATGAGTATAAATATTGGGGCCCTGACCCCAGAACTTTAGGATCACTTTGAGAATGAACAAGACGACCCTCTGCCGAGGAAGAGTACCCAGAGACCGCAGGAGTTGTACTGCTCCTCGGCTAGAGCGCTGTAGTGGGTTGGCCTGTGGTGGTGTCTCTCGTACCAAGGAGAGGTAGAAAGGACCAAGGAAGAAACTTTCATCATCTTGCCGAATATTCTCCAAGGGCTAGAGTCGAGCTAGCCTCCTGTTTGAAGACACAGGGATGCCAACGACTTCACCTCTTCTGTTTGAGTGAGGGCTGGAACTGCGGTTTCAGCTGCTACAGAGGAACTCTGAAATTCAAGCCAGCCAACGACGCCGCTTTCTGCATGAGACCGTGAGCGCTGCTCCGACTCGCCCCATAGACCGACGCCTGCTGCTGTGATGCACCAGCTCCGAGATCGCCATCTTGGTGGAGCCGACCATCGACAAGAGTGAACCAATATTTCACTGACTCAACGACATCAGCAATGACCTGTGGTGCCGGTACTGCCGTAACGTCACCTCCTGTCCAGTAAGGACCGAAGCCACCCCCTGCCTGCATCCGCATCCAGGGCCCGCAGCATCGCTTTCCCCTGAAGTAAGGAACCAACGCTACTACGTGCCACACGACATCACAGCTCCCTGATGCCTAGAAGAGGCTTTGTTTGTTTTCCTGGAGGTACTGTCCCGAGAAAGTCTAGTTGTGACTCCGGGCCCGACGCTGCGCTCCTCACAGGCGGGCTGTACCCCGAGAACTCTTTTGTGCGTTGAAGCGATGACTCCCGTTGGGGTTATCTGTTGCAAGAGACACTTGTAGCTAAAGCCTTTTTTTGGAGTAACCATAAAGCATATTCGTACTGTGGAATCTTTTGCCGTTAAGGTCTTGTGTTAATTATATAAAGCTTACTTATTTTTTATACATCCCGGTGTGGTGTCCATTTGTAGTGGTTCATCTATATTACTGTATGTGTTCACAAATGCTTAACACACTGCCTCTGAGATAAGCCTGCCTGCTCGTGCCAAGCTACCAAGGGGGTTAGCAGGGGTTATCTACAGGGTGTAATTCCCTTACCCTGACAAAGACGAAGGGTCCCTACTTGATAAAGGCGCATACGCATACCGTTGCCAATTAGAGACTCTGGGTTCTAACACTGGTGGCAGCGGAGGAATTTGGACTTGCATTTGTGACGCATGTACTGTGATTGGTGAACACTACTAGTGAGTGCAGACCAAAACGCGACCACATACTGAGTATACTACTTTCCGTTGGAACCGCCTCTTTTTGCTATCATGAGCCGACCTGCATCTGTGGATCTGGAGTTCGAGGAAGAAAGGTTGGAAAGCTACAACGTGAAACAGTTGAAATACTTCTGCCGGAAATTGAAAGTTGCGACCCCTGGTATCACCAAGAAAGATGAGTACCAAAAGGCGCTGAGGGCCTGGGTCGAATCACGAAACACCCCCTTGCTGCTGGTGGAGCCAGCCGGGGACGGAGAAGGGCAGCTGAATAATCCGTTGATTCCAGCCAGGGCAGGGGTGCCGTCCCCGCATGGCAGTAGCACCTCTTCCAAGGGTCTGTCTCCTGCAGAGTTGGAAGACAGAGAGAGAGACCGGATGCACAGATTGGAGATGGCCAAGCTCACTTTACAAGGTCAGAGGGACCTAGAGAATACTCGGGTATCCTTAGAGAGAAAGCGAATGCGGTTGGAGCATGAAAGAATGTTGAAGGAGTTGGAGATCAAGGCAAAGGGTCTAGAGCTCAATCCCTCTGGTGGCAGCGCACCGTCTGTGCCTGCAGAAGGCCGAGTCCACATTCCAAAAGATGTGATAAAGGAATTTCACAGGCAGGAGGAAATAGGGCAGTGGTTTGCAGCCTACGAGAATGCAATGATGGCCCACCGGGTCCCTGAGAAGGATTGGGGAGCGGTTTTGTGGGGTCACATTGTGAATGATGGGAGGGATACTATGTTAGACCTGCCCACCGAGCATATGATGTCGTACGACCACATGAAAGGTGCCCTGATGACGAGGTATGGTTTGAGCCCCGAGCTGCATAGGCAGAGATTTAGAAACTGTAAGAAGCTGGAGGCAACTACCTGGGTGGAGTATCAGGCATTTTTCTGCAGAGCGATGGACGATTGGGTAAAGGGTAGCAAGGTGAAAATGTTTGAAGCTCTCTATGATGTGTTTGCATGGGAACACTTGGCTGCTAACTGTTTTCCAGAGCTACGCCAGCATTTCATCGATAGTAAGTTGTCCAATCCGAGGAAACTTGCTGATGAGGCGGACCGCTGGGTCAGCATCAGGGTCCACAAGGGTCACATGGGAGATTCCACCAAAGGTGGGCATGGTCCCCAGCAGAGGAGTGGGGAGTACAGGGGTAAACAGCGGGAGTTCAAGAAAGGGCCCCAAAGTAATCCCCAAGGGAACAGTTCCCAGCCTCCCCAAGAGAAGAAACCAGAGGCCCCGACGGGTAAACCCATTCAGAGGGGCCCCTTCACATGCTTTACGTGTGGCCAGGTGGGTCACCGTTTTGCAGACTGTCCTCAGAAGGACTCCAAGGCAGCGCTGCATCCACCCCCGACAGCTGGCAAGTGTTGCCCAGGGAAGGGAGAAAACGGGTGCCCAAAGTGGGTGGGGTCCAGCAGAAATGCCCCTTGTCCCGCTAGGAGACTGTGAGATGGTCCCGGGGACCCAGCTGCCTGATAACACTAAAAAATAAAGGCAGTGGGTGACCATCAATGGCCATAGGGTGGAGGCTCTACAAGACACCGGGGCGAGTGTGACCGCTGTCAGTTGCCGGCTGGTGTCCAAAGAGCAGGTAATCCCTCATGCTGTCTGCCCCGTGGTGGCAGCAGACAACTCGCAGAGCCAGTGTGAGGTGGCTCAGGTTTCCTTTGAGTGGGGGGGTCTCAGGTACTCTTCAGGTAGCTGTGAGGCCTGCCATGACTGTAGACTGCCTTTTGGGTAACGATTTGGAGAGCTCCCCTTGGGCGAAGGTGGAGCAAAATGCACACTTGGAGATGTTGGGTCTGCTGGAGTGGGCCTGTGTGACCACCCGAGCAATGGCAGCTAGTAAGGGTGTACAAGAGACTCTGGAGCCTGAGAGTATGGCCCAGAGACCTGCCTTGAAGAAGAGAGGGTGGGGGCACGGGAGGCCGGCCCCCACCGTTCCTGCAGTCCAGGGGGAGACAGACCTCAAGGGGGATGCCCTGGTATCGACGGGGTAACAAGTGGCTGAACTGGGGGACCTACCTGAGCTGACCCATTGGCAGCAAGAAGGAGGACCCTCCAGAGAAGAGTTTTGCGCAGAGCAAAAAAATGCCCCTCTTTCATGGGTTTACAGCAACAGGCCACGAACCAGGCAGCATGTGATCAGACCGGTTCTCTTTGGATATTCCGGGAGAATGATCTCCTGTATAGCGAGCCTAAGGTTGCGGAGCCTGGGTCAGCGCGTGTGCTGGTGGTACCCCAGCGCTTTTGAGCCTTCCTACTGGGGTTGGCTCATGACATTCCTTTAGCTGGACATGTGGGGCAGGACGAGACCTTCGAAAGACTTGTCACCCATTTTTAATGGCCCCAGATGCAAAAGAGTGCAGACACTCATTGTAGGACCTGCCAAACTTTCCAGGCAAGTGTGAAGAGCGGAAAGAAGCAGAAGGCTCTGCTCCAGCCCTTCCTGGTAGTCAGTACCCCCTTTAAGCGTGTGGAGATTGACATTGTGGGGCCACTGGACCCCAAGACAGCCATGGGCAACAGGTTCATCCTGGTCTTGGTGGACCATGCCACCCGGTACCGGGAAGCCATACCTCTGCGGACAGTGACGGCCCCCGTGGTGGGATGTGCATTGATGTTTTTTTTTCCCAAGTCGGGTTTCCCCGAGAGGTAGTGTCCGACCGAGGTACGAACTTCATATCGAGCTATATCAAGTCTCTCTGGAAGGAGTGTGGTGTAATGTACAAGTTCACCACTCCTTACCACTCCCAAGGTAACGGGCTGCGTGAAAGGTTCAACCGGACCCTCAAGGGCATGATAATGGGTCTCGAGGAACCCATGAGGCGTAAATGGGACGTCCTCTTGTCGTGCCTTTTGTTTGCGTACTGTGAGGTGCCGCAGAAGTCCCTAGGGTTCAGTCTCTTTGAACTGCTGTACGGGAACCCAGTACGAGGACCTTTGAGTTTGGTCAAGGAAGGCTGGGAGCAATCTCCCAGGAAACCTCCCCAGGATGTGTACAGTTACATGCTGGCCTTCCGGAACTAAATTCGGCGCTTCCGACAGCTCGCTCAGGGGAGTCTGGAGGCTAGCCAGGAGGAGATGAAGCTGTGGTAGGATCAGAATGCCACTCTGATCGAGCTTCAGCCTGGACAGAAGGTTTGGGTCATGGCTCCTGTCGAACCCCGTGCACTCCAGGACAGGTGGGCCGGACACTTCGAGGTGGTGGAGTGCAAAAGTGAAGTCACCTACCTAGTGAACTTGCAGACTCCGAGGAACCCTTTGCGGATCCTACACGTTAACCGCCTGAAGCCCCACTTAGAGAGGTCTGAAGTGGGCATGCTCTTAGCAACGGATGATGGGATGGAAGAGGAAACTGAGCCTCTTCCAGACCTCAGGCCCGATTCACAGAACTAACTTAAGACAAAATCCTAAACTTACTACCATTTTGGTATTCACAGAAGGCACTTACTCATTTTGGTATTCACAGAAGGCACTTTCTCATTTCAGTATTCACAGAAGTTAGGAGTCCTAACTTGAGGACTCCTAAATGCCTTCTGTGAATACCGAAAGTCTTAAAATTAGGATTTTTCTCAGTTTAGTAGTAGTAAGGTTAGAACTCCTAACTTTAGGACTCTTAAATGCCTTCTGTGAATACTGAAAGTCTTAAAAGTAGGATTTTTCTCAATTTAGTAGTAGTAAAGTTAGGACTCCTAACTTTAGGACTCCTAAATGCCTTCTGTGAATACCTAAAGTTGTAAAGTTAGGATTTTTCTCAGTTTAGGAGTAGTATAGTTAGGAGTCCTAACTTTACTACTCCTAAACTGAGAAAAATCCTAATTTTAAGACTTTCGGTATTCACAGAAGGCATTTAGGAGTCTTAAAGTTAGGACTCCTAACTTCTGTGAATACCAAAATGAGTAAGTGCCTTCTGTGAATACCAAACTGGTAGTAAGTTCAGCATTTTGTCTTAAGTTAGTTCTGTGAATCGGGCCCCTCCTGTCGGCGACTGAGCAGGATGGGTCAGTGGATGGGGTCAACCTCTCGACAACCCTGACACCCAAGCATCAGCAAGATTGTCGCCAACTGTTGTGGCAATTTTATGACTTGTACTCCCTGGTTTCCGGTGTCACCGAGTGGTGCGTCCACGACGTGGAGACTGGCGACAGTCCTCCGGTGAAGCACAAGGCTTACCAAGTGACTGACAGGGTCAGAGATCACATCAAGGAGGAGGTCTCCAAGATGTTTGCCTTAGGGGTGATTGAGTCATCTCACAGCCAGTGGGCCAGCCCAGTGGTCTTGGTCCCGAAGGCTGCTGCAGCAGGTGCCACATCCGAACTACGGTTCTGTGTGGATTACAGAGGACTCAATTCAGTCACGAGGACTGACGCGCACCCCATCCCCAGAGCTGACGAGCTCGTTGATTGGCTAGGGGATGCACAGTACCTTAGCACGTTTGATCTAACGTCTGGGTACTGGCAGATCGCCTTGACCGGTGGGGAAAAGGAGAGGTCCCCGTTTTCCACACCAGATGGGCACTACCAGTTCCGGATTATACCCTTTGGGATGAAGAATGCCCCAGCCACGTTTCAGAGGTTGGTCAACCAGGTGTTGCCTGGACTGGAAGATTTCAGTGCCGCCTACCTGGACGACATCGCAGTGTTCAGCGCTAGTTGGGAAGAAGACTTTCGGCACCTCTGGGAAGTGTTGATGGTGCTGCGAAAGGCAGGCCTCACGATTAAGACAAGTAAGTGCCAGATCGGGCAGGGTTCCGTGGTTTGCTTGGAGCACCAAGTAGGGAGCGGCCATGTGGCGCCCCTACAACCCAAGATTGAAACCATCCTGGCGTGGAAACCCCCGAAGACTCAGACGCAGGTGAGGGCCTTGCTGGGATTCACGGGGTACTACAGGAGGTTTGTCAAGGGGTATGGCAACATCGTTGCACCCTTGACGGAGCTGACTTCCCGGAAGCAGCCCAAGAGAGTGAATTGGACTGACACCTGTCAGAAGGCTTTTGACGCCCTGAAGACTGCCATGTGTATCGCAACCATACTTCAGGCTCACAACTTCTCTAAAGAATTTGTTGTCCAGACAGACGCTTCAGAGCATGAGGTAGGGGCTGTGCTGTCACAAGTGAATTAGGAGGGCCTAGATCAACCCGTAGCCTTCATCAGTCGGAGGTTACTTCCACGGGAACAGAGGTGGAGTGCAATAGAGCTTAAGGCATTTGCTGTGGTCTGGGCGCTGAAGAAGCTGAGACCATACCTGTTTGGGACTCACTTCCGAGTTCAGGCAGACCACAGGCCCCTCAGATGGTTGATGCAGATGAGGGGTGAGAATCCGAAGTTGTTGAGGTGGTCCATTTCCCTACAGGAGATGGACTTCACGGTGGAACACTGCCCTGGCACAGAACACGCCAATGCTGATGGTCTGTTCAGATTTTTCCACCTTAGTGAAGAGAACTCCCATGTGGTGAGTAGTTCTCCCCACATTTCAGCTGGAGGGGACACGTGTTAAACTTGGTATCATTGGCGTGGGTCTCCCTTCCTCTTTTTCTTGACGGATTGCCTCCTCTGTTTTTTGATGTTTGCTTTGGGCACTGCGCCACTACTACCCAGTGCGCAGTGCAAGTGCTCCCTGAGGAAAGTAATGTTGAATTTGTGATTCCATGATTGGTATTTTGATTTACTGTCAGATCCTTGTATCATGCACAGGGGTGCCCAGGGCTTGTAATTCAAAAGTGACTGGTGGGCTCCCAGCACCGATAGTACCACACACAGGAGTGGCCCATAAAGTATGACTCGGGCCTGCCACCGCAGAGCGCAGTACGCAGCCTGTGCTGCTGTGTGACTCGCCGGTCTGTGACCTTTCCCTTTGCGACATGTTACTCACCCCTACAGAAGGCCTGCGGGCAGGGTGCGTTGTATGTAGAAGGCAGGTCACGCCTTGGAGTGTGTGGCATGACCTGGTAGGGAATTACCCATGAGCGTGTTTTTCACTATTGCAAGGCTACCTGTTCCCCGTTGGCCAGACTGCGCAGTTTTGATTATAGCATCCTATAATCCTAATTGGAACAGGGAACCAGGTAGAGAGTCGAGTTTAGTATGCCTGAACGACACGAACACATCATGAATCCCATCGCGCAGGACATACCAGTACTCTACATCTATGACCGGCTCAGGAACCGACGCCGACGGCGCAGGCGGTAAGTCAGACACCTACCACATAAACAAACGACACGTACCCGCAAAATGGTACACACACACAGGGGATCCACATCCTGGCCACTAACAACAGGCCAACATAGGGGTTGCATGGTCAGCACCACTACCACCCCCACCCATAGGGCTTATGTTCCCCAGCACCCCTGCCACCCCCAGCCATAGGGGACCTGTTGCCCATCACCCCTGTCACCCCCACTCATAGGGCTTATGTTGCCCAGCACTACTGTCACCCCCACCCCTAGGGGACCTATTGCCCATCACCCCTGCCACCCCCACTCATAGGGCGTATGTTGCCCATCACCCCTGCCACCCCCACTCATAGGGGACCTGTTGCCCATCACCCCTGCCACCCCCAGCCATAGGGCTAATGTTGCCCATCACCCCTGCCACCCCCACTCATAGGGGACCTGTTGCCCATCACTACTGCTACACCCACTCATAGGGGACCTGTTGCCCACCACCCCTGCCACCCCCACTCATAGGGGACCTGTTGCCCATCACCCCAGCCACCCCCATTCATAGGGGACCTGTTGCCCATCACTACTGCCACCGCCACTCATAGGGGACCTGTTGCCCATCACTACTGCCACCCCCACTCATAGGGGACCTGTTGCCCATCACCCCTGCCACCCCCAGCCATGGGGCTAATGTTGCGCATCACTCCTGCCACCCCCACCCATAGGGGACCTGTTGCCCATCACCCCTGCCACCCCCACTCATAGGGCGTATGTTGCCCATCACCCCTGCCACCCCCACTCATAGGGGACCTGTTGCCCATCACCCCTGCCACCCCCAGCCATAGGGCTAATGTTGCCCATCACCCCTGCCACCCCCACTCATAGGGGACCTGTTGCCCATCACTACTGCTACACCCACTCATAGGGGACCTGTTGCCCACCACCCCTGCCACCCCCACTCATAGGGGACCTGTTGCCCATCACCCCAGCCACCCCCATTCATAGGGGACCTGTTGCCCATCACTACTGCCACCGCCACTCATAGGGGACCTGTTGCCCATCACTACTGCCACCCCCACTCATAGGGGACCTGTTGCCCATCACCCCTGCCACCCCCAGCCATGGGGCTAATGTTGCGCATCACTCCTGCCACCCCCACCCATAGGGGACCTGTTGCCCATCACCCCTGCCACCCCCACTCATATGGGACCTGTTGCCCAGCACTACTGTCACCCCCACCCCTAGGGGACCTGTTGTCCAGCACTACTGCCACCTCCACCCCTAGGAGACCTGTTGCCCATCACCCCTCCCATCCCCACTCATAGGGCTTATGTTGCCCATCACCCATGCCACCCCCACTCATAGGGGACCTGTTGCCCATCACCCCTGCTACCCCCAGCCATAGGGCTAATGTTGCCCATCACCCCTGCCACCCCCAGTCATAGGGGACCTGTTGCCCATCATTACTGTCACCCCCACTCATAGGGGACCTGTTGCCCATCACCCCTGCCACCCCCACTCATAAGGGACCTGTTGCCCATCACCCCTGCCACCCCCACTCATTGGGGACCTGTTGCCCATCACTACTGCCACCCCCACTCATAGTGGACCTGTTGCCCATCACCCCTGCCACCCCCACTCATAGGGGACCTGTTGCTCATCACCCCTGCCACCCCCACTCATAGGGCTTATGTTGCCCATCACTACTGCGACCCCCATTCATAGGGGACCTGTTGCCCATCACTACTGCCACCCCCACTCATAGGGGACCTGTTGCCCATCACTACTGCCACCCCCACTCATAGGGGACATGGTGTCCATCACTGCTGCCACCCCCACTCATAGGGGACCTGTTGCCCATCACCCCTGCCACCCCAGCCATGGGGCTAATGTTGCCCATCACTCCTGCCTCCCCTACCCATAGGGGACCTGTTGCCCATCACCCCCGCCACCCCCACTCATATTGGACCTGTTGCCCAGCACTACTGTCACCCCCACCCCTAGGGGACCTGTTGTTCAGCACTACTGCTACCCCCACCTCTAGGGGACCTGTTGCCCATCACCCCTCCCACCCCCACTCATAGGGCTTATGTTGCCCATCACCCATGCCACCCCCACTCATAGGGGACCTGTTGCCCATCACCCCTGCTACCCCCAGCCATAGGGCTAATGTTGCCCATCAACCCTGCCACCCCCACTCATAGGGGACCTGTTGCCCATCATTACTGCCACCCCCACTCATAGGGGACCTGTTGCCCATCACTACTACCACCCCCACTCATAGTGGACCTGTTGCCCATCACCCCTGCCACCCCCACTCATAGGGGACCTGTTGCTCATCTCCCCTGCCACCCCCACTCATTGGGCTTATGTTGCCCATCACTACTGCGACCTCCACTCATAGGGGACCTGTTGCGCATCACTACTACCACCCCCACTCATAGGGGACCTGGTGCCCATCACCCCTGTCACCCCCACTCATAGGATGGAGGATGCGCCACACATTCATCATACTCCAACATTAGGTATGTTAGCAAAATACATCCCCCTAACATCATGACAACAGTGTGTAGTCTGTGACAAATGCCCACAACAGTGATTATGACTTCGAACATACAATGTAACTAATAGCACATGTGTGACCAACAAATGAGTGTGCCCTACACAAGGCAAGCCCCACCATAGCACTGTGGCAATGTAAAAATAACACCCCTTCACTGAGTAGAACAGAAGTTAAGTGTGGTCTTCCAAACTGCAGCAGATGTTGAGCATTGTGGTGATGGGGTCTAAACCTCCCCTCATCACAGTGACCAAAAGGTAAGTGTCATCATGGTCAAAGCTGCAAATAACAAATAGCATGTATGAGCCCTGCTCCCAACACATTAAACACTTCTAGGGAAAACTAGTGGTTGTGTCCCATTCCCACAGAGATGTGGTGAGGCTAACAGTGCTGTGAAAACCTATGCCTCGGCCATGTGCAGACAAGCACCACACATGGGGGCTGACAATGCATATAGTGTACAATGACACAAGAGCAGAAGTGACCATCAGCAAGCATACACACATCTCGAAAATAGACACACTAATCAAAACAACCTGTGTAGACTGTAGGTGTCAGCTCACAAACTCCCATTCCATGCCAGCAATGGCACCTAACAACCAGGATGAATGTGCACAATGATGTGATATGACTCACAGGGACAGTAGGGAAAATCACACAAAGACAAACAGGCAACCTCACACTGCACATCTGACACAGCATGTGTGTGTGTGTGTCACAGTATCCCCAGGCAACCACACAACACATGAGGGGGTCTGAACCACAGTGACACAGATGTGGACACAGTGCCATACAAAAGTAAACCATCAATCGGACACCCTTAGTGGGCAATCAGGCATTGTGAGATGAGAGGGAGAACAACAGACACATGTGACACAAGCTGGAATGAACACCAGCTAACACAGCAAGAGACTGACACACAACAGCACTACCCCCAGGGACCAGACATTGGGGTGACACAAGCATGCATGACACCTCCACTGTGATGACAAAGGCAGATGTCGTACAAACTGGGAAACCCAGACATGTGTCCTGTTCCACAAATGTACATCACACATACACAAATCACTCAGCATGGCCCCTCATCCATGGACAAACGGGAGCTAGGGGACCATCAATGCAAACATTTACATCAGTCCAGGCTCAACTCCACACACCCTGAACTGCAATAATGTGCATCTGTGAAGCCCACATAGACAGGTGACATTGCACATGCACCCATGACAAACACAGCAATGTTGGGAGGAACTAAGGTGCACAGACACATCACGCAAGGACAGTTTACAACCCTGGGGAATGACAGACATACTGCACAGTATGCGGTACATGGCCATGACTTCAAAGCTCACGTAAGCTTCAGAATCCCTGCCACAGTCCCTGGACAATGCAGAAGCCAAGGAGAACCACAAGGCACACGTGTTGACACCTGCCAACATTGCAGCCATGAACCCGACAAGTGGGAGCAGTCACACACACATACAAATGTGTCAATCCCTGAAAGGTACCACCTAGGGACAACTACATGATTTTGCAAATAAACAAGTGCCTTGGGGAACCCTAACTGTGTCCCATCTGTGTCTGACAACATCATCACCACTCAGGAATGACAAATCCCAATGATGAGACACCAATTAACAGTAGTGTGTCATGCACCCAAACATCTGGTAGTCCATGGCAAAGTAGTGGGATGAACCCAGTACCACTCAGCAAGCATCAACAACAGGAACATATCAAGGGAACACTGCCTGTGTATGAACAGGGATGTGGACACACACACATGCTCATACAACACACACCATGGGCCCAGGCTATGTTACGGGACAACACACTTACTTGAGGGGACCCAACTCCTGTGGAAGCCCAGCTGTGCCAAATATATTCACAGCACCTCTCACTCATGTCTGCAGAACACTTGGTCAGTCAGCCATCAGTTACCACACAATTAAGGCTCTGGTCACAACAGCCTGGGTACGTGAGTCTCCCCTAAGTCATCTGCACATACTCAAAACATATGTCTAGCAAGTTGCACAGAGGACCCAGTTGCTCCTAAACCAATGATGCCCACACCTGTAGGTCCAGTGGTGATGCACACAAAGTTTGTGGAATTGACAAATTGGACAATGGGAAGCACATCATATGTGCATGGGTGCAAGCCAGAAATGTGACCATGCAAATGAAATGTTCACAGAGATGTCCACAAATAGTTGATCATGACACACCCAGGTAGCTGCAAAGGATGACATGGATACCCACCAGAATAGGATACATATCTCATGGACCACGTGGAGTACCTCACAGCAACACATCAGTATTCAACATTGGAAAGCAATCATTACAGGTGCAAGGGCATGTTAAACATCATCAACATAATGTACAGCTAAATCAAGTTCACAGGGATAAAGAAAAAAGCTTTATTCAGCATATTAAAAGTTAAACGTCCATTCAAACAAAAGGCCAATGGCCAGTCCATGTCCAAATGCCAAGGAGTGAACTAGAGTGACAACTGTCACACGTTGCTTGCCTGCACTGCTAAGGACCGGGGTCATCCCCTCGGAGGGGCATACATGTGGGCAGGCCAGGCACCGCAAGGACAGGATTAGGGTGCAGCAGAAGGAGGCAGTGAAGAGGTGGTGGAAGCAGGCGAGACACTTGCAACTGCAGTGGAGCTGACTGAAGCGGTGGGTGCTGTCACAACTGTGGGGCACAAGTCAGATGGGGTGGGTGCCGGCACAACTCCAGTGGGCAGGTCAGATGGAGTGGATTGGGTCCCCACTGCAGTGCCCAAGTCATAAGGGGTGGTCGTGGACTCCACTGCAGTGCCTACATCCATGGGAGCGGAATGGGGGGCAGGAGAGGTTGGCAGGACGGGGGGACACGGTCCCCACATCAGTGTAACTAACCGTCTCACCTGGTGTGGAGGAGCAAGTTGTAGGGGGGATGGCCTTAGCATTTTGGGGGATGGTGTATCTGTGGGTGGGGGAACCTGGGGCAGGGAGTGGCGGGGGAACCTCTGGAGTGGCGGCCTGGGGGATGGAGGACGGAGACTTTGCCTTGTAGCTGCGTGGTGGCAGGGGGGTCTTGCTCTTCCGGCTCCGGGGGGACTTGCGGGTGGGGGTCTCAGTCTGACTGTGCCTGGGGGAGGGTGTCCGGGTGTGAGGGGCACTCCCCTCTGTGTGTTGGGACTTCCTCTTCCCATTGTAATCAGGATCTGCTGGGTCGGTGGGGAAGAGGCCAAGGTCACAGAGGAAGAGCTTCTTGGGAGATGGGGTTGCAAGTGATGCAAGGGAAGGGGGCTGGGAGGGAGAGGTCTCGGAGGACTGCGGAGTGGTTGTGGATGACTGTGTGTATGTCTGCAAACCAGCCCCTGTGAGTGTGGTCACAGTCCCCTGCGCTTACTTGTGTGAACGTCTAGACCTTGGTTTGGGTGTTTGTGTGCTTGGGAGAGGTAGGCTGCTAGGAAACGTGGGTGGTGCAGGGGTAGGAGGGGTGCAGGACTGTTGGAGGAGGGACCCTGCTGCCATCAGGGAGGAGGCCATGGACTGATTGGTCCTCTGTAGGGCAGACATGCCCGAGGTAATGCCCTCCATGAACGACACCAGTTGTGTCAACAGACTTGTGTGTGCATGGAGGACCTTCAGCATTGACGTCTGCCCTGCATGGATCTGTCTAAGTAAGTCCACAGACTCCTCACTCAGGGCAGCAGGGGACACAGGGGCAGGGGGTGCGGTGCCTGGCACAAAGGAGACATGCTCACGAACACAGGAGCCTACAGGGACCTCTGGGATGAGAGCCGACGGGAGGGTGGTGGTGGTGGCGGGGACAGCCTCACTAGCTGGGGTTAGGTGGCTGCTGACACCTGCCTCCACAAGGGAGTCATCCTCAGAGCTGCTGTGGCCCTCAGCTGGGGGTGATGGTGCTGACGACTCCTCTGTGTGGCTCCACTCTCCCTCCGGGCCACTGGGTCCCCCCGACTCCTCTCCTTTTGTCCCTGTCAGGCTCTATGGCTCTTCCTGGTCCGTGGAGCTGTCCGCTCCTGTGGCCGTGGATGTATCTGGATAGGAATAGGAAGTAAGAGAACAACATCAGTCACCTGCACCGACTGCACACACCACAGTGAGTTCATCACATCACAGGGCAAGCCCTGGCATCATCAGCTGAACACAGCTCAAAATGCCAACACTGTTTAGAATAAGCCAATTGTCATTCTCAATCTCAACCATGGCACACATATCCCTCCTTGACTTTCACACATATGTCTTTTGCATGTTGGATGCTGACACCCCAATGTGCCGACATGCACCACCCACACCTCATTTGGACATGCAAGTGAACATGTAGGAGTATGTCACTATACACACAGCAAATCTCTTGCTACTAACTCAGTATAGGTGTCAGGATGAATGGATGGGCAGAGACTCATTTCACATGCTTGTGATGCATGCCAGCAACACACACTATGATGTTCTCATGACCTGATGGGCAATACCACAATGGGGTGCATGGTGCACACTTGAACACAATGCAGGATCACTCATAGCAAGTTAAATGCCATGGCACTGGTGTGCCCAGAAAGTCAGTCAACACTGTCTCCTGTCAGAGGGGCAGGGCATCCAGACAACAACAATATGCACTGACTCACAATCCTAGCTCAGGGGTAAAGCTAACTCTGCAGATGACCGGCGCACTTGCCCATCCCCTGCAAACAACATATACAGGACCCAGAAGACCCCACATCATGCAAATCAGACATATGAGACTCTGCAAACACAACTCCCTGTACATTAACACATCACAGTCTGCCATGCATGTAACCCAGCTGCCTGAAGGACACAGTTGCATACACCATTGTGCGCTGTCAGATGATCACACACCTATATGTCACACAGGTCTTGTCTCTCACAGTCACACCTCAGATGTCATGCTGACCGCCTGAATCATGGACACCGCAGTTGTACGTAATAACAAGCCACACCCTAATGACACAGACGCAGACACCTGAGGGCACATGTCACTAAGCACAACCTGTTATTTGATACACAGGAGTGGGATTACAGAGTGTTTCTAAATGCTCTTGAGGAGCCAAGACTGGCCAGGTCTACATGAAACAGTGTTTGGCCCTGGACAGTAGTCAGGTGGCTAAGCAAGTGTGACATACTTGATATACATACTCCTGAGGCCCCAAAATTGAAGGGCCCGATTCACAGAATTAACTTAAGACTAAATCCTAAACTTACTACTTTGCGGTATTCACAGAATGCACTTACTACTTTTGGTATTCACAGACTGCACTTACTACTTTTGGTATTCACAGAATGGATTTACGACTACTAACTTTGCGTCCGCACCCAGGCCGGAAATTGTGGCCCGGAGGCGGGGCTTACGGGCCGGAGGCGGGGCTTACGGGCCGGAGGCGGAGCTTCTGGCCCGGAGGTGGGGATTCCGGCCAGTGGCGGAGATTTAGCCATGGCCGAAATCTCCACCTCCGGCCCGGAAGCTCCGCCTCCGGTCCGGAAGCCCTGCCTCCGGGCCGGAAGCTCCGCCTCCAGCCGGAAGGTCCGTCTCCGGGCCGGAATTTCCGGCCCGAGTGCGGACGTAAAGTTAGTAGTCGTAAATCCATTCTGTGAATACCAAAAGTAGTAAGTGCAGTCTGTGAATACCAAAAGTAGTAAGTGCATTCTGTGAATACCACAAAGTAGTAAGTTTAGGATTTAGTCTTAAGTTAATTCTGTGAATCGGGCCCGGAGTCCCCTGCTGCATGGGTTTGTTTGGAATACCCCAGCCACATGTGGCGAGTCAGACCAGCAATTGGAACACATCTCAAGGGCACTAAATGACAAAGCGTACGCACGGCTCGGTCATGAACCGTGAAATGCGTACGCATTGTCACCCACGTCGGACCTCATTGGTGTGACTATTCTACGGATGCAACACACATTTACTGGCCAGGGACACCTGTGGACACCTACCACACTACAGCATTGAACACACAGTGTCCCATGGCATGTACGGCTGCATTCCCTGGGTGTTTGGGGGGGCCACATATGGTTTGTTGGGTGGCACTTTTGTGCAGCCACTCCCAGGCTGTGCACGTGTACATGGGTGCAGAATCCTTTGTGTGTTGTGCACATTACCACTGTGATGTGCAATTGTACAGTAATGGGCATGAGTCACGGACACAGTTTCATGATGGATATGTTTGGGCCATGTCACATACACCCTGATTCCAGGGGGTGATGGCATGTACGTCACAGTGAGACCTGTAGCCACAATACTGATGTGCACCCACAGACTGTGTGCATGTTGTGTCTCAGATGTGTCTGATCAAATGTGCCCAATGGGTGGCAGTCTCCACATCCATGTGGATTATGCATCAACCTTGAAGGTGTGTGTGTGTCTAAGAGATGTACATGTAGGGCTGACAGGAACAACAGTGGCCACTACCTGTGGGACTTATGCTTGCCTTGTGGTTTGTACGTGATATGCTATGTCCATGCCTGTGTCGATGTGGCAATACAGGGACCCTGAGTTTCTGCATGGCAAAGATCTGTGATGCCTGGGAGACATCAGGCCTCACTAGTCACTGTGGTGTGTGTTTGGAACGTTGCAGCAGTACATAGGTTGGGTGACAAGGCCAGATGATTAGCCATTGCACTACATGGGACTCATGTGGACATGTGGAATTGAGATGTGAGGTAGTGGTCATGTAGGTGACATATGTGTCTATGCACAACAGCACACAACTCAGTACATTGTGTAATGTCATGATCTATCATGTGTGATTGAGCCTGGTCATGGCCACATGGGTGGATGAACTGACAATCTTCCTTTGTGCATCTCTGTACTGCAGGGCACCAGCTGTCCATCGACCATTCCCAGACCTTGAAACCATGCAGGAACGCGACTGCATCCAACGGTACCGCTTCACCAGGCCACTGATTAAGGAGTTAGTGGAGCAGTTGGCGCCACATCAGCTACCTGGCCGGACATACCCTCCAGCACTGACCCCAGAGGTGAAGGTGATGGCAGCCTTGCACTTCTTTGCTACTGGTACCTTCCAGTACACTGTGGCTACTGCTGGTGGTATGTCGCAAACGATGTTTAGTCGGGTGCTACGCAATGTCTTGGAGGGGATGTTGCATTTCCTAGACCTTTACATCAAGTTCCCTAGCCCAGCTGAACTCCCGGAGATAAAGGATGGCTTTTATACACTGGGGAGGATGCAGAACATCATCGGATCTATTGATGGGACACATGTGGCCCTGATACCACCACAGGCACATGAGCAGGCCTACCGGAACAGGAAGCACTACCACTCCATCAATGCACTGGTGGTATGTCTTGCTGACATGTCTATCACACATGTTTGTGCACGGTTCCCTGGTTCTGCGCACAATGCCTACATTATGAGGAGTAGTCGCATTGCAACGCTGATGTCACAGATGCCAGCTCAGCATGCCTGGCTTGTCAGTGTGTACTGACTGTTTTCATTGTGTGTGTTTGTCAATGTTGTATTCCACACTCCTACAAAACTCAGCTACTTGTTCATTTTTGTGTTTGTAGGTGAGTCGGATACCCCAACATGCCGTGGTTGCTGACACCCCTCAGGAACCCTGTGACACCAGCCGAGATGCGCTACAATGAGGCACATGGTCAGAGCAGGTGGGTGATTGAGCGGACATTTGGCCTACTTAAAAGCCGCTTTGGCTGCCTGGACAAGACCGGAGGGGGCCTCCCATATGAGCCTGCAAAGGTGTGCAAAATAATCCTTGTATGCTGCATGCTACACAACATGGCAGTGCGGAAGGAGGTGACTCTCATCCAGGATGACGATGGCGATGACCAACTGCCGGCACCTGTGGAGGATCCCGGGCTGGGCCAAGATGCCAGTGATGATGAGGATGAGGGTGACGTCCGCTCACAGCTCATCAACAACTTCTTCAGCTGAATGTGAGTTTCAAGTGTTGTTATGTGAATGTATGGAGGTAGCCTGGAATGTGTTGTGGCAACTCTGTTGCTGTCTGAGTGTGTCTGTGTGCCACTTGACTGGATGCATGCAGGTGGTGTGTACTCCACAATAGGGTAGTACTGCTAACTTGTTTTTGTGTATGTTTCTTGCGACATGTTTTGTGCATGTGCATTGCATTTCTCTCCTGTTCTGCTGTGCTTTTGACTGTGTCTTGTGTCTGACCTTCCCAGGGTACTTTGCCTGTTGTTTGGTCAACACTGACCCCTAATACCCAGAAGCCAACACCAGTGTGGAAGTTGGCAATTCCCATCAACTGATGTACCACAGATCTCTGGACTTCAATTTTCCAACAGTTTGTGAGCGTGTGTCCACTGTTACGTAGTATTACCGTGCAACTATTGTGGAATAAACATGTTGCTGATGTATAATGAACCTGTGCTATGCTTTGTTATGTGCGTTGTCTGTCTTCCCACATCTGAGTGACATCTGCTTACCTCACCTGTAGACTTGTTACCACTGACTGGGGTGTTGTGTCTGTGCATGGCAATGTGTTTCAGGTCAACATCATTGTGTGGGATGAGTAACATGGCCATGTTGAGTATGTATTGTGGTGCCATAGTGGTGTGTCTCCCTCACATGTGTCACATCACCATGACTCACTTTACGTTGGTCACATTGTTGCAGTATTTGGCATGCACTGTGCTGTGTAGCAGATCGACATCTCCCTGATCATGACAAGTTGGAATCACAACAGAGGCAAGTATGGTGTACTGGTGAGTTTATTTTCAAACATGTGGGAGGGAAGTGCACAGGATGGTGGGTGCTGTACATTGTTTTTGGAATCCAAAGTTCACATTGAAGTTGGAAGTACTGGTAGATGAAATGTCCAGAGGAAAGTCCACAGTCATCTGCTACATTGGCCCAACATGAACCCTCCATGTCATGTGGGCCAGTTGTGTGCGAGTGGACAAGGTGAACGGGTTGCGCACAAAGAACATTGTCCAGAACAGGTTTAGAGTCCCTGGGGGATGTGCTGGAACATCTGCCTCTCACATGTCCTTCTTCGGACGACCCCTCTTCTTCTGTGGGGGGGGATCCTCATGTGCAGGCCTCTGCGGTGCAAAGGAATCTCCGCCAGAGTCCTCCTCCCTCCTTGTGGCACTGGCAGATGGTGTTGCGACAGATATTGTGGCCACACAGGGAGGTGTGGACAGGTTGGTGTTGGTCTGGCGAAGGCATTGGAGTATTCCCTGATGCACCGCAGTAAGGGCATCCCACTTGGCCTTCATGAGGGCATGGTGGGCGACCTGCTCGTGTTGCATGTCCTTGAGGAACCCCACTACCTGACCAAATCCTCCAGTGCTATCCTGGTACGCATCTATGATGCGTGCCAGGTGGGGGTCATCATGCAGTCCAGACCCCTCTGCAAGGCGCGCCCTCTGCCTCCCACCCCTTCCAGCACCCCTATCCACACGGACAAGACCAGCGGTGGGATGCACAGGTGACACTGGGACCCCTTGGGTGGTGTTGCTGGTGGAGTTTGCTGTAGCTTCCTGGGGGGTCCTGTGTCCCTGTGCTGTGGGTTTTCATTGGCCTTGGTCTGTCCGTGTTGGCGGGGGTGCCCTGTCGGTGTCCAGATGCTGGAGGTGTGGGTACAGGGGGTGCAGATGTTGATACTGCTGGTGCTGCATGATGGCTCACACCGGAGGTGCCAGGCTGGTCGTCGTCATCCGAAGAGGACAGAGCAAGAGTCAGACCAGAGAGCTCAGTGTCCACCAGAGTCTGGACCGGGGAATCCTCATCATTTGGTGCTGGGTGCCCAGCACCACCTGTGTTTGGAAGAGACACACGATGTGAGTTATGTTTCTACATGCATTGATGGTTCACAAACATGACATTTTCTACTTTTCGAACAGATGCCTGCCTGTACACTGCTTTTTCCCAGCTTGTCACGGACAGAGTTTGATATTGTTGTTGGCCATTTCCCAGCATGACCTTGTGCTCCCCACAACAGAGCCCAGTGTCAGACATCTTGTCAGTCCCTTCCCACTCCCTGTGCGGCGGGTATGGTTCAGTGTGAGCTTGCTGGGCCATGTTGGTGGGTATAGATTGTCTGTGACTGCGACTCCCATCATACTCTTGGCTACACCCCCCTTCCCAGCATGCCCATACTTCCTTCCTCTTGACTCTGCTTCCCTGTGAGGGGGTGTGACAGCAATGGCAAGATGGCTGACTGTGCAGTCCTGGTGTTTGTGGTTGGCCATTTCCCAGCATGGTCTTGTGCTCCCCACAACAGAGCCCAGTGTCAGACATCTTGTCAGTCCCTTCCCACTCCCTGTGCGGCGGGTATGGTTCAGTGTGAGCTTGCTGGGCCATGTTGGTGGGTATAGATTGTCTGTGACTGCGACTCCCATCATACTCTTGGCTACACCCCCCTTCCCAGCATGCCCATACTTCCTTCCTCTTGACTCTGCTTCCCTGTGAGGGGGTGTGACAGCAATGGCAAGATGGCTGACTGTGCAGTCCTGGTGTTTGTGGTTGGCCATTTCCCAGCATGGTCTTGTGCTCCCCACAACAGAGCCCAGTGTCAGACATCTTGTCAGTCCCTTCCCACTCCCTGTGAGGTGGGTATGGCTCAGTGTGAGCTTGCTGGGCCATGTGGGTGGGTGTAGATTGTCTGTGACTGCGCCTCCCATCATATACTTGGCTACACCCCCCTTCCCAGCATGCACATACTTCCTTCCTCTTGACTCTGCTTCCCTGTGAGGGGGTGTGACAGCAATGGCAAGATGGCTGACTGTGCAGTCCTGGTGGTTGTGTTTGGCCATTTCCCAGCATGGCTTTGTGCTCCCCACAACAGAGCCCAGTGTCAGACATCTTGTCAGTCCCTTCCCACTCCCTGTGAGGTGAGTATGGCTCAGTGTGAGCTTGCTGGGCCATGTGGGTGGGTGTAGATTGTCTGTGACTGCGGCTCCCATCATACTCTTGGCTACACCCCCCTTCCCAGCATGCACATACTTCCTTCCTCTTGACTCTGCTTCCCTGTGAGGGGGTGTGACAGCAATGGCAAGATGGCTGACTGTGAAATCCTGGTGTTTGTTTGGCTACAAGTCCAAAGAGAGCCCCTGTGCTTCACACAGCAGCACCCAGTATGGGGTATCTTTTGCTGATATTTCAATGAGGTGTGCGTCAATGCATTCTACCCGGTGAGTTGTGTGGAGTTTGTGTTGGGGGGGTGTCTCCACATGCTGGTAAGTATGGTCAGGGCTGTCAGTCCTCCTTCCCATCATGAAACGTGCGTCTATCGTAGGGCGTGCAAGTTGTCTTTCAGGATGTCAGTCAGTGGTGTCCTGCTTCTGATTTACACACAACCCCTAGCAGGGCCTTGTGCTCCCCACAGCAGGACCCAGTGTCAGCCATCTTGTCAGTCATTTTCCACTCCCTGTGATGTGGGCATGTTTCAGTGAGGTCTTGATGGGCCAATCAGGAGGGGGAGCATTCTCTGTGACATCCCATCATGCTTTTGCATACACTCACTTCACCTGCATCCCCACAATTCCTTCCTGTCAGTCAGCTGCACTGTGAGGTAGTGTGTTTGTGGTGACAAACTGTCTGGCAGTGTCTATTTAGCTTTGTGCCACTGGCTTGCTCTATTTGTTTGTAGGTTGGTGCATGTCATGAAACAGTTCCAGGTCACTATGAGATGGCAGGTATTGTGTTTGTCTGACTGGCATACACATCTTGGGATGATTATCTATTGGTTACTGTAGCTTTGCTTGCGGTGCATGGTTTCACTGTCCCCTTGCCACACAATCTTGGGTATGTTGTTTGTGTACTCACCAGGTTCTGGGATGTCTGTTAGGCCATGGACGCTCTCTGGTGGTAGGATGTCCCTCACCTTCTCCTCCTAGGTCCTGAAGTAGACTGGTTTGGCAGGAGGGCCACCGCCGGTGCACTGACTCAGGGCGTGATCTTTTTCGATGAGTTTCCTGACCCTCCTGCGCACGTCATACCACCTGTTCTGGATATCGTCCTTTGTGCGCCTTGCTGGTGCTTGAGCGTTCACCTTGTCCACAATCCTCACCCCATCTTTGTTTTCTGTGACATGGGGGTCCTTTGGACCAATGTACCAAACAAATGTGGCTCTACTCGATCTCGTCTACCAGCACTTCTAACTCAATATCTGTGAACTTTGGATTCTTCTTTGGGGGCATGGTGATGGGTGGTGGTGGTGAGGGATGTGTGTGTGAGGGTGCAAGTGAGGGTGGCTTGGTGTTGGTTTTGCTGGCTGTATGTGTGGGTGCTTTTGGATGAGGTGCTGATGGTGTGTGGGTTGTGTGATGTGTGAGTTGTGAGTGTGTCTGTGGTTGCTGTGTAATGGTGTTTGCTGCTGGCTGTGTCTCCTGTTTGCAAGGAATGATGGTAGGGATTGTAGTCCTTTATATAGTTGGAGTTGTGGGTGTGTCTTTGTCCCATGTTTTTTTATTTGGTATTTATTGGCTTTGTCATTGCTTGTTTGGTCATTTTTTGTCTTTTTTCCTTTGGGTTTTGTAGGCATGAAGGAGACGTTCATGTGACGGAAATGGATGCTGCTGTTGTCTCATGCGGGCTTCTACGCCTCGTTCACGCTGCCTATCTTCTGTGTTTGATACGCGTCAGTTGCGAAGGTCTCTATTGCTTGTGTGCCCGGTTTTCTGTGCGTGTCGGTCGTGCGGCTTGGTCTCCGTGTGACTCGGTCTGGTTTTACACGCATTGCATCATACTGTGCGGATCGGACATCGCGGGTACGGATCGGTCAGGTTCATTCCGGGTTCGTGTCGGTGAAATTTGCGTCGGTTTTACATCCGGATCACTATTTTCCCTGCGGCTCGGTCGTACGGCTTGTATTCTGTACGTGTCGGTTGTAATTCACTCGCGTTGCATCGTACTGCAAGGGTTGTACGGCGCTGGTTCGTGACGGTCGGTATTCAGTCCAGGTCCGTGTCGGTCGGTTCGTTTTGCGGCCGGTTTGGGAATCGGCCCCTCTGTGTTTGAAAATACCTCTTTTAGAAAGACGGTATCTTCTTGCCTAACCATCCAGCCTGCTTCTGCTAGAGTGTGTATTGTATGTCTGGGTTTGTGAGTGACAGGGCTGGAGGGACCCCAGGAGGTAGGTCGCGACGGCACTAGGCCGATCGTTGCGAGAATGGTGGGATGAGCAGGCGCCTGGGTCTGAATAGAGCAGGGCCATCTCCCCCGGTGCTGGCTCCACGTCCTGTGGAGCGTCTGAAGACCCTAACCCGCCCAGACAAAGGAGAAGAGCACACCTGGTCGAAGGCGCCCGAAACTGGTTTGGTCCGGGCACAGGACCCTCTGCCCTCGAGGACAAAGGAATGTATGAGTATAAATATTGTGGCCCTGACCCCAGAACTTTAGGATCACTTTGGGAACAAACAAGATGACCCTCTGCCAAGGAAGAGCACCCAGAGACTGCAGGAGTTGTACTGCCCCTCTGCCAGAGCGCTGTAGTGGGTTGGTCTGTGGTGGTGTCTCTCATACCAAGGAGAGGTAGAAAGGACCAAGGAAGAAACTTTCATCATCTTGCCGAATATTCTCCAAGGGCTAGAGTCGAGCTGGCCTCCTGTTTGAAGACGCAGAGATACCAACAACTTCACCTCTTCTGTTTGAGCGAGGGCTGGAACTGTGGTTTCAGCTGCTACAGAAGAACTATGCAACTCAAGCCAGCCAACGACGCCGCTTTCTGCACGAGACCGTGAGCGCTGCTCCGACTTGCCCCATAGACCGATGCCTGCCGCTGTGCTGCACCGGCTCCGAGATCGCCATCTGGGCGGAGCCGACCATCGACAAGAGTGAACCAACATTTTACTGACTCAACAACATCAGCAACGACCTGTGGTGCTGGCACTGCAGTAACATCACCTCCTCTCCGGTAAGGACCGAAGCCGCCCCCTGCCTGCATACGCATCCAGGGCCCCGCCGCATCGCTTTCCCCTGAAGAAAGGAACTGACGCTACTACGTGCCACACGACATCACAGCTCCCTGACTCCGAGCAGAGCCTTTGTTTGTGTTCCTGTAGGTACTGTCCCGAGAGAGTCTAGTTGTGACTCCTGGGCGACGCTGCGCTTCTCGCAGGTGGGCTGTACCCCGAGAACTCTTTTGTGCGTTGAAGCGATAACTCCCGTTGGGGTTCTCTTTTGCAAGAGACACTTAAAGCTAAAGCCTATTTTTTGAGTAACCATAAAGCATATTCGTACAGGGAATCTTTTGCGGTTAAGGTCTTGTGTTAATTATATAAAGCTTACTTATTTTTGATACAGCCCGGTGTGGTGTCCGTTTTTAGTGGTTCATCTATATCACTGTATGTGTTAACAAATGTTTAACACACTGCCTCTGAGATTAGCCTACCTGCTGGTGCCAAGCTACCAAGGGGGTGAGCAGGGGTTATCTACAGCATGTAACTCCCTTGCCCTGATGTAGACGAAGGGTCCCTACTTGACAAAGGCGCATACCGTTGCCAATTAGAGACTCCGGGTTCTAACAATATACTAGTCACACTACAATTCATGCAAAAGTAGGCAAAGTGTTCTACTAAAGATGTATAAAGTTTACTACTTCCACTTCATGCAACGTAACAAAAGGAAAACTGTTACATCATATGGGTAAAATTTACTATTCCCACTCCAGTCTATACAACAGTGTTGGATTTCATAGGGGTCAAATTTACAATTCCCACTCCAGTTAGTGCAAAACTAGTGAAAATGTTGGATTGCTGAGGGGTAAAATGTACTATTCTCACTCCAGTCAATGCAACAGTAGGGCAAAGTGTTGTATTGAGGAGGAATGAAATCTACTATTCCCACTCCAATCATTTCAACAGTAGGGAAAGTGCTGGATTGTGGAGGGTTCAATTTACTATTCCCACTCCAATCAGGGCTACCATAGGGAAAGTGTTGGATTCCAGAGGGTCAAATTTACTATTCCCATTCCCGTCAGTGCAACAGTAGGGAAAGTGTTGGATTGCGGAGTGGTAACATTTACTATTCCCACTCCAGTCAGTGCGACAGCAGAAAAAGTGTTAAATTGCAGAGGAGGGAAATGTACTATTCCAACTCCAATAACTTCAATAACAGCGAAAGTGTTGGATTACGGAGAGGTAACATTTTCTATTTGCACTCTAGTCAGTTGAAGAGTAGGGAAAGTGTTGGATTGGGGAGGGATACAATATACTATTCCCACTCCAATGAGTGCAGCAGTAGGTAAAGTGTTGGATTGAAGAGGGCTAAAACTTACTATTCCAACTCCAATAAGTGCAACAGTAGGGAAAGTGTTGGATTGCAGGGGAGTAAAATGGCTACTACCACTCCTATGAGTGCAACAGTAGGGAATTGGATTGCGGAGGGGTAAAATGTACTATTCCCACTCCCGTCAGTGCAAAATTAGAAACAAACAAATTCTCTTCAACACAATAAAATAATTGCAAAAACATAGTAAACAAATAAAAAAATAAATATGTAAAAAAAATACAAAAATATTTTAGATTAAAAATTTAATAAAATAAATACATATTACAATGTTAAATACATATCATAAGTAACTACAAATATTATAAGTAAAAGAAAAAATATTTTTCATTTGAATAAACAATTGTATTTAAAATTATTTATTAACAAAAAATATCTAATCATTTTATTTTAGTTACTTCCTACCCTATATGACTAGAAAACTCACAAACCACACCTAAAACATAACTTTAAAAAACTAGTTATTTTCACTATTAATATAAATACTTATCAATAAACTAAATATCATTAATAAACAATGAATTATTACTTAATTATAAATAATTAACTTCCCACAATGTACCCTCACAAAACAGAAAACACACTTCTAAAATGTAACTTAACAAAAAAATCATTACACACTGAACATAATACATTATCAATTTCATAATTAATATCAATTAAAAAATAAGTATAACTTAATTAAAATTAATTTACTTCCCACTGTATACCCCTACAAAACCCACAACCCACATCTTAAATTCAGGTAAAATAAATGAAATTGCACAATTAATATAATTATCAATTAAATAATAATTATTCATTATAAACTAAATATTAATTTCTTATAATTAATTTACTTTCCATCCTGTACCCCTATACACCCCACAACCTGCACCTAAAATTTAAAATAAAAAATAAAATATTCACACAGTTAACATAATTAATTATCAATTAAATAATGAATATTAATTAACAACAAATTAATTAGAAGTAATTTGCTTCCCACCCTGTACCCCTATAAAGCCCACAACCCAAACTTAATGTTTTTAAACAAATTAGCATGATTAATTATCAATTAAACCAATAATATTAATTAACAACTATTTATTAATTAATTAACATCAATTGACTTATCACTAGGCCTGGGCCAAAATTCCATTCCGTTTGCGGAAATTGCGACATTTTGCCATTTTCGCGTTCCGCGGAAAGCGCGAAAATGTCAAAATTTCCGCATTCTGCAGCTTAGCGATAATTTGTTTCTTGCTTGCGCTGTAATACATTCTCGCATGCGCGCGATCGCCTTACCTGAATCCTCGCGTTCGCCGACAAGTTTTCCCGACCCAGTCGCGTTCTCCACGAGATGTTGGATGTTGGTAGCCATTTTGCGCTGTCTCGCGAGAGTTCGCGGCCGCATTAACGTCATTTGTCGCGCGATCACGTCATTTGTCGCGCGATCACGTCTTTCTTCTCGCGATCATGCACTGCGCGAGTATGAGAAGATTGAGATCTCGAACACGTCATTCTACATCGCGAGCGAGAGGGTGAGGACGCGGGCACGTCTAATCGAACGCGAACAGGAGAAAGAGACCCCGAACACGTCATATCCAACGCGACAGGGACAAAGAGAACACGATCATGTCATTTTCGACACGCTGGCGGCAGTAATGTGGAGCTCGATAAGTCGAAAATGTAAAATTTTCAATTTGGAGAGGAATATCAGCTCTAGCAGCATGAAACCTTCTGCAAATGCTGATTTTGGATGAAAACAACTCCTTACATTGACATTTGGCTGTCCTTTTTTGTGCAAGGAGTACTTTTTTTAAAAGGTGGAGAGAAGGAGGAAGTGACACAGAATCTCCAACTTCCTGTTCCTGTCCAGCAGGCTCCTCCCAGTGCTTTGTCCATCTCCTGCTCATTCTGCCTTTGGATTTGGAGCTGGAAAGATCACTCTTTTTGTCTGCTGCATCATTGCAATTGGATTTGAGGATTTTTGGAATAGGATATTTTACAAGTAAGTGGTTGTTGTGTCTGTTTGATTGTGGGCATTGCAGTTGTTGTAAGTAACTACAATTTATTTTTGATAATTAATTATCATCATTCCTATTTTATTTTTTTATTTTGGGGGTAGTAGTAGTAGGCCCGAGCTAGCCATGGGCCTCATGGGTGTGTGCATGATGAAGCAACTGTTCCTTTTGTTGTTTTTTGAATGTATTTCATTTTCAAGCACATTTAGGGCATGGATGGCATTGGATTGAGTTGGGGGAAGTGTGCTTTTTGGGGGTGGCCTTTGTGATGTTGTTGGGTCTGGCCATGTGGCTGGTGGCCATTTTGAAGCCTAGGCCTGCAAGCTTGCCTGGCCTTGTCTGCCAACAGGCCTGCTTTTTCATCCACTAGGATCAGAGCAGGTAGCCACAGCTTTATTGATCAAGTGTTTTCTGTGTGATCTGTTGAATTTAGACATCATTTAGGGCATGGATGGCATTGGATTGAGTTGGGGAAGTGTGTTTTTTGGGGGTGGCCTTTGTGATGTTGTTGGGCCTGGCCATGTGGCTGGTGGCCATTTTGAAGCCTAGGCCTGCAAGCTTGCCTGGCCTTGTCTGCCAACAGGCCTGCTTTTTCATCCACTAGGATCAGAGCAGGTAGCCACAGCTTTATTGATCAAGTGTTTTCTGTGTGATCTGTTGAATTTAGACATCATTTAGGGCATGGATGGCATTGGATTGAGTTGGGAAAGTGTGTTTTTTGGGGGTGGCCTTTGTGATGTTGTTGGGCCTGGCCATGTGGCTGGTGGCCATTTTGAAGCCTAGGCCTGCAAGCTTGCCTGGCCTTGTCTGCCAACAGGCCTGCTTTTTCATCCACTAGGATCAGAGCAGGTAGCCACAGCTTTATTGATCAAGTGTTTTCTATGTGATCTGTTGAATTTAGACATCATTTAGGGCATGGATGGCATTGGATTGAGTTGGGGAAGTGTGTTTTTTGGGGGTGGCCTTTGTGATGTTGTTGGGCCTGGCCATGTGGCTGGTGGCCATTTTGAAGCCTAGGCCTGCAAGCTTGCCTGGCCTGGTCTGCCAACAGGCCTGCTTTTTCATCCACTAGGATCAGAGCGGGTAGCCACAGCTTTATTAATCAAGTGTTTTCTGTGTTATCTGTTGAATTTAGACATCATTTAGGGCATGGATGGCATTGGATTGAGTTGGGGAAATGTGTTTTTTGGGGGTGGCCTTTGTGATGTTGTTGGGCCTGGCCATGTGGCTGGTGGCCATTTTGAAGCCTAGGCCTGCAAGCTTGCCTGGCCTTGTCTGCCAACAGGCCTGCTTTTTTTGGATTTTTGGAATAGGATATTTTACAAGTAAGTGGTTGTTGTGTCTGTTTGATTGTGGGCATTGCAGTTGTTGTAAGTAACTACAATTTATTTTTGATAATTAATTATCATCATTCCTATTTTATTTTTTTATTTTGGGGGTAGTAGTAGTAGGCCCGAGCTAGCCATGGGCCTCATGGGTGTGTGCATGATGAAGCAACTGTTCCTTTTGTTGTTTTTTGAATGTATTTCATTTTCAAGCACATTTAGGGCATGGATGGCATTGGATTGAGTTGGGGGAAGTGTGCTTTTTGGGGGTGGCCTTTGTGATGTTGTTGGGTCTGGCCATGTGGCTGGTGGCCATTTTGAAGCCTAGGCCTGCAAGCTTGCCTGGCCTTGTCTGCCAACAGGCCTGCTTTTTCATCCACTAGGATCAGAGCAGGTAGCCACCGCTTTATTGATCAAGTGTTTTCTGTGTGATCTGTTGAATTTAGACATCATTTAGGGCATGGATGGCATTGGATTGAGTTGGGGAAGTGTGTTTTTTGGGGGTGGCCTTTGTGATGTTGTTTGGCCTGGCCATGTGGCTGGTGGCCATTTTGAAGCCTAGGCCTGCAAGCTTGCCTGGCCTTGTCTGCCAACAGGCCTGCTTTTTCATCCACTAGGATCAGAGCAGGTAGCCACAGCTTTATTGATCAAGTGTTTTCTGTGTGATCTGTTGAATTTAGACATCATTTAGGGCATGGATGGCATTGGATTGAGTTGGGGAAGTGTGTTTTTTGGGGGTGGCCTTTGTGATGTTGTTGGGCCTGTCCATGTGGCTGGTGGCCATTTTGAAGCCTAGGCCTGCAAGCTTGCCTGGCCTTGTCTGCCAACAGGCCTGCTTTTTCATCCACTAGGATCAGAGCAGGTAGCCACAGCTTTATTGATCAAGTGTTTTCTATGTGATCTGTTGAATTTAGACATCATTTAGGGCATGGATGCATTGGATTGAGTTGGGGAAGTGTGTTTTTTGGGGGTGGCCTTTGTGATGTTGTTGGGCCTGGCCATGTGGCTGGTGGCCATTTTGAAGCCTAGGCCTGCAAGCTTGCCTGGCCTTGTCTGCCAACAGGCCTGCTTTTTCATCCACTAGGATCAGAGCGGGTAGCCACAGCTTTATTAATCAAGTGTTTTCTGTGTTATCTGTTGAATTTAGACATCATTTAGGGCATGGATGGCATTGGATTGAGTTGGGGAAATGTGTTTTTTGGGGGTGGCCTTTGTGATGTTGTTGGGCCTGGCCATGTGGCTGGTGGCCATTTTGAAGCCTAGGCCTGCAAGCTTGCCTGGCCTTGTCTGCCAACAGGCCTGCTTTTTTATCCACTAGGATCAGAGCAGGTAGCCACAGCTTTATTAATCAAGTGTTTTCTGTGTGATCTGTTGAATTTAGACATCATTTAGGGCATGGATGGCATTGGATTGAGTTGGGGAAGTGTGTTTTTTGGGGGTGGCCTTTGTGATGTTGCTGGGCCTGGCCATGTGGCTGGTGGCCATTTTGAAGCCTAGGCCTGCAAGCTTGCCTGGCCTTGTCTGCCAACAGGCCTGCTTTTTTATCCACTAGGATCAGAGCAGGTAGCCACAGCTTTATTGATCAAGTGTTTTCTGTGTGGTCTGTTGAATTTTTAGACATCATTTAGGGCATGGACGGCATTGGATTGAGTTGGGGAAGTGTGTTTTTTGGGGTGGCCTTTCTGATGTTGGTTGTTGTTGTATGTGTCTGGTGTGTTGGTGTGCAATGCATGCACCCTGCAGACCTTTTTGGGGCCTGTGAATGTTCGTATTTCCATTTTGTTGCATTAAAAAGGCAGAGCAGTGTGCTTTAGCATGCATCCTTTACCTGGCTTTTATAGGCCTTTTGTCAGCTCCTGGTGTTTCCCAGGCCCCCGGCTTGTTTGTGATTTGTGAGTGTCCATGTGGGTGGTGGCCTTTTTTGGTGTTTGGACTGTGAGTTATTAGTGTCCTGCTTTTGCCATAGGCCTGCATGGTTTTCCTATTGGCTATTTGCTTACTGCTTCCATCCATCCACCCCCTTAGCCAGCAGCAGCTCCATGGATGCTGAGATACTCAAATAATTTAATGGTCCACCCCACTTTCATTACATTTTTATTTTGGTGGTTATTATTAACTTTCCTAATCTTCCTGAGAGTGTAGTGTGTGGCTGTACACAGTAGTATAACATAGCTCTAGTTAAAAAAAAAGTCATAAATTGCTAGACTATCTTTTGTTTGCACTAGTACAGTACTAAGTAACTGAACCACAACAACAAATGCAACATTTCACTGATGTTCTTCTACTGTCTTTGCTTTTAGGTGCACAAAAGACAGAGTAGGAGGTGTCATCAGCATCACCCGGCGGCTACCCGTTGTACTGCCAGCCAGACAGAAGTCCTGCTGCGGATCACGTCCACGTGTGACCAGAACTTGTTGTGCATCTGCATCCTGCCTGACATCTGAAGAAGATGGCCCCAAAGAAAGGTACCAGGTCCAGTACCAAGAAAGTTGCCGGTGAGAAGAAGGAACAGAAAAAGGAAGTGCCATTAACCACGACTGGTGGTGTGCCGGCCAATGTTTTTTTTGGCACCAAAAAAGTTACGCCTGCAGCAGCGTTGTCCGGGAACCAAGCTGGGAGCAGCACAGTGGTCCAACCACACCAACCTAGGCCCAAGGGCTTTAGTGTCGCAGAGGTAGCCAGTCTACTAACGAGCAGCGATGTTGAAGAAATGTCATTACCGCAAAGTAGTACACAATCAAGTTCACCGCAGGCGCAAACTCAGCAGATCAGTGTGTAGCCGCCGCAACAAGAACAGCAGCAGCCACCGCAACAAGAACAGCAGCAGCCACCGCAACAAGAGCAGCAGCAGCCGCCGCAACAAGAACAGCAGAAGCCGCCGCAACAGCCCACCATAGTAGTTGGTGCTCCTGACGTAGGGGCATTTCTGGAAATCGAGCTTCCTGCAGACAAAGTGGAGCATAGTCAAACCACTGTTTCAGAAGATCTATTGTCTTCCAGACCACCAGGAAAAGGAGGCTTAGTCCATCATCTTCTTCCTCAAGCCCCGCTTCTGATGATCGTGATGACACTTGGGTCCCACCAGCTCGGTCTGAGAGTGATATACGCCACAAGACAATGCTTCTGAAAAGGAAGGTCCCAGAAAAACTTAGAGTTATGGAGGTAGATGTAGAAGAGGGGGGTGATGATGTTGATGAAGACGAGCCAGTCATCACGCACATTACTCCCGCCCCAAAGGGATTGGAGACCAACATTCTCACCCTATCCAGAAAGGCTGCTACTGAGCGGGATGTAGCACGGATCTCACCAACACAGGTTACACCACCACTACCTCCAGCTGCCATATTTTCCAAGGCCCGGCAGGGACCTACATCCAGCTCAACCATCTCAGTAGGTAGTGGTAGTAAAAGTCACAGTGTAGGTGCACAGGGTCACACATTTTCAAACACCCCCTCAAGTTCATCTGGTGTTGAAAGTGGCACATCCAGCAGTGCCAGAAAGTTCTCCTCCCCAGTTTGGGACTTCTCTTCTGTTAGCGCCAAGGAGGAGAACGTTGCTATATGCTCAATTTGTCGGCAAGGTGTTCGGCGTGGTAAGCTTGGTACAAATTATGGTACCGGAGGACAAGCAAGTCATCTCAGAATACACCACACTATCGTGTGGGAGGATCACCTACTTAAGTTAAAAGAAAGTAGAAAAAGTCAACCCATTGAAGTTGGTCAGGATGAATCAGAGAGCGATATTATTGCAGTGGCAGGTGAAGAAGAGGGAGGCATTTCTAGCCCTGTCCCCAGTAGTGCAGTGGTGGTAACGCCCACATCCTCCTCAGTAACATCAGAGTGGCACCGCAGTAAGAGCCATACTCAGAGTCTGTGTGAGACACCAAGGCGACCGGCGAGTACCTCAATGAGACAATCTGTGTCGTTGAGCCGTAGTGGGTTAATGAAAACAGCACCACTAAGGAAAGTAAGCCAGCCTACCATTGAGAGCATGTTTAGGTTGGAGGGGCAGTTCCAAAGCAACCATCCAATGGCACGATTGTACAATGCGAAGCTGGCTAAAATGTTAGCGCTGGACCTTCTTCCTTTTTCATTTGTGGAAGGGGTGGGTTTCCTTGAATTTGTGTCTGCCATCTGCCCGAAATGGAGAGTTCCCAGCCGGTCCTATTTCGCAAGAATTGCTGTTCCGGCACTACATCATGATGTGCTGGAATTGGTTGGACAAGCTTTGCAGAAGAGTGCTGTGCACAATATCCACCTGACAACAGACATGTGGAGCAGTTGCCAAGCCACAGATTACATGTGCATCACTGCACACTGGATCTCTTTTGTGGGGGTTAAAGATAAACTATCTGCACGAGGTGTTGTTGACACAGCTGCGATTTTTGAAGGTACTCGGAAACATGCAACTGTAGCCATGTTCGCCATGGAGAAATCTCATACGGCTGAAAACATTTTACACGAGTTTCGCACCAAGGTTTTGGAATGGCTGCGGCCCAGAGGGCTTCGTATTGGTTTTGTTGCCACAGACAATGGCAGTAATGTACTTAAGGCCATGGAACTTGGTTCCTATTTCAGGGTTCCGTGTTTGGCGGACTGCATAAACATTATAGTTCAAGACTTTCTGAAAAAAGAACCCATAGTCAGCAATTTACTGGCCATCTGCCGAAGAATATGCACTCATTTCAGCCATTCTTTTAAAGCTCGGAAGCAGCTGAGGATCATCCAACGTGAATTTAGGATGCCAGTCAAGGCACTCATCCAGGAGGTGGCAACACGTTGGAACTCAACGTATTACATGCTTGATCGTCTGTACGAACAGCACATGTCACTCCATGAATATGTCTGGAAAAGAAGAGGGGATGCTAGTGCTACTGTTAAAGGCATGATCCTTGACATGGAGCAATGGAGCCTAATTAAATGCCTGACTGAGATGCTTTCTCCTTTTGAGGTCTTCACACGTGAAGTCAGCAAGGAGGACTGTACAATGGGCCAAGCTATCCCATTATTGCAAATGCTAGAGTATGAGCTGAATAATGTGTCTGAATCATACAAAGGTGTAGAGGACAGAAGGCAAGCCCATGACTTGGTGGAGAGCTTATCCCGGCGCTTAACTGAAGATGTAAGGTTACAAAATAAAATTTTGTCACAAGAACATTACATTTGTGCCACAATTCTGGATCCACGTGCAAAATTGGGACTACTGAAGACATTCCTTGCTTTTTCCGACAATGATGTTGCCCGCTACAAAAGTTGTATAGCTGAAGCAGCCAGTAAGTTGGAAAACGAATGGCTGCTAATTAAAAGCCCGCAAGATCAACCCACAACAAGTACTGATACTGAAGCAGGCAGTGCAGAATCAAGTGCAACTTCGTCAGCTGAGGGCAGTGCGGTTGGCTCACAATCACAACACTCACCATCACTATCGACTACAGAAACAATAACTGGATCATTAGGCCGAGTACAATCATTATCATTACAGGATTGGTATGTAAAGATGGGCTATTGTAAGCACAGTGCTGATGCACAGAAAAAACAGCACAAAAGCTTACCAGCAGCAACCCTGAACATTGAGCGGATGGTCCAGGCCTATCTGGACGACCCAACAGAGGTGTACGTTGATCAAAACCCATTGCAGTATTGGTATAGGAAAAGGTCTGAATGGCCACAGCTCAGCAGGCTGGCGATAAGCTATCTGGCTTGCCCTGTCGCAAGTGTCTCTTCCGAACGTGTTTTCAGTGCTGCTGGTTCCATTGTAACATTGAGAAGGACCAGTCTATCTCCAAAAAACGTGGAGAGGTTAACAATGATCAAAATGAATCAGCACTTCATACCACCGAATTACACAATACATGAATCAACGGAGAAAGATGAGGACAGCGGCTCAGGTGACGGAAGTATTGTGTCAGATGATTACCTACTACTGGCTGAACCCCCAGAGTTTGAGGACGAGCTATACTTCCCTGACAATTAGGCTCACACTTACTGTCTTCCTCCCTTTTTTCCCCCTTTGTTTATTTGTCTGTCGTTCCGGTTATAAACTTGTGAATCACAACAAATCCATTACCACCGTCTTCTACTCTTCTAATTTAATATACAAGTTTCAAGTGTCTGCTATTTGACAGTACAGTCCTCCGAATCCAGCTCCTCCGCTCCATCATACTGAATCTCCTGCTCAATTCCATTTCCCTCATGAATGATGATTGGATGATGGTAACAACAAATTCAAACTTTCCTAGTCCTTCCAAAAGAAGTGGACCATGAATCAGATGACTACTATAGCTATCCTCCTTTCAGAGCCGAGAGAGACTGGCCATTAACTGAAAATAAGATGGAACAGGTAATGATTGATGCCATGCATTGGACGCAGAGTCGCAGACTGAATGATTTAGATTTTGTTGTGTTTGTTGTGCATGAATTTATGTAATTGTGCACTGCCACTAATCAACTTTCTAAAGAACACTAGTAATTTCCCCCTTCTTGCAAATAAGAAATTGGTACTTCTCCTGCAGCTTGGTGACCCATTGCTTTTAATTCAATACAGGAAGGGGACTCACTCAATCTGCGCAATGAGTATGATTGACACAACAGCACCGTCCATCATGATGATGGCGAAATAGACGGCCCGTTAACTTAAGATGAGAAGGAACAGGTAATGATTGATGCCATGCATTGGACGCAGAGTCGCAGACTGAATGATTTAGATTTTGTTGTGTTTGTTGTGCATGAATTTATGTAATTGTGCACTGCCACTAATCAACTTTCTACAGAACACTAGTACTGCCCCCTTCTTGCAAATAAGAAATTGGTACTTCTCCTGCAGCTTGGTGACCCATTGCTTTTAATTCAATACAGGAAGGGGACTCACTCAATCTGCGCAATGAGCATGATTGACACAACAGCACCGTCCATCAGGATGATGGCGAAATAGACGGCCCGTTAACTTAAGATGAGAAGGAACAGGTAATGATGACAATTAATGGCATTCATTGGACACCTGACTCTAAGCTATTGGTGTTTGTGTTTGCGTTGTTTGTTTGTTGTGCACAAAGTGATATTAAAGTGTACTAGTAATCTATCTTTCTGTACACAATAAAGAATGACTCAAGTCAGTAATATTTATATTTCTACTCTTGTTGTGTCATAAAAATTTTACTTATACTGCAGGCCGATCTTCACAGTCAGTCAGTAAAAGTATCAGAGATGATGATGATTAAGTCAGGACTCAGGAGGACGTTTCATCATGAGTGTCATAAAACGGAAAAGCCAAAAGGTAAACACTTCAACAACAACAACCACAGCAGACCCAAATGTCTGTGTAGAAGTTGAATAGAGTCTAGCGGTGGGATGACTCCAGTGCATTGATTTTACTAACTTAAACTGTAAAATGCTATGTTTGGAATGGATAATGTGCTTTGCGTTTGTCCAACTCTTTGAGAGAAAAAAAAAGAATTGTAAGTGTTAACGTAGGATGTGCTAATGCTAAGCACTGTGGGCCTGCTCTCTCCTGTTACTGTTGAAGGTCAATGCTGGAAACAGACTAGAGTAGAGATGATGCATAGATGCCACCTCGGAAAGTGTTCTTGTTGCACTACACCATCACTTCTGCATTTGTTTTAACTTTCTTTCTCAATATCCCCTTTGGTTTTCAATCTACAATTACAGGCTGGGCCTTGCCCGAAACTTTGTAAAACATTACAATGCATATTAATTACCTTACCAATCAATCACCTTTTTTTTTCCAGCCGGGCAGTGGCGAGTGGCGAGGCGACACACCCAAGATTGATGGACGAGAGGAGCAAGAGGAATGCCGAGATGCAAAAATCCAGTCCACATTTTTGACCAGGATAAGACAGTAACAGTATCCACTTTTATCTTCTTTTAAATAATTTGATTAATATCTTGTATACAATCTTTACAACAGTGTGTTCTTGGAGTTGTTATTATCAATCATCAATAGGTTTGCTCTGTGTTTACGATTCTTCCCTACCAATATTTAAAATTTCTATTTGCTATCTGTTAAAGTATTAAGGCCGGAACAACAGAACAAGAACTAGAAGTGTATGTAATACGGGTCTCTCATCATCATGCATGCATTACCTTTTTCTCCCTTAACATATGGATATGGTAGTTTTCAATGATTGTCGTTTGTTTGTCTATGTATGCATACTGTTTTTCTATGTCAAACCTTTCCCAAAAAACCCCTTCCCATCCATTCAACAAACCCTAACCCTCTTCCCCCGGGCTGTGTGACTTATTGTCGAGGTGTAACTAAATTAAATGTACACCAATACTTAATCACACACTTGCTGGGGCGGATGTGGTGAAAGCAACACTACTTCAATTTCAAGGCAGAGCGATGATCTTCTTCTGCTTGGCCACCCATGAGTAGGATATTTCAGAGGTTATTTTTTTTAACAAAGGAACATATACCTCAGCATGAATTGCCGGCATTGATTGGATTTGTTTGTGTTCATTCCTCATATACAGCACTAACTGTTAGGCTGTAGGCCTAGTCAAGTGACTCGACACAACTATAGTTTGTAACTCTGTCTAGTAGGCTATCCTCCTAACCACCATTCTGTTTTTTTGTCAAATATTTAAGCATATTATGCTCGGTAAGTTCTATACTGTACTTCATTCAACTACTCTTCTAACAGTCTCTCAAAGGCGATTGACTGTCTCCTTTTCTTTTTTTGTAAATGCTGCCGCCCTGCCAGTGTCTACTACTACTACTATGCTACCACCACCACCACCACCCCAATCATGGCATGTATGAAAAAGGAAACCATCTTCACCATGCAGCCAGTGCTGTGCCACAGTTGGACATAAACATCAAGCACCGGTAAGAGAGAAGTTTGGGGGAGGCAGAATTAATAATGGACATGTTGTCAATGATTTCATTTTCACACACCACTCCAAAGAATGCATAGACTAGAGGACAGACTGAAAGTACTAGAAGGACCAGTAAATGAGTGAGGTGTGTCGCATCTATCTATTTGTGTCTTATACAGTCAGCCAATTATTGAAATCAAACACAGGCTATGGGCGGCCATGCACCAGCAAGGAAACAGTGTGATGTAAAACAGTTACCCCACCTACAAAACATTAACAACATTGCATGTAACATAGAAAAATATATTTAATTTACCCTAACAAAAATAAACTAAACCCTCAAAAGCTGACCCACCCCCTCCCTAACCCCAACCAATGTCCATAGAAGTCCGTAACACCCAAACAAGTTCCCACCCACCCACCCAAACAAGAATTAAAAAAGGGGCAGAACAGGATGACAGTGACTAAGTGGTGGGGTGGGGCGGGACTGAAGGAGGACACGCATCTGGCGCATCTCGTCCTCTAAACGGGCGACGCGGCGTCTAAGGCCGCGGCATTTGCAGCCACAGTGTGGGGGGGCACCGTAGATGGCACGGTGGCGGCGGGCAGCCACCAGACGGTGGCGCCGTACCGCTGGAGGGTGGTGGCTGGGGCCCGGGGCACTGGAGGAGGCTTGAACAATTGCTGCCGTAGTCTCCTCCTCCTCCTCGGCTAGGACCACCAGCCGCCGGTATTCCCGCTGGATTGCCTCCAGCTTCCGGCGCCGTGCCTTGGCCGCCAACTCCTTCCGGTTGAGTTTCAGAGTAGCTGTGTATCAAAAAGAAAAAAACAAGACAATTGTAAAATATACTCTTAGAAAAACAGTAGGACAAGGTAATTATTTATACACATAGTGACATGGTAGAGTAGCACTATAAAATAAAGCACAGTAGTACATAGCATTTTAAATGTCGCCCGTCCTTCTTCCTTCCGCCCATCTTTCACCTTTTAGTTGAACAGTGCACCAGGTGCTCTTCTCCATAAAACTTTCAAAGCGGAGTTGAAATCAGATAGATGAGGCCATTGGTTACTCAATACTCCCGCTCCTATGACAATTAAAGGGAATTCTAGTCTTCTAGTTCACTCTTCAAACGTCCCCAACAACTCATACTTACTTACGACATTGGATAGCGTTCGGACTTTGTCCGCCCGCCATCCTCATGCTAAAAAGGGTGGGGGTCCCGTGGGTACAATTAATTAGGATGATGCGCCCGGCACAGTGGCGGGCGCATCCTGTTTTTTTTACATTCTGGTTGGTGTTGCCGAAAGCAATGCTAAAATGTTGTGCTGCTTTTCCAAGCACAACATGACGGGGCCCCGCACGGAGCCTGTCACGTTTTGCTTTGAAAGGCGGGGGGGTACCATAGCATAGGTAGGTACTCTCCATGGGGTCCCCCAAGCATACTCTGCAATGTCTGCATGCCTTTCCATGGCGGACAGCAATGCCGCCATGCAAAGGCATTCCAAAATGCAGATTATATGGCTGGCGGTGTGTTCAGAGAGACACCACCGGCATATTGAACCCTTTTCCGCCTGGTCGACATGTGGGGGGTCTGGATATTTTCTACAGGGATGGCGGGAGGTTTGCCCCTGCGGTGTCTGCAGTGAATTCCAGCCGGCCTGGCGGGGGCAATTCGCCCACCATCCTAATGGGGCCCTAAGTCACAACTGTACAGTATACATATACATACAGTACACCCTTGCATTGAGTGTACTGTCAAGTTCAACAATAGTTAAGGATTATGAATCTAACTTACCACCGCCTGCCACTGGTGCTCCCACTCCCCCTGCCGCTCCATCGGTATCGGCAGCAACTGCCGCATCCTCGCCCTCCGCGTCGGCTTCTTCGCTGGCCCCGGCAGTGGTGGTCGGTAGTGCGCCTAGAAAACATTACACATTTGTTAGGTGTCATATACACCTCCCCCCTATTGATCAGTAGCAAGGTTGAAAAATTAGTTAATACTAACATACATCACTAGTACAAATCAGGTAGTAGTACAGTAGACACTAATAGTTAAATATGATCATTGTAGCCTTTGCTTAATTAGCCCTAGCCATGCTACCATTTTACCTTTGTGTCTTTTCTTTTTGCACATGTGACGTTACCTTGCAGCTTCTTAAGACACCTTTGAGCCCACATGACCTGCCTCACACTGCTACTGTCTAGACTCTAGTGTACGCGCTGCGTACAAGCGGTCAACAAACATTAACAAGCCACTTTTTTAGGAAGTACTGTTGTACTACTGTTACTGTTAGTCCATATTGCTTATCCATAAATGCTACACTTTTTAGCACGGCTGAGAAATGCTTGCAAGTTGCAATATACTAACGCACACCATTTCATTTTTCGCATTACAGACGCAAGATTCCCTTTTACGAACCAGAGCTTCTGAATGATGCAACAACTACCAGTACTAGGTTCTTCTAAGGTGAGGGGTCACTTCACTCACATCTTCATTTATAAATTTATATAAACTAAATTCCTAGGGGATGGTGGTGCTGCCTTCCACCACTGTTCAGTTATCATGATTTAATTCCCAACTGTATAAGTGTAACAATGTATATTGTTTTAATGTTATTGATTTTCCGGTTGGTGCTGCATTTATAAGAAAACAGTGTACAGACCTTCTCAAATTGAAATAAACATTTTGAACTTACATAGACTTGGTGGTATTTGGTGTTGACTAACTTACACGAGTGAGCAAATTAAAGTAAGGGTGTGCATGTGAATTACTTCCACGACTGAGAGGTTGGGTGTGTTATGTTCTGGGTTGTCTACTTGCTGGGTATCTTGGGGGGAGGGTTCTGAGACCTAATAGTTATGACAAGACAGTACTATAGTCAAGCAGTGGAATTGTGGTGGGTGCGGAATTTCTGATTGAGGTGTGCAAGGAAGGTCCAACCTACCATTACCAACATCCTATTTTCTGGTGCAAATGTCTGTGTATGTGCAAGATCCCTACAACAGTAGTATGTCCTATAGGGTATCATATCAAAATAGTAATAAATCTGGTAGGGCTGTTGTTGCTGTGAATTTTCAAAGCTTCAAGATCAATAAGAGTAAAAGTAGTACAAGACGACGACCCAACGGATTGGACTCAATGGCTCGAGCTACTGGTGAATATGAGATTTATATTACAACCTTTCACAAAGAGTGGCACTGGCCAACTGGGCAAGACTAGCTACTACAGTACAGACAGACTGATAGTATGTAGTAGTAGTAGTACTCAGAGTCATCATAGCGGAGGCAGGGATAAGATTTTTGAAACCGTACAGATCGAAGGATAATTGGTGGTAAAAAAATAGCATTTGGAAACAAACAATAGTTCGTGAAAAATATGGGGCAGTAAAAGTTATGGAATAAGAAATATTATTAAAAACAAAAAGACTTACTGGGGCCAGCAGAGGAGCCCTCAGCGGTGTCCTCCTGGTGGTGTTCTGCCTGTCCCGCCGACTGCCCAGTCCCTGTCGGTCTGCCCCTGGGTGCTGATGAACAGGAAAGATATAAGAAAGAGACAAACATTGATGGATGGTGTCAAATACAATATTTTTCAACAACGGTCAAAAAACACTTCTGTAAACAACAATTGCAATAACTCAATTGACCGATCTCATCTGGTTAACAAGTAATATCGGGGGATTCGCAGTTCGACTACTCAAGTTACTATTTATCAACAGTAATCCAGTCTTCCATTCTGATTCCAGAAAACTAAGTTACAACTAAGCCTAAGTACAACGTACCACCCAACCTAGCCCACCTATTCCAGGCATGCCAATTGTACATTAAGTATGCATTTCCACTGTATTCCTCAACAATGCGTATGGTCAAATCATGAAGGACAGACACATCAACATGACTACATTTTTTGTGTACACCAAATTTTGGTTTGATTGATGCTGATCTGCTACTGCTAAGTAGGGGTGGGCGGAATTTGCGTAATCGCGTTACGCAAATCTCCGTGAAACGGTAAGAAATCTCCGCGAACACGCAGAAATTCCGCGAACACGCGGAATTGCTTGTTCGCGATGCTTTTTTCCTGTTCACAATTGCTGTTTGCGTGCTCGGGGAGAAATATCTTGCGAACACGCATTTTGAGAACTCAAACAAGCAAAAAATTTCGCGAAGTCGCGGAACGCAGTATTTGGGGCAATTTCGCGTTCTCCGCGGAACGCGAAATTACCCAAATTCCGCAAATTTCGCGAGCGGAACAGATTTTACCGCCCAGGCCTACTGCTAAGTAACTGCTAAGCCTACCACCACTCATTGAACAAACTAGAAAAGGTTCTAATAAAGACTGCCGTACTAGCAGCACGTCACGTAACTGAGTGAGGGGGCATCACACATACCACTAACAAATTAGAAGCTCAAACAAAGTAGTGTACTTAAACATCAATCCGCCCCTATCTATTAGTGACGGGACAAAGTAAGGAGTGGACTAGAGTCACTGTAGCATTACGTAACTTAATTTCTCTAAAATGAACTCGTAAAGAATCACGCTAAGCAAGCGCAAACGCAAAGCTGCAAACAAGTAAGATTAGTAGTAGCGCAGAAGAGCACCATAATCACAGAAGACTTTTAAACGTTATTAACCTGGAATGTATTGTAAGCGGCAACATTCTAGCTGGTTGGAAGGGAAAAAAAATATTCGCAATATATAACAGAGCAGAAGAACAGACTCCTAGCAGGTCCAGCAGGTCCTGCTCATGGTCCAGAATGTCGGACCACCGGTGCATCAGCTGCGCCTGCGTGCGCCGGACCCCAGAGATGCGCGACACTGCCCGGCGCACCTTCCCCCACCGCTGCCGACGCTCCCGGAGGCTGTACCCGGACCCAGGCCTGCCACCTGCTGCCAGGGTTGAGGGGAGGTGGCGCTGCACAAGGAAAATTAGTGCAGCCAACTCCACCTCCCCAAATAAGGCCCGTGCCTGCACCCCTTGTGGGCGCCGCCTTCCGCAAGGAAGGCGGTCGCAGCTCTGGCTGCGCCGGCGAACAGCCCTACCCTTGGACATGGTTCTGAGGACGGGGCGGGAAAGAAAAGGTAAAATAAATAAAGGAGTAAAGGAAATAAATAGCAGTCAATAGAAAGAGAAAAAGTAGCTAAAAAACAAAAAAAAAGTAGACAAAAACCAAAAATATAGAAGCAGGAAAATAGTTAGAGAAATAATAAGTAATAAAGAAAAAAAAAAAGTGGCTATAAACAAAGGATTGAAAAGATTTTGGGAGGATTGAAAATCAGGCCCCAGAACCATGCAATAGAGTGAAAAACAAGATGGCCGCACCCATTGCGACCACGTGCGCAAGTTCGCGCAATATTTTCTCCCCGAGCAAGCAAAAAGCAACGCGATCAAGTAAAAGCGGTCGCGAACAGGAAATATCGACCGCGAACGGGCGCGAACATGCATTGCGCGACCCGGAACAGGAAGTAAGCATCGCGAGAGGGCGGGACAAGTGAAAACAAGATGGCCGCGCCCGTGAGCAACCGCATGGGTAAGTTGGCGACCTGCGATCACGCAAAAAATACCGCGAACAGGCGGGAAAAAAACTTTCGCGTCTTCGCGATATTTCCGGTGTGTTTGCGGATATTTTCAGCATTTTCGCGATAATTTGCGAAAGTTAATTTCGCAAATTCCACCCACCTCCTGTACCCCTGGAAACTCCACAACCTGCACCAGAAATATAAATTTTAAAAAATGAATTGCACAATTAACATAATTAATTACCAATTAAAAAATATTATTGAAAACTAATTGTTACTTTATTATAATTAAATTACCTACCCCCGGGGGAGGAGCCTAGCGCTTGACCAAGATGGCCGCGTGAGCTTTGAGCTCCCGAGACCCTCGTGCCCTCCGTCGTCTATCCTGTATATAATCCTGTTTGTATGCATGGCATCGTGTAGATGACTTGTCAGGGAGGCGATCGATGCCACCCGAGGTCGAATCGCCCACCGGGAACCGGAGTTATGCATGGCGGAAGATTGAGGCCTATCTCCGAGGGATGCCAGGGGCTCGAGTTGGCAGGATGCCCGGCCTCTAATTGAACAACAGCGGCCAGGCGAGGTGTGAACTGCCGGACGGAGGTCCCTATCCTTTCACTTTCACTTTCTCGCCCTTTGTCTGCCCAGCCCAGGGAGTGCTCGCGTCTGCTTTATTATCATTTGGACGCTCTGCAGGCCACACTGGCGACCCATCGTAAGACGGAGCACTCCTGATCTCTCTCGCTGAGAGAGGGCAGTCCTGTTTGAACAGACTTGCTTGAGCCCACCATGTCGGGCAAAGCAGAGGTGGACCGGCCGAAGCCCAAGGCCACCAGGCGGGGAGCCTACACTCAAGCCAATAACATGGACCGCTATGCCCAGCAGAAGGGGTCACCGGGTGCACCGAGCCAGTCCCCGGACACGCAGAAGACAGCCTCACCCTTGGCCCCGGAGCTCTCACTGCAGGATGTCATGGGTGCACTCGATGGGCTGCAGACTTCGATTGGGAGTCAGTTTGATGCCCTGGCGCACCAAGTGGATGCCATCTTGGTGGATGTTAATCTGATCCGAGCGGATTTGGGCAAAACAAATGAACGGGTCAAATCCCTGGACATCAAGACCACGGGCCTCGCCGATGATGTCTCGGACCTGCAGACCGAGGTCCGTAAGTTGCGGACCGAGAGTGATCTCGCCGCCCGTCGGCTGGAGGACTTCGAGAGCCGGGCCAGGCGCAACAACGTGCGCGTTATCGGGGTCCCGGAGTCCTCGGATGAGACTTCAGTGGACCTGCTCGTGGAGGACTTGGTGCTCAATCATCTGCAGCCTAAGGGTCTAGGGAAGTTCTTCGCAGTTGAGCGGGCCCATAGAGTGCCGGGTGGGCGGCCCAAGGTGGGAGCCACACCGAGGCCGATCGTCGCCCGGCTCTTTCATTTTCGAGACCGGGACGCTATCCTGCAGGCCTCGAGGGTAACGGGCCCGGTCCCCTTCCAGAACGCGTCGGTGAATTTCTATCCTGACTTCACCCAGCAGGTGCAGAGGCAGCGGCAGGGCTTCCTGGGGGTGAAGAGGAGGCTTCGGGAGAGGGAACTGAAATACGCCATGCTCTTCCCTGCCAGACTACGTGTGGTGTTTGAAGACCGAATATTCTTCTTTGAGTCGCCTGCCATGGCGGATGAATGGCTGGACGCTCTGCCTCGACGACGCACGGAAAAGGACACTGCCGTAGACGGGGACAGTGGCCGGGATGAACAAGGTTGATGTCTTCGGAACCGGGCTGACTCGGATTGACTTTAGATAATGACTTGCAGTAAATACGGAGGTTGCGGGAGGACGAGGGGAGCTCTTTCCTCCCTTAGGGTACTTTTTGTAGATTTTGGGTTTGGTAGGGCGACAGGCACACTGCAAGTTGGGGGGGCTTTGTAAGCTGCAGCAGGGGTGCAGGGTGGGGGGGGTTTCCGGGATTTTGGGTTTGTTGTTGGGGGGTTTGTTTCCGCAAGGCATAGTGATTATTTCCAGGACTGTTCCATGGTGGCTCTTCGGGTGTGGGGTGGGCCTCTTTACGTTTGGGGATGGGGGGTAGGGGTTTAAGTGTTATAAGCTGGAATGTTAATGGTTTGGGGGATCGCATTAAGCGTGGGATTGTTTTGCAATTCTTGAAACGGTCATTGCCGGATGTTGCCCTGCTGCAGGAGACGCATCTTATAGGTAATACGTGCTATGCCCTGAATAGGAAGGGTTATAAATTCATAGCTCATTCGGGATTCTCCTCTGGGTCCAGGGGTGTGGGCATCCTAGTCAGAGCCTCGCTACCATTTGAGGTGGACTCCACCATTGTTGATGATAGGGGGAGGTTTGTGGTGGTGGCGGGGCGGTGGGAAGGAAGAACTTTGGTTTTAGTTTCGGTGTATGTCCCGCCGGCCCTGCAGGCCTCCACGTTCACAGATCTGGGTAGGGCCCTGCTGGATCTCCCGGGGGGCATGCTTGTAGTGGGAGGTGATTTCAACGCTGTTGGCTCCGGCCTGCTGGATAGATACCCGCCCAGAGACACTGGGGGGGCTCAGAAGTGGCTTCCAGACTTTCTAGATACGCTTGGCCTGATAGACTGCTGGAGGCTCCGGCCCCCCACACAGAGCCAATACACTTTCCACTCCGGGGCGCATGGTAGCCTTTCCAGGATTGACTACCTACTCACTCTGGCTGCGCATGCCTCATTGGTGTCTGAGGCCAGGCACATGGCGCGTGGTATATCTGACCATTCGCCGGTGTGGGTCAGGCTGGATCTGGGTCGAGAGGGAGGGGGAAGGGTGGCCCCTATCAACCCTTGGTATTTCCGAGACCCCAAGATGCGCAGCGCGCTGGTAAAGACAGTAGATAATTTTTTCAAGGACAATCAGGGATCCGTGGACTCGGCAGTGTCGCTGTGGGAAGCATTTAAGACCGTGCTGCGAGGGGAAGCCCTCTCCCTTGTAGTGGCTGCCAAGCGGCGGAGAGATGGCGAGGTTTTGCAGGTTGAGGAGGAGATCGCGGCTTTGGAGGGAGCGCTGGAGGAGGAGGTTACAGAGGCCTCACTGCATGAGCTGTGCTTGAAGCAATCCGAGTATAAGGACCTGGTGACGAATGCCGCTAAGACCCTCGGTAGGGAACAGCAGGGCCGTCTGTATGATGTTGGTGACAAGGCCGGGAAACTCCTGGCTTGGCTGGACAAAAAAGAACGGGTCAATAGAGTAGTGCCGGAGTTGACGGGAGAGGGGGGAGAGGTGATTGTGGAACCTGAGAGGATTGTGCAGTGTTTCTCGGACTATTTCCGTATGGTCTATGCCTCAGTGTCGGACAGGCCGCCCGAGGACTCGCGTGACCTCCTGCGTGATATCGCATTGCCCTGTCTCTCTGATATAGATAGGGACGATCTAGATGGTGACATAACGGTCGATGAGGTGGCGGGGGCTATCCGCGCGTTGAACTCGGGCAAGGCCTCGGGTCCGAACGGCTTGCCGGTCGACCTGTACAAGCTGTTTCCGGATAGGGTTGCCCCTCACCTGCGCGCCATGTTCGTGGAGGCGCAGGGGAGTGGGGCCCTCCCGTTGGATCAGCGACTGGCGACGATTGTGGTTATACACAAAGAGGGCAAACCCCGAGATAAGTGCGCCTCATATAGGCCTATTTCACTCCTTAACGCAGAGCCGAAAATTCTGGCTAAAATCCTGGCGACCCGGTTGATTAGGGTACTCGGTGACTTGGTCCACCCGGATCAATCCGGATTCATCCCGCACCGTAACACAGCGTTAAATCTTCGGCGCCTTCATGGTGTAATCGCCAGGGCGGGCACGCTGCGTGAACCAGCTATTGTGGCGTCTCTCGATGCCACGATGGCCTTTGACACGGTGGAATGGGCATATTTGTGGGCCGTGTTGACCAAGTTCGGCTTTGGCCACGGTTTTGTGAGCTGGGTGAGGTTGCTGTATGAGGGCCCTCTTGCGAGTGTGGTGGTAAATGGCCGGGCGTCGACTCCGTTTCAGCTTGGGAGGGGTACTCGGCAAGGTTGTCCCCTGTCGCCATTGTTGTTTGCCCTCGCCCTTGAGCCGCTGGCTGCGTGGATACGCTGGCACCCGGATATACGGGGACTTAGATGGTCGCCTGAACACGAGGACCGTATATCGCTCTATGCTGATGACATCCTGTTGTATCTTGCCTCACCCAAGAAATCACTTATAGTGGTCTGTGACGTACTCACATCTTTCGGTAGGAACTCGGGTCTCGTTATCAACTGGAGTAAATCGTATTTATATGTTCTTAGTGGCGAGGTTCCACCGATCCCTCGAACTTGTTCGATCCAGGTTGCTCAGCAGGGCTTCGTGTATCTGGGGATCTTTATCTCCATGGACTCTGCCATGCGATATGAGAGGAACCTGCTCCCCCCCCTAGCGCGCCTGAGGTGGGATGTGGAGGGCTGGCGGAGGCTGCCGCTCTCCCTCGTTGGGCGCACGGCCCTGTTCAAAATGATGTCTCTTCCCCGGTTCCTCTACGCACTGCAGAATACTTTGGATTGGGTACCGGCCAACTACTTTCGGGAGGTTGAAGGCCTCCAACGAACGTTGCTGTGGGACGGGCGGCCGCGAATAGCTATTGCAAAGTTGACGCTTCCATGGTACGACGGGGGTATTGCGCTTCCAGACATCCGACGGTACTATTGGGCCACCCAGCTGAGTGCGATTAATCATGGGTTTTATGGCCCTGCCCTCAGCCCTGGGTATGCCATGGACAGGTGGTTGCTGCGTGGTGGTAACCATTACAGGGCATTGTATTCGCGGTCCCTGGACTCGTCCCTCACGGGGCCCACTGGTGTGGCGGTGCATGTGTGGAAGATGGCAACTGACTCGCTGGGCTGGAAGGATAGGCTCACCCTCGCTACCCCGCTGTTTGAATCTGAGAGACTGGGTAGGCTTTGGCACACAAAAGGCTTTGACAAATGGGACTTGATCGGCATCTCCAGGGTCGGAGATGTCCTGATTAAGGGGAGGGTGAAGTCCTTTGAAGAGTTGCAGAAGGAGTATGAGCTGGGGCCATCTGAGTTTTTCCGCTATATTCAGGTGCGTCACGCCCTCCGATCAGTCCTCATAGAGGGTGAGAAGGTGCCTGAGTCCTCTCCTTTGGAGGACCGGGTCCTTGATGGCCATATGCCCGAGAGCACGATCTCGCTCATGTATAAGAAACTGATCAACGTCCGGGCGGATATGCTTCTGGGGTTGAGGGACCAGTGGTCTAGGGATGGCCTCGAGTTGGATGACGAGGATTGGCAGTCTGCTGTTTCCTCTCCTAAGGAGGTTGCGATCCCGTCGCGTCTGAGGCTGGTGCAGCTTAAAATACTGCATCGAGTGTATGTGACGGGGCCAAGGCTGGTTCACATGGGATTCTCGGAGGACGGCCTATGCAGGAGGGGATGTGGTATGGTGGGTACTTTCCTGCATATCATTTGGGAATGTGGGGTCATCATGGAATTCTGGAGGAGAGTCCATGCAGTGATGGGGGAGGTGACGGGCATTGCTATGCAGCCGGAAGCGCGGTGTTGTCTCCTGAATGTCTGGGGGCCCACTGATCATAATGCGGCGCAGACCCAATGGGTGACTCTGGGTAACATGGTCGCTAAGAGAGATATAGCGCGATTGTGGGGATCCGTGGGGCCCCCAACATTGACCGCGTGGAAAGAAAATATGGACTGGAGTATGCTAAGGGAGAAGACGGTATATTGTGCTAGAGGCCGCCCTCGGAAGTGGCACGCCATCTGGGGGCGGTGGAATCAATACAGGGGGGGAATTTGTCTTGCCCCTGATTTGGATCCCCCCGAGGAACAGCTTTCCTCCTAACCTTCTTTCCAGCTCAGTATGGTTAATGGACTTCTTTGGCCTCTGCTGTCCCCCTTCTTCCTCTTTTCACAGTACTGTAAATGGTAGATGATTGGGGTCCTGCCTCCCCTGGGGGGCTATCACCATGGGCATTCAGTGTTCTTGCCTTGCTGGGGGTTGTTGTGTGTTTTGTGTTTATTTAAAAAATGGAATCTTTGCACTCCTCCTTCACTGTATTGTGGACGCGTCTCTGTTCCTCTTTATCGAAGCTGCCGAACCTCCGGGTTGTCGGCTGAATAGCTGTGTCCAGACTTTTGAAAATAAAGGTTTAAAAAAAAAAAAAAAAAAAATATATATATATATATAAATGCTATATTCTGTATGGTTTTACACCTAGAGTCAGGAAAATACAAAAAGGTCACTAGAAGTATCCATATAGGATGCACTGGCCCTCGTCCACCAAGGTGGCATGCTTCATCATCGGGTCAGGCTCCACGGTGGATGTGTGGTACAATATCAAGCGAGCACCCCAGGAGTGGGATCTTTGATGGAGCTCTTCTCTTGCCTTTGTCCCAATGGGATATGGGTGAAGAGGGTGTTGTGACTTTAAAATTGCCCAGAAATAATCATCAGGGAATTACTTTTATTTTGTGGGCTTTGTCTGTGGCAAGATTAAAAACTGTTTTGGACCAATAGAACATAAGCTATTCGGTGGTCCAGTGGGTGGTCGACATGTTTCATGCCTCAGGGTCTGAATCATATGAACTTTTAAGAAAAACGTTGTATGCCATAAGTGTAAGCCCTGAAGAAGTCTCGTTGGAGACGAAACGCGTTGGCTATGAGGATATGATATGTGGAATGTAAAGAACATCTACTTGTGAAAAATAAAGAAGAAACTTTTTCTAAGAAAAAAAAAAAAAAAAATTACCTACCCCCCTGTACCCCTATAAACCCACAACGCCGCTACGGTACTAAAAATCACAAAAAATAATTACATTAAATTACATTTCATAACTACTAAAAATGGAAGAACTGTGTTAAAAAGTATAAACAATATTAATTCAAACAACTCACATCTGGTACATTTAAAATATGTAGTAAAATATACAATAATTAAAAAAATTATATTATAGACTACTATAATTTTGTAAACGATAGAAATGACGTCCATGTTTTAAAAATCAATATTACTTACCTTAAAATTGATATTCTTGCAGACGGTATTTCCATAGCACGATATTTTGGAGACAGTATTTTGGTATAAAGATATTTCAAGTTCGATATTTTGTCTGAATACCCGCCCGTCGAAGTACGTCAAGGCGGCGTCGGCGTCACTCTCACCGTCCTATCACTCCCACACCACTATAACTAGATGCAAGGTAGTTGCCATGGCCAAAGGAGGAAAGTTTGTGAGGTAAACAACTGCACCAACAGACACATGTGCACTGGAAGCAAGAGGCACACTAGAGCGGTGAGTAACAGCCAGTTCTCAAACAAATGAAATATTATCAATAAACAGGGAGTGCCACAGTACCTCGGAATTCAAGTAAATCACATCCACGCCCCAGAGCGGTTTGTTTGAACATTTCCTCACAAACCAATGTGAAGAAGAAGGACTCCCAAGCTGAGGTTTTACTGGAAGGGTTAATATGTAACTAAGAATACAGGAAACATCACATCCACAAGGGCGGTGTGCAGGCAACTGACCTGCATCATTCCACAACATCTCCAGATTCCCAATCCCAGTTCTACATTCCACTGCACTGTTCCTCTGGTAACACATGGCAAAATACCACACCAATTTCTCCCTGTCAGTGTACAATGCGCAAGACCATAAATTCAATGTGATAAAGATTTTCCTTTGCAGACAGCAATCAGCAGCCAAATGTACACCAATCCTCTTTTGTTGTATGGAGCTGACCGAAGATGACTTCAGTCCTCTATTTTGTCTCTGTGTTACAGTAAAGGAACGACCCACAATGGGAATTTTCTAAACCACTAAAGGCCTGATTATGATGCGGTTAGGAAAGCATTCCCACCTTGGGCCCGATTACGATGCGGTTAGGAAGGCCTCCTAATGGCATTTGCTCCTTCCGAATCGGATCGATTACAATGCGGTTAGGAACATAGGCTCCCATTGAAGTCAATGGGAGTACAACCAAATCATATCTGGAAGCATCTGAATTCATCGTACTCGGTCGGTTGGACTCTCCTGATCCGAGTGGGGCAGAAACCATTTCCAAACCGATTCTGTCGGGAAGATTTCCTAACTGCATTGTAATCGGGCCCTAAGTAGGAAGGATGAAGAAAAGGTTTCACCTGACCTAAGCTTATATTACCGATAGGACACTGCAAGAAAATGACTTATTCTTTATGGTACTCTGGAAGCCACAATTTTTAGGTTACAAATCAAGTGACATCATTGTTTGCGCTCAAGGTGTAGAGTAGATGTAATGTGTGGCTTTAATTTTTCTACCATCTTTCAGGGATGTGTCTTATTCATGTTTAATTCATGAGAATTTGATACAGTTAGAGAACTCAGCGCACCACTATGACAAACAGGAATGTCAGACATTTATGAGGGGCTCAGGTTAACAACCTTAGATGAACCCTATAAAATGATCACCGGTTTCTCAGCTTAAAAAACACATGTCCTGTAGGGAAAGAGAAGATACAGCAGACACACAATCTGGTGCCATCCAGTGGTACTAGCCTCCCCATCATGAAGGAACAAAGAAGGCTTTCTTGAAAATCTATAACTTAATGCTGCAAATTGAGTACTAGATACTGGAAAGCAGGGCTCCTGGGGAATAATGCCACCACTGTGCTTCCTTTCTGATGACTCTCCTAACTAGATATGGCTGAGAGATGCTTCAAGTCCCTTCTTTCATATGAAACAAAGTTTGTGGGTTTGGAGGTCTATGAAAAGAGGATCATGTAATGAGCCTGTGACAGTAGGGGACGATGAGTTGTTCTTGCCTTTCACTTCCATACAATGCAGAAAAAAAGTCAACACCATAATTTTCACTTCTTTAAGGGCACCAAGAGTTGTAGTATTCATCTTGCTCAAGCAGCACTGCTCACGTAAGGTAAATCAGAAAACCTGGTTTAAATTACAGTGTAAACAGATTGTACTAGTTGTTTTGATTTATGTCAAGAGTTCAAAGTCCATCAGTTTCCAAGGGGAAACAAACTTTACAATGCGGATTTTACACCGTGATGCAATCACAACGCGGTCGTTACAACAACCGCATTGTTACCACGCAGTGCCACTACTACGCAAGTCATTACATCGACTTGCAGTAGATGTCTCTCTAACATAAGGAATGGTATAGCTTACTATTCCAACACCTTCCCTACTGTTACGTAGGCTTGAGTTGGAATTTATACATTTACTTTTCTAATGTTACGGCGCCATCTACTGCAAGTTGATGTACTGACTTGCGTAGTAATGGCATTGCGTGGTAACAACGCGGTCGTTGTAACAACTGCGTTGTAGTTGTATTGCGGAGTAAAATCTGCGTAATAAAGGTATATATTCGTTTCTAAGCATTAGTGGCAAATTTGCCAAAAACTAGCATGAATTGTGCCACATTTGGAGTGTGTTGTTTGTCAAAACGTTTATCCACACAACATGGTGTAGAAGAACCAGAAGTAAAACCAAGCAGATATGTTGCATGGGCATGGAATGCTGTACTTATAGTAGCATGGTGTGTGGTGTCCACATTAGACCGGATTAGATAAACAAGTATGTGCCATGGATGGCTTATTGAGGAAAAGTAATTAGAATAGGACTAACCATGAACTGCATAGGCATGTTCATGGTACAAACATTCCTCATTTGTGGCAGAGAGCAATTGTGAATTGTTGATGATGTGTTAATGATTGAGAGCAAAGTTATGTCATGTATGGCCTGATTCACAAAGGTAAGTTTTCATGTCATGCATTGTGTAGATCTCCCAACTGGTAGATCTACTCCTACACCTAGGTGTAACTCTCCTCTTTTTTTGATATTTGCTGTTCCCAAGAGGAGATTTAGACCTATGTGTATATTTAAGAGCCCCCCCCAAAACAAATGAGATGATGGAGACTCTTACTATAAGTCATTTACCACGTGTCTGAGAAAACTGCACCACTGGGGTGGAGATCTCCATGTAAGAAAATATATTGAAGTGGTATAAAGTTTATTATTATTAAAACTTAGGGCCTGATTACGATCTTGGCGGACAGGATTACTTCTTCACAAATGTAACGATATCCCATCCACCAAATTACAATCCCATTATAACCTACGGAATTTGTAATTTGGCGGTTGGAATATCCGTCACGCTTGTGATGGTGTAACCTGTCGGCCAAGATCATAATCAGGCCCTTAATTAAAACAAACTTAATGTAAAAAAAAAATGCAAAATAACGGAAAGCAAATAATATTAACCTTAAAGGTTTGTTTAATTATTTTGAATTTACTAATTAATTTATTCAATATGGTTTTTCAATTGAACAATAGTTTAAAATTAAAATTACGCAACTTCACTTAAATTTGTATTTAATTTTTGGTTATAGGTTATACTTTTAATTACTTTCAATACCCTTTTAATGTTTTATACTAAGTTAAAGATTACACTTTATTTATTGAAAGTATAAGTGTATTAAAAATGTTTAAAATAATATTTATCATTAATCATATTTACCTTTTACTTCATTTATATTTTGTAATGGAATATTATCTCTCTCTCTCTCTCTCTCGCTCTCTCTCTCTCTCATGGTCAGTGTCATCAGTGATGTCACTGACCATGTCATGAATGATGTAATATGTGACATCATCAGCAGTGGATTGCGGGCGCACGAGATGTAGTTAGTACAACTAACTATATAGGAGGAATTTTGATGGTTTTGTTCGAGTGAAATGTCCAGCTAACTATAACACCCCTAAAACCAATTGTTTTTTCAATGAATTTCTAAGGTTTTTTAAATGCTAATTCCTTACTACATAAGGCCTGAAACCTATGGTTTTTTCAGTGAATTTCAAAGGTTTTTTAAATGCTACTTCCTAACTATATCAGGTCTGAAACCTATGTTTTTTCAGTGAATTTCAAAGGTTTTTTAAATGCTAATTCCTAACTATATCAGGCCTGAAACCTTAGGTTTTTTCAGTGAATTTCAAAGGTTTTGTAAATGACAATTTTTAATGTGTTAATTGTTATGCTGATTGTTTTGATACTGATTTACTACATTTTTTAAACTATTTATTTTTAGATATTTTATTTTTTTAATTACATTATACATTACAATACAAAATATACTTTCTCAGAATGAATTACTTTAGTTTAAATACTTTGCAAATAGGCAAAAGACTTTTAAGTACAGTAGTTACAGTTGCAATGGGCAACACAATTTCAAACACAATGCAACATTGATCTCAATGTGAATTTCTAGTCAAATGCAATTAGTTACTTTATGGATTACTTTTCTAACCATAGGACTGGATCCTAGATTCAGTCCTTGTACATCTCCTGTAAACAGTTGAGTAAAAGCATTTTGGTTACAGTAGTGATTTTTAAGGAATATTATTGTATTTTAAAAGTTGACACTTTTGAAATTGAAATTTTTCACATAGAATCACCAATGTTATCCTATGGCAGAAAATTCACTTAGCAGGTAAGTAGTGTTATCGTTACTTTTTCTTACTCAGTGGTGGATCCTGGATCCAGCACAAGTGAATCTCCTGTAAACAGTTGAAAGAATGTGTTTAAGTCATACAAACGATTTTTTAGGAATATTTTTAGTTTGTGAAAATAGACGCTTAGAAACTTTTATGATGAAAACCACACAATGGATTCCTATGGAAGGAAATACAAGTTACTGGTAAGTACGCTTAGAATTACTTGTCAGGGTCAGTGCTGATCTAAAAGATGCAGCACTGGATTCTCTCCTGATAACAGGTGAGTAAATCGGAATTCGTAGTTCAGCTGATTTTAGAGGAATATTTGTACGTTTCAAAAAAGGACACTTAGAAACTTTTCTGCTGAAAACCACACAATGGATTCCTATGGAAGGAAATAGAAGTTACTGGTAAGTACGCTTAGAATTACTTTTCAGGGTCAGTGCTGGGCTAAAAGATGCAGCCCTGGGTTCTCTCCTGATAACAGGTGAGTTAATCGGAATTCGTAGTTCGGCTGATTTTAGAGGAATATTTGTACAATGGTGAAGGAAGTGGGCGGGGCCTGAGGTGACGTGTGCAAACACGCCCAGTGGCGCGTTTTAAGTTGGGGAAGTAATTCCTCTTCAATCCTGTGGTCCCCTGGGGGCCAACTAGCCCACCAGGTACCTCCAGTATGCGTCAGGGAGCTGCGTTGCAGAGAGGTGTTCAGAGGCCACGGCCCTTTTTACAACACTCTGCAACGCAGCTCCGTGGCGCTTACTGGAGGTACCTGATGGGCTAGTTGGCCCCTAGGGGACCTCTGGATTGAAGAGGAATTAATTCCCCAACTTAAAACGTGCCACAGGGCGTGTTTGCACACATATCACCTAGGGCCCCGCCCCATACCTTCACCACTGTGCAAACGCGCCCCAGGGCGTCTTTTAAGTTGGGGGATTAAGTCCCCTTGAATCCTGCGGTCCCCTGGCGGCCAACTAGCCCATCAGGTACCTCCAGTATGCGCCCGGGAGCTGCACTGCAGAGAGGTGTTCAGAGGCCACGCCCCTTTTTACAACACTCTGCAACGCAGCTCCATGGCGCTTAGTGGAGGTACCTGGTGGGCTAGTTGGCCCCTAGGGGACCTCTGGATTAAAGAGGAATGAATTCCCCAACTTAAAACGCACCACAGGGCGTGTTTGCACACATATCACCTCAGGCCCCGCCCCCTACCTTCACCACTGTGCAAACGCACCCCGTGATGCGTTTTAAGGTGGGGGATTAATTCCCCTTGAATCCTGTGGTCCCCTGGTGGCCAACTAGGCAACCAGGTACCTCCAGTAAGCGCCACGGGGCAGCGTTGCAGAGAGGTGTAAAAAGGGGCATGGCCTCATTACACCTCTCTGCAACGCAGCCCCCTGGCACATACTGGAGGCTCCTGGTGGGCTAGTTGGCCCCCAGGGACCCCCAGTATTCAAGGGGAATTAGTTCCCCCTCTGCAAACGCGCCAGGGGGCATGTTGGCAGAGTGGTGTAATGAGGGGGCGTGGCCTCTGGCCCGATCCCGACTTTTTTGTGTGTTTTTTTTGTTTTTTAGAAGGGAGGCTGTGTAGCCCCCATTCTTTTTCTAATTTATTGGCCCTGGAGACCCCATCCCCCAGGGCCTGCCCCCAATTTCTTTCTTTTTTTTTTTTTAAATTGGGAAGGGGGCCACGTGGCCCCCACCCAAGCCATAATTTGCCCCTGAGGACCCCATCCCCCGGGGCATGGCCCTTTTAAAAAAAAATTACTAAGGTATATTTTTATGGAGGGGGGCTATGTAGCCCCCCTCCTCTGGCCACTTTAAGGCCCCGGGGACCCCATCCCCCGGGGCCGGCCATTGATTTATTATTTTTAAATTTTCTTAATGGTGGAGGGGGGCCGCGTGGCCCCCTCCCAGGCCACTTATGGCCCCGGGGACCCCATCCCTGGGGCCTGGCCTCTTGCTGGGGACCGTGGGGTGGTCCCCAATCCCCACACGGTCCCAGACGGCTCCCCGCGTCCTGCGGGAGCCGGCATTGCTTTTCCACATGGGGAGCAGCTAACATGCTGCTCCCCATGTGGAAAAGCAATCAGCTTTGCTTCATTGAAGCGAGAGCAGGTTTCCCTGCTCTCGCTTCATTGAAGCAAAGCCGTTTGCAATGACAGGGCGGGAGCCGCGAGGCTCTCGTCCTGTCATTGCAAAACTAGTGTCCCGGGGGTGGGCACCCCGGGACACTGCAGGAGCCGGCCCTGGGGGGTGGCGGTCCCCAGGGCCTATACAAGGCTCTGGGAGGGGGGCCGTGTGGCCCCCCTCCCACATTTACAAGTTGCCCCGGGGGTGGCGGTCCCCGGGGCTGGGGGGGCTGAGAGACCCCCACCCATTTTCAAGAAACCCCGGGGGGTGGCGATCCCTGAGGCTGCACGGGGGCCGTGAGCCCCCCCGCATATACTATGTTTGAGCCCCGGGGGTGGCGCTCCCCGGGGCATTGTGGGGGGGATTGGGACCCCCCACACATATTTTTTTATTATGCCCCTGGGATTTGGCCCCCTGGGGGCAAATTAGCATATTCAGCACGGGAGCCCGCGCTGATATTTTTTCTTATCGGGAGGATCTGTGCATCCAGCACGCATCCTCCCGTTTTAAAAACAAAACATTTTTGGGGGTCCTTGTTGGACCCCCTGAGCAGGCCTAGGGGGTCAGGGTGTTTCTACCCTGCCCCCTTGTAGCGTTTTGCATTGGGTTTTTTTTGCCTTTCTTGTGCCTCGGTTCTACTGAGGCACAAGATGGCTTCCAGCACTTCCTGATTCAGAGTGTTGGCAGCCAATTAAAATTCAGCTTGTGATCGGGAGGGTGCGCCGATCCTCCGAGGCCATAGATATATATGTACTTTTAACTCTAATTTTCTCAGGAAATACTGAACAGATTTACACCATTTAAGCAAAAGGCACGAGCCTGAACTGAGGACTACCTCTTTGCCAAATTTGGTGTAATTCCGTTCTGCAGTTCGAGCTATAGCTGCGGCTAAAGATCCTATGGGAAAATGCATGGGGAATACGCATTTTGGGACCCCCCTTTTTTCTCAGCCGCCGCTTGACGAATCACCGTGAAACTTTCAGGATTGGAGCGGACTGAAGCTGGCCAAAAGTTTGGAAAATTTCATGAAGATTCGTCTATCGACGCCAAGGTTATTTCCAAATAGAATGTTGCGGATTTCCTATGGAAAATAGGTCCTAACTATATCTACCCTCTATATACATATTAATATATATATATATATATATATATTCAGTGAAAAAACCATAGGTTTCACACATGTTACAGTTAGCTGGACATTTTACTCATAAAAAACCAATGAAATTCCCCCGTTATAGTTAGTTCAGCTAACTATAACTCGCGCGCCCGCCATCCACTGCTGATGACGTCACATATTACATCACTCATGACATGGTCAGTGACATCACTCATGACATCACTGATGACATCTCAAATGACATCACTGATGATATCACTGATGACGTCATCCATTGAGTATGTGTTTCTGAACAATTTTAATATGTTTAATATATATAGGGAAAGGCCTGTTGGAGAATGAGTGGGTGTATAAGTGTGTGAATGGATGATTTTCTAGGTGTGTGACTGACTCTATAACTGAGTCATTAAATGTATCTTATTGCAGACTAGTGACTAAACTGTGTGAATGTCTGTATGTGTCTGTATGTTGGTGTATAAGTGGCGGTATGGTTTTGTGAATACCTATATAAGTGTGTATATGAGTTATTAATTGCTTGTCTCAGTATCTGTATGGGTTCCTGAGTGTTTGTGGGGGTAGAGTGTGTGTGACTATGCATAAATGTGTGAGTGGGTGATTCTATGGGTGCATGGTTTTAAGAGTGCATCTCTGATGGACTGTATGGTTGAGTGAGTGTATGTATTATTAGTTCTGATTCCCTTGGAGAAGGAGCTACTCTGTTTTTGTGAGACAATGGCAGAGAACCAGCCACCTTCTCAGAGTGAGCAGGACACTCTTGAGAGACAGAGGCAGAGGAAGCAGAAAGACTCCTTTATATGGCAGTTTTTCACTTTTCCTGAGGGACAAAAGAAGGTGAATGCACCAAAGGTCACCTGCACACTGTGTCACCGCACCTTGTCACGTGGGAATGCTAATAAGAAGTACTCTTTTAGTATTCACACTATGATGAGGCACGTTGAGGCAATGCATCCTGTGACTTTTCATCAAGCTTCTGGAGCAAACCCTCCACCTGCTCAGCCGATGACATCTGCAGCAGCTCAGCCGAGCACATCTTCGGCAGCTCAGCCGAGCACTTCTTCTGCAATGGTGCCTTCACCTTCTAACACACCTCTGGATATTCGTCCTTGTTTTGGGAGGATGAGTACACGGTGCATGGATTGTGCTACTCTTATTACTATGGGTGAGAGCAGTATTGATCTCATTCAGAGGAAATTTAAGGAGCACCCTTGCACTAGGCCATAGTTTTGTTATTTTTTTTTTTCGTTTTTCTCTTCCCCTGTCCCTACATTAACTCAAGGGCTCTTTTTAGAGCCACCTAAAATCTAAACACAAAAACTTGTTTTTTGAATCTATTTGTCCAATTTTTTTTTGGGGTGCGCGCACCCTGCGCGCACCCAATGACGTTTTTTTTACAAAAAAAAAAAAATATTTCTACTTTAGTCTTGATTTTTATTTCTATTTTTTTTTAATGTTTTTTTTTCGGGTGCGCGCAGAGTGCGCGCACCTCGCGACGTTTTTAAAAAAAATTAAAATCATTTTTTTGCCCTTCGTGGTCCTACTGTGACCCCCTGACAATGGCTAGGGGGTCAAGAACTCCCTACTCTGCCCCCTATTCACGTTCTCCACCTTTCCTTTTCAGTGCGACAGACAAAATGGCGGCCGACACTTCCTGATTTCGACCGATTCGAATGTTTACTGACATCTAACAACCAATCAGAATTACGCTCGCGCACGGCAAGGTGCGCGCACAGGGCTTGCACAGTGCGCGCACCCTGCGTGCGTATAGATATTGATATGCTTTTAAATGCTATTTTCTCAGGAAATACTGAACAAATTTACACCAGACCTGTAAAAGGCACTTCCTTGACCTTATGGCTACCTCTCTGCCAAATTTCAAGTAATTCTGTTCAGCCGTTCGGGCTGTAGCTGTGTCTAAAGGTCCTATGGAAAAATGCATGGGGAAAACGCGTTATGGGACCCCCCTTTTTTCTCGACCCCCGCTTGACGAATCACCCCAAGACTTTCAGGGTAGGAGCTGACATTGATTGAAATGTCCACCTAACTATAACATGTGTGAAACCTATGGTTTTTTAAGTGAATTTGCAAGGTTTTTTAAATGCTAATTCCTAACTATAACGTGTGTGAAACCTATGGTTTTTTAAGTGAATTTGTACGGTTTTTTAAATGCTAAGTTATGTATGTATTATTATATTTTTTTTTAAGGTTTTTCACCATGCTTGCACTGTGCGCGCATGGTGTGCGCACCCCGTGATTTAAAAAAAAAAAAAAAATGTTTTTTTCACCCTTCGGGGTCCTTTAGGGACCCCCTGACAAAGGCTAGGGGGTCAGGAACTCTCTACCCTGCCCCCTTTTCACGTTCGCCACCTCTCTTTTTCACTGTCGCACCCAAAACAAACAAAATGGCGGACGACACTTCCTGATTTCGACCGATTCGAACGTTGACTGACATGTAACCACCAATCAGAATTACGCTCGAGCACGTTGCGCGGCTATAGATATTTATGTACTTTTAACTGCAATTTTCTCAGGAAATACTGAACAGATTGACTCCATATATGCAAAAGGCACATGCCTGACCTGAGGACTACCTCTTTGCCAAATTTCAAGTAATTCTGTTCAGCCGTTCAGTCTGTACCTTCGACTAAAGGTCCTATGGGAAAATGCATGGGGAAAACGCGTTTTAGGACCCCCCTTTTTTCTCAGTCCCCGCTTGACGAATCACCCCGAGACTTTCAGGGTAGGAGCTGAGCGGAGCGCCCCATTAGTTTTGAAAATTTCGCGAGGATTCGTCAAACGTCGCCAAAGTTATTCAAAATAGAATTTTCAGATTTCCTATGGAAACACGGTCCTAACTATAACTATCTACTGGCGACCGCCAGTAGATAATATATATATATAATCTTCACCAAACAGTCCGGATTCAGCATGCACATTCTCCCAGCTGGTGCGGTATTTCGAGGTCGGACTTAAACCTCGTAACAAACTCCTCATCAAGAAAGATTACCGCACTCCACGAATCACCAGTAAATAAGCTTTATTCAAGCGAAATTATCACCACTATCACCACCACCAATGTTTCAGCCAAGAAATGGCCTTGATCACGGTATATATGGGTAGTTACAGTAAGGACCTGGTTTCCTTAGGAAAAGCATTTTTTTTACGTGCCTATCTCTTTGGCGCCGTTGGACCAATCTTCACAAACTGTTCCCCAAAAAGTGCGCCAGTTATTCTAAGTGTGAATGAAAAGTTTCGTGGTGATCCGTCAAGTGGGAGGTGAGAAAAGTGGCGGGTCGAAAATTGTGCGTTTCCCATGGTAATTTCCATTAGAATTTGAGACATGACTAACAGAATTACACCAAATTTGGTAGAAAGCTAGATGTTGGTCCAGAAAGCCACCTTTTTGTGAATTGATGTAAATCTGTTCAGTAGTTTTGGAGATTGGCTGACTGCAACCTATGGAGAAAGTTGCGCCAAATATTTTGTGAACCGAGACCATGAAAATTAATATTGGAAACTATAGTTTGGGTCAGGGTAGGGGTACCCTGACCCCATGGGTGCATTGCAGGGCTTTCAGAGGGAACCCATATGAGTTTGAAAATGGTGCAAATTGTATTCTTTCCACATGGTTGGAGCCGCTGACCCATCGCAATGCTCAGCATGGCCTACACTATGAAGCGTCGTGGCGGAGTCGCGAAACTTGCAAATAAAAATATATATACATATACAGACACCCTCACTCACACAACAATGTACGCATTAACAGACCCACTCAAATACTCATGAACCAACTCACACACCCACTCAGGCACTTAGGCCCCCACTCACAGACTTATGTACCCACACACAGACCAACTCAGATTCTCAAGCACCCACTTAAAGACCCATTTAGCGACTCATGCACCCAATCACAGACCCACTCAGACACTCACACACCCACTCACAGACCCAATCACACTCATCCACCCACTCAAAGAGTCACTCATGTTTTTTTGCATCCACTAACAGACCCACTCAGACACTCATGCACCCACTCATAGACCCACTAACAGACTCACGCACCCACTCACAGATACTGATTTTTACCAGAAAAGCTCCATTATTGCCTGGGATACCTTTCCCAGTGCAGTGCACTGTCAGGCATTGTATTAGCCCACTTGGGCTGGAACGACATTTAAAAGTACTACAGCTGATATACAGCCTTAATGAGAACAATCACAAGTGAAAAACTATGTCTAAGGGCAATCCCTCTCCCATTGAACTTCATTGTGTGAGAGACAGCGAGATTTGTTACTCGCAAAACAAGAATTGACAGTAACTGTGGGAGCCATGGAAAGAACTGGACAACATGAAAAAGACACAGCTTGTGATGTAGGATGTCAGATTCCTACTCACATTTACGCAGAAATGCCATGCAAGGATGAGAGGTCCCAACTTCCCCCGGTCACTGATATACCCAACAGAGTCAAAGCAACAACAGTAAAGAAGGGGAAGAAGGGAAAACAGGGATAGAAGGAGAATATGTACCACGACATTCCCCACTCATGGACTGGACCAGACAACCAGAAGAAAGCCCTACCAAAAAAGAGACAGAATGTGTAAGTATGAAGAGAACATGTGTGATGCTAAAGTACCTAAATAATTCCCTTCTTCCACTACATGATGACAGGGTTGTTCAAGTGGGGTTATAGTCTTTGCCTCCAGAAAGTACAAGGAAAGGTATCAATTGAGATATACTATTGTGAAAGAAAAAGAATATCAAAAAAGAGAGCTCACTAACACCCACCTAAGACTACTAGTAATGACATTTCGAAACAGGGGTCTTTTTTTAGGACACTAGTTCCTAAATATCCGGTTATTCAGAGTAAACATAAGCTCAGTACTTGATCAATACTAAAATCATCCTTAGCATCAGGAAACAGAAATAACAGGGAATTCCTTATGTATTTCAGGAATACCCTTGTACAATCAATGGAACAAAAAGGACAAGAAAAGGGAAAAACAAATCTCCAGGGGCAAGGTTCTAACAGATATGTATTATAATGCCAAATAATGATATACTCCTGAGCAGCGCTAAAGCGCTATTACCGTATTACCGAAGGTAATGGTTGTGTCTTTTTTTATTGTTTCAGGAGAGAAAGAGAGTCAGGGCTGCACCACCTTGGGAGCCAACAGACCAGAACACCAGAGAACCGCAGAGGGATTGCAGAGAGACACCAGGGGCCGCGAGGAGTAGATGGGACGATGACTGGAGCCGGAACGATAACACCCAGCGGCGAACCAGAAGAACAGCAGTTAAGCGACCCAGAAGTGATGCTTGATCCCAAACACTAGAATGCGAAGCATTTCAGTGTGAGAGCAGAGGAGCTTTATATAGGTCTGGGTGGTGAACTCCGCTCTGTTCGCGGAATTTGTGGAGTTTTCTGTACTCCGCGGAGCTCACGGAGTGCAGAAAACTCCGCTTTTTGTAGCACAGCTGTGTTTTTTCCCCGCTCGTGCTTGTGAACGGTAAGTTCGTGAGCGCGAGCTGCTGATTGAGTAGAATTCCTACCCGAGCAGCAGGAAGACCCATGAGAACAGCAGTTCGCACTACACTCCGCCACTTGCAAACTACGCCCATGCTTAGTTTTATACTCCTTTGACGGTACCTGCGTACCTGACATGGCAGGACCAGCAATTATGACATAAAATTACTCCCTGTATGTACTCATTTAATAGGATCTATCTAATAGGAATGTTCAAAATTTGTGACTGCACCAAAATATGTACAACATGTAAATTGAATCCCCCAGATTTTCAAGCATTACTACATTATAACAATGTCTAAAGATGGCTGAAATTTTTATGTTTAATTACAAGTGTACGGGGAGTCTGTTTTCAATGTTTACTACAACTGAATCACATGGGTGTATTTATGTACCAGCAGTCGCGGCTCCTACGGGTATGCGTGGTGGGGCGTGGCCCCGCCCCACCGTGCTTACCTGCAGGTACCGCAACTGTGTACCAGTAACGCAAACGTACCTTGACCCATGACTAAGGAGCAATGGGCTACGAAATGCGTTGGGCTGTTTGCTACCTTGTTGATGGTGAATTAAAGAGCAAGCCGTTTACTGCACTGAGTGTCAGCCTGTCTCCTTTTTTACCCTGTACGAGTGGCGAGATCTGGGGTTGGATTTGTGGTATGAATTGGGGGCTTACTACCACTGTCGCACACTCACCACACACACATATATATATATTCACTGAAAAAACCATAGGTTTCAGGGGTGTTATAGTTAGCTGGACTTTTCACTTGTAGAAAACCATTGAAATTCCCCCGTTATAGTTAGTTCAGCTAACTATAACTCGCGCGCCCGCAATGCACTGCTGATGACATCACATATTACATCACTCATGACATGGTCAGTGACATCACTCATGACATCACTGATGACATCTCAAATGACATCACTGATGACATCATCCAGTGAATGTCTGTTTTTCTGAAAATTAAATATGTTTTATATATGTATATCTCAAGGTCGATGGAAGAATAAATGGGTATATAAGTTTCTAAATGGATGATTTGTTTTTGAAAAATTGATTGTGTAACTGACTGATTAAGTGTATCATAGTGAATACATAGCTTAGTGAGTAATGTTTAAATATGTAAATATCTGTACCAGTCTCTCACTTTGTGTATAAGTGGCTGCATGGGTTGGTGAGTAGCTACATGGGTGTCTATATAGGTTATTAGTTGGTTTTTTGAGTATCAGTCTGACTGTCTGCATGGTTCGGTGGGGGGGTATTACGTAGTGCATAGGTGCATGAATGAGTGACTCACTGTTTGTATGTGTTGAAGACAGCATGTGTGCAGGACTGTATGGGTGGATGAGTGTGTGTATGGGTGTGTTAGTGAGTGAATGACTGTCTCAATAGTGTCTTTATGAGTAACTACATATGTTTTAAACTAGTATGTGTGACTATTGGTGTATATAAGTGAGTATATGTGAGAGTGAGAGATTGAAAGAGTTCCTGTATGAATAAGTATGTGTTTCTATAAGTGATTGTTTAAAAGACTAAGTATGTGTAAGTTTCCGTAGAAGTAAGTGTGGTGGTGTGTGTATAACTGTATATGCAAGTAAATGTATGTTTGATTCTTTATTAGCATGAGTGACTATGTGTGAGAGTAACTCTATGGATGAGTGGCATTGTGTAACAGGATGTATAGGTGTATGAGTACATATGATGAGTGAGTACATGTATGAGTGACTGTATAGGACTGTTGGTGAATGAGTGGATGTGTATGTGGATCTTAGAATTACTGAAGAGGTTGTTGTCACTGGTATTGGTATGTCCATTGTTTTGAAAATTTTAGTCTATTTTTGAATGTGTGTATCAAAGGGTATATTAGGGTGAGAGGAGGTCTGCCACTCTATCACAAGAGTGATGTCATCAGTGATGTCATTTGAGATGTCATCAGTGATGTCATGAGTGATGTCACTGACCATGTCATGAGTGATGTAATATGTGACGTCATCAGCAGTGCATTGCGGGCGCGCGAGTTATAGTTAGCTGAACTAACTATAACGGGGGAATTTCAATGGTTTTCTACAAGTGAAAAGTCCAGCTAACTATAACACCCCTGAAACCTATGGTTTTTTCAGTGAATTTCTGAGGTTTTTTAAATGCTAATTCCTAACTATAACGTGCCTGAAACCTATGTTTTTTTCTGTGAATTTCAAAGGTTTTTTAAATGCTAATTTCTAACTATGCCTACAGAGATAGGACATGTGAAGAAAGAAGAAAAAATGCACAGAAAGAAAAAAAAGAAGTGCAGAAAGAAGCAACAGAAATCCTCAAAGACGAAGAAAAGTGCAGGAAGAAGGATAACGTGCAGAAAGAACAAAAAGAAGAGCAGAAAGAATCCTTGTTGCAAAATCATCCTGTACCCTCAACGTTTTCAGACGGATACTGGTGGTAACTGAGTCTGACTAACCAGTCCTAGAGCCAGTGCTATGTTAAAAGACACTTAGAATACAGTGAAAACACCTACATACACTAGGGAACATTATGCGTTGGGGTCCCCCTGTGATTAGCATAACCTCCTCTGTAAGCCCCTAGTATATAATAGGGCAGAGGGATTAAAACTACCTCTTAAAACAGGCCACAGGGCGTTTTTGCACACGTTAACTCAGGCCCCGTCCCCTCCCTTCACCACTGTGTAAACACGCCCTGTGTCCGTTTTTAGTTGGGAGATTAAGTTCATTTGAATCCTGAGGGTCCCTAGGGTCCAACTAGCCCACTAGGTACCTCAGTAAGTGCCACAGAGCTGCGTTGCAGAGAGGTGTAAAAAGTGGCACGGCCTGGACCACCTCTCTGCAATGCAGCTCAGTGGCGCTTATTGGAAGCACTTGGTGGGCTAGTTAGCCCCCAGGGGCCCTCAGTATTGAAGGGAAATTATATCCCCAATTTAAAACGTGCCATAGTGCGTGTTTGCACACGTCACCTCAGGCCCCGTCCCCTCCCTTCACCACTGTGTAAATGCGCCCTGTGGCTGTTCTAAGTTGAGAGATTAAGTCCCCTTGAATCCTAAGGGTCCCTAGGGTCAAACTAGACCACTAGGTACCTCCAGTAAGCGCCACAGAGCTGCGTTGCAGAGAGGTGTAAAAAGGGGCTTGGCCTCAGAACACCTGTCTGCAGCGCAGCTCCCTGGCGCATACTGGAGATGCCTGTTGGGCTAGTTGGCCCTCAGGGACCCTCAGTATTGAAGAGGAATTAATTCCCCAACTTACAACTCGCCAGGGGGCGCGTTTGCAGAGTTCTGCAAGGAGGGGGCGTGGCCTCCAGCACGATGCCAGTCTTTTATTTATTTAAATTTTTTAAGAAGGAGGGCTGTGTGGTTCCCCTTCTTATTCTAATTTATTGGCCCTGATGACCCCATCCCCCAGGGCCTGTCTCCTAATTATATTTTTTTGACCCCAATCCCCAGGGCCGGCCACTGTTTTTTATTATTTTTAAAAAATATATATTTATAGACACACCTAGGACATGCTGGACAAACCGTACGTACCTATCACCATGACGATTTGCGTGATATTCATTAAAAGGCGACTATGCATACAATGAATCCACGTGGAATGTATTTACACCACTAGTGAAGCTCTGACATGTCTGATGCCCTACCGTGCCTAATCCCGGTAGACACCCTTGTCGTTTATTTATACAAACATGGGTAGCTATTGACGGGCACATTTAACCCCTTGCATGCCCGCCCCTTTCCCCGCCCAGTGCCGCGCTTTGTATTAGCGGGCGGAGTTCATGACGAGCTGGACTCGTCATGGGCACAGCGCCACCGCAGCCCATGACGAGTCCAGCTCGTCATGGGCACTGAAGGGGTTAATACACATGCACACCAAGCCATTCAAAGGGGATTCGACAAAAATCCGACCAAAACTATGCAAGAAACCCCCCTCACGGTTAATAAAACACACATCCACTGCCGGATGTGTAATACTTTTTATTTTACTCTCTGGAAAGGGGACGAACATCACTTGAGAGTCACAGCGCGCTCCTGGCAGAGCCCAATGCTGTGTTACACCCACCATTGCCTGCCGAGTGCCACACACCTCTGTGTTGTATTCCACCAGCTAGTGCATATGCTATGACACTCTCTAGCCCATGTGCACTGTAACACCACCCCGTGAATATGTCATGCCACACTTGTCTTCGCACGGGTTATATTGCCCCATCTAACGTGCCTTCCTCGATGCCTATGTTATAACGCACAGTGCTATGCCATACATATTACAATCTGGGATCCATATCTTTGTCACAGTGCATATGCAATGTTACACTCCCCAGCACATATTTTATATTACAACTTTAGAGACTAGTTAGGTTACACAACACTGCCCTGTGCATATTACACTCCAAGGCGCATATCGGATAGCACGCGCTAGTGCTTGTGCTATCTCGCGCTCTCCAATGAATCTGTCATTGCGCACAATGTATTGCATATTATATTTCACGCCCGATTCATCTTATATCACACTTTTTGGTGCATAGTTTATACCATACACTATATCTAGTTTTAATTTTCAATCGTGCTCTCAGGAGTATGTTCTATATAACACTGTGTTCACCTACCCTTTTCACGGGCATTACATTTTGCGATAGGGGTTGGAGGGTCAGGGGGTGTTTCTGCCAAGTGAGCCCGGAGTCACAGTCACAAACGCCCTCTTCTTCCTGAATAAAAGTGAGATTATGCTGCATACTTGTTCATATTTTAAGTAGTTCGCACAGACACACGTTTTAAAAACAATAAAGTTCCTAATACCCGCCTTCTCTGAACAGTTAGCTTGCTGCCCCATCCCCCTCCTCCCTATCCTCTGTTGTGTGAATCCATGGACTAGCCTCCTCCCTCCTGCCATGCATGGTCTGATGTGCTGCCACAGCCCTCAATTTAGTATGATGTACCAGTCCACTCCTCCTGCCCTCCATTGCCCAATTCTATGCCCCATCATTGACCTCCTGCTTAAACTCTGTGCTTAGCTTGCTGCCCCTATTCTCCTTCCCCCTGCCCTCCGATGTCTTTGTTCATGCCCCTGCTCCATCCTTTTTGCCCACCATGTTCCATGGACCTGCCACTCCTATCTACTCTGAGTGATCTGTTGAGCTGCCACTCCCCTCCCACCTGCCTAGCATTGTCAGATGACTGTAACCTGTCCCTGCCACCTCCACCCTGCCTGTCCACATGCCACGCCCCTATCCTCTTCCTCCTGTCCTACATGGTCCATTGTACTGCCACACCCTTCTGCCCTCCCTGGTCTGTTGTGCTGCAACTGCTCCTCCTGCCTGCCCCGTGCGGTCTGTTGTGAGGCCCCTTCCCCTGAACTTTCTTGTCTGTGCACAGGTCCTGAACCTCCCTTCTATCCTCCATCGTCCTTTGTGCATGCCCCTGCACCCTCCTTCTTGCCCATCATAGCCATTGTGCTGCCACTAACCCTCCCACTTGCCATGCATGGTCTTCTGTGCTGCCATGGCCCCTCCCACCTTCCCTGTGTGGTCAGTTAGCTGCCCCTGACCCCCTCCCACCTTCCCTCCATGGTCTGTGTGGATGCCATCACAGTCTCACTGTTGCTCTTCATGGTGTGTCTTGCTTCTAGTGCCCATCCTGCCTGACCTCCATGGCTATCTTGCTGCTCCTGCCCTGCCCCCTTGCCTCCGGCCCTCTGTTTACATGTGAAGACCCCTACTCCCTCCCTCCTGGCTTGTCTGTTCCATTGTAATTCCCCTGATCCGTCCCTCCTGCCCTTTATGGTCTGTTATGCTGCAGCTTTCTCTCCTGTCTGTCCATTATGGTCAGCTAGCTACCATTGCCTCCTGCCCCTCTGTTCTCTGTTGTCCATGTGCATGGTCCTGTCCCCTCCCTCTTGCTTTCTATGAATTGTTGTGCTGCACTCCCGTCCCGCATGCCCTGTGTGGTGTATTGTGCTGCTGCAAACCCTGATGCCTGCCCTGCAGGGTCAGTTTGGTGCACCTCTCCATGTCCCTCCTGTCCTCTGTTATCCAAGTCCATGTCCCTACCCCATTTCCTTCCATGATCCAATGTACCATACTTGCGAACATTTTGAGCTTGGTAAGAGGGAGATTTTGAAAAAAAACTGGGGTATTGAATTTCCCCTTTAAGTTACATTGGCAGTCGCCAGTAGGTAGTTATTGTTAGGACCTAGTTTCCATAGGAAAAGCATTTTTTAACTTGCCAATATTTTTAAGGAATGTTTAAAAAAAAGTGCATTGTGATTCTATTTGTGCATGGAAAGATTCGGGGTCATCCATCAAGCGGGGGCCGAGAAAAAGGGGGGGGGGGTCAGAATCACACACCCACTCACAGACCCACTCAGAGGCTAATGGATCCACTCACAGACCCATTCTGACACTCTACTACCCGCTCACAGACCCACTCAGAGACCCACACCCCCTACTCACAGACCCACTCAGGGACCCACTCAAAGATTCATGCACCCACTCACAGACCCACTCAGAGGCTCACGGACCCACTCAGAGATTCATGCGCCCTACTCACAGACCCACTCAGGGACCCTCTCAAAGATTCATGGACCCACTCACCCATTCAGGCACCCACTCACAGAGCCAATGAGACACTCACATACCCACTCACAGAGCCACTCATATTCTCATGCACCCACTCATAGACCCACTCAGGGGCCGATTCACAGAACTACTTTGAGATAAAATCCTAAACTTACTACTTTTGGTATTCACAGAAGGCATTTAGTAGTAGTAAAGTTAGGACTCCTAACTTTACTACTACTAAACTGAGACAAAATCCTAACTTTACAACTTTCGGTATTCACAAAAGGCATTTAGTAGTAGTAAATTTAAGATTCCTAACTTTACTACTACTAAATGCCTTTTGTGAATACCGAAAGTTGTAAAGTTAGGATTTTGTCTCAGTTTAGTAGTAAAGTTTTGCGTCCTAACTTTACTACTACTAAGTGCCTTCTGTGAATACCAAAAGTAGTACGTTTAGGATTTTTTCTCAGATTAGTTCTGTGAATCGACCCCTCAGACACTTATGCACCCACTCACAGACCTGCTCAGAGACTAATGCACACACTCACAGACCCGCTCAGACACTCAACCACCCACTCACAGACCCACTCAGAAACTCACAGACCCACTCAGACACTCACCCACCCAGTGACAGACCCACTCAGACACTCACGCATCTACTCACAGACCCACTGAGAGACTAGCCTACTCACTCACAGATCTAGTCAAACACTCATGTACCTACTCCCAGAACCACTGAGACACTCCCACACCCACACTCACTCACAGAGCCACTCATATTCTCATGCACCCACTCACAAACCCACTCAGACACTTACACACTCAGTCACAGACCAAATTAGAGGCTCATGTACCCACTCACATATCCACTCAGTCACTCATCCACCCAGTTACAGACCCACTGAGACTCAGACACATGCTCACATACCCACTCACAGACCCAGTCTGAGACTCAGACACCCATTCACAGATCCACTCAGACACTCATCCACCCACACACAGATCCAGTCACAGACTCATGCACCCATTCAGTGACTCACTTAGACACTCATGCATCCAGTTATAGACTTGATCGAGACTCACACACCCACTCAGAGATCCATTCAGACACTCATGCACCCATTGACAGGCCCACTCAGATACTTATGCACCCACTCCCAGACCCACTCAGCCAGTGATACACCCGCTCACAGACCCATTCAGACACTCATGCACCTACTTACACTTACACTCATAAAATGATGTATGTACTCACAGACCCACTGAGAGACTTACACACCCACTTTCACACACTTAGACACTCATCAAACTACTCACGTATCATGTGCTCAGACTCTAACTGAGAGTTATAAATCTTAAATGTGCGGTTTGCTTTGCAGACTCACAATGGAGTCGTGGCTGAATTCTTTTTTTTTTAAAGGATTGAAAATGAACATTATTTACTGTTTTGAAATAGGGTGGCTCATAGAAGAACCTTTGGGTTTATTGTGTGTAGATGATAACTACACACAAAACAGGATGTTGTCTTTCAGGTTGTTAAGGAATAACCTATTGCCTTTCTCAGAGAAACGTTCTCCATCACTTCTATTTATATGCTCCATGTCAAAGTGCAAGTTGTTGTAGATGGAACCCATGTTGCGGGCTCTAAGAAATGCTGAAACAGTTGTATTAAGATGTTTTCTGGCTTTGTCTATTTGTGGACAGAATTCATCTGACCATTTCCATTTCTGCCTTTGGCAAATGCTGGAGTACTCCAAGGCAGTGTAGGGCAAAAGTGACATTAATTGGCAAAGGTCTTCTTCATTGTGATTTCCAATCCCACCCCAGTAACAGTGCCTAGGTCATTGCTACCACAGTTGACAATTAAGAGGTCTAGTTGTTGGAAATCTGGAATGGTCTCAACCAAAGGCAGCAATTTCTGGCACTTTAACCCTCCCTGGCCAATCCAAGTAACGTCTACATTATGCAAACCCACGTCCCTGTCAATGCCACTATTTCTAGCACACTCTCTGGCCCAAAAAAATATCTGTGACCCACAATTTACACTCTAAACATTTTGAAGGAAGGAGCAGTTGCACACAGAAGAAGGCTGCAGCAGAATGTGACAGTTAGTAGAGTGAAAGCCAGTTAAAATGGAGGAGTGGAGATGGTTTAAGAAAAGGACGTATTTGATTGGGTGGTGTAAATAATTTGAAAGCTAAAAATGGGTAGTAATTTAATAGATAAAGTAAGTAGATTGGCTGTGGATAATTTTTAGAGAAGTTATGCTATTGAGAATATGCTTACATTTTCAAGCAGTCGCCCACACCTGCTACAGTTGAATTTGAATCTGTTATGCTGCTATTAGAAAATGTTGTGAACTTTTGACTTACAGGTACTGTAGAGTGTTTCAAAGGAAGTTGCTATGGAAACTGAGGTAAAGCAATGTGGGGTAAGGGTTCTGTTGGAAACCTTAGGAGAACGGTGAGGAGATTTTCCCGTTCTTACAGCCTCCACCGTCATGCTGAGCCCAAACTGGAAAAGACAGAGTGAAAGAAGGGAAACTAAGGAAGGACTGTCATTGTCCCTCACAGGCAAAGAAAGGAGATTTGACCAGAACGAAAGGCCAATTGGAAGGCACGGAGGACAAGGAAAAGCAGACTGCCAACCATGGGAAACAGGAAGACCATGATCGGGACGTGGCCGGAACAATCGGGAAGAAGCGGAGATCGAGGTGCCGGTGTCAGTGTAGCTGGAGAATGCCCAGGAGGGGTTTCCTGAGACCGGAGGTTTGATGTGAGGAGTGGTGGTCACCCTTGGAGGAGAAGAACTAGCCGTCGCAACTGAGGAGAATTGCAGCAGAAGCAGTACGTGTTCGGGAGAAGGGGAGATAAAAGGAGCAGTTCGGGAGGGTCTTTAGGGCTCACAGGGTGGGGGAGGGGAAGGAGGAAAGTAAACGGGTGGAGTGTTGTTTTTTAAATCTTGTCTTTCTTTCTGTTAATTTTTTTTATTTTTATGATGGGCCACGGAAAAGAAGATTCACTTTAATTTTATTAAGGCATCTCTTCTCTCATTCGTGGTGACTGGTGAGGTGGAAAACCAGTTCACCCAACCCAAGGTGCCCAAGAAGTAGATTTAAATCCTTAGGGCATAATAACTGCATTATATTTTCTTTTTCCTCCACAACAACAGTACTTCAGTATTCACCGGTAATGACCAGAGGGGTAACAGGGGACTTCCTATGTTCTTCCTTTCACCGTTAAGGGTCTTATAAGTGTACCATAGTGACCTGCCTGCATAGACTTCACTATCTAGATGTTCGGTGAAGGTATCTATCCTGAGCAAAACTCTTGGGGCTCTGTATACTTACCGCTACTTTCTTGTTTCTTTACTTTGAGCCTTCGGGTGATCCCCTCCTGAGCAACACAGACAACCTGAAAGAAGAAGAAGAAAGAAGAATTAAAAGAGACTATTTTACTCAAACATACCTGGCTTTACCCATCCTGCCAATAAATGAATCAAACATTAAGAGATGTATACAGCCTCCACTCTTCTTTTTCTGCCCATCCCTCCAACAGGTTCCAAATACACTGTACTTTGAAACCACAACGCAGAGTAGTTTAGAGAAAGCATGTATTGTGAAATAACAATTTTCTAATTCAGTGCTATCATAGGATGTCAACTGTAGTTCAAAAATGATTGCACAATCATTGTAAATGCTTTAACGGACTCCCGTATGCATTCGCAATTCCATCCCAAAGTTACATGGGTTGACATACTTGGTGTCGCGAGGGACTCGTGAATCCACCCACAGGCACTACCAGATTGGACTTCTTATCAGGAGGCTAGTAAAGGGTTAAAAAAAACTGAGCAATGAAAACTGGAAAAAGAAACAGGAAAAAATGAAGGAAATGTTTTCATATGCTAACTACATCAGTATCACTGGAAAAAGAGAGGGAAAGTTGCCATTACTGGTTCTTCCTTATAGAGAGCGGTACTTATTCTTTTCCGTGAGAAGAAATTAGAAGTGGAAGCGTGTTAAAATTTGAGGATCAACAAAGCAAATTGAGAGGTATGTTAACAATGGGGACATTGATAATGTATACTTAGAAAAATACAGTGAGGTATAAGTGTCAGGTAAATGTAATATAGTTTGAATATTAGTTACATATCCTGTAACATACTTAGAGAGAGCTGAAATATTTGTTTATATATGAAGTGAAGTGCTTATGGAACTAGTTTAATCATTTGATCAGTAACTGATGTGTACATGTAAACAGACTGGCATGTAGGCGTTTAGATAATAAAGTAGCCCCTAACAAATATAGTATTTTGTACCGAGTCATGTAGTTAGAATTAGATGACTGAAAACTTTGACAGTGGTCAAGTGAATATTTCTCTGTCCTACATAAAGTTTTGTTACCTTATTCACAATTGGGATATTCAAATTATTTGTAAGATTGTAGTTCGGTGCTGTAGGTGTGCTGGTATTTGTCAATAATATGCTAATAGATCTATTTTATGTCTGACTGTGCAACACAGAGAAGAAGGAATTCAAATATGTGTAAGGCGTGCTACTCCAGAACCTGTATATGCAGTTTCAATTGCTATGTTGAGTTGACATTTGCAATGCTTTCCAAAGTCTTAAACTTTCCATTTATTAAATACAAATGACTCCTAGTTGTAGGTAGGTAATAGTGTAGGAAGGTATGTGTTTGAATCACAAAATATGGACTTTGAATTTTTAGTGAGTTAGAAAGATTCTTAGAGAGTAATGTACCAAGCTATGCATCCACTTATCTATCTATGCACTCACTGAAATACCTCTTTAGAAGACTATAAACTCCTTAAACTCCTCTTCTACCAGATACAAGTCACCCCTGAGATATGCTGTGGGTAGGCTATAGGGCAGGGAGCTCTGAGCTTAAAAGGTAAGGCATGTTGTTTCAAGTTTGATTGAGTTACATGCACACTTGCAGACCTGTATATCCAGTTATAGATCCAGTCTCCTACCCATAATGGAACTCACATACCTATGTGTAAAAGGATACAGCCATTAATACACCTAGTCACACAGTGACAGAGGCACTTAAATATTCACTCTACACATACAGCTCTTATGTCTCTAGCAGTAATGTAGGCAGTTGCACACACAGTTAAGTACCCCCTAACTCACTAACACAGCCAGCAAGCAATCCATGCAGCCCCTTACATACAGTTTTACAGATGCATAGAATTACAATGAGAGCCACTTATAAACCAATTTAGTTAGTTAGACATACCAACAGAGAGACTGATACACTCACTTAGAGATGTACTCAAATACTGACACGGTCAAGTTACCCATCCAGAGAGGTAGCCCTTTAAACAAGTCCAATGTCTGCTACCACAAAGCCTGTGTATGCCGTTTTACTGCCAAGTTGACTTGCCATTTAAAGCCGCTTTGCCAAGCTTTAAACTGCCATTTTTCTACATATAAGTGACCTCTAAGGTAGGCCGTAGACAGGCCATATGATAGGATAATATGTACTTAGAAGGTAAGATATATAGATTGACAGGAAGTACAGCTTTTATACTTTAAATGTGTATAATGGAATCAAATACTGGCATAATTAATTATGTACATATTTCATTACTTCAAGTACGGAATATAAAACATATACCATATTTTATTTTCTATATCTAGTTCTATTCAAAGAGAACAATTTAAGATGACAAAAAAGGAACAGAGGAGAAAATCACAATAGAAACAGTATTTCCTCCAAACAACTCAGAACAAAAACAAGATGGTGCACATAATGTACAGAGGAAGAAAACATTTGCTGTTAAGATAAATAAGGAGTTTCTTAAAACAGTGTTAAGAAGAATGAAATATGTGGAAAATGACATGAATAAAAAGGAAATTTTACCAAGAACTCAGAAACGAAAAGCAGTAACTCATGTTCAAAGTGGAAAAAGTTCTAAAAAAAGAACTCATTTGACATTAAGGCAGAAACAATACAGAGACATAAGAAGAAGGATGTTTAGAAGAATGGTGATACAAAATTTGCAAAGACATATAATGTGGAGTAAGAGTAGAACAGCAGCTTACAAGCAAAAAGAAAACATAGAACATGTCGTAGATAATGCATTTGCCTTGATGCGTGAACTATTTATCTTAATAGTAACAAGAATGAGAACACTGGATAAAACAGTGTCCTGTATGAAGAGGAAAAGCCAGAAAAAACTGGTAAAATGAACAATTTTTGTAAAATATTCAGTGGCGAATGGAAACATACTTCCATTACGAAGCCTTACTTTGATGAAGAAAGCTACTTTCAACAGAACACATTAGTGCATGCAGTTGAAACAACTGGTTGATGTTATGAGGTGGAGGATTGTACTCCCATTCCAAAAGAGAAGATGGTGCCTAGGAATGTTGGGGAGGTGGTAGCTGAAAAGCTACAGGAAAGATGTAGGCAGGCCCTGTATACAAATAGAACTGTAGTAGTATTTTTAGTGTTCGGCAGGAATCTATTGATATATCGAGCAGTCTCCTACGTAACTTTCCATGCAAAAGTATGAAACAGAAATAGGATTAAATCCATGCACAGTAAGGAAGTATTCTTTTTTTTTTTTTCACAATCTTTATTCGGCATATGAAAATACCATAAAGGAAACAATCATATTAAAAAACGAATGTTACAGATGCAAATTTCAAAAACGCAATCCATCAGACAGGGTTCTACATAATACAACTTCAATAAATAGTTAAAAAAGGAAAAATAAAATATATACATCGTATAAGGGCTATCCCTCAGCAGTCTAATTAATCTTTTTTTTTTTTTTTTTTTTAACTCTTTATTTAACTTTTCATGTCATACAGTGCATCAGCATTACACACTTATCCGGACATTGGCAATATGGGCAAATGGAAAAGGCACCAGTAGCAAAACATAGCACATTTTTCATTCCAATCATTTACAAGTGGCAGCCCATCACCCTCCTCTCCAGAGCCTCCTCCAATTTCCCCTCCTATTCTGCAGAGAGCCACTACCCCTCAGCGCGTACTTGTATACCCGCCCCAGCCGTACAGGGCACCTCTGCAGACACATAGTCGTGCCGCCCCATCCCCACTCGCGGAGTGCCCATACGGGCCATAGCGGCAGTGTGCCGGCACGTCGCGGGGGAGCAAGATCGCAAGGCAGCCGTCAGGGGGACCCCCAGAGCCAGCAGCGTCCACCCCTCCCCTCCGCAGATTGGACGACCCTCCCCAGAGGAAACCGCACCACATGCATCCCCCCTAGCCAGAGCCACCCGCCGGTGAGTCCACCCCCACGGGAGCAGACGGCGATCGCTGGGCGCAGTTCGCCACCAGGTACTGTGACAGAGGTCCCCAGATGTCGGGGGGACGGGACTTGGGTGGGAGCAACTCTGAATACAACAGAACATTCTCCTGACAAGTAACCATATCCCGCAGCCATTCCTTAAATTTGGGCCGCCTCCCCCGCCCTCATCGGCACGCTATGCAGCGCTTGGCAAGCAGCAGTGCGCAGGTAACGAAACGGCGATCCGGCTTCGGCACATCCCGAGTATACCCCAGAAGAGCCTGTATAGGAGAGGGCGGCAGCGGGGATCCCAGCATCTCCCCCAAGGCCTCATACACCTGATCCCAATATTCGTCTATGCTGGGGCAAGTCCAGGCCAGGTGCAAGAAGTCCGCTCCAGGAGAATGACACCTGTCGCAGCGATCGTCATCACGTAGACGGAATCTGTGCATCTGGGCAGGAGTACAGTAGAGGCGATGGAGAAACTTGTAGTGGATGATGCGGAACCTACTACTAGACGAGATCATTTCAGTCTGCGAACAGCAGAACCCCCACTGCTCATCCGTGAGCTCAGTGCCAATCTCGGCCTCCCAGCCCGCACGGGACCGCAGCACCAGGCCCCCGTCCCGGTCATATATCCCCCGATACAGTGCAGAGACCATATGTGAAGGCGAAGGAGAAGAAAGCATATTATGAAACGGCTCCAGAACTGGAGGTTCACTCGGATATGCCGGTAACACTTTCTGTAGCCCACTTCGGAGGCGAATAGAGGCAAAAGTTTCCAGGGGGGTAGGGACAACGTCCCCGTAGAGGAGCGGGAGATCGCGAAATCTACCCGCATGAAAGAGGTCACCCCAGTTAGCAAACCCCATCTTCAGTTTTATTCTCCGGAACAGTTCTTCTCCTAAAAGCGGAAGAGCTGGATGGTACACCAGGGGCATCAGTGGGGAGTAGAGAAACGACGACCCCAGACGATCCGCGATCGCGCCCCAAGCGTGCGCCGTGGCCTGCACAGGGTTGCGATCCGCACGGGACGATGGCACCTCTGCGAGGACTGCCCCCTCAAGCGGCACCGGATCCGCCAACCAGTGTTCCACCGCCGTCTGCGGCATGAAGGGCGAAGGTCGATACCAGTAGTACGCATAGTGCGCCTGAGCACAGTGATAATAAAGTTGAAAGTCCGGTATATCGAAGCCGCCCTGCCCATAGGGCCGAGTAAGGACCGACCACCTGAGCCGAGGTCTTTTCCCCCCCCACACCAATCGGATAAGCTCCGATCTTAATTCCCGGAAAAAAAACCCGCCCGGGTGAAACGGAATATTGAGGAAGAGGTAGAGCAGCTTGGGGAGCACGACCATCTTTATAAGGGAAACTCGACCAGCCATGGTTAGGGGCAGGGTCAACCACCGGGCCACATGCGAGCGTATGGCCTCGAGCGCCCTGCCGTAATTCATACGCAGCACCTCCTGCCGGTCCCTGGAGACCCACACTCCCAGGTATTTCACGCTCTCGTCGCACCACTCCAGCGGATAATCAAGTGGAATTTTCTCTATACCATTCGTGAGGGGGAAGACCGTGGATTTGCCCCAATTGATGTGAATACCCGAGTAGAGCGCAAAGCGGACAAACTCTCGAAGGATGGGGTTCAGATTCTCCCGCGGATGCTTAATGTAGAGTGTGAGGTCATCTGCATAGAGCGACAGCAGGACCTGCCGTTGCTGGCATCGCAGGGAGGCCGCGAGATAGTTCTGCCGGAGACGGGACGCCAGGGGCTCCATCGCCAGCGCAAAAAGAAGAGGCAACAGCGGGCATCCCTGTCGAGTACCCCTAGTCACCCGGAATGGAGCTGAGACTCGGCCATTGATAAGAACCCTCGCCTTGGGGCTACAGTATAGTATCTGAACCCATCTAGAAAACGCCACAGGCATACCCATATTTTGAAGGATCAAGTGGAGGTAATCCCACTCGACCGAATCGAATGCTTTGGTGGCGTCCAGGAAAATCGCCACCAAAGCAAGAGAGGAGTCCGCATTATTCAGCACCGAGAAAAGCGTCCGCAAATTGTGGGATGTGGAGCGGCCCGGAATGAAACCCGCCTGATCCGGCAGTATCAACCCCCCGACCAGAAGGTTTACCCGGTTCGCCAGCACCTTGGCCAGGACCTTCACATCACTGTTAATGAGAGAGAGAGGTCTGTACGAGTCACAGCTATCCGGGGGCCTTCCCGGTTTAAGGAGAGAGACAATGAGCGTCTCCGACATGCTGGGCGGGAGGGAGCCAGTCTCGTTAGCCTCTTCAAACACCTCACGCAGAACCGCCGCGAGCGGGTCAATGAAAGTTTTATAGTAGTCAATTGGGAAGCCGTCCAGGCCTGGGGATTTTCCCGACGCAGTCTGCATGATGGCTTCTTTGATCTCATCCAAGCCTATAGGAGCCGCCAGTAACTCACATTGGGCATTCGGCAACCATCCGAGGGTGAGCTCAGACAGGTAGTCGGTCATCTCCAGGGGCGCTACCCGTTGAGATGTGTACAGGGCGGAATAATGAGACACGAAGGTAGACAGTATGGAGGGTGTGTCGCGCTGCAGGGAGCCATCCGGGGCCCTGACCTCCAATATGTGATTAGTGCCGCGGGGGGGACGAACCGCCCCCGCCAAGAACCTGCCGGGGCGCTCCCCCTCCCCATACGCGCGCGCCTTAAAGTGCTTACCGTGGAAGCGCACCTCCCTCTCAGCCGCAGTCTTGAACTCAGTCAGCTTAGTGCGGTAGTCTAATTGGATCGCGGGATCTCGCATGAAGGCAGGGTCAGTTTCCAGCGTCTGCAAAGCTCGTTCCAAGGCCGTCAGCTCCGCGCGAAGCGAGCGGAGCACGCCCGAGCCCTTAGAAATACACACACCCCGCATGGTGGCCTTAAAGGCCTCCCATACTGTCGCCACGCTATCCACCGTCCCCCGATTACGGTCGATGAACTCTGTGATCTCCTGGCCCATCTCAAATTTAAACAGTTCATCCAAGAGGATGTGAGGCTGCATGCGCCACGGAAGCGGATCCCCCACCAGGCCGGACCGGGCCAGGGTAAGGAGCACAGGCGCGTGATCGGAGTAGGTGCGAGGTAAGTGTCTCGCCCCCAAGAGAGAGGTCCCCAGTGTCCTCGACAGGAGCATGTAATCCAACCGAGCCCAAGTGGAGTGCAACATCGACCAGTGCGTGCCCTCCCTAGCACCTGGGTGCATGTATCGCCATGCATCAAGCAACGAGTGCTGCGCCATGAGGTCTAGAACGTAAGCCTGGGAGCGAGGATGATGCGCCGCGCCCGCGTTAGAACGGTCCAGGGCGGGATTAAGTGTGACATTAAGGTCCCCTCCCCAAATCAGGTGTGCGGAGCCTATCTCCAAAATGACTTCCCATAAGGCAATGAAGTGTGCAGGACCATCCACGTTAGGCCCGTAGGAGGAGACAAGTGTAACAGTAGCATTGCCCATCCGTCCCCACACCACACAGAAACGGCCTTCGGGATCGAGTCTATCCCCCAGGTGAACAAACGGGGTGTGTTTTTTGACAAGGATGGCCACTCCCCTGGAGTACGTGGAGTAGGAAGAAAAGAGACTGTATGCAGCCCACCGTGACGCGAATGTAGGCGCCCTATGGGGGTCAGTGTGGGTTTCCTGTAATAACGCTATATGTATGCAGTGGCGGTCCAGATAACCTAGGACCTGGCGGCGCTTGCGCGGGTCTCCCAGCCCCCTAATATTCCATGTCAAGATATTAAGCTTACTGTGCGGATCCCGCTGCTCCCCCCGTTCTCCAAGCAATGTTACTCGTGGGGACCCCATTCATTAATCCTGGTGAGACCCCGCAGACTGTCCCCCGCTCCCCGCAGAGCAGCCCGCCCAGTATCGGGAAAATGCCAAACACCCACCCGTAGGCCCCAATACCCAAAGCAGCTGAGCTGTAGCCTAAATAGCGGACAGTGCATGTGCCGAGATTGAAGTGTGTTGTCACAGATACAAATCCCCCCCCCCCAAACATCAATCCCCTGAAACAACCCCCAACCCCCATCCCACCCCCACCCACCGCAGCAGCCCAATCCTGCCGGAATCTAGACTCCCGCCCCTCCCTGTCAACGAACATAACAATAGAAGTGGGGTATACCCTAAATAGGAGCCGCTAGGGTGCCAGACCCACCCTCCCCAATCCCTCTTTGCACCCACCGCACCAGCACCCCTGCGGGTGAGGAGACTACGTGGGACAGGGGGGGAGTGCCAGGGCGAAACAGGTCAATGTCCGGTCCAAAACGGCATAAGCAGTGGACAACGGCCCAAGCAGGGTTCCAGAAAGTAGTATCCGCCAGCCCCCCTGTCACGGAGGACGAGGCAGAAGGCAGAGGCAGTTCCTTCCAGGACAGAGGTGATCCCCCTCATACAAACAGTCACGCCATGGCAACAGCCTGGTCCCCAACCAAGAAAGCTGAAAGGAACAGGAGCAATGAGGGGCAAGGCAGTGCCCACCTCGGGGAAGAGACAGTCGTAGGGGGAAAGAGACACAGAAGTAACCAGGATAGCAGTACTCATCCTTCCGACGCATCCAGCGGGGAGCAAGATCCCGACTGCGCCCCAGGGCTACGACGGTGTGATGCCGCAGAGGGCTGCTCCCGCAGGAAGTCCTCCACCTGCTGCGGGTTACCGAAAAACAGGGGCTTGCCGTGAAGAGTAATCTTGAGTTTGGCAGGGTACTGCATGGCGTATGGTATGTCCCGTTGTTGCAGCTTTTTCTTCACTCCGGCAAATTTGCGGCGAGCCTCCTGCACCGCCTGGGTAAAGTCAGGGTAGAAGGAAATGGTGACATTCTCATGCAGGATCGGTTGCTTCTCCCTGGCGAGTCGTAGCAGGGCATCACGGTCCCTGTAGTTGAGGAATTTGATGATGACTGGGCGCGGCGGAGCCCCGGGGACCGGCCGCGGCCCCAAGGAGCGATGGGCGCGCTCCACCACAAGCTGCGGTGAGAAGGAGTCTCGGCCAAATTTGTCAATGAGCAGACGCTCGATGAAGTCCTCCATGCGGCCTCCACCGCTGGACTCCGCTAGGCCGACCAGGAGAACGTTGTTGCGCCTCTAGATCTTCATTTTTGTCAGCAATGACCTTAAGCAGCCGGTCCATCTGCGACAGTTTGGCCGCGCCAGTCACGGCGCCATCCTCCAGCTCCGAAATGCGCCCCTCCGCCTCCTTCAGGCGCTCCCCATGCTGTACAACCGCCTCCAGTCGCGTGTTCATATTGTCGATTTTGGCGTCGATGGAGGTGAGGCTCTTCTGCATGCTTAGGAGGATCGTCTTCCAGTCTACCTCCTCCTCCTCACCGGGGTCCCGCTCTCCGCCATCCCCCGGCGGCGCCCGCACTTTCTTCTTAGAGGCGTTGAATTGGAGCGTCGACTGCTTCGCCTCTGACTTGCCCATGGCGACTGCCGGCGAGGGCCCAAGCCCACCAGTATCGAGCCCGCTGAGCAGCGTCTACGATCTGACCCCAGGCGCGCTCCAAGTGTCCGGCCGTGTCAGGGCCCTCCAGTCGTCCAGCCCCCCGCAGACCGCCAGGGGCACACAGGTCTACAAGGCCTCCACACGCGTCGCTCAGCCCCACACGGGAGCCCGCCTCCTCTCAGCGGCCTTCTTAGCACCAGCGCCGCGGCTCCTCGCACCAGGGGTCTCAGGGTCCAGGCCGAGCGGGGTCCCCAGATCACTCCATCGGCTCCCCCCAGTACCAGATCAAGGGCAATGGCCGCTTCCCAAGGCAGCGCTGGAGATCCCCTCTCTGAGCTCCCCCGCAGAAGGCAGATCCAAGGAAGCGCGCCACAGCTCCCAGGCGCGTCAGCCAGGCAGGCGAGTGCAAGGCGGGCCCACCGCGGAAGGCGCAGAGGCAGCGCGATCTCACCTCGGGGGCCCAGCACGTCCACTGTCGTAAGGAGTCACCATCAGGGGCAGCGCGAAGGGGGGGGGGACCGGTCCAGCCTCCAGACAGTCCGCAGGGGGGCAGCGACGTCAGCCACGGTCAGTGTCTCGACCTGGGCCCTCAGGGCCTCGCGGATCCCCAGGCTCGCGCAGGCAGAGGCCGCCGCTCATCAGCTCCGCCCAGAATGCCGCTCCGCGCCCTCCGGCAGCCGCAGTCAATAGCTCTGGCACCCGGCCACCGATGCCCTCCAAACTCGCTCCAGGATGTCCCGCTCAGTTACGCTGTCCATTAGCAGCGTTTCAGTGTAGATTATCGGCCCGGAGGATGGTATGACAGGATGTGATTTCGCCCGGCCGGCGAGAGCCTCACAGAAGTGCGGCCATGACGGTCCAGCGCCACCTAGCGCCCCCAGCAGTCTAATTAATCTTTAAAGTCTATATCCACCTATTAAAAAGTTAACTGATGTGAGATAAAGGAACCGTTAATCAAACAAAATAAATGAATAGCAGGCATGAGATCTATGGGCAGCCGCTACCCCTTGTGGCCCTTAATCTAAAAGCAGCTCTTAAAAAATTGGTAATACAGAACAGCGTAAAAGTATCTGGGGCCAATTTTAAAAATAACAAAGCCATCCGCGCTTGTTTAAATTTAGCTTTCTTTAAGATACCCTTTAGGTAAAGACTTCTGGGACGTGAATGAAATGGGCATAATAATACAAAGTGAAGGGTGTCCTGTGGAGACCTGTGGTCGCAGCCACAGGGCCCCTTCATCTCTATTGACGATGTAAACCCTGCTGGCTCTATTAAAACATGATGCAAAAGGTTTAGCCTGAACCGTGTGATCAAGAATCTGTCGTTAGCATTACTCAAACAAGACAAGTATGGTTCAATGCCCTCGATGGATTTAACCGCTAAAAGTTCTCTCACCGACGGCTTGGCTAACTCTCAGCAGCATCAAAGCATACTTAAAGAACCGGTCCTTGACCAGGGCCTTATCCTGCATGCTCAATATGGAAGGGTTAGTAAATAGTTCTGCACATCCCATTTCCTCAAAGGACTCCTTCACATATTTTATCCAAGGGATTTTTAGCCCATGGTCAAGAGAAAGACAGTCTAATATGACCTGCCTACTTAGAGCCACCTCCTCATTTGCCCAGACCTTTACCCGACATACTAAAGGTTTGACTGCCATCCTATCCGTGATGTGTTGAACACCCAATTCTGCATGGACAATATGAGCTGGAGTGCTCTGGGGAACTTTTATCAAACGCCGGAGGTAGATGTTCTCTTCTATTTGCAGTTGGGTGGCCTTGATAAATCCCCATACCTCGCTTCCGTATAGCACTTTAGCAAAACACATAGAGCTATATAATCTCAGAATCTGTTCTGGGGACCAACGTCCTAACCTTTGTGCAAAACTCATTATTAATCCAGTGCGGCTAATCATTGCTCAGCATTTCTCTTCTAATAAGTGTTTAAAATTTAGTCGATCATCAAATAAAATCCCCAGATATTAGAAAGTGTGTACCTTTCCTAAGCGATGAGATCCAATTTAATAGTTATAGGATTTGCCTGTTTTTTTCCCCACTTCCATAACATAAGATTTGGAGAGATTGGGGGACAGATCCAGGTTCTCCATAAATGACACAAAGCCACCTATTAAGAGCTGTAGACCTTTTGGGGTACGGGCCAATAAAACTGCGTCGTCGGCGTAGAGCAATAAGGAAATCCCGCGGGTGCCTATCCTAGGGGTATCTACCTGTAGGGTACTTAATGCTTGGTCAAGGCCGTTTATATGTAGCTTGAACAGAAAGGGAGCTAACATACAACCCTGCCTGACCCCACTGTAACATCTAAAGGGTTCTGTTGTCTTCCCATCCTGACTATATCTAACAGCAGCAGTGGTATTCAGATGCAAGGTTTTTAAGATGTTAGTGAGCCCCGGGTCCACCCCAAGCTCATCCATTATTGCCCACAATTTCCCTCGATTGACTCTGTCAAATGCCGCGGTCAAGTCCATAACTGCCAGGTACATTGTCCCTGGACTGACCACTGTGTATTTGATGAGAGGAGGTATAGATGAAGGCACTGGTCGGTGGTGGATTTCCCTTGCCTAAAGGCAAATTGGAGGTCAGTTATGGCTCTGTGCTCCTCGGCCCAATCTGTCAGCTGGCTTAAAACCACTCAGTCAGTCAGTCAAGAATACTTTATTCGACAACTTAATGCCATAAAAGTGATCATATCAAGCAGCAATACAATTCATTGACACCATAGTCTTTAAACACATGTGAGATCTCATAAAAAATAAAACCATACATAAAAGGATCACATAAACAGATAAAACCACCTGATTCCTTAGAACTAATTTAGCTTAATACTTTGTTAAAAGGGGACCAGTGACTACCTTCTTCCTTGGTAGCATCCATATTTTCAATATTAAATACGCGGTTAAATAATTAAAATAACCTTAAAAGTTATTAGTCGGCGGTATCTTTAAACCCGATGAGTCTATAACTGTTATTTAAGCTTTGTTGCTTATATACTTGGAATACGGGTTTTTAAGCATAAATAAAATTTCTACCCTTGCTTAAGTTTATCCCATACAAAACGCTGTATACCTTTCATGTAGCTTCCTAGTGCAATAGCAATGTCAAGACTTGTCATTTCTGTCAGTAACACAATGGCTTGGGCTTGTGACCTTATTCCATATTTTAAAAATACTGGGCGTAAAAACAATTTTCTCAATTCTAAAACTGTGAGGCAATCCAGCAATATATGCAGGATTCCAGATTTGGTCCCAAGGCCGCATTTGCATGTTCCATCTGAGTGTAACATCTCTGACTTTATTCTTCCCTCCATTAACCATGGGTTAATGCCAATTTGTATCCTTAGGATTTCGCGCCGAAGCCCGTGGTTTGGCAGAGTTTCTAGGTATGGATACCATGCAGCATTTACCCAGGAGATTATTATACATTGGACCGATTTTTTCTTCCTCAGGTACTCTAAGTCATTATTCCTTGACTGCTCCATGCCTTGGTACTTGAGAGACGTCTTTGAAAATTCTACGTCCAGGGAGTGTTGTATAGTGCTCACATTTAAACTCCCTATTATTACCTGAATTTTCCTTCTCGCTTCCTTTGCCCAATTTAAATTACTATGCTGGATCTCTTCGCTACACCAGTGTGAGATTTTCTGCACTCCCCCTGGTTTCTGGCGTTTTCAGAATCTTACCAAAGACATTTGGACCTGGCTGTTCCATGCTATTGTTCCTAACTCCATCCTAATTGCCTGGACCATTGCAGAGCTTGGTAGGGACAATAGCATTTTTAGGGCCCATACAGTACTTGGGGTGGGATCATAGCTTCAAAAGCTTTTAAGATAGGTTTGTGGGACATATCCCCATAGTCCTTATTAAATTTTTTCAACCCGCAGACGGATGAAAAAGCTTGTATTTTTTGGGCTTCTAGGTGAGTACACCATTTTAGGGAGCTGTCGAACCAAAGGCCCAGGTATTTATATTCTTTCACTATTTCCAGTTTTGTTTGTCCTTAATACCAACTACATTTTTTATCTCTCTTGCCAAAACATAAAATCTTCGTTTTATCCATATTTACAACTAAAAACTTTGCCTCACAGTATTCTTTAAAAGCATTTAATTTCCGTTGAAGCCCAAGTTCCGTTTGATCAATTATTACAAGATCATCGGCATATAAAAGACTTGCTACTTTCCTTCCGTTCATTCTGGGGCTTGCATTTCTTTCTACTTCCAGCGCTGCAGGTAGGTCGGCTAGGAATATTGCAAAAAGCAGGGGGGCCAGGACACAACCCTGTCTTAGCCCATTTCCTATGGCTATTTTCTTTGTTAGTGACCCTTGAGTGTCCTTTATTACTTGGGCCCAGTTCCCTCTATGTAATTCCTTTAAGATGATCAATAGGCTTTCCGGTATATCATATTTTATCAGGCACTCCCATAAGCTCTTACGATCCACAAGGTCGAAAGCTGCCCGGAAATCAACGAAACAACAATACATTTTCCCCTTTTGTTCTATTGACTTCCGGGCAAGTGCCCAGAGGGCGAAACAGTGGTCTATAGTGGAATGACCTTCTTTGAATCCCCCCTGTTCAACCGGCACTACTGAGTTCTGGTCTGCCCAATCTTTTAGTTTCTCTAATACTATTTTTGCGAAGATCTTTTCCCCAATATTTATTAGATTAATTAATCTATAGTTTTTGGGGCTTGCATATCGCCTTTCTTGTGTATGGGCCTTATTATTGCACCCTTCCAATTGTTAGGGAACGTCCCAGTTTCTAAGATGACTTGGAACATCTTAGCAAAGAATTCTGCCCACGAGTCCAACTGGGTTTTAATTACCAGGCCAGGGAGATTGTCTGGACCTGCTGCCCTTGTTAGATTCAAACGTTTTATCGTATTTTTCACTTCAGAGGCCGAAAAGTCGGGTTTTAAGACTGCTACCAGACCGCTCAAATCTGGTTGCAAACCCTCTTCCGGTTCTCTGCCTGGGCTGTATAATTCCAGCAAATATTCCTCCCAAGCTGCTTCTTCTACCACACAGTTCATTTTCGCCACTGGACGATCTACTGCTGATTGAATTAGTTTCCAGAACTGGCGTATATTCTTTGTTTCTATTGCCTCAAGCAGCTCTTTCCAGCAGTCTTCTTTATACTCTCTTTTTGTCCTCCTAATTAATATATTATAATCTCTTTTTAATTTCAAGAGGATATCAGCCTTACCCTGATCATACTTTATACTTAGGCTACGTGCTGTTCTCCTCAATTCTCTCTTCTTTTCCAAACAATTCTTTGTAAACCATCTTCCTTGTCTCTCCGGCTTTCTTTGGTTCTTTTTATCATCTATTTTTTCTTTCCTCAGACCATCGCTGAGGCTTTGGACCACTTCTTCAATTTTATCCACATACCAATCCAAGCTCTGGCCACTTAATGTGCCCAGATCTAAGTTCTGCTGCAGTTTTACTAGCCGAGCTACATACTCTTCTGTTAGACTTGTGGTGATCCGCCTGGGGTATCCCATCTCTTGGTGAATAACTTTATTACAGGGGTTCAAGTATACATCTGGGAGCTCTAGTTCTAAGAGGTTATGGTCACTTCCTTCTCTATTAGTAATCCTAAAATCTTGAATTTGTTGGAAGCACCAGGGAGTCGTAAATACATAATCTATTAGACAGTTTTACAAACCTAATTTAAATGTTTTCTTTGCTGGACAGTCTAAGATTGATCTTCCGTTTAGACAAAGGAGGCTTTTAGACCCCAAATAATTTCCCAGCTGAATATCATTAGATGTACATACACAGTCTGGGAAAGTTGCTTGTATTATATCATAAGCCTCCAATAATTCTTGAAACCAACAATCTACTTTCTTTGGGTCCAGTTTATGATTAAAATCTCCCATTAGTATGATCAGATCCATGCCATATTTTTCACAAATTATGTCCATATCATCTTTAAAATTCCCCATTTCAACAGCATATTCCGCTCTGGAACCCCATTGCATATACACATTTAACAGCACCATTGTATTCTTTTTGTCAGAGGTAGATAAAGTTACCCTACAGTAACCATTTACATTTTACAGTTATTTCAAACACCTTTTTCACTATTTTAGTTGATAGCAATGTCATTATTCCCCCTGCCGGGCGCCCATATCTTTGCTTCTTTGCTAAGTGATTAAACTGGTGGAAGCCAATGAATATCAGGGTCTTGCCGCATAGCCAAGTTTCCTGGATACAGATGATCTCTGTGTTTTTTCCTAATTCCCTTATATTTTCTTGTTTGGATTGATCTCCGAGACCATTTATGTTCCAGGAAGCTATTCTTATGCCATGCGGCATGCCCTTTACCTATTCGACATCATCTAGGGATCCTTCCTCCCCACGCCCCTCAGTATACCTATACTTACCCTAATACCTTTGCTGACACATCAATGAGAGAAATCGGCCGGTAGCATTGTGGGCTGTCCTTTTGCATTTTTAAAAAATGGGAATGATCGTAGCTGTGGACCAAGATGCTGGCATTACTGTGTCCACTGCTGTATTTATCACCCTTGTCAGGATTGGCGCCCAGAGGTCCACATTACTTATAAAAAGGTCAGTTGGAATCCCACCAGTGCCAGGGGCCTTATTCCTGGTCAGATTCCTGTTTTTACCTCACCCAGTGAGAATGTTACTGGGTGTATACTCTGATTCCTATTCTGCTACCTATTCTGCTCCTGCGGCTGAACCCCACTTGGTTGATCATTATAGAGACGTTTGAAATGATCACACCATTGCTCTCGCAGGATATTGATGCATAACGCGGGCTTATTAGAGTTATAAAAACAGGGCCTATTTATGACTCTCCAGAAATTGGTAGAGTCCTATAGTGCCATTGCCTCCGTTAAATCTTCCCAAGCTTGACGTTGAAGTTGTGCTTTCCATCTCTTGACGTCTAGCTTGTAATTCTTTCGGCAGAGGGCCACCCTTTCCCTGTTTCTTGGAAGGATCTTTAGTGCGTCTTTCAGCTCCCTCAGGGCGCGTGAGCATTGAGGATCAAACCATCTAGGGTTATCTGTTTTAGCATTAATGGCGGGGGCTCTCAACAAGCTATCAACTATTTGTGTGATGCCCTTCAAAGCCTCCACCAATTCCACACCTTCCACTTCTAAATCTAAACACCTTAGGATCACCTGCTCGCCTTTTTTTAAGAGGGTTCTGTAAAAGGCCTCACCATTAACCTGCGTCCATCGCAGCCTTCTGCCCTGGTCCGTAGCCGTGACCTCCCCCCTACTACTGTGAGGTGTTCCTGATGACACGAAACATCAACAAGAGACAAAGTGAGAGGGTTATGGTAACTGAAGGCGCCATGGGCAATATTAAATTCTGATACGCAGTTTTTTAGTGAAGCAGAGATAAAAATATAATCAATAAATGAGGCGCAGTGGCGGGATTTGTACCCCGCCGCTGACGCCTGACTTGGCAGTGGCCCAGTCTCCCTAGTCTGCTTGTCACCTTGGTTCTGGGCATTGTGTCTACTTTGTTTCTGTCCCGGCCTGTTCCCCCCCCCTATTCCTGTGGATCGGTAGGGTCCTCCCCAGGGGAGCTCATAATGCTGCTTTGACTTTTGCTGCCTTGTGGATTTGTTTGTGGTTTCTTATAAAAAATGGAACCGCCATTTGGGGGGTCCGGCCGGTGTGGCCGCCAACGCTTCCCTCGACTTCTGGGACCTTTATCACTTGCCGCTTGTGTTTAATGACTGTATTTTATGCTCTCACTGTTTGCTAGCGGCCGGCCTGAAGGTTGTAGGCCCATCTTTGTATATCTTTTGCATTCTGTAATAAAGGTTTAAAAAAAAAAAATAAAAAAAAAAAAATGAGGCGCATCCTCTACCCTTAAATGTAGGATGAACCGTTTAATCCCGCTTGGCATCGATTAGATCCATCGTATGTGTTAGCGCATGCAAATCTAGAAGGCCACTAAGTTCCCTCCCCTCCTTTGTGTATTGCATATGTGAACCGTCTAGTAACATACAGAATGACCAGACTCCTTGGGATACCCTCAAGTTTGGACATAGATGACAGTTAAAATCGCCTGCTAGAACCAGCTGCCACGCCCTCGGCCCTTGCTCCTGTGTCTGGGTCAGTCTGGTTTTAAGCTCGTGCAGGCTTGCAGAACCCTGTCCCTGTACCAATGCATTATAAAAATTTATAAAAAGTAACCTGTAACCTTTGTTAAAAAATGTGAGACCCTGTGCGACTTCTGAGTCCCAGGCCAGATCTGACCATCTACCCTGTAATGCAAGATCTGCATATATGACCAACCCTCCTCTGGCTCTCCCTGACGCTGCCTTTCGTGCCGGGCAAAAGAAGGTTTTATATCCCTCTAAATAAAGGTTGTTATTTACGGTTTACCACGTTTCTTGTCGACAAATTATCTGGAATTCCCGTATGTAGCCTAACCATTGATCATTGACAAATTTGGCGGGTAAGCCAGCTATATTCCAAGAGACTATTTTTATGTGTTTCCCATTGGGCCTTTCTGTGCTAGTTATAACCTGGGGACTAGTGATCCCAACAGTTATCCTGCTCGTAACGCATTCCGCTTGGCCATTTACATCCTGATTGTCACTGGTGGGTTGACCTTCAGCTGTCACCAAAACAATCTCTTCTCCCCCTTCTGAAGAATCTATATTAGTTATGATGGGGTCACGGGCTCTGTCTACTTTCCCCCTCGAACCTAGTCAGTCAATGTCATCTAGGTCTCTTAGTGGGGTCTAGCTAATTTGGGCTGTACAGGGGGTGCCCTTTTGTCCCTGACCTCTTTCCCTGCTGTGTGTTCTCTGTCCCCTGTTGTATGTTCGCTGTCCCCATATCCCTCCCGCTCATTTTCTGGCAATACAGTTGGTGCTTTAGCGGCTTCAAACCCCCCCTGAGCAACACATGCGCACCTTTGATCCCCTTGGTTAACTGGTGCATTAATGGGTACATTAATGGGGTTCAAGAGTTGCGACCGTTTCCCTTCAATTGAGTCTAGTATAGATAGAAGGGGCCCCAAGAGAACAACCATCAGGGTCTCCAGTCTTTTCCATTGGTCATGATTATCCCCAAAGTCCGGCACATGGATATGATCGCCACTGTTAGTGGTTAAGTTCGCGGCCAATCCTCTGTTGGTTTCAGGGTCACATTTATCATTACATCCCATTTTCTGGTTCTTGAGACTAGGTTTGTGCTTCTGTCTTTGTGGGACACCTCCCCTTGTGCGCTTTGCAGGTGGCCCTCCACTACCTGCTGTCACGGAGTGAGAAGCATTGACTGGACTTTTCCTTACGGCCCCTTTAGATCTAGTAATGACCTCACCGTGGTGCGAATCAACCATGTCGCATGCCGTGGGTGGAGTCAGTGTCTCTCCTACCAATATAGTCAGCAGGTCAGGATCAAGGTCAGGGTCCCTTGCGGTATTTTGGGCGGGATTGATAGTATTAATCTGTGCGACTGTAATCCTCTCCAAAGCCGCAACCGCTGGTAATGAAGATGGAAAATTGACCATACTCCTATTAAAACTAGTGGTTGATGTTACAGAGCCGGAATGAAGCAGTGATTGCTGCGCATTCCTAGGAGATTTGGCCATAACAAGACCTCCCATGGATGACCGTTTTTGGGCAGCAAGTGTGTCAAGCGTAAGTCTTTTTTCTGTGAGTTCAATTTCGTGGGTCAAAACCGACTCTGCTCTAATCAGAAAAGCGTCAAGGGTCCCCACCACCCCCCTTCTTGCCAGTAGACCAGTGACTTTACGTTTGCTCATTCTATCTGCTAATGATTAATTGCCTAGTGGCCGCGCCCGCAGGATACTCTAATTTTACAGTGTACCTTTTTGTGAGCATTATAGTCCGCTTCAGAGCGTGGGATCACAGGAGGGGCGGCCCAGCCCAGCCTCTTCTGGGTGCAGGACAGGCCTGCTCCGCGCTGCGGGAGCCCTGGGCGCTCTTATGTTCCTCCTGGCACGTCCCTCGTGACGTCCCTGGCACAAGGCTAGCTGGGAGGTGTAGTCACCTACCTCCCTGCAGCAGTGCGGATGGTGAAGGACAGTGTTCCTTGTTGCAGGGGGCGAGCTCACAGGCTCAGTGGGCTCCCCTGATGTGCAAGCTCCCGTGTGGCGCCATCAGGGCAAAGTAGAAAAAGAAAGAGAACGGGCTCCCGCACCGCGGGAGCCCTGGACGCTCTTATGCGCCTCCTGGCGCGTCCCTCGTGACATCCCTGGTGCAAGGCTAGCTGGGAGGTATAATCACCTACCTCCCAGCAGCAGTGCGGATGGTGAAGGACAGTGTTCCTTGTTGCAGGGGGCGAGCTCACGGGCTCGGTGGGCTCCCCTGATGTGCAAGCTCCCGTGTGGTGGTGTCAGGGCAAAGTAGAAAAACAAAGAGAACGGGCTATTCAAATTTACAGGGCTATTTAATTGCATGTCTATGACAGAAAGTGTGCCACAGCAGCTTTACTATGAGAAAACTCCTGTCCTATGTTTAGGAGAAATGAATAGCGCTCTTTTGCCTGCCACATAGGAGAGAGGTAGAAAATGTTTGTGAAGATGTTGAATTTTATTTCTTTGGTCCTGAAAAGCAGTCTAGGTAAAATAGGGAGTTGGTATGTAGGGACATACAGGAACAGGACAGAGGACTTCGTGTTGGTAACTTTACAGAAGAGATTTGGAAGTTTAACACAGTTTCTTCTCAGAAACCAAACTGTGTTTATATTTGTATTTGACATGCTCACCACAAAACCCAAACTCGCATTGTAGTTGCATTCTCAAAAACTGAACAGGAGAATAGAGATAAGTGGCAAGAATTTGCTATTTATTTATTTGTAGAGGAACGGTTTAAGTTGTCCAAACAGGAAGTTATATGTAAGTACTGCTACGATAAATTAGAGAACAACAAAATGCCATCTAGAGCAGTACATGACAAGTTAGAATTAGTATCTATGCCACAAGAACTGCAAGATCTAAATGTTTATGAATCCATTCTTATACAATGTGTATATCCATTTCAGACTATAGTTCGTATGGAGCCTAAGACAGAGAAGCTGCCTCCAACTGACCTTTATAAAGCCCTTAAAAGAAGAGTTGTGTAGTTATCTTTAGATTTTAAACAGTATATTGAAACTGTGGGTGTACAAAGAGAGAATCATGAACCATTTGTCCTTCTAGTAAATGGTATGCTTGCAAAGAATTAAAAAATCTGGCAAAAAATAGTGAATATTAGTAAAGTTAAAAAGCAACATTATACCTAGTACAAAATAATGTTCATTATAAAAATGCTGATTTTGTTCGAGATGTGACATATGTAGAGGATGAAACATCACCATCAAGTGGACAGATTGAAAAAGTGGATCGATCCAGATCCGAAGAGATTTATGAAAACAGTAGCATCCATCCTCTGCTTTCTAAAGAAGTCATCAGTGATGCTATTTTTCAAATGAATCAAGCAAAAGGAGCTTCCAGGAGTGTGTAGGAGAAAAGTTTGGAAGCTTGCTGTTTTCCACTCAAGAAGATAGCTGCTTTGATTATCGCACTGTACATATTCCAGCAGTTGAAAACCGGTCGACCAGATGATACACAGAGGATCCAAGAGTTCTACATTTTATTCCCTACATATTCCATCTTCTGTTTGGGAGTGACTTGTCTGGACTTTCATATGCTGTTAACCATATACTAAAGACAGGAGTTACTCTTCAAAATCTGTCTGGCAAGAAATTAATTGACAAAGTTCATGGTTAGGACAAAAACTTGGAGTACAACTTGAAGGTGTGCTAACGTGGCTCCAACGAGTATTGGTATCACTCTCATGGAGAAATGAAATGTATGTTTAGAAATCTAGGTGCATCTACTTGGTTTCTGACACTCAGTTGTGTTGAGTACACCTGGGATGACCTGCTTGGATTTTTGTGAAAAGCAAAGTCAAATATAAAGGACATCAAAGTGAACTGTGCTCCTTAGATCCTGTAAATGTTAACAGATATTTTAACCACAGGTTTCAAGCCATGATGTCTTTCATCTGTAACAAACGTATTTCTCCTCTTGGTGAAGTTACTGATTTCTTTTGGTGCAAACAGTACCAAGCAAGAGGTGCTACTCATATTCACATGCTGAATGAATAAAAGATGCGCTGAAGTTTGGAACAGGCAGTGATGAGTCTGTCTTGTCTTTCATAGAACAGTATGTCACATGTGTCATCCCAAAACACTGTGGTGAAAAGGGCTTGAGCCAACAAGTTCTACAGTTTCAAACTCATAGATGTGGACGGTACGGTCATTGAAAATACAGATTCCAAGAAAAAGTTTACATGAGATGTCGATTTGGATTCCCACAACCTGTGATTTCACAAGGAAGAGTGAACAGCTTTATGTCTGCAGTCAGACATACATTAAACATAGAAATCACCCAAAAAGGCATACAACCTGAGAAGAGCAGAGGCCTCCAAATATATTAATGACTACAACCCTGTGATTCTGAAGATGTAGAATGCAAATATCGATCTACAATTTGATCAGACAACTCCATCGCTGTTGCTTGGTACATCACATTATACACTACAACATCAGAGAAAAGAGAGCTGAAGGAGATGTGGAAAGAGCTTTCTGCAAAAAAGAGTTTATCTAAGAAATTGTACAGCTTGAGCTTTAAAATGATTTCCCATAGAGAAACAAGCTCCTATGAGTGATGTGACCAGCTGAGCTCAGCCAGTTTGTTCTCACGTCTAGGCCTAGCAAGTACACGAATTAGAGTCTTAAAGTCTTTCCCAGAAATTCAGTATTTAGCACAGTTTGACCCAGAAATTACAGACATTGTGAAACAAATATTTGGATACGTACTATCCAAGAGAAGACATGTGCCTTTATGAAGCACTTCAACACTACAGATACATAGGAATGTAACAGAAGAAGGAAAATATATGGTAGTTGGATGTCACTTTTTTTGATGGGACATAGCAGAGGAAATTTAACTAACCATAGACAACTGAGTTGCGAAACTGCATACACAAGAGAGCTTTCTATTTGGCACTTCTGCAGCTGTTCAAGCCTTAGCAAACTGAATCAGAACTACTTGGAGACTACGACTGCTATGAAGACTATTTTATTGCTGTGAAAGACAGCTTTCAGTGTGCCGTCTTTTCAAAGTAGTTGTTGAAAGATGCGATTGGACAGGAAGAAACCCTTGCTGCTGAAGTAGCTAAGGAGAGTTAACAAAGCAGCCAAAGTTCTGCACCACTGATTCAAGATCCACTGTGACAACCAATTACTCAAAATGAAGCAGTCTTAGCCATTAGAGAGGTGGAGACTGCAATGCAACAAACAAGAGAGGAAAAGGTTTCATTTCGAACACTTAGTGGCACAACTGAAGGACGAACAGAAAAGATTTTTTATTAAAGTAAAGGATGAAATTGAGCATGGATTTCTGCTAGAGAAGAAAGAATGTGAATGTTTTTCATTTAAGCCAATTCTACTAGACATCAGTGGTCAAGCTGGCACTAGGAAAAGCTTTTTCATTAAAGTTTTCACAGCTTCTCTGCAGAAGTCTACAGAATAAAATGTATCATGTGTAGTAACAGTACTAACTGGATTAGCTGCATACAACATTAAATGAATTACTTTACATTTACTACTTATGCTACCTGTTGAACATGACAATAAAATGGAATACCAGAAGTTATCTGGTGAAGCTTGTCATGAGGTGTCAAGAGTATTGAAGAAACACAAGCTTTTAATCATCGATGAGGTGAGCATGGTTTCAGACGTAATGCTTGCCTTCGTACACTTAAGAATGTAGCAGATAAAAACAGAGCCTGACATGCTGTTTGGAGGAAAGCATTTAATTGTCTTTGGTGGCTTACTGCAACACACCCTTTTGAGAGTGCAGACTGTTTTCAAGACACTTCTCCATAATGAAACAAGAAATTCTTTGGGAAGTATGGCAATGTAAATACTTGTCAAACTTTGAATACAAGGAACTAGTGAAGCATATGCATCAGGCATCTAATGTGAAATATGGAAGTATCCTAAAGGACGTTAGGGTAGGAGCTCTGACAAATGAGGGAAGACGTGCTTTGGAAAGTTGAATTACCAAGAAACTATTTTCATCTGACAGCAGCACAACTAATGTACAATTTCATTGAAAAAGACAGATCCATAGTCTGTTTAATCCCTACACTGTAAGAGTGCTCCAACTTCAACAAACAATTACTGAAGCTGCAGAAAGAAGATATTTTGGAAATTGCAGCCATCAATAATATGGAATAATACTACTTACTGAGAAACTACAAGCAAAATTGTATTCTTTGGAGAATACTATGTCAAGGACTGCAGGATTATAAAAGTGTTTACACATGTGGATACAGTGTCGAATAATTTTGCGGAGTCATTTAAATGTGGAGGAAGGGTTAGTAGATGGTACTGTGGGCAAGGTTATTGAGCTAATCAATTTTCCATATAGGGATGAGGTTGAGTACTTAGCCATAATTTTTTATCGGATTGATGATGTGAAGCAGATTGGCTTATGTATTGTACATTTTTTGCTTGTGAAGGATTTATATGTACGACAACAATAGTTTCTAGTGTCTCTATGATATGCTGTAACTATCCATAAATCTCACGCTTTAAGTGTAGACACAGCTGTTATTAATATTGGAAGTACAGAATTTAAAGAAGGTACGTAGCATTATCTCAAGTTAGAAAATGTTCAGGTTTGTTTTTAGTTGAATTCAATGATGCTGATGCAAACTGTGTAAGAGAGTACAATCGGTTGAGATGTTTATATGCTCCTCTTTTAGGTCAGTACCCTATTTATGAGAAATGGGTAAACTGTCCAAAATGGAAGCTTACAAAAGAGTTGACTGATGTTCAAGAAAAGAAAACAAATCAGCACAAGCTAGAAGGCGATAAGAAGAAATAACTAGAAAGTTAGGCAGATATTGTAGGATACCAGTTGGAAAACAGTTCAGTTGTCAACTGTTATGCAAATGTTGTTCTCAATGAACTGTTTCATTTACCACATCTTGTAAATTGAATTGAACAAAATCCAGATTGTGTTCTGCACTCTATCATTTTCTCCAATGTTTACTCAGTGACAGATCTGTAATACATTCTGCTTTAGGCATTTGAGACCTTTCAGATATATGTAGCGGATCATTCATATTTACACTCAACAAGACGCACATGAATTTATAATGGTCTTGCTTGGAGTTCTAGAAGAAGAAGAAGTAAATATTGATGACTTATTTGGAGTCAGTTACAAATGGAACCATGACTGTGAAGATTGTTCATTTACATCCACCACTCCAATAAATTCGGAGTGATTTCTGTACTTAACACTACCAGATTGCAAAACTGTACCTTTTGACAGATTGATTAAACACGCAAACCACATATGTCCTGCCCAGATTGCAGAACAGATGTTATGTCTACACTGCATCCGCAAAGAACTGGGAAATACCCTATATTAATGTTACAACGATGCAGAGCTGATGGATCTAAACTGTAAACCGAAATTACAAACCTTAAAGCTGGGCAAATATCAATTTCTGGGAGAACTTCTATTACTACAGCTATTATCTTTAATGGAGGAGTTAATGTAACATATGGACACTACACTGTCTATTTACCGAGTAAAAGTGGATGGAAGAAATGCAATGACAACAACCTTAAATTCAAACATAAACTGCCTTTCAAACTACCAAATTCTTACCTCTTGTTTCTTCAACCAAAGTTCTAAGGACTATTTTTGTGAAAAAGTAATGTATGGTGTTTCTTGTACATGTACAAAAGGTTCTATAAAATGTAAGAGTCCTTCAATCTTCCACATAGGAGTTAATGTAGTACATGGATACTACACTCTCTAATGATAGAATGCAACAGGATGGACACAATGGAATCATAGCAAACTTCAGTTGACACCATAACTACCTTTCAAACTACGGAATTATCATCTATTGTTTCTTGAACCAAACTTCTATGTATTATCTCTGGGAAAAAAGTAATGTATTGTATTTCAGCTACATGGATCATCAGCATTTTAGACATGAGTTGGCCTACTAGGGGTGATGTTTTCAAAACGATCTTCAAAATTTAAATGTGGTTTACATTTATTAGTGGTTGTTTACCAGGTATAATAAGAAAGGGAAACGTTTTAAGGTAGGTTTGTTTACCATAGAGTGGTAAATGTAGGGGAAACGACAGTTTGACAAATTGTAGTGAGTGCAATGCATAGTGTCTCTTATTTACAGTGATCTACTGTGCAGTTATGTTTTTTTTCTTCAATCCATATGATTGTTTCTTTCCACTGTTCAAGGATGAAAATTTATATAGTACCTCATTTATGGTCTAAATGTATGAAAACTGAGAACAGGAAAAAGATAAAATTAAATGTCTACTACATTGTGCTATACCTTTACACCCAGAGCAATGTATACTGTTATGTTTCTCGAATTTTGTAAATCGAACACCAACTTATATTTCTATTCTATTTCTTTTACAACAGGTTTTAGAGTGATACATTTTTAGTTGTATCAAGATACATCTAGTGCCACAGAAACGTTTTTTTGACATACTTGTGCAGTGGCTCTGCATGTATAAGGGGCAAAAAGAACAGTTGATGGACAGAATGCAGAACAATGTCATACATTCACCCCAGTACAGAGATCTGGGCCTTAATCCATTGTTTTTTTATCCCCATGCCATTCCAGTTTGGACCCGGCCATAAGCAAATCAGTCTTGACCCTGTGCCCAATCGGAACAGTCCAGCCCGAACTGCCAGGTGAGGTCCTCCCTGGACTGGAAACAAGCATCCTAGGACCGGTTTCAGGTTTTCAACCCTCATCAGTCAGGATAGCTTGACTTCCAGTGGCATGGAGAGCACGGGACCCACGTCTGGGCATACCCGTCCCACTCGAGGTGACAAATGCAAAAAGAACAGTTGATGGACAGAATGCAGAACAATGTCATACATTCACCCCAGTACAGAGATCTGGACCTAAATCCATCGTTTTTTGCTCCCCATGCCATTCCAGTTTGGACCCAGCCATATGCAAATCAGTCTTGACCCTGTGTCCAATGGGAACAGTCCAGCCCGAACTACCAGGCCAGGTCCTCCCTGGACTGGAAACTAGCATTCTAGGACTGATTTCGGGTTTTAAACCCTCATCAGCCATGATTAGTCAGAAACCGGTCCCAGGATGCTTGTTTCCGGTCCAGGGAAGACATGGCTTGACTGTTCCCATGAGGCACAGGGTCAGACTGATTTGAATATGGGCATGTCTGATCTGGGGTGGTGGAGTGAGCTAAAGAATGATGATGGATTAAACCAGATCAGTTGACTGGGGGTGAGTGCTTGCATTGTTCAACACTCCGTCCATCATCCCCTTTGGTTTTGCTTCGTTCGCCCTAAGTTGGCAGGGTATGCCCAGACGTGGGTCCCTTGCTCACTTTGCCATTGGATTCAAGCTAGCCTGGCTGATGACGGCTGATTAGCCAGAAACCGGTCCCAGGATGCTTGTTTTCGGTCCAGGGAAGACATGGCTTGGCAGTTCGGGCTGGACTCTTCCCATGAGGCACAGGGTCAGACTGATTTGCATATGGCCATATCTGAACTGGGGTGGCGGAGTGAGCTAAAGAATGATGATGGATTAAACCAGATTAGTTGACTGGGGGTGAGTGCTTGCATTGTTCAACACTCTGTCCATCATTCCCTTTGGTTTTGCTTTGTTCGCCCTGAGTTGGCAGCGTATGCCCAGACATGGGTCCCTTGCTCACTTTGCCACTGGATTCAAGCTAACCTGGCTGATGACGGCTGATTAGCCAGAAACCAGTCCCAGGATGCTTGTTTCCGGTCCAGGGAAGACAGTCTGGACTGTTCCCATGAGGCACAGGATCAGACTGATTTGCATATGGCCATGTCTGAACTGGGGTGGCGGAGTGAGCTAAAGAATGATGATGGATTAAACCCAGATCAGTTGACTTGGGGTCCTCACAACCACTCATGCACTCACCCATACAGCTACTCACACACCCAATCATACAGCCATTCACTCCCTTATATAGCCAGTTACACAGCCACTCACTCACCCACACATCCATTCACACACCGACTAACTCACTCATACAGCCACTTATGCATCCATCCATTCACTCACCCATACACCCACTCAAACACCTCTGTCACTCACTCATGCAGCCACTCACTCACACCCATATAAGCACTCACATACTCACTCATACACCCACTCACACACCCACTCAGTCACTCACACTGGTGCTCAGACACCAACTTACTCACCCATACAGCTAGTCACACAGACTCTCTCTCACCATACAACCACTCACATTCCTACTAACTCACCCATACAACCACTTATGTATCCATCCTTTCACTCACCCATACACCCACTCAAACACCCTGTCACTCACTCATGCAGCCACTGACACACGTACTCACTGACACCCATATAAGCACTCACACACTCACTCACTCACACACTCACTCATAAACCCACTCACACACCCACTCAGTCACCCACACAGATGCTCAGACGCCAACTTACTCACCCATACTGCTAGTCACACAGTTTCTCACTCACCATACAAACTCTCACATACCTACTCACCCACCCATACAGTCACTCGCATATCCAATCACCCACCCATACATTTACTCAGACACCCACTCACTGATCCATAGAGCCAAACATGTACTCTCTCACTCACTCATAGAGCAACTCACATACCCACTCAGATACGCAGATATCCACTCACTTACTCCTACAGATACTAAGACATGCACTCATTCATCTTTACAGTCACTGACACAGCCATTCATTCACCCACAAAACCATTAATCTACTCATGCACACACCTATACAGCTACTCACACACACTCACTCATACAGCTACTCACACAGCCACTCATGCCCCTATACAGCCACTTATATAGCCACTCACTCACCCATGCAGCCATTCACATACTAACTCACCCATACCACCACTCATGTACCCTCTCACTCACTCATACAAGCAATTACATACTCACTCACACACCCACTCATACACCCACTCAGTCTTCCAGAGACTGAGACCCTCACTCACTCATACAACCACACATGTACCCTGTCACTCACCCATATAGCTACTCATGCATCTACTCACCCATACACCCACTCATGCACCCTGTAACTCAATCATATAATAGCTCACACACCCACTCACTCACACATACAGTCACTCAACACCCATTCACTCACCCATACAGGCACTCATGCACCCTCTCACCCACCCCTATAGCCAGTCACGCTGCCACTCACACACCTATATAGCCACTCATACATGTACTCAGCCATCCATACAGGCACTCACACACCCACTCACTCATACATATAGCTACTTATTCATGCACTCACTCACCCATACAGCCACTCACAGACACACTCCCTCACCAATACAACTACTGACACACTCACTCACTCACCCATATACACTCTCACAGCTACTCACCTACCAATATACTCACTCACTCACACAACAACAAACATAACAAGACATAATCACACTGTTACAAACATGCATATAAATATTCTTTCTTAAACCAGAATTGCCGGGTCTAAGAAGAACCGTTTTTATCAAACTTATTTTTCCTTTTTTGTATTTTCTAACCATTTTTTTTAGTTTCTTGAACAAAACTTTTAAACATTCTGCTTGCTAATGAAAACCAGAATACTTGCACCAGCAACTAGGGGAAAAACTAACACTTACGAGTGTTAATGATCTGAATGATAGCAGGGATAGATTGCTCCCCTGCAGTCAAAACAGCCTTACATTTCAGGCAGTACTGTCCAGCTGAAGCAAATTCCTTGACAGTGAGAGGTGGTTCTGTTGCCAGCACTTGAACAGATGATGCGCTCAGATGTGCACCATCGCTACAAGATGTTTGATCCCTCCTTTCCCTCTCTCTCTCTTCTCTCAGAAGGTGAGTTGAATGCATGGTGTGCAGATGTTTCATCATTGATGAAGTACTACAGGAATACTTTTTGTCTGGTCCTCTAAAGAGGATTTTTTTGCAAAGACTGCATGTCACCTTCTTGGCATTCACCTTCTTCTCCCCTTCCGGTATCGTGTAGAAGGTCCATACTATGCTCTCTTTCTTGGCCTTTGTTGATTCTTCATCCTGGGACGAGTTCCCATGATCTTCTAGTCTCTAAGCACCACCAGATGCCATCTTCAGGTCCCCAAAAAACAAGACAAACACCCCCCAAAAAAACAGAATTGCCAGAGACAATACACAGGTGTGAAATTCCAGAGACCCACCAAAAAGATGGAGGAAAAGGGGCAGGACCTTCCACTAATAATGATAGAGAGGTGTTCATCCAACCAAGTCCATTGGTTTTTATGTCACATGGGAGTTGCAACGCCATTGCGCTTACGTAGCAGTGAAATTGCTATGATGCAGCCACTCATCAAAATGTGTTAAAGCCACCTTTAAAATTCTTTTTCCCAATAATTTACACTACTTTTTATTATTTTGTTAGTAAACCTCTTACTGTGAAAAAACCTTTAAATTGTGTAAGTATGGCTGTACTATTGCCAAAAATGTGCCGGAGTCACGTCCCTATCGTGGCTTTAGAAATGCGCACATGCATGTATCGTGACTGGGTCGCAACTCCCCAAAATGTATTAAGTTGACCTTTAAAATCTTTTTTCTCAATAATCCTACTACTTTTGTGACTTTATTAATAAAGCTCTTACTTTGAACAAAACTTATAAAGTGTGTAACTATAATTTTAATTCAGCCAAAAATACGCCCATCAGAGTGAATGGGAGGAAAATGTGCTGCTGTGGAGTCGTTATATTGACGACCTTTTCATTATCTGGAAGGGGTCGGAAGTAACGGCACAAAAATTCATTGACAAATTGCAAATCAATGATTTAAATCTAAAATTTACGAGCACAATCAGTAAAACCGCAGTGAATTTTTTAGACCTCACGATCTACATCAAAGAGGAGAAAGTACACACTAAACTGTTTAGGAAACCAACTTCGAGCAACACATTACTGCATGCAAAAAGCTTTCATCCCTACAGCCTGATTAGAAGCATTCCTTATGGCGAGAGCTTAAGAACAATTCGGAATTGTAGTGAGGAGGCAGTAATTGAGCAAGAGCTCACCTGTATGCATAACCGTTTTAAAGCCAGAGGGTATGCAGATGAGGTCATTGAGCATGCAGTAACAAGAGCCAAAAAAAGAACTAGAGAGGATATTCTCTTTAATGAGAGTCGGAGTAAAAGCAATCGACAAAAAGGCAAAGATAATCAAATCGGATGATTACATCCTACAATAAAAGCCATAGACAAATTAGGGGCATTCTCTCCAAACATTGGCACTTAATCCAAAATGACCCTCTGCTGGGGAAACTTGTCCAGAAAAAACCAGCGATGACCTTTAGGAAAGCTCGCTCTTTTAAAAAGATGGTAGTGACTAATATGGTAACATCGAAGAAACAGGTTTCAATGGGTAGTGCCTGGTTAACGAGAAGAGTAGGCTTTACGAAATGCAACACATGCAAGGCCTGCAGTTACGGCAAGAACACCACCTCCTATTCATTAGGCCTCTCGAAAAGAACAAAGAAGATCAAAGGATGCTATTCATGTAAGACAGATTTTGCTGTCTACGTCCTGCAATGCCCGTGTGGCATGCGGTACGTGGGCAGCACAATCCATCCGGTTCATAAGAGGGTCTTGCAACATCTGAGGGCTATTAGAAATGGGGACAGGACTTATCCTGTGGCACGCCATTTCGAGTCTCACCATGAGAAAAATGAGAAAGACTTATCGTATTTTGTCATTGATTGCATACCGCCCAATGCAAGAGGGGGTAATCGAGAGAAAAAACTGAGGAAACTTGAATCTTGTTACATCCTTGCACTCAACACACGAACCCCCACAGGTCTCAATATGGAGGAAGACTTAATACCACATCTTTAAAGACCTGAGTATGGTTAATGTAAGACAACAGCAGCAATCCCCCTCGTGATTGTTTTTAATGGAAAAATTGGGGTTTTTTTGAGTTTGTGCACTGTACACATTGTTTTCATTTTTTGTATTAGCACATGGGAGAGTCGTAGGCCCACTTGGGCTTAATTGTTAATCATGCATAATGTAACCAGCTTGTTGTTGAAAAACCACATATAGTCGATTTGACGATACCCACATGGGTTTGTATAATATCGCTGCAGATATATATTAATATATATCTGTTTTCAGCAAACGACCAAATGTGTAATGAATTTTGCACTTGTACGTAATTAGTATGATCTCTGGGCAAAGTAATGTGTGCGCTAGATCAAATATTGTAACGACTTGCACTGATAATTTTGTGTTAATAAGCTATTAGCGAAATGGCGATATCTCCCTTTGGAAACTACGAGTCTGTTTTCTAATGCACTAAAGTTGTAGTCACATCACGTGACCTGTCACGAGCACAAAAAAAGTTTGTAAATAATGAGTCTAAGTTTGTATCGACTGTTGGTGATCAAGCCTGCAGGGCAGGCGAAACGCGTACAACCGGCTGACTGTACAATAAACTAGTCTGAGCCAGGACAAGGCGTCGTCATCCTTTGGATTTTTGCAGGGGATTGGGAGATACATATATATATATACACACATTATTGAAGACACATCAAAAGCACTCTTATAAACATTACAAATTCTTTAAAAAACAAAACTTTAGAGATGTTAAAGTTAGGAAATACAATTGTTAAAAAAACCTTCAAAATTCAATGAAAAAAACAAAGGGTACAGGGACGTTATATATAGTAAATAAAAAAATTTAAAACATAGAAATTTCCTGGAAAAAAATCAAAGGTTACAGGGACGTCATAGTTAGGAAATAGATTTTTTTTAAACCATAGAAATTTACTGCAAAAAGAAGGTTACAGGTATGTTATAGTTAGGAAATAGAATTTTAAAAACTGTAAACGTTCACTGAAAAAACCCAAAGGTTCCAGGGGCGTTATTCTTAAGAAATAGAATTTAGGGGGGGTGGCCTAGCTTCGAGGCAAGATGTCCGTATAGTGCCTCGGCTCTGCCGATAACCTCCTCCCACACAATAATCCTGTCATATATCCTGCCATCCAGCACCATCACCTGACTCCCTGCGACTATCGGACCCGGCCCCTGCCTCGTGGGGCCCTGGAGCTGTCTCCGATCCGGAGTTACGAGCCCCGTCGCATTGGGGCCTAGGAACATCTGCGGAGCTGGGGAGTGGAGTGAGCCTGGTCGCCGGAGCGGCTTGGAGGTGTAGATGGCCGCGACTCGCCGGAAGTTGCCTTGACGCTGCAGTCGCCTGGGAGCCGAGCTGGGTGTCTCCTCTGGAGGGTGAGAGACGCACCCCACAGCGGGCAGTGGCGCTGTCCCCACCCCCCCTCCTGGCACTGTGGGCGCATCGGTGGAAGGAATTCTCCCCGCCCCCCTTGAAGCTGCGTCGCCCTCTGACCTGGGGGGCCTCTGGGGGGTCCCCGATATTGCCGCCAGGGGACCCGCGGGGCACCGCTGGAGTGGAGGCTTTTCCCCACCCCCCCGCCTCCCCCCGCCACATCTCCCGCACGGGAGGAGGCCACTGACCTGCGCTCCTCGCGGTCGCGGTGGGGGACTACTTACACACTGGAGCTGATTTCCGGACTCTGGGCGGCGGAGAGGTGAGCCTTGGATTGCTTTGCTGTGGAGGTGCGCGCTGCTGCGGGGGGCTAGCTGAGGACGCCCTCATCGGTGCTGCCCTTGTGTCTGAGGCTCTCTTCCGGGTCGCGCCGTGCTGGGGGGACTGTGGTGACCCATTGCTGCCCGATCCACGGGTGCCCTAGAACTTGGTGAGGTGCAGTACCATTGGGGCACATTGCATTACCTCAGTTTGGCCCCCCGACTGGGAGCGAGGACTCTGCGGCGGGGGTGTGGCGGTGTGGAGGAGTGTGAGGCCTGTGGGACTCGGCGCGGGATGTCCGTCCCCTGCACTTGACTCTCCTCTGTTGGGGGTGAGCTGTGTGGCCCCCGCTTGATCCTCGCGACCTCTTCACAGTGGGGGGACGCCGTCTTGTGCCGCCATCCTTACATGTCCTGCGCTGAGAACTCTCCTTGAAGCAGCGCCTGCCACGACCGTTCTGACCGGGTGCTGCCCCTGTTTTTGAACTTACCTGTCACCTGTGGGATACCAACCGCCGGCCCCGCGATGTGTGGAGCCAAGGGAGCCAGGGCGTCCCAGCAAAGTAAGCTTGATCGGTACACATCTACAAAGGCTGATCAACCCGACAAAAAGGCGCCGGGAGATGTGGCCCAGCATGGCGCGACACACGATCCTACCGAGCCCACTATGAAGGACCTTATGGCAGCCATTACGTCCGAACGTCCATAGACACTCTCTCCTCCGAAATGACGCTGATTAGGGCCGACCTTGCCAACTATCGGGAGAGAGTGCAGCAGCTCGAGACCACCACCGAGGGGCTTGCGGGCGACACATCGCAGCTGCAGGCTGAGGTTGCTGAGCTGCGGGCCTTCCGTAAATCCACCGAGGAGAAACTCGAAGACTATGAAGGGAGGATGAGGCACAATAACATACGCGTCTTGGGGGTGCCAGAAAAAATGGAGGGACAGGCCGTGGATCTTTTTATCGAAGACCTAATCTCCACTAAACTCCAGCCCAAGGGTCTCTCCAAACTTTTCGTTGTGGAAAGGGCGCATAAGGTGCCTGGGGGTCGCCCGAAACCGGGGGCTCCACCCCGCCCAATATTGGCCCGTCTGTTAAATTACAGAGACAGAGACACCATCCTCCAGGCCGCCAGGGTCGCCCCCCCGGTTCGACTGGACAACGCACATATAACCTTTTTCCCCGACTTCACCCGCGGGGTGCAGATGCGACGACGCACATTTCAAGAGATCAAAAAGCGGCTGCGCGCCAGAGACTTGAAGTACGCCATGCTCTTCACCGCGCGGTTGCGGGTGGAGGCGGATGGGAAAACCCATTTCTTTGACCATCCGGACGCCGCCTCTGACTGGCTGGACGGTCGGGGGGTCCCGCGGACGCCTGGCCCTTCGGACGGCTGAGATGCGGGGAGTGCCGTGCAGTTCTCTGATTACCAATGGTGGAGTCGCCGTCTCCCGATGTGAGTGGGCCTGTTGGGAGGGCTCCGCGAGGCGATCGTATGCAGGACTATGCACAGCGCTATGATATTGCGTGACCTCGCATATGTAGACCCTCTTGCATCATGGCTTGGATGTCTTAACACTTGGGAGTGAGGATCGGGGAACTGCTACAGCCTCCCCTCACGTTCTTCCTGTAGCTGGTTTTCTTCTATTTTTGTTGTTTTCTTTCCTTTCCCTTATTGTGGGCGACAGGCACTCTGCATTTTTGTTCTGATGGGTAGTTTGAAGCCCAGAGTGCAGGGCAGCAGGGAGGGGGGGTGTTGGGAGGGACTGTTTGTTTCCTTGGTTGATATGTATGATTTTACGTTTGATGGCATAGTGTTTCACTTTACATCGCTAGTTCACTCATTGCCGACACACAAATGGGTATGCAACGCAACAAGGAATTCAAAATCCTAAGTTGGAACGTTAACGGGTTGGGGGACAAAATTAAGCGGGGTGGGGTTACCCAGCACATAAAAAGACTGTCCCCGGTCGTAGTCCTGCTCCAGGAAACGCATCTCATAGGTAACAAATGCAGAGCAATGTGCAGGTGGGGTTATTCGATGGTGGCACATGCTGGCTTCACGTCTAGTTCGAGAGGAGTGGGGATCATGGTTAAAAACTCATTCCCGCTGTCTGTCACATCCTCCTATGTAGACGACCGTGGCGATACGTGGGTGTGGCCGGCACGTGGGAAGGGCATACCCTAACCCTTCTTTCAATATATGTACCCCCAGGGTTGCAGTCAACTACGTTTACTGACCTTAGTGCTCTACTACTTACCCTACCTGTGGGGCAGCTTGTCATGGGAGGGGACTTTAACTCTGTCGTGTCAGGGGAACTGGACAGACACCCGCCGCGTCAAATGCCCCAGACGACACACTCACTCTCAAATTTTCTGGATGCGATGGGTTTAGTTGACCTATGGAGAACATACCACCCGGACAAAATACAGCACACTTTCTACTCTAACGCACACCGCAGCCTCTCCCGACTAGACTACATGATTGCCCCCGCCTCCCAGGTTGCTCATATCCACGAAATCAGGCATCTCCCAAGGGGTATATCTGATCACTCCCCTCTTTGGGCCCATATGGTTCTAGATCATAAACAAGTAGGTCGCATTGCCCCCATAAATCCCTGGCACCTCAAAAACCCCAAGAAACGCAGGGATCTGATCAAGACTATTGACGATTTCTTTACAGATAACGAACATTCGGTCGATTCCCCGCAAGTACTATGGGAAGCGTTTAAAACTGTGCTCCGAGGACAGGCACTGTCTCTCATTGCGGGGGAAAAAAAGGAAAGACTGAAAGACATCTCTGACGTTGAACATCGGGTGCACCAACTTGAGCAGACCGTTAACTCCACTCCTACACCTGATGCTATGCATGAACTCCGACTCTGTCAGGATGAGTATCGGGCCCTGGTCACTGACCGCGCCAAAACACTGGGACAGGAAAAACTGGGCCGTATATACGATTGGGGAGACAAAGCGGGGAAACTGATCGCCTGGCTCGATAGAAGAGAGCGTGCTAGCCGACTCGTCCCTGAGCTCAGGGGAGTGGACGGTATCCCTGTTACGGACCCCCAAGAGATAGCCACACAATTTGCAGCCCACTATGCTACAGTATATACGTCTGTGGCCCCTCACACAGTTGAGGACTCCCTAGACCTATTCAGGGACATCTCCCTCCCTACCCTTTCGGAGGCGGACCGCCAATTCCTGGATAGCTCCCTCTCCACTGAGGAAATCGCTATAGCCATACGAGCGTTGCGACCGGGTAAAGCTCTGGGCCCCAACGGTCTCCCTATTGAGCTGTACAAGCTTCGTCTTGACAAACTAGGACACTATCTACGGTCCATGTACACCTGCAGCCTGGAGAAGGGGATATTGCCTCTGGACCAACGCTTGGCCACGATTGTTACCATACATAAGGAGGGGAAGCCTAAAACTGATTGCTCATCCTATCGGCCTATCTCTTTACTAAACGCCAAGCCCAAAATACTGGCTAAGGTACTTGCTAATCGACTGGTTAAGGTTGTGGGGGATCTAGTCCATCCCAACCAGTCAGGCTTTATACCCCGACGGAATACCGCCTTGAATTTGCGTAGAGTACACGGGGCGCTGGGAAGGGCCCCCACAATACGAGAGGATGCGATCATAGCCTCCTTAGATGCCACTATGGCGTTTGACACCCTTGAATGGGCTTATCTATGTGCAGTGCTAACAAAACTTGGCATGGGTCCGATCTTTATCAGCTGGGTGAAACTCCTCTACGCCGCTCCTATGGCACAGGTAGTCATTAACAATAGAAAATCCGCCCCCTTCGAGCTTGGGCGTGGCACCCGCCAGGGCTGCCCCCTTTCTCCCCTCCTGTTCGCTCTGGCCTTCGAACCCCTTGCAGTGTGGATCCACAACGACGTGGCCATTCGTGGGCTGTGGTGGGCGCCGGGATGGGAGGACAGAATATCCCTCTACGCGGACGACGTTCTCCTCTACCTCGCATCCCCCAAGAGATCCCTTACTATCCTACTCGACATCCTAGACATCTTTGGGAGATACTCTGGCTTCCGAATCAACTGGCAGAAGTCACTCATATATGTCCTGAGTGGTAGCACTCCGCACCTGCCCCGAAACTGCCCTATATCGATCGCGACGGAAGGATTCAAATACCTAGGCATATTTGTCTCTTTAGATCCTTCGCTCCGATATGCACGTAACTTGACCCCATCCCTGCACCGCCTGAAAAGCGACATTCTACACAGGAAATCGCTCCCTATCTCCTTGCTGGGTAGGGCGGCATTGTTCAAAATGATGTCATTGCCGCGCTTCCTCTACGCATTACAAAATGCCGCGGATCCCGTTCCCAATTCTTACGTCGGGGAAATAGAGAGCCTTCAGAGGGCTCTCCTCTGGGGAGGAAGGCCACGCATAGCATTATCTAAGCTCACGCTTGGCTTGTACGATGGCGGAATTGGACTGCCTGATATAAAAAGATACTATTGGGCAGCTCATTTGATCGCGATAAATCACGGCACCTATGGCCCCCCGATGCCCTGGGATATCGTATGGACCGCTGGCTCCTGTCTGGCGGGGCATACGGTCGAGCACTATACTCCACTCCGGGTAGGTTCTCCCTGACCGGGCCAACCAAGCATACCACCAAGATATGGCACACTGCAACACAGTCACTAGGCTGGGCCAACAGATTAACGCTCGCTACCCCGCTATGGGACTCACAAACACTGGGATACCTCGGAAACTCAAAGGGGTTTGATAAGTGGGACTTGATCGGTATTTCCAAAATCGGTGATCTCTGGGAGGCGGGGGGAATAAAGTCGTTCAGTGCTTTGCAGACTCAATACGCACTTGCTGACTCCGAGCGGTTCAGATATCTCCAGGTCCGGCATGCACTGCGGACCGCACTGCCGGGAGACACCTCACCACCTGATAGCACCCCCCTGGAAGACAGACTCCTTGATGGACACCTGACCGAGCGGGCCATATCCCTGATGTAGAGGAAGCTGATCAATAACATGCGAGACCCTTTAACTATACTGAGAGAGAAGTGGGCTGGGGACGGTGTAGAACTAGATGATGAGGGGTGGCAGGCAGCGATCTCATCCCCTAAAACGGTTGCAATATCAGCAAGGCTCCGCCTAGTGCAACTCAAAATATTGCACAGAATATATTTAACAGGGCCGCAAACTGATGGGTCCTGCAGACAGGGATGCACCCAGCCAGGTATCTTCATACACATCATATGGCATTGTGGGGTAATTCAGGAGTACTGGCAGAAGATACACTCGATTATTGGTGAAGTCCTGGGGGTCGAACTCCAGCCGGAGGCTCCTAGGTGTCTCCTTAATATCTGGGAACCCACGGACCTCAACGCCTACGCCATACAATGGGTCACGCTTGCTTGCATGATAGCTAAAAGAAATATTGCACAGCACTGGGGGGCCCCGCAAGCACCCAAAATTGCGGAATGGAAAAAGGACCTTGATTGGTGCATGCAAAGGGAAAAATCGGTCTACATTGCGAGGGGTTGCCCTTGGAATTTGTACAGAGGTGAAATATGTGCCCCCCTTCGCCCCAGATTGAACGATTTAGATGTCTCCCCTTCCCCGTAACTCCAACGGCAAAAGTATATTGTCTATGTATGAAACCTTGTGTTTGCCATTGCCAATGTTGTGATACTGTGAAGCTATGCCTTGTTGTCAATGTCTTTATAATAAAAAGAGTTATAAAAAAAAAGAAATAGAATTTAAAAAACCTTAGATATTCACTGAAAAAACAAAGGTTACCGGGAAGTTATAGTTAGGCTCAGATTTCACTCATACAAAACCATAGAAATGTAGCAGTTATAGTTACTTGAGCTAACTATACCTTACGCCCTCGCAATGCACTGCTTATGACCTCACATATTATATCACCCATGACATGGTCAGTTACATTACTGATGACATCTCAAATGACATAACTGATAACATCATTCAGTCAGTGTAAGTGTTTCTAAATGTTTGTGAGTGCTAAACATATATACAAAGCTACTAGAAAACTTAAGTTACTATTAAGTGATACTACTACTAACATATTATGTCAGTGGCTGTGTGTGTCTGTGTGTGAGTCAGTGTAGGAGTGATTGCATGGATGGGTGATTGGGTGTGTGAGTGGTTGTGGAGGTGTGAGTGGGTGTGTGAGTGGTTGTATTGGTTTCTCAGTGGGTGTGTGGGTGTATAGGTGTGTGACTGGGCATGTGAGTAGTTGCATGGATGTATGAGTGGATGTGTGAGTGGTTGTAGGGGAATGTGGGGGTATGAGTGGTTTTATGGGTATGTGAGTGGTTGTGTGTGTGTATGAGTAAGTCTGTTAGTGGTTGAGTGGGTGTGTGAGTGGATGTGTGAGTACCTGTATGGGTTTGTAAGTGGGTGTGTAAGCGGTCTTATGGATGTGAGACTGGGTGTGTGAGTGTCTGTGTAGGTGAGTGAGTGGGTGGGTGTCTGAGTTCCTGTATGGATGAGTGAGTGGGTAAATCAGTGGCTGATGAGTTTTGCTAACATCATTGTCCCAGTTTGACAAATCTCTACGAAACCTTCCAAAAAGGTGCCATTTTTGAACTAGTTCATGCATGGAAATTTTCAGAGTGATCTATCCTTTGGGGGCTGAGAACAAAGGGGGGTCTCAAAGCGCCAAATCCCCATGCATTTTCCATATACTTCTTTAGCCAGGGCTAGAGCAAAAACTACTGAAAGGAATTTCACCAAATTAGGCAGGAAGATAGATATTGGTCTGCAGATTGTGCTTTTAGTGATTTGGTGTAAATTTGTCCAGTAGCTTTAATGAACTTAAGTTTGAAAAATATTTATATTTCTGGACGGTTGTGTTCTACGGGCTCTCGTGAGAGTCCCTTGCACCCAATTTTGAATAATAATAGAGTGTTCTGATTGGCCCAGGGAGCCTCTTTTTCTTTGGGCCAGCTCGCTCCTGTTTGGAGGCAGACTCCCACAGGAGCGAGTGCTCTGATTGGCTGCCAGCAACATGAGAAAAATGTGGTTGGCAGCTATTCCAATATTCGGTGACTTAGTCCCCTGTCCTGAAGTAAATAAAAAAATAATAATAGAAGTGGACAGGGTAAGGACACGCTGGTCTCCTTGTCCCCATGGGGGGAACCCAGAGGTACCTCCCCCCAGGGTAACAATTAAAAGCAATTTGCAATTTTGCCGCAATACTCAAGCGGTATCGAAAAAGCTAAAATTGCAGCCCGGGCTACATTGTTTAGTTAAGGGGCACGGTGCCCGTGGGCCCCCAAACCATTATAAGCCTCGGGAGGCCCACCCCAGGGCCGCATTACATAAGGAGAAGGAGCGCTCTACCTCCTTCCCCAAGCCATTATAGGTCCCGGGAAGCCCACACCCCGAGACAAAATGCCCAAAAATGGCATTCCTTCGTATTAGTGCTAAAATGACATGCCTTGCATTTTCCACATACAAAGAAATTTTGTACAGGATGCATCGGATTAGTTAGTGTTTTGGGCCTCAGGTAACTATGTATCAGCATGTTCTTTAAAGACTCAGATAAATGATGAGCTATGTAAACCCTGTTTCAGAACTCATTACAGATGATGGTGATAACACAGAAAATTGCTTATAAAATTAATCAATAAGGACGTTAATTTCCTTTAGGTTTTAACATGAAATGCATTTAAAAATGACAAGCATAAAATGGTACAGAACACACTGAGCTGACGTTCCTATTGCCAAGCTTCAGGCTAGGCCTTTCCTCTCTATGAAATAGATGCTTTTAGGAGGATGCTGAACTCTGCATAAGAATATTCAACAGCTTGACCTTAAGGTGACTTGCTTAGATCCTGTCATAACTGCAGAATGTGCCGTGTTTATAAAATGTATTATTTTCTTCAGCTACATATTCTCGATAAACTAGAACTGAACTTCCTTCTTCGTCATGTGTTCACATAATAGTGAATAGAGAATTGTGTTTTGACAATAAACGTATGCCTGTAAGAGACTGACTACCATTTCCTAACAGGAGATCTGCAAAGTTAAATGTTTCTGTCTTTAGTGTAGTTCATTGTTTCTCAGTGAAACATAAGAACACTGCAAGGTTCTTCCCTGGGAACCAAGGCTAGCTTGCCCCAGTTGTACAAATGTAAGCATGAAATGATACTTTTCCGATAATGGACTGTCAGTTTCACATGTTTGCCGTGGTAAAGAAGGAACGAGGACGCTTAGATGGAGGATGCCTTTCCATTGGTCGAAACTGGTTGGAGATGCAACATTGTAATAACATGATTTTATGTCTTTTATAATAGTGGGTGTTTCTAGTTAGTTAGTTCATTCACGCCATACTCCTTTGCATTCTCACTTTCCCCACTCTTACCCACCTGCTGTGAGCTACTGCTGTTGGTGGTTGCTTTTGCTGGACACTTTGCAGGTGACGATTTCTTTCCTTTCCCATGACGGGTGATGCTACTGCTGTGTCTATTTTACTTGATTTAGATTTACTTGATCAGTTGGTTCTGCAACTGTATACTGATGTTATTTGGAGAGTTGAGACTCGGGTTGAGTTTCACGAACTATTCTTTATGGGGAGTTCGATTTATTTTAGACCTTGGTTTTGATGCTCCTTTGAATCTTGCACACTGGGGGTTAATGAGGACCTAGTCTTGAAAAAAATATCTAAATTGCTGGAGGGATGGTCGCCGAAATTCCTTTCGTGGTGGGGTAGGGCGGAAACTCTAAAGATGATGGTGACTCCACTGGTGAACTATCTGGCTAGTATGCTCCCGATGGTATTTTCGGAAGCCTTCTTAACAAAGGTAGGGAGGCTGTTTGGTGAGTTCCTGTGGCAGGGGAAGAAGCCTAGGATATCAATGAAAAAACTTCAGTTATCAAAGGGCAAAGGAGGCCTGGGTCTCCCTAGCTTCAGGGATTATCAGACGGCATTTCTCTGCAAACAAGGGGCACAGTGGTTTACTGAGGGGGCGGAGTATACCCCGCTGTGGATCGGTATCGAAAAATCCCTAATCGGGGACGCTCCTCTAGTGGCACTGCTCACAATGGACCTTTCTCACCTGCCTCATTCCAGATACATTCTACTCAACACCAGAAGAGCAATGTTGAGGCTTGATCAGACTCATAAAGTGGGGTTGCTTTGGAGAAAGTCTACCTTGATTTCCTTATGGTATAACCCATCCCTTAAGATGGGAGGGAAACCCATGCTGTGGGAGAGCTGGTCCAGAAACGGAATTAACCTAGTGCGGGATTTATTTGAGGGGGGATACCCGTTGCCTTTTTCTTCGCTTCAGACAACTCATAATCTGTCACCAATGGACTTCTATGATTTCTTGAAACTCAAGGTTGTTTTGTCTCCTCGCTCCCTCAGCGCGGCAGACCCTTGGCTTAAGACCCAGGTTCCACGATTTCTGAAATCAGGTCATTTTGTGTCCAAAATTTACAAGTTACTCCTACCTGAACCGAGCAGGGCACATAAGAAAAATGAAGCTAAGTGGGAATCTGAGACAAACTCTACTGGTTTAGTATTTGACTGGGGCTTGATACATGCCACTGCCTTAACGAATAAGATCTCACCGATTTTAGCCCAAACCAAGTACATGCTCATTAATAGGACATACTGGACGCCAGAAAAACTCCATAAACTTAAGTTGAGGGACAATCCACTTTGCTGGAACTGTGACACGGAGGTGGGAGACCTAACCCATATGTTATTTGGTTGCTCCGCACTGGGTCCGTTCTGGAGGAAAGTGTTTGACTGTATAGATCATATTCTTAATTTCAGGTCTAAAAGAGAGTTCGTCTACGTGCTCCTGGGAGTGTTGGATCAGGATTTACACAATGACAATGATCGTCAGTTGCTAGATGTTCTGCTCACTTTAGCCTGCAAGGTGGTGTTGTGTAAGTGGAAGAGCGCATCTGAGGTATCATTCAGGGTTTGGCAGGAATGGCTCTCGTTTTTAAGAGGTGCGGATAATCCGGGTCTGCACTCCTCCCCATGGCGTGCTCCCCACAAGAGGCTATGGAAGGCCCTAGACAGATCTGCATTTTCATTTGACCCACCCTGAAGGGAGGATAGGGATAGAGAAGATAGGGCTGCACACATAGGTAATAGGGCAATGGCTATCAGGGCACCCTACCGCACTAGCGCGAATGGACAATGATGCGCTGTCAGTGGCACCATGACATATTTCAGTCTTTCAGTCTTTTAGTCCTTTTTTTTTTTTTTTTTTTTTTTTACTTAACAGCGCATGGTATCGCTAGTCCAGGAGTTAGTCGATGCTCTCGGATGTGAGGTCCTGACGTTCTGTTCAGTTCTAATGATATCATTGTACCGATTGTGATGACTCTGTACTCATATGTATCTGGAATGGAGGTGTACCACCTACAGAATCACCGAGCTCAGGACTAGCGGCTTGTTATGTAACGAGATTTCATGTGTCATTTATTGTATGTCTTGTCTTTTCCATGTTTTTTTCTCAATAAAAAAGATTTGAAATAAAAAAAAAGAATAGGGACTGATTCCTTTATGGAACACATTGTTATTTTATTATATTGATGACTGTAATCATATTTTCTAGAGGATTTCTGTAGCCAGAATATTTGATTTACTAATTAAATAAAAGATGAATAAAAGAACTTACTAATGTGTTAATGAGAAAAAAAGATTTGACACTTTCCTAAAACTCTCATCATTGAATGAACATAAATGTAACATATGTCAATGTTTTATTTGATTTGAGCTGGTTTCCATTGATACACAGTGGCAAAGATCTGTTGCCTCGAGGAAGAAATTATAGCGTGGAGGTGGAGTCCCATCTTGTAAGTAAAAAGTTTGAACTGATACTGGAGAGTAAAGTTAGACTCTCTCTGCACTATCAATGGCATCACCTAATAGAATGCTGCAATACTTAGTAAGTATTCTGCTGACTTTTCTAGACTTAGAATTATAATTAGCAAATCTAATAGAATTATCAATGTTTTATACTTTGTCGAAGGCATAAATAGTACAATGCCTGTCCTTGGTCTTAGTTGTATTTTATCAATTGCTTGTTTGCGTATTTTTACAAGGAAGCCCCTTTGCTTAAAAAACTCCGCAAAACATTTTTTCCTCTTTCTAATAGACTGCTGGGGCAGTGTACTTTCATTTTGCCCTCAATTGCTTGTCATAGGGAAGACCCAATTTAAAACTAATAGGATGTTGACTCCGGTAAGAAGAACACTTGTGCCAGCTGTTAATTTGTGAAATGCATGTTTCCAATTTGTTGCATTTCACTTTAATTTGAATGTCAAAGAAATCAATTATCTCATTGCTAATACAGAAGGTAAATGCCAAATTCAAATCATGTCTTAATCTTTGGATAAAGGATTCTTTTAAATGTGTGTCCAAATCCCCAAACAAATCATCAGTGTAGCAGATCCAAAGTATAACAAGATTTATAAACCCTAATTTTCTGTTTAGCAGACCGCCTGCTCCTCCCTACAGCTCATAAACAAAATTTGCATAGCTGGGGTCAAAGCTGGTGTCCATTGCTGCAGAGTGCTGTTTATTGTGGAGAGTGGCCATGACTCATGAGAGGTGAAGTCTTGAGTGAGTCAAGATGCCCCTCCCCTCTAACAGCAATGGTAAAAAATAGCATAGCTGTCTGTTCATCTGCATATATGGTTTATGCCATCACATTTTATATTGTGCTTTTGTTTTCTTAAAAAGGTATTTACCAAAGCCAGGAGGCAATGGTTTAAATGTGTGCAATAAGGTAAATTCACATTGATGAGGTCATCTGACTATTAGGAGAGTTGTTTCTCAGTTTTAAATAATTGTTAACACAGCCTGTGAGACAGTAAAGAGTATTTTTCTCATTTCAATTTTCTATACTGTGGAAATCAGCTAGAAGTTGACCTTTGCCCTTTAATAATAAGTGTCTGAATAAGTTTTTAGTGGTACAGTAGCTTTACCTCAGAATTATTATTGGGACACATTTATTTTCACTGTTGTGGCCACTAAGATGGACATTATTGTACAGAAAAGATAGGAGAAGTGGAGATCTCAGGCTGCAGGTTAGTGTATCATATTTTATGGTGTGTGAAATAGCATTCCGGGAGTACCACTTTACATACTCTAAAATGCTTTATGCGAATATTGTCTTTAGTTACCATATCCTATTGAGCAACATGCGAGCAAAATGGGGAGAGAGTGACAGGTTTTATAAGAGGAGTTTGTTAACAATTTGTCAATACTGATGTAAATGTCTCTAGCGGAGTTTCCCACATTGCCACAATTCTGCTGTCACAATATTCACCACTGCACAGCAGTGTCACAAATGTGTAAATATAAGGAAAAGCTACATTGGCATGGTGGATTATCCATTGTCACCAGTGGCAGTGATGATATTTCCTAAACCAGGCCCAGTGACCCAAGTTCCAAACCACCAAGTGAAACAGTTAAACAGTCAGAAATGAATCAGGCAATAACTTAACTCTAACTCACGGGCACCCAGACACTGCCAGTCTTTAATTGAACTTGTTTGTGTTGCTGTCCCCAGGGCAGACAGCAGAAGGCGGCTACACTTTTGCAGGCTTCAACAGACAGGTTAGTATGCAGGAAAGCACAGACATCATAGTCTGCTGTTGTGATTCAGTTTAAAAAGGGTAGTCCCTTCACTCCTGAGTTCAAGCCACTAAACCACCACAGCCCAGATCATGTCTTCAAATCACAAACTACCATCTCCTGTAAAATACACGCAAAACGGTATGACTAAAAGGTTAATTGCTAGGAACTACAGTGATGTACGTGTGCACGAAAGGAAGCACATGATGGTACCATCGTTCTGAAAAATATAACATAAGATGACAAAATATATTCCCTCCTATGGAACGCTAAACTTTGAAAAATGTAAAGCTGACAATTTTATTTTAAAATATAATTATAGCATTTTTATGTTAATTGATGCAATGTTTAGGGAGGTTTAACTCTGGGAGTTAACAGGCCCCTCAGTACTTAATTTGTGCTAGCAGTTGCAGGTGGTGGGCACTAGCAGTTTTGGGACTGAGACTTAATTTCCATCATTAGACTTTGATAAATGAAGAAGGAAGTATGGGAAAACAGTGACAAAGGAAAAAAAGCAGGAATGGAAAAGAACCCCAAAAAGTGAGCTAAAGAGATAGGAAGTACAGGGTAATGGAAGAAAAAGACATGAGGGGAATTATGGCTAGAGAGCCTTGGAAGTCAGCAACAATAGTATTCGGCAGCTTTGGCAGCTGGCTGCAGAGAAAACAATCTGGGCCCCTGCAGCAAGTCCCTTCACTGTTTTACAGGGAAAGAGCCGGAAAGTGCCGTATTTGAGGCAATACGGTGCATTTCTGCCTTTTCCTCTGCACTGGTGCCTTTTGGCAGATAGATTTCTTTTGTGCAGGAAGGGGCACCTTCCTGCACAAAAACAACCCTGAGAGGCGTTTTCCTCTATCTATTTGTGCTGCAAAATGTAGCACACATAGAAAGAGGAAGTAACGAGGAGAAATAAAGATATTTCTTCTTGTCACGCCTCTCCTGTGAAGGAGTATCTTTTTGGCGCATTCACAGGTTTACCGGTTCTGTAAATCTGGGAATGCATCACAAATAATGGGAGTTGCGTGGGGACACCCATGATACGCCATTGGAACGCTATCCAAGGGCAGAGTAAGGTAACGCAGCGATTTGCACTGCGTTCATTGCTTTACTCCACCTTTATGGAGCCACTCATGGCCATGCCCAGTGGCTTTTCAGGGCTTCATAAACCTCCCGAAGGTTTGCGTCCTTCTTTCACCACGTTGCCCTATTATGTTTTCACAAATTCAGCACTGCAGCCCATCACACCTTGTAGCTGGTGTTGTGTGATCCTACGAGATCAAGCATATGTTCTCAGGCATGCTAGTGTGTCTCAGAAAACATGTGTTTATCGCACTATAAATCTGTCACGATGGCTCAGCAGGTATGACTGATCCCCCAGTCGTGACTGAGATAAACCTGCCCATTTTCCAGCGACCTGTAATCTTCCATGTGACCTTTTCTTTGATTACATCAATGCAAGCACGTTTCTCTGAGTGCCGGATGAAATAAAAGCTATAGTGAGTGTCACAGAAGAAGTTGCCATCGGTTTATTTTCAGCACAAGGGGCGTGCGTGGCAGTGACGTGCTGTCATTGTAAGAGGCCTACTCCGGCTCTTCACAGCATGTTTTACATGCGGGCTTCATGTTCTGACTGACTGTGGGATATCATTCAGTTTTCCGTATGTTAAGATTTGAGCGTGTAAGAAAGAAATAATGAAGAGCTGTTCGTTTACATTTAAAGTGAACGAGGAAACTAATTATAGTACTGGGGGTCATTTCAAATGATTGGCACTTTGCAGTGCAGTAAATAAGTTAGGCCACTGGGAGAGAAAGAATATTCAGATGTTTTTGCCTTATGAGTATATTTTAACCGAAAACATGGAGAAATAGTGGGCAGGGAAGGAGTCGATTTTCTAAAGAGTTTACAAGCCGAATATCCGTATTGACCAAATTTGCATCCCAGGATTTTTTGAGTGACCCTTGACTGAGGTTTACTACAAAACATATATCTCCTCCACAGGTGCAGGGAGAAGTGGGAATCAATGAATAGAAAATAGAGTTTTTTTTTTTATACTAATAACTATAATAATGTGGGGGGCATATCAGCAACAACCGGCGATAATTATCGCTAAGCGCACTTAGCGCTAGGATAATTATCGCCGGCTAGCGTGGATTTTTTTCGCTGAGATAGCGTGCTATTAGCAACGCTTTTCTCCTCAGCGATAAAAATCCTAGCGCTAACTGCCTAATGTGAGATTATCGCTGGAAACCAAGCGATAATCTCACAAAATGTGGCGTAAGCTTGTTGATAGGGACTCACAAACTTAGCCATGATATCCACCTTCCATAGGATATCATGGCTAAGTCAGTCCTGAAGCAGGTGTGAGGAAAGTAGCGATAACTGGGGATATTGCTACTTTTCCTGCCGCTATACTTCATAGCGTTGGGCTTGATGATAGGAGAAAAGTCGCTTAGCGACATTTCTCCTGTCATGTCAGGTCCGGAACGCCCACTTTGCATCTCATTAGAGATGCAAAGCTGGGCGTTAAGAATAGGTGCGCTAATGCAAGGTTTCACGCGTTAGCGTGACCTTGCTAATTAGGCGATAAAATTATCGCCGCTTTTCGGCCGAAAACAGCTGCAAAAACAGCGATAATTTTCTATCGCCGTCTTGTAAATATGCCCCTGAGTTCGGCAAAACATCTTTAATAATTTATATTTAGCTCAGTGGAGACTATTGTAACGCGGAAAACTACTGAAGATTTTGAAATCTGAGGGGAAGGTTACCAAATTTAAAAAATGCAAAGCACTTTTTGTTGGTCTTCCCAGCTAAACCGAGACGTCAAGACAGGGTCAGGTGCGAGTGAATCCACGTGACCTTAAGGTCGGAGTTGACTCTCGAGTCAAAGCGTTGCGTTTGTGCTTAGGTCACCAGGAGCTATGTTCAACCCAACATTGTTTGTCTTGATGTAGCACACAGGAATGGCTCCACAATGCTGAAGGTTTTTTTTCCTGTGTCAAGCGTGATATTAAAAGGCGATGAGGCAAGGATAGTCTCCTCTTTCCTGGATTGATAGTGCCGCTTTTTCCCGCACCCTCAGATGCCGGTTTATGGGACCGAATTTATGGACCATACCATTATAACACCAACCAGTTCTGCAGCACTGAGCTTCCCCTATAACCAGCAGACAGACTACCTAAATATTGGTATTCCAGGTGCTAGGAAACTCCTCTGCTAGCTTACTATCAACAGTTCAAAGGTCATGCAGGTTTGTGTATGTGCTTCTAAATCTACTCTCTGCGGTTGGGCATTTCAGTCTAGCCATAATGTTTTAGAGCTTCCAGGGCATTTGCCTGTTGACATTAGTCCTAAATTAGATTTTGGTTTGCCTGTAATTACAGACTTATCCTCATCCTGCACGGCTGCCCACTACCATTGTACCATGCTTTCAACTGTCTAAGCTGTTCTTGGTCAAAGATGGTGCCTATATTGACATAACTTCTATAAAACAGTCAAACACATGCACTGTAACTCAAATTGGCTAAGTTTAAAATCCAGGCTCTTTCTTAGCTCCTGTTCAGTTTGACTTTGTAGTTTGATCTCTGGATGACATCTAGATCCCAAGTGCCTGGCACCGCTTTAACCAAACTGTCAGAAAAACTCTGGCTGCATTCTCACAGTTGAGGGCAGAAGCAATGTCATCACAACTGGACTTTGGATCATTTGGGATTCAAAGATTTCCATAAGTGTGGATTTGAATTGGGTATCTCTGGACGGTGGCCGTGTAATACGAGAACAGCTGTATTATCCTTTTGCTCCTCTGAAGTTGGGTGTCTCAGGTGTGACCACATGCACACGTTGTCTATTCATTCCCCTTCCAAAGAAAAGCATTCGGCTTGTGGTAGATCTGTTCTCAATGAAACTGGGTGATGACCACAGGTGCAGAGAGAGGGGCACTGACTTGTTGTGTGCAAGCAATGCCAACCAAAGCAAATTGACCCAGGATGATGTCCCATGACAGTACTATTGGTTCTGGTTTAACCTTCCTGGTCTGCTTTTGTTAGTGGTCTAATACTGGAGGACAGAATTGCAGAGATTTGCAAACAATAGCAGAAGGCCTCACAGACGTGAAAGGTAAATTGTGACTCTCCATCCTCTGAACTGTATAGAGCCCAAAGAACCTTACTAGATTCTGTACAGAGAGGGAACAACGTGATTCACCCCTGCCAGACTTCACTCCATAGCAAAGATGGCTGCAGGATGGAGCTATCTGATAGTGAAATGGGACTGGCTCACAATCGCACCCCAGAGAAGATAGACGCATCTGACTGTGAAGCAAACTGTTGCTCAATCGTAGATTTAACACCACCAGCGCCTTTTATACATTTTCCTTCAAAGTTCTAGAAAAATCCTCTTCTTCTTGTGATCAGATGAATGTAAAATCATTTTTAACCATCTTGTAATAGGCATTAGCAGATTGGAAAACTGATCAATGATGTGCACGTTCCAGAGCACATTACCTGTTGTGAGCAAAAATTGGGATGAGTCAATCCAACAAGGTCTGCACCTTTTTGAGGTCCATGGAAATACTGTCTAGGATTAAACTAAAGACCAAAAGAGTAATTGTATAATGTGGTATTCAAAGTTGTTTAAGTTTGCTTATGAATGTTGTTCTCATGGCCTTACAAGAAAGGTGTCTTACTTTACAAAGTCACAACATTTATGTGGTCCAAGAGAATAGGAATCTTAATCAGCGAGGACATGTTGTGTGCTGCTACATTGCTTAAGACCTTATGATCCATACATGCCCTGCCTTAGCCCCCTCTAACATATGAGGCACAGAATAAGCTGCAGTCAACTAGTTCAAGTCACGGATAAACCAGCCTGTCAGGTATTTTTCATTGTAGTCAGTAAGCCCCTGACAACAGGTCTATATCTTGTTTTCGAAGGCTGTACATGTTGGTAACATTGGTAGTATTTCCAAAATAAGCACATCCCAAAATGCTCTTTGTTTAGTAGGCAAGCTGACATCTTGTTCCACTCCACCAGTGTAATCACTGGATGTTTACCCTGGGGTGAAATACATAACTGAAACTACATGTTCTTGCTAGGCCACTCGAAGCAACATTCTGTCCACCAGCCTTGTAGATGGGTGCCGCGCGCAAGTTGAACAAACATGATGGACGCCATTAAGCAGTGACAATGGTTAATCTACCACACAGATATCCCTGGCAGGAGATGGAAATCTTTAGCTGGCTGGCTGCAATCCACCAGGGGAACAGAGGCCAGGGCCTCTGCTGAGATAGCAAGTTGAGAGGCCGCCCACTGAGGTATAAATGATCCCAAAGTGCTTTACAGATGAGAGAGTCAAAATATTCCAAAATGAACTCTGATTTATAAGATGAAGACAGAACTGGAGTGCTTATTTCTGCACTTCGGGACTATTTCCTCAGGGAGCATAGTAATGGCTTGGGTAGTTGCCTTTGCTTGGGTTTACCATTCTCTGCTTGTACATTTTAAGTGGCCTTTTCCTAAACACTGGCAACTCTAACACTGGGGTAAACCCTATGTCAAAATGTTAGTAGTGACCCCTGAATCTGAATCTAGTTAGCTTCAGTTGGAGTTTTGCAATCACTTTTAAAGTGACAAAGCGAGAAGTGCTACTGATTTCCATATGGTGACACCATGCCGTTGAGTGATCACTGCCTCATAATAAAGGTCCAGAAGAAGACCCTTTGTTTGGGCAGAGGTAACTAATTCACTGGTGACACCTGCTTAGTTGGACAATGACCTACAAGGTAGGTTATTTTCCTGTAACATTTGAACAAAGGGCTGGAGCACGTCCTTTAGTAGATAAAAGACATATTTGTTTTCTTGAGTGGAGCCAAGACTGATGTTGGTTCAAGGTAAAGTTAATCTGGACTTACTCCCCTTCAAGAAGACTTCTATCGTAGGAGAGCTCCCACTGAACACTCAGAAAACAAAGAACATGGAAGTTCAATTTGACAGTGAGCACTACTTAATTCTACAAGTCAAAGCTGTGGTTTTCATCATTTACAAAGTCTACTAGTGAAATGGGCTGGACAGGTGTGTGCACGAGCACTCCTGTAGACACACATCATAACCCTGTGCTTAGTGACTGCGTGTCTGACCACCCAAGAAACATTGAAATAAAAGATGCATGAGGGAAGGATACATAGGTTTCCTGCTCTGAAATCCTCTGAAATCAGTCCTGAAGGATGAACCAAACTTCATGCACTTCAAGCCTTAAAACTGAGCTAGTTTGGACAACCTCCAACAGATTTTCTTGCATATGTGGGCTATAAGGGAGGAATTTCAGACGGTGGCCTATTTTTCATGATTAGGCTTTAACTTTCACCTCCTTACTACATACAGATGCTGTAATAACCATAGCACTCTTAAATGACCACAAGACGCAATGGAGAACTCAACAAAATGTGCAAATAAATAAATAATTAATGTTCTCTGGGACAATTTATATTTTTCCTGATCTGGACTGCCATGCCTTTTTAAGTGGTCTCAGGAGGAAAAATCTGTGTTAGAACATCCTCTCTGCATAGGGTGGGTCTTCTGAAGATGAGAATCTAGTGGCCCTGAGACTAATGGACCATTGACTAAGTTATTCTGAAAATGTAGCCACCTTCTTCTCTGCTGTCAGAAACCTGGTGGATCCACATCTCTAAATGAGGCAAAGGAACTGCGAGTGCAGTATATCAAAAAATATCACAAGTTTACAGTGATATCTGCATTTGCCACCCTCTGAATGAGACTCCAAGTTTCTCTCAAGCCATGTCATTAGGATGCAGCTTTTCACAAGTTGATCTATGAAACTTTCACTTCCATACCTACCTCTAAATTCATACGGAAATCGAACACTAACAAGAAATGTCATACTATGCTTCTATCCCAAGCTTTTCATAATAAAAACAGTGCTCCAGATGTGAGACTTTACTTAGTTTACAGAACAGAAAAAGCCTGAACTGCAGCCATATTAACTACATTTCTGGCAGAAATATGAGGTTCTGTTCTACAAATGGTATGTCTGTAGTTTTTGGCGCACGGCACACCAGCTTCCATGAGAACCCAGAACAACCATACCCTTTTTGGAAAGTAGATGCCCTAAAAATATATTGAGGGTGATCCATTACTGGCCCAACCTTCTTACCTTTATTATCCGGTGGACCGTTTCCACTAACTGAGTGGTAAAGGGAGTTAGCATTTCATCAATCAATCAAACAGCACAACTCATTTAGCTACACAATAAGGACCTGGAATTAGTGACTTTAGTGAAGAAGGTTTATTACAAATTAGCAGTCAGGTTAAGGTAAACAAATCTCAATACCATGCTGTGAAATTACAGAATAACAACTGGATAACCTACGAAGTTCAGTTGTACCAGTATAAGGAAAACAAGAAGTTCAGTCACAGCAATACAAAAGATCAATTACAGAATTTGATGCTCAGAAAATAGTTTCTAATTCTCTCTTCTATACATGGATGAAGTCTAAATACATCTAAAATAAAGTCTAAACTAAGGAGGATGGTATAAAACCTAAAGAGGTCTAAAAAAATCAGAGAAATTCAGAAAATAGAAAACTGCGGGGAAGTACGGGAAGGTGGCAGCATTTCAGAAGCTCGGTCAAGAGTATTCCTGGGACAGGGAAATAAGTGGTAGTCTAAGCCATACTAAGCAAGTGTCAAAGAAGATAAGTATAGAGGTCTATACCTCTCAAAGTCCAAAGAAAAGTGCTACATCCTCAGACAGTGTGAACACCAGGTATTTCTACCAGAATCTCCAAAATTACACCCCTCTGTTTGCATCACCAGGAGCTCCATTGTCCTTTCCATTCTCACGTTGTGAGCCGAAACATTAGTGATTTCTCCCAGGCCAGACATGGGAAAGGTGTTGTCCTTGATTGCCTGGGACTCTTTGCAACAGTGCTGAATGGAAACCTTCAGTTAATGCCCTGGCTCTCCATGTTCCTTGTCAAGGTACATTTCTCAGGTCCTCTCTCTCTATTACTAGTACGGTGTTGTATCTATTCTTAAACTAACAAACCATGTGAATGTACCTGCAAGAAAAAGATACATAAGCAGAAAATGGAAAACAGCATTTCATGCAGAAAAAAATACAGGCCTAGACAGGACAAGTTAATGTATTAAATCAATGGTTCACATTTAATTCCTTCGGTGCTCACGAAGGCCGGGAGCCGTCATGAGTCACAGTGGGGCTGTGCTCATGACGGCTCCCGGCCGTCGTGACACCCACCCACGGGGGAAGTGCTGGCGCTCCCCCGTGGGACATCGATCATGATGCCTGCACCGGGGAAGGCAGGGGAAGCCCTTCCCCTGCCTCACCCCGCACTTCCCCTCCACATCAACAATGACGTCAGCGCATAAGGCGCGCTGAAGTCATTGAGGGCTTCCCAAAGCCATTTGCTTCCAGTGCGTCGGGAAACAAAGAGGTGAGTTTCTCGCCATGGAGGGTGGGGGGTATTTTTTAAAAGGCATCGAAAGAAAGGAAAGGGTTTTCCTTTCCTCCGATGTCTTTTTAAAAAGCATTCCTGCTGCACGATCTCGCCTGGGGCGCAATCGTGCAGCCGGAATGCTTTTTTATTTTTTATTGAAGCCCAAATTGTGTCGGGGAGCGGCCCCTTGGGCAAGGGTCGCTCCCCTTGGGGGAGAAACATATGTAGTTGGGTCTGCCCCACTTGGGGGGGGGGGGGCAGATCATTATTAATTTATGTAAAAAAAGGTTTGTGCGCCCCCACTGGGTCACCAGGGTTTTTATTATTTTTTTGAATGCCCAAATTGTGTCGGGGAGCGGCCCTTTGGGCAAGGATCGCTCCCCTTGGGGGAGCAATTTGTTTAGGTGGGTCTGCCCCCTGTGTCCACTAGGCCACCAGCGATTTAACAAAAAATTAAATTATGTTTTTGGGGAGCGTCCCCTTAGGCAAGGGTCGCTCCCCTTTGGGGATCTTTTATTTTGGCCATTTCTGCCCCCTTTGGGAGCTGATCGGCCTTGTGAGTCTAGGCCCATCCGCCCCCAAGGGGGGCAGAAGCCATTAAACTCCAGGGATTGTTTTAGTGTTGTTGGGGAGCGGCCCCTTGGGCAAGCGTCACTCCCCTTTATCGGGTATTTATTGCGGTCATTTGGCAGATCGGCCATATGTTTTCAGGCCCATCTGTCCCCTAGGGGGGCAGAAGCCAGTAGACACCAGGGCTTTTCAAATGTTGGTGTTGGGGAGTGACCCCTTGGGCAAGGGTCACTCCCCGTTTATGAGGGTGAATTATTTTGCTGTTTCTGCTCCCTGTGGGGGCAGATCGGCCTTATTCTTTTAGGCCCACCTACCACCTTTGCTTGGCTGGTGGATAGTATGAGGACTAGTGCATTATTTGCATATGTGATTGTAATGTTTTATTTCTCCTTTTTATTCTAGTGTAAAGCTTTTGATTCCTGTTTGTGGTTTCGGCAGTGGTTGTTCTGCAGTTTTGCGTAGTTGCATTTTTTTGGTAAGAAAAACTTTTTTGTTGTATTTACTCCAAATGAGTATTATTGTCATGCATGAATGAATTGTTTTGTAAGTGGTGTCATAATGGCAGCATATTTAGTTAGTATTTTGAGCATGAAATTCTTTACGATGTGTTTTGCATTCTCCTTTGTCTAATTTTCTTTTCTTTTTCTTTTTTAGTGGGATATTGTTGATCCTTACTGTGTCTGTGCAGAGTAGGTGGTGGTGAGTCTAGCTGCTTCTGGCAAGTTTGTAGTATATAGGTCTTTTTGATAAAGACGCATTTTGTCTATTACTTATTTTACAAAGTGTTTGTTGTTGTTGACTTGTTTGACAAGTTACCTTTATTAGTAAGGATTATGGCTAGCCGTAGAATGACTGCTCAGCAGGTTGTTGGTATGCTGCTTGAATCTTCCTCTGAGCAGGATTATGAGACTGACAGTGCGCCTGAGGGAGAGGAGGGAGGGGAAGATTCAGGCAGTGAGTTTTCTGTCCACATGAAATCATCGGATGATGACGATACTCTCAGTGCGGATGAAGGTACTCTCAGTGCGGATGAAGTGCCTGTTTTAGAGGGGAACACTGATGTGCCGATGGTGCAGCAAGAGACATCGGGCTGCAAGGTTTCCTACTGGAAGTGATGGACTCTGGGTTGATCCAAACATGGTGCAGCCGGTGTTGCCTGCCTTTAGTGTGGATGCAGGGTGTAGAGTGGATTGCAAATTTATTTTGCCTATACAGTTCTTTCAGTTGTTTATGGATGATGTATTTTTGGCTGAGATTGTTGAGCAGACTAATTTGTATGCTGAACAGTTTTTGAGGGACCACAGTGCCACACTTAAGCCCCACTCTAGAGCTACCCGGTGGACTCCCACAAATCTGGATGAGATGAAGATGTTTTTGGGTTTGACGTTTTTGATGGGCTTGATAAGGAAGCCGTCGATGGCTTCATATTGGTCTACCAGTCCCTTGATGGCAACGGCCATATTTCCTGCGATTATGACCCGTGATAGGTATTTACTTTTGCTTCGGATGCTGCCTTTTGTTGATAATACTTTGGTGTTGCCAAGAGATCACCCTGACCGTCTTTTTAAGATTCGGCCTGTTCTTGATAACTTTGTAGATCGATTTTCAGAGATCTATTCTCCAGGGAAAGAAATATCTATTGATGAGTCTTTGGTCCTTTTCAAGGGACGTTTGGTTTTTAGGCAGTACATCCCTAGCAAGAGGACACGTTATGGAATTAAGCTGTATATGTTGTCTGAGAGTAGGACAGGATATGTTTTTAATTTCCGTGTGTACATTGGTAGGGATTCCACTATTGACCCCCCTAGTTGTCCGTCCACTTTTGTAGTTTCAGAGAAAATTATGTGGGATCTTGCTAGAGGACTGTTTAACAGAGGCCACCATTTGTACCTTGATAACTTCTACACTGCTGTGCAATTGTTTAAGGAATTGTTCAAAGTGGACACTTTTGCTTGTGGCACAATCCGCTCTAACCATAAAGGTTATCCAAAAGAGCTTGTTTCCCAAAAACTTCAAAGGGGACAGTGCAGTTCCTTGCGTAGTGATGAACTACTAGCTGTGAAATTTGTGGACAGGAGGGATGTGTACATGCTGACTACCATCCATGATGAGAGTACTTCACCTGTGGTTGTTTGGGGTCAGTTTGCTGAAGTACGCAAACCTGTGTGCATTTTAGACTACAATAAGCACATAGGTGGTGTTGATAGAGTAGATCAGAGGTTGGAACCTTACACTGCTATTTGTAAGGCGTACATTTGGTACAAAAAGTTGGCCATCCATCTCTTCAATTTAGCAACTTTCAATGCTTTTGTTGTATACAAGGAGTGTTCTCCTGAGTCAAAGTTGACTTTTGTTCAGTTTCAGCAGTCTGTGATAGGCAGCCCTGTTGTTGTGGAACAGGCAAGTGTTCCTAGAGTTGGAGTGGTAGAGGATGTGGCTAGATTGAATGATCACCACTTTCCTTATTTAATTCCTCCCACACCCAAAAAAACCAATCCCTGTAAAAGATGTAGAGTCTGCTCGCAAAGAGGTGTGCGGAAGGAGAGTCGTATGCACTGTGCAGATTGTCCTTCTAATCCTGGGCTGTGTGTGCCCTCATGTTTCAGATTGCATCACACTAAAAAGAGTTTTTGGGAGCAACCGTGAGTCTAATAGTGTACTGCCTGGTCTGTATGGTTTGATATAGTTGTTCAGTTTCACGTTTGGCAATAGAATGATGTCTTTAGTTACTGCTGTTGTTTTTGTAGTTATAGTTTGGTATCTAGTTGCAATTGGTTTGTGGTTTCTTTCTTGTTTAAAACATTTTTATGACGGTGTGCATGGACTGGCGGTTGGCTGGCGATGAGTGGACTGGCGCTTGGTTGGCAGTGTGTGTGGCTGGCGCTAGGCTGGCGGTGTGCGTGGACAGGCACTTGGCTGGCGGTGAGTGGACTGGCGCTTGCCTGGCAGTGTGTGTGGACTGGTGCTTGGCTGGCGGTGAGTAGGCTGGCACTTGGCTGGTGGTGTGCGTGGATTGGCGCTTGGCTGGTGTTGTGTTTGGACTGGCGCTTGGCTGGTGGTGGGTTTGGACTGGCGCTTGGCTGGCGGTGTGTTTGAACTGGTGCTTGGCTGGCGGTGTGTTTGGACTGGCCCTCGGCTGGCGGTGTACGTGGACTGACGCTTGGCTGGTGGTATGTGAGTAGTGACTAGCTGCTGGTCACTACACACACTGCTAGCTAAACGCCACTCCACGTAATCCGTGAGCAGGTGTGGTTGCTGTGTCAGGAATGTGGGTGTGTGAAAATGATGGGCCCTTGAATGGCGCTGTCTGCTGGTGTGAGTGTTGTAATGTGCTGGGCCCGCGGCTGGCGGTGTGAATGGTTTTGTATGTGTCACACATATGAAAGGTGTATGAATGGCCTGTGAAGAGGTCGGTGCCTTGTCGTGGTTTTACAGCTCATGAGCTGTGAGTCCATGGTTCAGTTTCTCGTCCTTTCAATTATTAACAGTGCATTTCTTTTTTGTGAAATCTCTGGTTAATACAACTATATATACTGAACCATCGCTCACCCTCGTTCCAAATCCAACCAGTATGTATGTGTGCTTGAGGAATAGGTGGTTGTGTAGAATTTTTTTTCTTTTCTGTTTTTCTCAAGCAGGGTGTACCTTGTCCCTTTTTGTGAATGTTGTAATGTGTTCGTTTTGTGCCGGGTGGTGTGAACGGTCTTTTGTGTATCATGTATGAAAGGTGTGTGAATGGCATGTAAAGCGGTTGGTGCCTTGACGTGGCTTTACAGCTCACGAGCTGCGAGTCATTGGTTCCGTTTTTTGTCCTTTCAATTATTGACAGTGCATTTCATTTTTGTAAAATCTCTTGTTAATAAAGTTTTATATACTGAACCATCACTCGCCCTCGTGCCAAATCCAACCAGTATGTGTGTGTGCTTGAGGAATTGATGGCTGTGCAGTAATCTTTGTCTTTTTAGTCTCTCTGCGAAGGTGTACATTTCATCCAAGAATAACCTACTAACTGTACATTTTGTCGTGAACTAAACACCCATGGGAGTACATGGTGATATCTCTCTTGTGGATCCCAACAAGTTATCTTACCCATAATGTCCTGCAAACCTCAAAATGTGACTGTTTCATTTTCCTTGCATTATTGAGCTCAAATTTTCACGCTACGGAAAGTAACACCACATTTCCAACCCCCCAGCATTTCTCAAAGTATCCCAATAGAAATGGTACCTCACTTTTTTGGGTGGGTCAAGTACCCGTGGCAGGGAAGGGACCAAATCCTATTGATGTGACATCAAAATTACCTATCACAAACCAACCTGGTTTTGCAAGGGGGGTCCCATGAGTTTTTGGCCCGGGGCTCGGCCGCCATCTAGGGATACCTACCAAACCCACACATTTCTGGAAAGTAGACATATGTGGGAGTCCAGCGAGGTATGGCTTGTGTGGGTCCCCCAACATTCTCCTACCCAGAATCCCCTGCAAACCTCAAATTTTGATGAAAAAATCACTTTTTTCTCAAATTTCTGTGTGGGAAAGTTATGGAATCAGCGTGGATCCACATATGTCCTCCCACCCAGCATTCCCCCAGGTCTCCCTATAAAAATGGTACCTCACTTGGGTGGGTGGGTCAAGGACCCGCAACAGGCAAGGGCCCAAGACCTATTGAGATGACATCAAAATTACCTATCACAAACCAACCTGGTTTTGCAAAGGGGTCCCTTGAGTTTTTGGCCCTGGGCTCGGCAGTCATCCAGGGAAACCTACCAAACTCCCACATTTCTGAAAACTAGACACCCGGGGGTGTCCAGCGAGGTATGGCTTGCGTGGGTCCCCCAACATTCTCCTACCCAGAATCCCCTGAAAACCTAACATTTTGCTGGAAAAACCACAATTTCCCCACATTTCTGTCCAACCCCAAAATGTTCTCCTTAGTGTCCCGAGTAAAATGGTGCCTCACTTGTGTGGCTGTCCAATGCAGTATTGGCTAAAAATGACTTTTTTAAAAATGTAGCGCTTAGAATTCTCGGTGCTATACCCTTATTCCCTATGTTTTGGGCTCTTCCCAGTCACAGGCCCTTGCCCCACCCACACAAGTGAGGTATCATTTTACTCAGGAGACTCAGGGGAATGCTGTGGGGTAGGACATTTGTGCCTGCACGGTGATTCCACACAAAAAAATTGTGGAAAATGTGTTTTTTTCAGCTAAATTTGAGATTTGCATGGCATTCTGGATAGGAAAACGTTGGGGGATCCATGCAACCCATACCTCATTGGAATCCCCCGGGTGTCTAGTTTTCAGAAATGGTTGAGTTTGGTACTTTCCCAAGATGACCGCCAATTCCGGGGCCAAAATCTCAGGTGACCCCCCCAAAACCAGGTAGTTTTCTTATAGGTAAATTTGAAGTCTCCACAGTACAATTTAGGCCATTTCCTGTTGCAGCCACTATGCCTACCCACACAAGTGAGGTACCATTTTTATCGGGAGACCTGGAGGAATGCTGGGCGGGAGGAAATTTGTGGATCCACACAGATTCCAGAACTTTCCACCACAGAAATGTTGGGAAAATTTGTTTTTTTCAGCAAAATTTGAGGTTTTCAGGCGATTCTGGGTAGGAAAATGTTTGGGGGACCCATGCAAGCCATACCTCGCTGGACTTCCCCGGGTGTCTAGTTTTCAGAAATGTGTGGGTTGGGTAGGTTTCCCTTGATGGCTGCCGAGCCCAGGGCCAAAAACTCATGGGACCCACCTTCCAAAACCAGGTTGGTTTGTGATAGGTAATTTTGATGTTGCCTCAATAGGTTTTGGGCCTTTGCCTGTCGCGGATCCTTGACCCACCCATCCAAGTGAGGTACCATTTTTATAGGGAGACCTGGGGGAATGCTGGATGGGAGGAAATATGTGGATCCACGCTGATTCCAGTACTTTCCCACACAGAAATTTGAGAAAAAAGTGATTTTTTCAGAAAAATTTGAGGTTTGCATGGGATTCTGGGTAGGAGAATGTTGGGGGACCCACGCAAGCCATACCTTTCTGGACTCCCCCAGGTGTCTAGTTTTCAGAAATGTGTGGGTTTGGTAGGTTTCTCTAGATGGCCACCGAGCCCAGGGCCAAAAACCCATGGGACCCCCTTTCAAAACCAGGTTGATTTGTGATAGGTAATTTTGATGTCGCCTCAATAGGTTTTGGGCCCTTGCCTGTCGTGGGTCCTTGACCCACCCACCCAAGTGAGGTACTATTTTTATCGGGAGACCTGGGGGAATTCTGGGTGGGAGGAAATTTGTGGATCCGCGCAGATTACAGAACATTCCACCACAGAAATGTGAGGAAAATTTGTTTTTTTGGACAATTTTTTAGGTTTGCAAGGGATTCTGGGTAACAGAACCTGGTGAGAGGCAGTCAAGTCACCCCATCCTGGATTCTTCTGGGTGTCTATTTTTCAAAAATGTATAGGTTTGCTAGGTTCCCCTAGGTGCCGGCAGAGCTAGGGTTCAAAAACTACAGCTAGGGACTTTGCCAAAAAAGGGTCACTTTTCACTGTGAAATTGAGGTGTGTCCACGTTGCGTTTTGCGCTGTTTCCTGCCACGGGCACTAGGCCTACCCACACAAGTGAGGTACCATTTTTGTCGGAAGACTTTGGGGAGAGCGTGGTGGGTGGAAATTTGTGGATCCATGCAGATTCCAGAACTTCCCACCACACAAATGTGAGGAAAATGTGTTTTTTTGACAATTTCTTAGGTTTGCAAGGGATTCTGGGTAACAGAACCTGGTGGGAACCAGTCAAGTCACCCCATCCTGGATTCCCCTGGGTGTCTAGTTTTCAAAAATGTATAGGTTTGCTAGGTTTCCCGAGGTGCCGGCAGAGCTAGGGTTCGAAAACTACAGCTAGGCACTTTGCCAAAAAAGGGTCATTTTTCATTGTGAAATTGGGGTGTACTTTGTGTTTTGTGCCATTTCCTGTCGCGGGTACTAAGCCTACCCACACAAGTGAGGTACCATTTTTCTCGGAAGACTTTGGGGGACGCGGGGTGGGTGGAAATTTGTGAATCCACGCAAATTCCAGAACTTTGCCCCACAGAAATGTGAGGAAAATGTGGGTTTTTTTTACACAATTTTAGGTTTGCAAGGGATTCTGAGTAACAGAACCTGATGATAGTTAGTCAAGTCACCCCATCCCTGATTCCCCTGGGTGTCTAGTTTTCAAGAATGTATAGGTTTGCTAGGTTTCCCTAGGTGCCGGCAGAGCTAGGGATCCAAAACTACAGCTAGGCACTTTGCAAAAAAAGGGTAATTTTTCATTGTGAAAATGTGGTGTGTTCACGTTGGGTTTTGAGACGTTTCCTGTCGTGGGCACTATGCCTACCCACACAAGTGAGGTGCCATTTATATCGGGAGGCTTAGGGTAATTCAGATTTGTAAAGCTACTGTTATTACCTATTGACTTTTGATGAATTTCTGACTTCCAAATGAAAGACATTGTGTAAAAAAGAAGTTATTTTGAAAAATGACCCATAATTCTCATGCTAGTATGAGTATTCCCGATTTCGTAAATGTGCAAATATCTACTGTTTCCAAACTCTATATTTTGTTCCCACTTCAGAAATACATAGGGGTCTTTCATACCGATTTTTCCATGAACACATTTTCCCACAATAATTGCTATATACCCGGTACGTAATAAAAAGCCATTGCAAATTGCTGCTCAGTTTTTGGCTCTGGGTTCGTCGGGCTCGTGGTGAACCTACAAGTCCTATATATCCCTACAACCAGTAAGGTCCAGCGGATGTAACAGTATATTGCTTTCAAACAGCTGTCATAATTAGAAGAAGTTACAGGTGAAAACGTTGTCACAAAAGCCTGTTTTTTTCAACTCATTTTCAATTGCTCCTATATTTAACTGTTAGTTTCTATAAAGAAACCTTAATGGAACTACACAAATGACCCCTTGCTGAATTCAGAATTTTGTCTACTTTTCTAAAATGTATAGCGTTCCAGGATGCATTATTGCTTTCATACCCATTTCTACCATTAACTGGAAAGAGGTTGTAAGCACAAAAAATAGCAAAAATAGGCAATGTACCAGAAAAATGCCAAAACTGTGCAAAAAATGTTGGGGTTCTGGCAAAAGTCTGCCATTCCTTTAAAGCTGGGAAAGTGGTGATTTCAGCCCCACAAACTCTTTTTTGATCCCATTTGCAGGGTAAAATCCAGACGCTTTCATTTGCAGCACTTTTCCCCATTTTTCCCCCCAAAAACTTAATTTAGCTGTATTTTGGCTAATTTCTGGGACCCCTACAGGGGAATCCACAAACCCTGGGTACCTTTAGAATTCCCATGATGTTGGAAGAAAAGGACGGAAATTTGGCGTGGGTACCTTATGTGATAAAAAAGTTACAGGGGCCTAAGCGCACTAGCCCAAATAGCCACAAAAAGGCTTAGCACAGGGGGGGGGGGAAAGGCCTAGCAGCGAAGGGGTTAATATACTTGTGCACATTCAACCACAAATGATTGAAAACTGTCAGTACATTACATTAATGTTAAGGTTTCATAAAGGTAAAATCACTTTAAGTATGCATCTCTAAGGGCCTTATTATGACTTTGACGGTGTGACAGTGGGCCGCCATGCCAGTGCTCCGCTGCCACACCCCCTAAGCCATAATGCGACCGCCTGCCGGATTCTGACAGCAATCCAGGTCGGGTCATCCTGCGGTGGCTGGCCCACAGCAGTGCAGTGCTAATTCTCACGTGTGAGCCTTAGCAAGGCAACGCAATGAGAACGCCATTTCACGTTCCTTCAGGGCATGGACTATAAAGTTCATTCTCTGCAGGAACTTTGGCTGCATGCCTACAGGGAGCACACTGTGTGCCCCCCTGCATGCATCCCCTGGCACAGAGGCAACAGGGGGCCCTGTAGGGACCCCTTTTTTTCCTCACCGCTACACTTTTCATGGTGGGCTGACCGCCATGAAAACTGTGGTGGTGAGGAAACTCCTAATATGCTTGGCGGTGCTGCAGCGGCACCACCAGCATATCAGGGACCTCAGACCACTGCAAGACCACCAGGGATCACGGATTCCTGAAGGCAGCAGCGGTCCCATGGCGGTCCGAACACCCAACTTGTTATATCCACTGTTGGTTTGGCCGTCTATCAAACAGCCAAACTCCAAATAAGGCCCTAAATATGACTAAGAACTACATTTAAATGGAAATATGAAATATTAGTGCACAACTTAAATGAATCCCTCTGGTTTCTAAAGTAAATGCATTTTAATAGTGTGGGAGGGTTTTTATTCCATCAGCTAAACAATAATGTTGGTTAATAAGGTTAAGGCACACAGGGGAATATGTATGGGGTTTGGGCTAATTGCAATGCAGAAAGGCACCTTTCTGTGCTGCCCTACACCAAAGTGAAAGGGCGGGAATGCACCGTATGTATGCAATAGAGTGCATTGCTGTCCTTTATCCTTGTGCTGACGCCGTTTCTGCAGTTTAATGGCAACGTAGGCACCCTTGCACACTGGTGCAAGGGTGCCTCCGTTTTATGCAGGATGGTTTTAATTCAGGAAGGGATACCTTCCTATGCAAAAACAATCCTAAGAGGCATTTCCTCTTTCTATGTGTGCTGCAAGAAGAAATAAACATATTTCTCCTCCTTACGTCTTACCTCGGGAGGCATACGGATATGGCACTTTCCCATGTCTGGGGCAGTGTCAATTTCCATTGGTGTTGCATGGGGAAACCGACTGCAATGCCAATGCTTTATATTCCATTAAGTGCAAACTGGATCCAACTATTCACACGAATAATGAAACTATCCAGTAAGAGATCACCTACCAGCCAAAAGGGGGCTTAGAATGAAAGATACACAGGCCATGCTGCAATTTAAAGCACATTCGAGAAAATATACAGACAACGAATGTATTAAAAACAGGTTACCATGAAGGGCACAGAGTATAGCATTTATTCTAATGGTGCTAAGTGTCTTGCTTTGTTTCCTTCTAAAAAAATATTTTTTTTTCTCAGAGGGTTTTAAGGCAAGTGTAATGGTGTCCACCTGTGATACGTGAAAGGCAGTAAAGATGACAAACGAGGGAAATGCAGATTGTAGGGGGAAACGGGACTCCAAGGGGGAAAGAGAGGCACCAATGTATATCATTAGTCAGTTCATTTTATGAGGAAAAATTGTAATTTAGTCACGGTTGAGTGTATTCTATTTCCTTTTAGCATTCAGGGACTTTTTTCATTATCTGAGCCATTGTGCGGTAAGAGGCTCTGGTGGCCCCTGGGGCTTCAGGATCTCCTTGCTGTCAGTGGAAGGTTCCCGCCTGCTCCCTCAGTTAGCCCGCGCCTAATCCTGCACAGGATGCAGTGATACAAAATGGCTTCTAATGTCATGCTTGAAGTAATAATAGATAATATCTGCTCGGTTCTCTGCACAAAAAAATACACTGTGCAAATCTTTAGGACGTTTGCTATTCTGGCCTCTTCATTGGGTACACATATATATGTATTTATTTAAAAGTTAAGCAAATCAGGCTTACCCGGCAAGAGACTGAATGTTAGCTCCGTATAAAAAAAACTGAATTATCCCTGCGAAATGAAATGTATGGATACAAGAAGGAGGTAAAAAATGGCCATTCGCGTGTTGCAAACTACAAACCCATTTGCCACTGAACTAGCTGATGCGTTTTTCTTTAAACTGATGTTGCTAATTTTATCAAACTCACAAAGATGAAAGGCCTAGATGGCTGAGCCGAGTTTGAAATCTATGATGCAGTACGGTCTAGCTTCGCCAGCCATTCTCCTGGAAAAAGAACATTTCTGAGATGAACAATGACCTATTATTTTTTATTCTTCTCTTTACCATTTTTGGCTCACATTTGGTTATAGTCACAAAAACCCTTAGGATGAAGTGAAAATGGCTCTCTTGGAAAGAAGCGTTCCTATAGCCTATGTGATCTCTAATTCTTCTTTGCATAAATGTATTGGCCTAGGAGAAAACCTCCAAACTCAGGAGATAAAACTATTTGAAAAAACTTGTATGCTTCGAAGAACCTAGGCCTGGGCATTCTCTGAAATTGCTTGCTAAATCTGAAGAAACACATACTTTGCAACCAATTAACAGAGAGGAAGATAATGGGATGCTGATCTTGAGAGAAAGCTCCTCTCTGTCCTATGTTGTAGGGGAAATATTGGCCTGCTGTCTTTTGGTGGAAGGAGGGTAATTAGTATTGCTGAAACTAGCTACTAAATCGGTAGTGTTATAACCGGTTACTGAAGTTTTAATGGCTGGCACAACAGTTCCTAAACCCGCGGGCTTTGTAAAAATGATGTTCTTCAAACACCCTCTTTGTATATGTGAGAAAAAGCTTTGACCTATATCCCCATTTTCTTTTAAAAATGTTCGCTGAAAAAAGAAAACTTTAGCTGCCAGAGTAGTTTCAGAGTTTGGAAGTTCACACAATTTGCAACCAATCTTAAGGAACAAGACTTTGTGTCTTTCATGGGAAATAGGCACACTGGCATTATCAGTAAAATACAAAGCCCGTTAAGCAGTGTTAGACAAGACAGTCTAATGAACCCATAGACTCCTTGGATTCTTCTGCAAGTTCTAAAATCTTAGGAAATAGATCCACCACATCTAAAAGACTGCCCTGGCAGAAAGCCAAGTGTTCTCAATCACCATTTACTTTCAGACAGAGTCTTACACCTGAACCTTTAGTCCACAAGTGACCCTGCACCTCTGTGCAAGCCTTAGTCATTTCAAGGTTGAAGTACGGCAGTGCAGCCCTTTGTGGTATTGTGGTATACCTAGCTACAAGTTGGCTCCTCTTAGGTGCTCTCTGAACTCGGCTGCATGGCTCATCACAGGATCCCAAAAAAGCAACCACATGTCTCTGGATTTGAAATCCCTAAATTGGCTCCCATATGAGGCCAGGACACAACTACAAATGGCATGTAAGACCCATAAAGCCCGTCACTTCAACACCTCTCTGTACCGCGCTCAAAAACTGGAACTTGTTGGCAGTTGCAGATCCTCTAGGAGCTACAGCACATTGCTGCTAAAACCACAAAAATTCCAAAGAAAGAAAAAGTATTATCGTGCCTTCCCTGGTATTGCCCCAAGAATCTGGAACTGCCTACCCCCTAAAACCAGACTGAGTCCCTCAACAGGGTCTTTCAAAAAAGAAGTGAAAGCTTCACTGATTAATACTTTTCTGAACTAGAAATTACCCATTGTCTAGTATCATGTCAGCCTGGCTCTGTACAGGCTTCCTCTGCCAGCCTGGCGTTGCTACATCCTGTATCGTTCCTGAACATTTAATTATGATTTGCATATGGCTGGGTCCAAACTGGGGTGGCATAGTGAGCAAATGAACAATGGAGTAAGCCCAGATGTCTTGACTGGGGGTAAGTGGTTGAAAAGATTCAGCACTTCATCCATCATCTTGTTGTGTTTGCTACGTACGCCCTAGGTGGCCAGAAGGTATGCCCAGATGAGGGCCCCTTGCTCGCTGTGCCACTGGATTCGAGCTAGCCTGGCTGATGAGTAGTGATATACCAAAACTGGTCCCAGGAGGCTTGTTTCCGGTTCAGGGAGGACCTCACCTGGCAGCTCGGGCTAGATTGTTACCATGAGGAGCAGGGTCAAGACTGATTTGCATATGGCTGGATCCAAACTTGGGGAGCATGGGGAGCAAAATGCGATGGATTAAACGCAGATCTCTTGACTGGAGGTGAGTGGTTGAAAGTTTCAGCACTTCGTCCATCATCTTATTGTGTATCTGTCGCAACCATGTTGTTGTTTGGCCTTACTTCTCTCCTTCTCTTTTGTTCATGACTATTTGTAAGCACGCTGATACCCTCTTGGGTCATATTCGTGCTACATAAAACTTTAGAAATAAATAAAAATAAATATGATGAAAAGGTACCCATTCTAGAATGTAATACAAGGGCAGCTGTGGAGTTGGGGAGCTAAATAAGGGTTGCATATAACTCAAGTTTAACACTAGCATGTAGAACAACTGGAACTAGTTCTGGGATACTCCTGTCCCTTAGGGACAGGGACAATAAACATTGTGTGTGTCTTTGATGGGTTAGGATCAATGCAGAAAGTATAGAAATCATTCCATTACGATTCTTTGAATCAGTGGTATTGTGCATTCTGCAGAATAATATTAGGTTGTTTATTTTTCTTGCATTCTATCTCCAGACACAAGGTTCAAAGGATTGACCATGTGTCATCATCTTTGGATGGTTAAGGCCCACTAATCACAATACAGAAAGTAGTGGAATCATCCCAGTTAACTTTGTCACATTGTCTGAACCAGTGCTATCATATTGATCATTATCATCCGTTTATGCATTCCCCAGAACAACAATAGGGAATTTCCTTGTCTTGCATCCTCCAGATTGAAGGCCAAAGGATTGACTAAGAGTCAATATCTTGGGCAGTTCAAAACCACAAATCACAATGCCGACAGCGTCAGAAATCTATTGTATAGGAGGCTCCTGGACCTTATGGGAGTGCACACGTTTAGGTTTAAAGAACATTTACCGTCTTTGGTTGAAGTCTGATTTCTCTGCTTACAGTGACAGGCACACTATAAGCGTATGGACCGACAGGAGAGGGTCAGGTTTTCAGTAATTTCACAGGCATGGACAATAAACAAGCTGTAAGATCGAGGGAGGAATATAGGTTCTGCTTATCAATTCTTCCCCTCCAAATTCAGAATCATATGGAAAATCCAGGTCCTTCATATTTATTGGAATTATATCCTCACATGTACATGAAAACCACTGCAACAGTGTTTTCAAATGTATATCCAAGACTTAGAAATCAGGCAGGACACACTCACGTAAATTGTAATTTTAATCTTCACTTTTTATGTCATCTACCAAACAATCTGACATGTATTTGTACAATACCATCATTCCTCCTTCAAATGTTTTTGCCAATGTTTCCTCAGAAAGACATGAACAAACATTACAGGTGGAGGCAATAAATGCTTGTGGGCAGTTATGGGAACTAAAATGAGTACATTGTGCTATAATTGCAGTGCATGCTGGGCATTGTTGTGCTCATGCCATGTTTAAATGAAATGCCAGTGTATGAAATAATATGTGCCAGTAGTGGGTGCCCAAGTAGCAGGAAAGGGATACGTGTTTGTTCAAGTGAGTATAAGTTGTATAAAGGTTTTACAGTCTCCATCACCTACTGCATCACGCTCTCCGCTTACTAATTTGTTTTAAAACTAAGGTTCTTCATCATGGCCAGTATTGGCTCTGGGAGTCAAAGCAGCTCATTTCTTTAGTTTAATCATTTTCAAGTCATCTCAGCGGTTCAGGTATTGGAAATGAATGATAGGAATTCATAATGTCTAGCCTCACTAGTCCATAAATCTACAAGAGGATATCTTACAGTATATGGATTCCTGTCATCCTGATGTGCCTGTAAACAAACCATCCATTCACTGAACATTATGATATTTATCATGGGACACGTTTTATCTTTCTCCTGCAGCATTAAAATGTTGCACCAAAATCTAGTTGGGCTCAACTCCTGTTAAAGACTCTGGAGCAAAGCTCCACTCTTTTCAGCCTTACTCTCAGAACATCTGTTTCCTGATTCGTTGCAGGAAGTGGCGTAAGGTTGAATAGAACTATCCTGACCCAAAAGGACTCTCTTGCCCTCATTTCGGACTAAAGTTCTGTAGAAGTGTGTGATTCTCTTCTGTGATCAAAGTGCAGTTCCTGCTTCCTGATTATCTTCAAGATGCTGCTGAGGCACAGAAATGAAGAAATAATTATAATTGTGAAAGTTCGCATGCACAATACATTCAAATAGGTTCTGAGCATGATGGAGGTGCCAATCTCAGGGAAGTGAATTTGTAAACCAGGTCTATATTCTACCTGCAACCCTGGACCTGGGCAGACATCTTGAGCCCATATTCAATACACATTGGATGTGGCTCCAATTGCATGCTCAGAGATTTGATCTCCGGGGGTAGCAGTGGATTTTGCTCCAATAAAAGATTACTCTTTAGAGTACAGGCATGCACTGGTGGTAGGCGCTTTCCCCCCACAGTGTATATTTAGGATGTCTTGATTGCCAACATTGCCTGGTTTTCTTGGAGCTTATTTCTAAACTGCTCTCGCTCCAATGAGGGAGAGGCCAGGGACTTGACTTCCTGCCCTTTTAGCAAATACTAGCCTCCTTGGTGGTGCAATGTTCATTTCACAGCTCCAGAACCAACCATCTCATTTTAGCAGCCCAAAGCTACCAAGAGCCAAGAACCTGGTCTTCTGGCTGGAGACTTTCTTCAGCAGAACCCAATGGCCCTTAAAGTCGGCTGCACTGCCTGCCTGTACTCTCCATGCCCCAAGGCTTCCTGCCACGTGCAAATCACTGATGTATCCATTAAGAGTCAGAAGGTCCCCTTTCAGTGATACCCAACATATGACCAGTCAACAGCATTTAATACGTAATTTTGAATCTTATGGAGTCTTCAACAAATTGCCCCCTACTGGTTCCTCGAGGAAGTGTGAAGGCCACTGCCACTGACCCTCGAAACAAGAGTCAAACAGAGCCATTAGAAGTACAAGCCCAGAGTCCTTTCCAGGCAGGGGTTTGTCAGCAAGCCAGAACATCCTCCTTGCTTTATAGTTCCCAGTGCTTCTTGTAGTTTTCCCCTTGTGTGGGTGTGTTTAAATTTAGAGGCGGAGAGTTGTAAAAGGTAGGCATGTTCTTAAAAAAGCCATATCCTCCCTCCACTCCTGCTCCATCCAACAGCACTGCATCCTGGGAATTTCCAACATGGTGACTTCAACCTTTGGTCTGTCACAGCTCTCCCAGAGCTTTTAACACCACACCTAATGGAGAACAACCTTTACAACGGGGTCGTTACACCACGGTATGTTTACATCGGGCCATTACAACGCAAGTCGTTTAACGACTTGCACTGGATGGCACTCTAAACTAAGGAATAGTATGATTTACTATTCCAACACCTTCCCTACTGTTACATGGGCTGGAGTTGGAATAGTAAATCTTACTATTCCTAAGTCCATCGCCCTCCAGCGCAAGTCGTTGTAACAACTTACGTTGTAACGTACGCAATGTAAAATACAGTGTTGTGAATGTATGTGATGTAACATCATAAATTCCACCTAAATGACACAGTGATCTGGTTTATTCCTTCCAAAACTACAAATGGGAGCCACTCTGGCTGCCTTCCTTTGCCTCTGTGACATAGGGTATGCCGGGCTTATCGGTAATGCAGATTCCACCGCCACAAACGTTTCCTCTCCTAGGAGAAGGCCAAGCCCTCAAATGGCCTACTTTCTGGGGAAGTCTTTAATGTATCTGCTGGCCAACAAAAGCAACTAACGTGACCCAGCAGGGTAGTTCAGAACCTAAATCTTATTAAAGACTGACACATGAAAATACTGCAAAACTCAGAGCATATGAAGGAGGGCAAATACGGCCAAATTAATATTATATATGTATTTTGGGCCCTTTTCATCATATGAAAACACACTTTAGTCTTTTCTCTATTTTTAGAAATTGGGGCTCTAGTTGGTAGAGGTTTGCACCCTGTCCAAGGAGGGACCACAATCCTAGTCAGAGTAAGTCAGAAACACACCCTAAATTAACCTGTGCTCACCCTCTGGTAACTTTGCACAGAGCAGCCAGGCTTCATTTAGGAGGAAATGTGTAAAGTATTGGTGCAACCCTTAAATTACAGTAACACAGTGAAAACGCCACAAAAATACTCCATACCAGTTTTGAAAAATAGAGTATAGTTAGGTGAGTAAAACAAGATCAAAACAACACAAATCTAATAAGTAGAAGTCACAATATGACTTTTTAAAGATTAAATGCAAAAACAGTGCTTAGAAGTCAATAATGCTAAAAGGTTACTTGAGGTCGCACTAGACTGGGGTAAATCAAAAGTTCAGTCCAACCATGATGGAGGGCAAGCTGGCTGCATGACCTACACAGGGCCCGCTGAAAAGTTCCTTTGTATGGAGATGGAGCAAGCATCAAAGTTGAAGACTCAATGCATGGGTTCTGATTCACGCAGTTGGGTTGATGCATCGAAGTCGAGCCTCGTAGCCGTGTCTTCGGTTTAACACTGCATCGTCGTCAGGCCTCACACTCAGGACCTCGGATTGGCGCTGCGTTGTCATCAATCCTCGCAGTCAGATCAATGCGTTTTCATTGAGACTCGCAGGGGTGTCCTCGAATCTGCACTGCGTTGGTGGGCACTGAATCGCTTCCAATCAATGCAGTGACGATGATGCGTCGATTTTTGTAGCAGCAGTACCTACAGGGACTGGAGGAGGTGCCTCAGACAAGGGTAGGACTCAAAGATGGCAAAGTCCGCCAGCACCAGCAGAGTTGCAAGAAGTCTTTTGTGACCCTGAGACTTCAGAGAAGAGGAGGTAAGCCAACAAGCCCTTGGTGAAACAGGTTCAAGGATATAGAGAGCAGGTCCGGTCCCTCTCACTCCCAGGCAAAACGTAGCAGGCAGCAGACCAACACAGCAGAGCAGGTAGCAAAGTGGCAGTCCCTCCTACAGCACAGCAATCAGCAGGCAATTGGCCAACACAGCAATGCGAGGAGCAAAGTGGCAGTCCCTCTTACAGCACAGCAGCTCTTCTACCAGGCAGAATGTCCTTGGTTCCAGCAAAGTTCTGATTTGGTGGTGTCAGGGGTCCTGTATTTGTACCAAAATGTTCCTTTGAAGTGGGGGCGTCATCAAAGAGGCCTTTGAAGATCACAAGGTCCCTGTCTTTCCTGCCCTGGGTCCAGACACACTACAGGGGGGTATGCAGCTAATTTTTGTGGAGACAGGAACAGCCCTATTCAGGTACGAGTGTCAGCTCCTCGCTCCCAATCTACCTCAGGGAAGCCCATCCGCCCGGTAATGGGCCATCAGGATGCAAATGTCACACCCCTTTTCCCTTTGTGTGACTGTCTAGAGGGAATGCACAATGCCCGGCTGTCATCCAACCCAGATGTGTATTCAGAGACAGGCCGGGGCACAGAATGGTTAAAGTAAGAAAATGTCATCTTTCTATTAGTTGTATTTTCAGACTTACAATTTAAAATCCAACCTCACCATAAGTTGTGATTTTAAATTGTGAGTCCAGAGACAGCAAACTCCAACTTTCTATCTGCTCCCAATTGGAAATTACGCTTAAAAGACGGTTAAGGCAATCTCAATGTTAACCTATGGGAGAAATAGGCCTTGAAATAGTGAAAAACATATTTAAGAGTATCTTACTACCAGAACATGTAAATAGTAAAGGCGCATGTCCTACTTTCTAAATATACTGTATCCTACCCATAGAGCTACCTAGGGCCTATATTAGGGGTCACTTACATGTAATATTAAGCAGATTTGGGCCTGGCAAGTAGGTTAACGTGCCAGGTCGAAATGGCATTTACCACTGCACACACATGCTGTGCAATGGCAGGTCTGAGCCATTTTTAAAGTGCTACTAAGTGAATGGCATAATCAGTGATGCAGCCTTTAATTAACAGGCCTTAGACACATATAGTGCACTTTACTAGGGACTTACGAGTAAATTAAGTATGCCAATTGTGGCTAAGCCTATGTTACCATATTTAGAGTACAGAGCACTTTAGCACTGGTTAGCAGTGGTAAAGTGCCCAGAATCCTAAAGCCAACAAAATGAAGTCAGCAAAACGGGAGGTCAGAAGGCAAAAAGTCAGGGGAAACCTGCCAAGGATGCCAGGTCTAACATGCATGTTGTGACAATACAAAGTTAACATTTTGAGACAGCTTTCATCTACAGTGTGAATACAGTAATGCATTACATACCTACAGTGAAACGCTACATGCTCACAAAAATGCCCTACATAATCACACTATCGTAAAAAAGAAATGGCAATATTGTTTTTCAGATGTTCAATTAAATTATACTATCTGCACAGGCCATAACCAACTGTTCAAGGTACCATCTGTGACAGGATACCTTTCTGCAAACAGTAGTGGCACACACTCAGCCTGCCCACCACAGTACATGTGTATGCCCACATCTTCATGTGTAACCACACCTGTGTACATGTGTAGGGACACATCCTCACATACAACCAGCGCAGAGCCTCTTAACCCAGCAGTGCAGTGGCAAACTTTATTTTGAAAGGTGAGCACAGATGGTTATCACTCAGATCCACTTTGCACATTTTATAGTGACTGACACTCAATTAATGGGCCTCACATAACTGATAAAAACTGGGTCTTTCATAGTCTAAAAAATCTAGGAGGATTTAAGGGGTCAGAACCCACTGTCTCACAGTTGGTGAACAAGAATTGTAGATAGGAGCAGAAGGTCATTTAAACCAGTCTGAAGTGGGAGTGAACAACAAATGTGTGTCACTTACAGTTTTGACAGAAACATAGCATGTTGTTCCTTTCTTCTGAGTGCCAGAATCCCTAGGGACTGGATGAGCAAAGCACATTAGGTGGATTTGTAGCCCCGCAGATGGCATTTCAGACACAGTCTTTTTGCCTCAGGCTCCCTCTTACCTGCTATTGTGGGATAACATTCCTTCCCTATCCAACCCTGAAATCTACCTTGCTGACTTTGGAGGTGGACCAAATGCATGTCTCCAGTGCAACCTCGGCCTCTCAGCCTATTTCACTCAAAGGCTTCTGTCCTGAGCCATAGGTCAGTGCCAGGTAATTGAGGTCCATGCTGTACTCAAATCCAAGCAGGTAGTGGCTAGGATTGAATGTCGAGCTGCTAATGAGTCGTGAGCAGGACCAGTTGGGACACCAGACTCACTTTTACGGTATGTTATTAACATATGGTTTTTCACCTGGACCAAGAGCAGTGTCACTTTACTTAATGTTGCTACACCCTCTACTGGAGAAATAGGATACACAGAGATATGGCCTGATCATAACATGCCTGAGGAAAAGAGATTAAGCAGGTAAATCAAAAGCACACCATGGAACTAAAGAGATGTGTCTGCAAGCTACACACAGTTACTCTATGATAGGGGAGATTTATGTGCTCTAGTGTAACTTCCCTCACTTGTAGCTATGGCTAGGTGTTAATGGTAAATGTGTTTTCCAAGGCAGAATATTTTTCTTGATAATTAGTATCACTTCAAATAAAATAGCCTCCCATCATTAGAACATTTCTCTTTACTACCTGTTTTAGTTTGAGTTTCATTGGTTAAATGCTTAGTTAAGGGTTTGTTTTGTTGCCTTATACCATGGATGCTATTTATGTTTTTGTTCATATATTTAGATATATTCACCCCCCAAAAAAAGGTTAAAGTAACATAATAGTTAGGTGAATTTCACAGCGACAACGTTAATGTTTCAAACTAAAAACAAAAAAAAAGAAACTCAGCAGTTACAGTTAGTAGCACTAACTATAACTTGCACCCCTTCCATGCACTGCTTATGACCTCACATACATCACTGTATGACATAATTTATGACATCACTAATGACATCTCAAATGACATCATTGATGACATCACTGAAGAGACTCCCGTGAGTGAGGGATAACTTATATGCCTGCCTTCAGCCGTGTGTTTCTCTGTCTCTTGAAAGAGTCTTGCAAGCTTGAGCATTTAGTATATTTCTCATGGACAGCAGGTCTGCATCCTTCAGTGTGGATATTAAAGTAGTCATACACATAAGCCTGTGGACTGACAATATTACCTACTGGCGGTCGCCAGTAGGTAGTTACAGTTAGGACCCTGTTTCCATAGGAAATCCGCAACATTCTATTTTGAATAACTTTGGCGCCGGTTGACGAATCCTCGCGAAATTTTCAAAACTAATGGGGCGCTACGCTCCGCTCCTACCCTGAAAGTCTCGGGGGGATTCGTCAAGCGGGGGCTGAGAAAAAAGGGGGGTCCCAAAACGCGTTTTCCCCATGCATTTTTCCATAGGACCTTTAGACACAGCTACAGCCCGAACGGCTGAACAGAATTACTTGTAATTTGGCAGAGAGGTAGTCAGCAGGTCAAGGAAGTGCCTTTTGTAGGTCTGGTGTAAATCTGTTCAGTAGTTCCTGAGAAAATAGCATTTAAATCAATATATATATCTGTAAGCGCGCTCCGTGCGCTTACCGTAAGCTTACCGTACGCGTACGGTGCCGTGCGCGAGCTCATATCTGATTGGTTGTCACATGACTGTAAACATTCAAATCGGACGAAATCAGGAAGTGTCGGCCGCCATTTCGTGTGTTTCACACAGAAAAAAAAAGGGATATAACGTGAAAAGGGGGCAAGGAAGAGAGTTACAGACCCCCTAACATTTGAAAGCGGGTCAAAGAAGGACACAAAAGTACAAAAAAAACATTTATTAATTTTTTTTAAAAATCGCAGAGTATGCGTACGGTAAGCTTACCGTACGCGTACGGTAGAAAAAATAAATAAAAAAAGAAATAAAATTCAGATTTAAGTGTTTAGATATTAGGGGGCTCTAAAAAGAGCCGTTGTGTTTATGAAGTGATTTTTTAGTGGTACCTACAAGTAAGTACCGATGCAGAGTCTAAGGTTCAAGAGGAAGACTCTGTTCCCTTCATCAGTGAAGTGTACACCATCTCCTCTATAAATGTCTTGCATGTCGTAACGCAAGTTGTTGTGGTAAATGGAACCCATACCATAGTCTCGGAGGAAAGCAGAAACAGATTTGTTGACGTGCTTTCTTGCTTTGTCAATCTGCGGACAAAAATGATTGGACCAGTTCCATTTTTGCCTTTGGCATATGTTAGAATACACAAAGGCAGTTTTAGGGAAAAGTGTGCAAAGGTCTCCTTCATAAGCATTTCCAGACCTACCCCAGTCAAAGTGCCTAGGTCATTGCCACCACAATTATGAGGTCAGGGTGTTGGATTTGCATGAAGGATTTCACCAATGGCATCAATTGGTGCCACTTTAACCCTCTCTGACCAATCCATTTAATGTCTACATTTGGCAAAGCAAGGTCTCTCACCATACCTGTTTTCTCTGCATACTTTTCACTCCAGAAGACATAGCTGTGCCCTACAATCCACACTGTGAACATCTTCAAAGGAGATCTGGATGCACTCAGGAGGTGTATTTCAGTAGAATGGGAAAAAGAAATGAAAGACAGTTTGGAAATGGAGGCATACATATTTTTTTTAAATAAAAAGAACTCATTGGCTGTTTCATACCATTCTACACTAAAAACTAGGCTGTATGTGTCAATTTATAGAAGCATGTTTTGTATTGGTACAGAAAAATGTGTTACCAAAGAACATTACTATGGATTTGCTGTTAGGTTAGAAAAGTCAAGCACTCTTGCTCTTTGGAAATGAAACATTGTGTGGTGAACTTCTGACCTGACTCTACACAGCAGTGTTCCATGAGCTGTTGCTATGGTAGCAGGCAGAAGTCAAGTTGGGGGAAGGGTACTTTTGGAAAAGGGTTGGTTTTCAACCAATAGAAATGTGTGATTACATTTGAAAAAAAGGGGGAAGCACTGAGATTTGAAATTAACATGTATATGTGTGGAAAAAGAGAGGGAAACATTGCCATTATCTGGTTCTGCTGAGAGGAGAGAGGTGTACAGAACAGAGATCCTGGCTCTGATAATCTGCTGTTTGAGTGCCACATTTCTTTCACAACTAACTAATTTTAAAGGTGAGTTATGAGTTTGAGAGGGGATGTATGTGGTAAATTAAGAAATGAATAATAGAATTGGAAATCCTTTTGTTGAAGTTGTGTTTATCATTTTGTGTTTTGGGAGAAATTTAAATGCAAGGAACATGTAAAATATTATGGACTATGTTTTCACCATAAATTAAGGTGTACTGGTATAAATGAGGAATACTGTTTTCTGCATAGAATCAGAAGATGACTCTGTGTGCAAAGAGGAATTGTTGACAGACATTTATTGCGTATTACTCTGGTAATTTTAGATTTGCATTAGTAGGAAAGGGGTAGCTATTTTTCTGCAGAAGCAGACTCTTTGCACACACCCAGCTGCTTATCCTGTAGAAACATGCATAGTATTCACAACCGAATGGGGTTTGAGGTTGCAGTGAGTAATGCAAATACATTCAACATCACTAAAGCTGGTTGCCCTTGCTGGAGTGTAGTCATTCACCCAGGTTACACATGTTCCTGGTCTCAAAAAGCTGTTTGGACATGTGCTGTTTTCAGAATCTGAAAAGTGGATTGAAAATGTGTCAGACTGTAAAAGTACTTATCACTTGCCAAAAAAAGAGTAGTAAGTGTGCTTTCAAATTGGCAAAGAAATTTTGTTTTCTGCCTCATATCAAACCATGACTCTGTGTGCAAAGAGGAATTATAGACAGAGATTTATTGCGTATTACTCTGGTAATTTTACATTTGCATTAGTAGGAAAGGGGCAGCTATTTTTCTGCAGAAGCAGACTCTTAGCACACACCCAGCTGCTTATCCTGTAGAATCATGCATAGTATTCACAACCGAGTGGGGTTTGAGGTTGCAGTCAGTAATGCAAATACATTCAGCATCACTAAGGCTGGTTGCCCTTACTGGAGTGTAGTCAGTCACCCAGGTTACACATGTTCCTGGTCTCAAAAAGCTGTTTGGACATGTGCTGTTTTCAGAATCTGAAAAGTGGATTGAAAATGTGTCAGACTGTAAAAGTACTTATCACTTGCCAAAAAAAGAGTAGTAAGTGTGCTTTCAAATTGGCAAAGAAATTTCGTTTTCTGCCTAATATCAAACCATGACTTTGTGTGCAAAGAGGAATTATAGACAGAGATTTATTGCGTATTACTCTGGTAATTTTACATTTGCATTAGTAGGAAAGAGGCAGCTATTTTTCTGCAGAAGCAGACTCTTAGCACACACCCAGCTGCTTACCCTGTAGAATCATGCATAGTATTCACAACCGAGTGGGGTTTGAGGTTGCAGTGAGTAACGCAAATACATTCAGCATCACTAAGGCTGGTTGCCCTTGCTGGAGTGTAGTCAGTCACCCAGGTTACACATGTTCCTGGTCTCAAAAAGCTGTTTGGACATGTGCTGTTTTCAGAATCTGAAAAGTGGATTGAAAATGTGTCAGACTGTAAAAGTACTTATCACTTGCCAAAAAAAGAGTAGTAAGTGTGCTTTCAAATTGGCAAAGAAATTTCGTTTTCTGCCTAATATCAAACCATGACTCTGTGTGCAAAGAGGAATTGTTGCCAGAGATTTATTGCGTATTACTCTGGTAATTTTACATTTGCATTAGTAGGAAAGAGGCAGCTATTTTTCTGCAGAAGCAGACTCTTAGCACACACCCAGCTGCTTACCCTGTAGAATCATGCATAGTATTCACAACCGAGTGGGGTTTGAGGTTGCAGTGAGTAATGCAAATACATTCAGCATCACTAAGGCTGGTTGCCCTTGCTGGAGTGTAGTCAGTCACCCAGGTTACACATGTTCCTGGTCTCAAAAAGCTGTTTGGACATGTGCTGTTTTCAGAATCTGAAAAGTGGATTGAAAATGTGTCAGACTGTAAAAGTACTTATCACTTGCCAAAAAAAGAGTAGTAAGTGTGCTTTTTAAATTAGCAAAGAAATTTCGTTTTCTGCCTAATATCAAACCATGACTCTGTGTGCACACAGGAATTGTTTTTAGATATTTAATTTGTGATGGTGTTATTGTGATTTTCACTTGTAGGAAAGGGGTACATAGTATTTTAAGATTTGAAAAGATCATAAAAAATATAGTAATATATTTAAATAAAATAAAGGAATTTTTTTTAGTTTTTTTCAGGTATTGCTGAAGAGCAGTGAACAAAATTTAAGATGCCTACAAAATCCAGACTAAGGAAAAACCACAAAAAAATCTATATTTGTAGACAACTGGAGGACCTAAGTTAGTTGGAGATGCTCATGTTGGGAAAAAGAGAAAGTCTTCTGGTAAGCAGACAAAAGATTTTTTAAACAATATCTTCAAAAAAAGGAAAAATGTACAAAATGTCTGTACTGGAAATAATGTTTTAAATAGAAAACAACAGGAAAAAATTGAGCATTTAGTTAATGCAAATATACCTTCAGAAACAATAAAGATTAACTTAAAAAGAAAAACAGCGTTTAAAGAGATTCGTAGAAAAATGTTTCAGAGAAGAGTTATGTCCAATTTGATAAAGGATGTGAAAAAATATAAGAAAAAAGCAAAAGTTTATAAGAGAAAAAAAAGAAATTGAAGCCATTGTAGCAAAGGCTTTAGAATTAAAAAGGAAACTATTCATTTTAATTTTGAACAGGATGCGTACATTAGATAAAATGGTCAATGTACTGAAATCACAAAGCAAAAGGAAAAGACTAGTGAAAAGAACAAACTTTTGTAAAGTGCTTTTAGGAGAATGGATGCATAGTTCAAGTAGTGAACCTTTTTTTAATGAAGAGAGTTATCTTCAAAGTAATAGTTTGCTGCATGCAGTTGACACCAGAGGTCGTGCTTATGAAGTGAAAAATGGTTGTATAATGGAGAAGGAGAAAATGGTTCCAAGAGATGAGGAACAAGTGATGGCGGATGAGGCTATGGGGAGACGTCCTAAAGCCCCAGTGTATACTTGGAATTGTAGTAGTATTTGCACTGTGCGTCAGGAATCTATTGATAAATTTCGTGAGTTTCTAAGAGAATATAGTAAAAAAAAGTGTTAAACAGAAAATTAAGGTGCTTCAAAGTCTAGATCCATGCAGAGTGAGAGAGAATACTGGTTTGCAGGGACATTCTCTGGCTTGTCTATCTAGAAAAGTGTGTAAAAGTGTTTTTCATCATTTTAGGATGCTGGCTGTTCATCATACTGAAATGAGAAAGTTTGTGAGACGATTGTATTTTGCTAAAAGTCCAGCAATAAAGTTAGATGAATTGAATAGGGCTCTGTTCCGTGGATCGGTATCAGATGTAGAGAAGGTTACTGATGAAATTCAGTTTAGTTACTTTGGTCCAGAACAAGACAGTGCAGGTAATGACACAGTTATTGAGGAAGAAGTGGAAGAGAATGTAGAACCCTCTGTAAGTAAGAAATTTAATGATCACATGACAAAATTTGCAATAATCTCTAATGAAAGACCAAATATTACTTGTATTTGTTGCCGCAGAACTCATTATAAAAAACAAACCAGGAATGTTGATCTCTACAGAAAAAGTGAAAATGAAGATAATTATAAGTGGAAGGATTTTGCCACATATATATTTCTTGAAAATTGTTTTGAATTGGGTGAAGATCAGCGTATTTGTAAATACTGTTATAATAAGTTAGAAGAAAATAGAATGCCGACCAGAGCTGTACATAATAATTTAGAATTGGATGCTATTCCTGCCGAACTTTCTGAATTAAATACATATGAGTCTATACTCATTCAATGTGTTCATCCGTTCCAGACCATAGTACGTATGGAGCCCAAAACTGGTAAATTACCTCCTTCAGATTTACTGAGAGGTTTAAAAGGTAGAATGGTGTATTTGCCCTTGGATTTGAAAAAAAATATGGAAACTATTGATGCAGATACTTTGGAAACTGAACCATTAGTTATTCTGGTTAATGGTGTACCTACAAAGAATAAGAAGATTTGGCAGGAGTTGGTAGATGTACGGAAAGTACAAAGAGCAAATTTGTATTTGAAAAGGAATAACAAATGGTATGAATCAATTTATATAGAAGAAGAAGAAGAAGAAGATTTACAAGAAGACACAGAAACACCAACTGGACAAATTGAAAAAGTGAACAAGTCAAAGGAAGAAGAAATTTATGAACATTTTAGCATATATCCTCTTCATTCAAAAGAAGTTATGGGAGACACTATTGATCTGTTTCAGATGAAGAAAGCAAAAGGAACTCCTGTGAGTGTATGGGAGCTTGGTAGCTCGATGTTTTCCCCAGCTGTTTCCTACAGGAAAAGGAGGACGATACGATGAACGTCCAGAACAGATTCCAGCTTCTGAGTATCGGACTACAAGACTATATGCAGAAGATCCAAGATTTCGACAAAGTATTCCTTATTTGTTCCATCTTTTATTTGAAAGCGACTTGTCTGCATTATCTTATGCAGTAAATCACATTTTAAAAAGTGGAGTACATTTACAAAATGTGTCTGCTAAGGATTTTATGGAGAAAGTGCAGCACCGAGATGATCATTTGGAAACACAACTGATCAATCTGATGGCTTGTCAGCGTGGGACAAATGAATATTGGTACCGACGCCATGGTGAATTAAAATGCATGTTACGGAATTTAGGAGCTCCAACATGGTTCCTTACCCTTACCTGTGCCGAGTACGCTTGGGATGATTTACTGGATTTTCTACGAGAGGCAAATTCAAACATTAAAAACATCGAATACAAGACAGCAGTAGAACTGTGCTCATTGGATCCGGTTAATGTTTGCAGATATTTCAATCATAGATTTGAGGCCATGATGTGCTTCATCTGCAATAAAAAAAAAACACCTCTTGGAGAAGTTGTGGATTTCTTTTGGAGAAAAGAGTACCAAGCAAGAGGTGCTCCTCATATTCATATGCTGTTGTGGATCAAGGATGCCCCAAAATTTGGAACAGAATCTGATGAAGCAGTGTTATCTTTCATTGAAGAATATGCAACATGTGCTATACCAAAAAGCACAGAAGAGAAAAAGTTAAAGGAGCAAGTTTTACGTTTCCAAAGTCATCGGTGTGGAAAATACAAGAGCAAAGATAAATTCTACACTAAATGTCGATTTGGATTTCCTAGACCTGTTCTTTCAAAAGGAAGAGTAAACAGTTTTATGTCAGCTGTGAGACATACTATTACAAGAAAATCACCTAAGAATACCTACAACCTAAAAAGAAAAGAAGAATCAAAAAATATAAATGACTACAACCCAGTCATTTTATCCATGTGGAATGCTAACATGGATATACAGTATGTAGCTGACAATTCCATTGCTGTTGCTCGATATGTAACGTCTTACATTACTAAATCAGAAAAAACTGAATTGAAAGAAATGTGGGAAGAGATTTCTCACGAGAAGACTGTCAGTAAGAAGCTATACAGTTTCAGTTTAAAGATGTTATCGCATCGAGAAATTGGATCCTACGAATGTTCAGATAGGTTATCTTCTGCAAGTCTCTACTCGAAATCAAGAAGAATAATTTGGGCAAGTTTAGGCCTTGCAGCAATGAGAAATCGGGTACTGAAATCTGTGGGAGAAATTGAATATTTGGCCGAGAATGACCCAGAAAGTACAGATATTTCAAAAACAAAATGTTGGACACATATTACCCAAAAAGAAGTCATCACCTTGAAAACATGTGTCTCTATGAAGTGCTGCAGAACTTCATTTTTAAACGGAATGCCACAGAAGACATCAACAATGGAAAATATAAAGTCAGTGGTGAGGAAGGATGTTTGGTGAAGCAAACAAAAGGAAGTTTGATAAATCATCGGAAGCTGACTTGCGACACTACTGACAAAAAGGAATTTTACTACTTGGCACTTTTACAGCTGTTCAAACCATGGCGTTCAGAGGATGAACTACTTGGAGAATTCCAGAGCTATGAGGACTCATTTAATGCATGTAAAGATACGATTGAATGCAGTACTTTCACAACTTATGTCCAAATGTTAAATGAAGAAATTGAACAGGAAACTACAATTGCAGCTGAAGTAGCTAGAGACAGTTCTCAAGACAGCCAAAGTTCTGGAACACTCAGTCAAGATCCCCTAGGACAGCCAATCGTTGAAAATGAAGCTGCAATAGCTATGACTGAAGTGGAAACGGCTATGAATCAAGGTCAGGAAGAATTAATAGACTTACCAAATTTGGAAAGACAACTGAATGAAGAGCAGCAACAAATTTATGAAGAGATCAGAAACAAAATTGATCACGGATTACTACATGAAAAAAAAGAGTGCTCATGCACATCATTTCAACCAATCAGGATGTATGTAAGCGGACAAGCTGGAACTGGAAAAAGTTTCTTAATAAAAGTCATCAGAAGGTACCTACAGCAAAAAACGGATTCAACTTTGTCTTGTGTGGTTACTGCTCCAACTGGGTTAGCAGCATATAACATAAAAGGAATCACCTTACATCGTTTGCTAATGTTACCAGTGGAGCATGAGAACAAAATACAATACCACGAGCTAACTGGAGAAGCATGCTTGGAAGTTTCAAGAGTATTGAAGAAGATGCAAGTTCTCATTATTGATGAGGTGAGCATGGTATCAAACTTAATGCTTACCTTTGTGCATTTAAGAATGCAGCAAATTCTAAGGACAGACTATGACGTGTTATTTGGTGGAAAACATGTCATAGTTTTTGGGGATCTTCTACAGCTTACTCCAGTTAAAGGACAACCAGTGTTTAATACTGTGACACATGAAGACACAAAGAAGTCATTGGGAAGCATTGGTAATGCAAATATTTGGTCCTTCTTTGAGTACAAGGAACTTACTACTAATATGAGGCAAGCAAACGATGAAGAATATGGAAGTATTCTGAAAGATATCAGAATTGGACTACTCACTGAAGCTGGCACGAAAGCATTACAGAGTCGGTTGCTACATAATTTATTCCCAAAGGAAGAAATAGTTGCAGAGAAAATATACAAGAACATTGCAGAAAAGAAAAGTGTAATCTGCTTAATGCCAACTCTACGTGAATGCTCAATATTCAATGAGGAACTTTTGAAATTGGAAAAGGAAGGGATTAGGAAATTGGAAGCAGTGGACAAAATTCAGCATGAAAGAATTACTATTACATTAACAGGCAAACTGAAAAATAAATTGGATTCACTAGAGAAGAACATTTCCAAAACTGCTGGATTAGAAAAAAATCTATATGTTTGCATGAACTGTAGAGTATTTTTAAGGAGAAATTTGGATGTTGAAAAAGGTTTAGTGAATGGAGCTATGGGAAGAGTTGTGGGTTTTATTAATTACCAGAAAAAAGATGGAATTGAATGTTTAAAAATAAAATTTGATCAGATAGAAGAAGTTATAGACATTTGTCAGTTGTACAGTTCGTTTCATGCTTGTGAAAGACTTATATGTACGTAGGAAACAGTTTCCGTTTTCTCTAGCATATGCTGTAACTATTCACAAGTCTCAAGGATTGACTGTAGATTGTGCTTTTGTGAACATTGGTTCAACTGTGTTCAAAGAAGGTATGGCTTATGTTGCTTTGTCACGAGTGAAAACATTATCTGGTTTATTTATGATAGACTTTGATGACTCAAAAGTTAGTGCTGATGCAAATTGTGTAAAGGAGTATAATAGATTAAGAAGAACCTATGCTCCTCATTTAGGTCAGTATCCTGTGTTGGAAAAACGTGTAGTTTCTCGAAAAAGGAGAATTGAGAATATCTGTAATGAGGATGTAGAGAGGAGAAAAAAAAAGAGGAGTGATGTAATTGCAAGCAAAAAGAAAAAGGAAAATGTTGAAGAGGTTGTTGGTTGTCATTTTGAAAATAGCTCTGGTGTCAACTGCTACGCTAATGTAGTGCTGAATGTTGTATTTTATCTTGAAAGTTTGCAAGAGCAGATAATAGTAAATCAGAGAAAAAGATTCTGTTCTGAGTTGAGTCTCCTTTTTGAAAAGCTGAGTAATGATAAAACTAAAATAGAAAGTGCTACTGAAATTAGAAAACTTTTAGATGTATGTTCAGGATGTACACAGTTTTCTCAAAATGTACAGCAAGACGCACAGGAATTCTTGATGTATTTTCTTCAGGTACTGGAAGAAGAAGGGGTACAAATTGAAAATATGTTTGGTGTCTCTTATAAATGGGAACATAGTTGTGAAAACTGTTTCAATACATGTGGCTCTAATGTTGATTCTGAAAGGTTTATTTATTTAACATTGCCAGAGAGTAAAACAGTCACTTTTGCTAAATTAGTTAAAGATGCTAATCATAGCATGGAATGCGGTGAGTGTAAATCTGACATGTTTTCAACGTTAATTTTAAAGGAATACGGACAGTATGTAATTTTAATGATGCAACGATGTAGAGCTGATGGTTCAAAATTGGATACTTTAATAAAGAAGTTTACAGGACAGCTATTATCAATTTCAGGAAAAACTTTTGTAACAGTTGCAATAATTTTCCATGATGGACCTACTGTAACTTCTGGTCATTACACAGTTTATCTAAAATGTGAAAAAGGCTGGACAATGTGTAATGATTGTCAATTGGTTTTTAAGCAACGTTTGCCTTTTGATTTAGCAAATTCCTATCTAATCTTCCTGAAACCTAAATTTTAGAGAGAATTGGCAACATCTGTACAAAACAATTTTACCATTTTATTGGATTACCATTGGAATTTTCAAATAAAAAGATTTTTCAAATTACCATTTGGCCTAAAGGAAAGGTAACCAATTGTATTGTGGACTTATTTAATTCCTAATTAATCTTTCGGAAACCAAAATTTTAGAGAGAATCGGTAACATCTGTACAATTTAAATTTTGGAATTTTATTGGATTACCATTGGAAATTTAATCAAAAAAGATTTTTAAAATTACCATTTGGCCTAAAGGAAAGGTAACCAATTGTATTGTGGACTAATTTAATTCCTAATTAATCTTTCGGAAACCAAAATTTTAGAGAGAATCGGTAACATCTGTACAATTTAAATTTTGCAATTTTATTGGATTACCATTGGAAATTTAATCAAAAAAGAATTTTAAAATTACCATTTGGCCTAAAGGAAAGGTAACCAGATGTATTGTGGAGTTATTTGAGATATATTATTTTTGTGATTATGCTTCTGAAACAAAATTGTCAGACGGTATTTTTTAGAAATAGTTATTGTTATTAGATGATATTTTTTTTGAATATTTTGCATTTCTATAATGTTATGTTTAAGTGAGAAGAGATTCTGGGCTTTTTTAAAACAATCTTTGAGATTGTTATTTTTTTTTTCCCCGCTGTTAAGTGATGAATGCAATTGCTTTCACGATTTATAGTGAAATGCAATATATTCTGAAAACAGCAAAAAAAAGGCAAAAAATTGTTTTTGGAAAACATGTAAATACGTGTACTGTAGTATAAAATGTTTTATTAAATATTAATACTTTTTTCTTTTTTTTCAGATTGAGAAAGAAAATTTTCGAAAAATAAAACCATTTTTACAAGCAATTTCAATTAAATTTAAATTGATAATTAAATTTTTGGGTGGGTCAGGTAAGTCAGAAATTAGATGGTCCCTTTTTTCCACTTCTCCTCAAACAGATTTTCAGTATTTCGCTATTAATCCCTCAAAGACCTTGTAATGTGATAATTGTTTTTTAGTGTTTTTAAAAAAAAAAAAATACGCTTACCGTACGCGTACGGTAAAAAAAAAAAAAGTTTTTAAGAAAAAATTAAAAAAAGTTGAGAGGTAAGGTTGGCTCTTAAAAGAGCCGTTGTGTTCATGCAGGGACAGAGGAAAGGAAGAATGGGAATATTAGCTGGTAGGACAAATGTGCTGGTCTATTCTGTTGTTAATTAGGGGAACACTGGTCTCCCCTCGAACAATTAGACCATGGCAATTTGAGCACCGCATTGTAACCCTCGCAAATCGATGGTTAGTTTCCAGAGGACCAGAAAAAGGTGAATCTGCCCCCACAGATGAAGGACTCAGCTGAGCTGCCGAAGATGGACTCGGCTGAGCTGCTGTGGATGTGCTTGCTCGACTTACTGAAGGGTTTCCTCTAGTATGTCGTGCATGTGTCCTAGGGTGTACATCCTCAAGGTGTCTTAACATAGTGTGATTCCCGAAGGAATACTTCTTGTTAGGATTACCTCTAGAAAGTACACGCTGGCACAGCTTGCAAGTCACTAAAGCAGCATTTACTTTTTTCTCGCCCTCAGGAAAAGTAAAATACTCCCATATAAAAGAGCTCTTCTGTTTCCTCCTTCTCTGCCTGATGGTGGTGCTGCTAGCCTCACTCTCAGAAGAGGAGTGCTGGTCTGCCATCGTATCCCAAAGACAACTCAGCTCCTTCTCCTAAGGGATCACAAGCAGAAATGAGGGGAATGGGTGTGGTGTTGGAGAGTTCTAGAACTGAAAGTAGTTTAAACCAATCAAAAGTGTTGTTTCTTGATCACATGACCCACCGTGCGCGTACATTACGCTTACGGAGCGCTTACGGTAAAAGTACGCATGCGCATAACAGGCACGCCCCAACACTTCCGCGTAACGTGCGTGTGTAACGTATGCGCTTACGCGCCACGTACGCAGTACGCACGACTACGTAAATTGCGTAACCATACGCAAAAAGAATAGAAATATTACGTACATTACGCAAAACGTACGCTTACCGTAAGCTTACCGTACGCGCACGCAAAAAGAAAAAAAAAAGAAAAATTATAAAAAAAGAATCACTATGTTATACTAATATATCTTACCTGTTTGGTAAAAAAAAAATGAGAAAAAAATAATATATTGCAGAATTTTTAACATTTAAGCATAGTGTTTAAAGAGAATATAAAGTAAAAAAAAAAAAATGTAAAAAATCTTGCAATTAAAAAAAAAAAAATCACACGTTTAATATAAGAATTTGTATTTAAAAAACCATATTAAATCACTGAAAAAACCATGGGTTTCACACACGTTATAGGTAAGAATTAGCATTTAAAAAACCATACAAATTCACTGAAAAAACCATGGGTTTCACACACGTTATAGTTAGGAATTAGCATTTAAAAAACCTTGCAAATTCAGTGAAAAAACCATGGGTTTCACACACGTTATAGTTAGGAATTAGCATTTAAAAAACCTTGCAAATTCAGTGAAAAAACCATAGGTTTCACTCACGTTATAGTTAGCTGGACATTTCACTCGTAAAAAAACAATGAAATTCCCCCGTTATAGTTAGTTAAGCTAACTATAACTCGCGCACCCGCAATCCACTGCTGATGACGTCACATATTACATCACTCATGACATGGTCACTGACATCACTCATGACATCACTGATGACATCTCAAATGACATCACTGATGACATCATCCTTGTGATACAGTGGCAGACCTCCTCTCACCCTAATATAACCTTTGAAACACACATTCAAAAATAGAGACTAAAATTTTCAAAAAAATGGACATACCAATACCAGTTACAACAACCTCTTCAGTAATTCTAAGATCCACATACACATCCACACATTCACGAACAGTCCTATACAGTCACTCATACATGTACTCACTCATCATATGTACTCTTACACCTATACATCCTGCTACACAATGCCACTCATCCACAGAGTTACTGACACACATACTCACTCATGAAAATAAAGAATCAAACATAGATTTATTTGCATATACAGTTATACACACACCACCACACTTACTTCTACGGAAAGTTACACATACTTAGTCTTTTAAACAATCACTTATAGAAACACATACTTATTCATACAGGAACTCTTTTAATCTCTCACTCTCACATATACTCACTTATATACACCAATAGTCACATATAGTAGTTTAAAACATATGTAGTTACTCATAAAGACACTATTGAGACAGTCATTCACTCACTAACACACCCATACACACACTCATCCACCCATACAGTCCTGCACACATGCTTTCTTCAACACATACAACCAGTGAGTCACTCATTCATGCACCTATGCACTACGTTATACCCCCCACCGAACCATGCAGACACTCAGACTGATACTCAAAAAACCACCTAATATCCAATAAAAACACCCATGTAGCTACTCACCAACCCATGCAGCCACTTATACACAAAGTGAGACACTGATACAGATAATTACATATTTAAACATTACTCTGTAAGCCATATATTCACTAAGATACACTTAATCAGTCAGTTATACAATCAATTTTTCAAAAACAAATCATCCATTTAGACACTTACATACCCATGTATTCTTCTATCGACCTTGAGATATACATATATAAAACATATTTAATTTTCAGAAAAATACACATTCACTGGATGATGTCATCAGTGATGTCATTTGAGATGTCATCAGTGATGTCATGAGTGATGTCACTGACCATGTCATGAGTGATGTAATATGTGACGTCATCAGCAGTGGATTGCGGGTGCACGAGTTATAGTTAGCTTAACTAACTATAACGGGGGAATTTCATTGGTTTTTTACAAGTGAAATGTCCAGCTAACTATAACGTGTGTGAAACCTATGGTTTCTTCACTGAATTTGCAAGGTTTTTTAAATGCTAATTCCTAACTATAACGTGTGTGAAACCCATGGTTTTTTCACTGAATATATATATATATATATATATATATATATATATATATATATATATATATATATATATATATATATATATATATTGAGACATCAGAGTCACAAAGGTCTTATGAACAAAATCAATTTCAGACAGAAATTGGACACAGTTATGAAGAAATGGTCTAACAATGAGAAATATCAGCTACTTTCCTCCGACAAAGGAGGGAACATAGTGATATGGCCGAATGAGATGTATCTACAGGAAGCTTACAGTCAACTACATAACCAACAATGTTACTGTAAGATTACGAGAAGTGTGTATGAGGCGCTGAGAGCAGGTTTTGTTGAAGATTTGAAAAATTGGCGTGACACCAACTTGATTAGTAAGGAGGAATTTTAATTCCTGCACGTGAAACATCGCAGACTTCCAATCTTATACCTTCTACCGAAGGTGCATAAAGACAGTGCCTGCCCTCCTGGCAAGCCAATAATATCAGCCATTGGAAGCTTTTTCGAGAACTTGTCTGAATATGTAGATTACTTCCTGCAGCCATATGTACTTGCCTTGCCCTCATTTGTACAAGATAGTACTGATTTACTGAGACATATTTTTGACGTTCAGTGGGAACCAGATTTCCAGATGGTCTGCCTAGATGTCAGCTTATTATATACCAGCATACAACACAAAGATGGTATCAATGCCGTACAACACTTTTTGAGAACAAGATCTATTGAACACCACAAACACAACGACATGATTGTAACCATGATAGAATGTGCCTTAAACGTAACATTTTACTTTTTAATAATGACATCTTTCGCCAAACACAGGGAACAGCGATGGGCACCCGCTTCATCCCAGCTATGCAAACCTACACATGGGCTGGTGAGAGGAGCAGGTGCTCAAAAACACAGAAATGTATGACTGGTCATCAAACATTGTGTTATGGCTAAGGTATATCGAGGACCTCTTCATACTATGGAGAGGCGATTTAAGATCTATTGAATAGTTTGTGAGAATAATAAATGTAAATGATCTCAACTTAACATTTACTTGTCGTGTCAGCAATAAATGAATTGATTTTTGGATGTCAGGTTAAAAGTGCAGGGTGATACTATTACAACTAAGGTATACAGGAAATCTACCTCAGACAATTCAACTCTGCATGCTACAAGCTCTCATCCAAGTGCTCTGAAAAGAAACATCCCCTATGGGGAGTTACTTAGGGCTAAGCGAATCTGTAGCACTCCTGAATTATATACCAAAAGAGAACAGGAAATGACTAAGAGATTGAGAGACAGAGGATATGATGAGATCACCCTAAAACAAGCCAGAGATAAAGTCAAAACCAAATCCAGGACTGAACTGCTATTTCCTGCGCAGACATTTTCTGAGACTACTAACACTGACAGAGGAGTGGTAGAAACATCTAACAAAGAGACTGAGCCGTGTAGATTCATCACAACATACAGTGCAGCCCATAACCATGTAAGAAAGATCCTACAGTCACACTGGCACTTATTGAGATTAGATCCCATAATAGGGGCAGAAATGGACACCAGACCAGCTGTAACCTATAGGAGAACAACATCTATCAGGGATTCTATATTTAAAAATCAAATACCAGAAAAAGCAATTTGTCTGAAACCAACCAAGGGCTTTAAGAAGGGTAACAGGTGTAAAGCCTGCACACAAAGTCTAAATTCCACTAGTATTTGTACAGATCTAGGGGGAAAAGATTTCTATAAATAAATATCTGAATTGCAGATCAGAATACGTGGTGTACGTTCTTATATGCCCTTGTAACAAAAGGTATGTTGGTAGCACTATTTCACAAGTGCATAAGAGAATTTTACAACACATCAGGGCTATTAAGAACGTGGATGAAACATACCCTGTAGCAAGGCATTTCCAACAACAGCATAATTGCAATTCCACACTATTACAGTACATGGTCATTGACCAGATAGAAATTAACAAGAGAGGTGGTGACAGAGAGAGGGTACTCCGAAAGTTAGAATGTAGATATATCCTCTGTTAAAATACAAAAGAACGGGTAGGGATGAATGTTGACGAAGAGATCTACACCTACCTGTAAAGATATCAATATTGGTCCTTGTTTTCTATGTTCTTGATATTTTAATTGTTTTTAATTCACATGGTTACTAGGTCTGTAAACGATTCTAGAATAGACAGTATTTGTAAATTGGGTGACATACTCTGTTATATACCACTGCATTTCTGATCATTTATTTTTTTTGTGTACTTTTTTTATAGGGCCCGATCAGATGTTCCTGTTCCATGGGCGTCTGAGTTCCGGTCCACTGATGGGAGAGCAAAAGAGCTGAACTATCTCTTGTTTCTCTTTATTTGTTTTTTGTTGTTTCGAACTCAGTGACGGGAGCAAGCTAGTATGCTCCAATTTCATTATTATGATATAGATCTGTTTTGATGATTTGTCATTGCCCACTGGGGCTAGATTTTCATGCCCAATGCCCCAATGGGGCATTGGGCATTGGGCAGTATCCTTTGACTTTTGAATAGAGCAGTCCACTGAGTTACATGGAGCTCTGATAGCGATGCATATATTTTTTATATATTTTCATAGATTTTTGTTTTTTGAGAAACAAGGTACAGATTGTATCATCCATGCATATTCAATTGAAAAAATCAGGGGACCAAGTGCCAAATTATTGCTCAAATTGCACAGGAATTTTGATTACATGCAAAGGAAATATGTAGTGTGCAATTTTTCAAAACTATTTCATGTTGTATTTAATCCTTTTAACAATTGGCGAATGGCAAGATTTTGTATCATACATTATTTTTGAGCCCATTGAGAAAATAAGTTGCTTTGTGGCAGGGCCAGCAAATTATGTTGAGAACGTTTGGTATACAATGTGTAAATCGTGTTCTTGCATCGTACTGTCTCATATTGATTCACTTGCTCACAAATTTTCTGTTATTAATGAAGTTTAGTCATACAAATTGGTAACCTCTGCTACTATAAGATGGCCGCCAAGATAGATATGTATGACTGTATTAGAATAGTCACCAGTTTTCTATGGCTAGCAATTTTACGTTTATATTTTGCCCGGTAACATGGTGTCAGCGTCGTGACAAAGGCTCAACGCCGAAACGCATACATGATTTTACCGATATTTGTCATTGATGGAATAAAATCACATCCTGAATTTGAAGCCCCGCTGAGTGCCGTTCCTTTCTTTGGATCCATTGTTGTTGGGAAGGAGTTCCTTACCATATTTATATATATATATATATATATATATATATATATATATATATATATATATATATATATATATATATATATATATATATATACATACAACAGGTTACCCCTACGATGGATGGCACACCCAGGATCACTCCACATGACAGATAGACAGCCTCCTTCCTTCGGCCAACGCGTTTCGGGCAGGTAACGCCCTTCATCATGGGCCATATGTAAGAATGACGGCAGAGACACTAACCAGTAAAATCCCTCTTTTATTTCCACAATTAGCATGCAGATAACATCCAATGCATTCTGGGACTGGTAGTGTCAATAGTTCAACCTCATGGGCGCCGTCAGAGTCATTTCATAAAACAATCACAAGGGGCTCTGGTAGTCCTCTGTAAATACTGTGGGCATCTCCTGTTCTTCTCAGCTGTAGCAATCTCAACAGCGAGCTGACCCGCATGGCTCCAGCGGTGGGACTCCTTCGTAAACACAGCCACGTTGGAATTGCCGCTTCCGTGTGACTAATCCATCCAAAAGGCACACGGACCTCCGGGGCATAGGCGGTGGTGCCTCTCCGTGACCAAGGGCGGGTCACTATTTAGTATACAACAGGTTACCCCTACGATGGATGGCACACCCAGGATCACTCCACATGACAGATAGACAGCCTCCTTCCTTCGGCCAACGCGTTTCGGGCAGGTAACGCCCTTCATCATGGGCCATATGTAAGAATGACGGCAGAGACACTAACCAGTAAAATCCCTCTTTTATTTCCACAATTATCATGCAGATAACACCCAATGCATTCTGGGACTGGTAGTGTCAATAGTTCAACCTCATGGGCGCCGTCAGAGTCATTTCATAAAACAATCACAAGGGGCTCTGGTAGTCCTCTGTAAATACTGTGGGCATCTCCCGTTCTGCTCAGCTGTAGCAATCTCAACAGCGAGCTGACCCGCATGGCTCCAGCGGTGGGACTCCTTCGTAAACACAGCCACGTTGGAATCGCCGCTTCCGTGTGACTAATCCATCCAAAAGGCACACGGACCTCCGGGGCATAGGCGGTGGTGCCACTCAATGACCAAGGGCGGGTCACTATTTAGTATACAACAGGTTACCCCTACGATGGATGGCACACCCAGGATCACTCCACATGACAGATAGACAGCCTCCTTCCTTCGGCCAACGCGTTTCGGGCAGGTAACGCCCTTCATCATGGGCCATATGTAAGAATGACGGCAGAGACACTAACCAGTAAAATCCCTCTTTTATTTCCACAATTAGCATGCAGATAACACCTCATGCATTCTGGGACTGGTAGTGTCAATAGTTCAACCTCATGGGCGCCGTCAGAGTCATTTCATAAAACAATCACAAGGGGCTCTGGTAGTCCTCTGTAAATACTGTGGGCATCTCCCGTTCTGCTCAGCTGTAGCAATCCCAACAGCGAGCTGACCCGCATGGCTCCGGCGGTGGGACTCCTTCGTAAACACAGCCACGTTGGAATCGCCCAGAAAGCATTGGGTGTTATCTGCATGCTAATTGTGGAAATAAAAGAGAAGACCGCCAGTAGATAATATATGTATATATATATATATTCATTGAAAAAACCATAGGTTTCACACATGTTATAGTTAGCTGGACATTTCTCTCATACAAAACCAATGAAATTCCCCCGTTATAGTTAGTTCAGCTAACTATAACTCGCGCCCCCGCAATGCACTGCTGATGACGTCACATATTACATCACTCATGACATGGTCAGTGACATCACTCATGACATCACTGATGACATCTCAAATGACATCACTGATGACATCACTGATGACATCATCCAGTGAATGTGTGTTTTTCTGAAAATTAAATATGTTTTATATATGTATATCTCAAGGTTGATGGAAGAATAAATGGGTATATAAGTGTCTAAATGGATGATTTGTTTTTGAAAAATTGATTGTGTTACTGACTGATTAAGTGTATCATAGTGAATACATGGCTTAGTGAGTAATGTTTAAATATGTAAATATCTGTATCAGTCTCTCACTTTGTGTATAAATGGCTGCATGGGTTGGTGAGTAGCTACATGGGTGTCTATATAGGTTATTAGTTGGTTTTTTGAGTATCAGTCTGAGTGTCTGCATGGTTCGGTGGGAGGTATTACGTAGTGCATAGGTGCATGAATGAGTGACTCACTGTTTGTATGTGTTGAAGACAGCATGTCTGCAGGACTGTATGGGTGGATGAGTGTGTGTATGGGTGTGTTAGTGAGTGAATGACTGTCTCAATAGTGTCTCTATGAGTAACTACATATGTTTTAAACTTGTATATGTGACTATTGGTGTATATATGTGAGTATATGTGAGAGTGAGAGATTGAAAGAGTTCCTGTATGAATAAGTATGTGTTTCTATAAGTGATTGTTTAAAAGACTAAGTATGTGTAAGTTCCCGTAGAAGTAAGTGTGGTGGTGTGTGTATAACTGTATATGCAAGTAAATGTATGTTTGATTCTTTATTAGCATGAGTGACTATGTGTGTGAGTAACTCTATGGATGAGAGGCATTGTGTAACAGGATGTATAGGTGTATGAGTACATATGATGAGTGAGTACATGTATGAGTGACTGTACAGGACTGTTGGTGAATGAGTGGATGTGTATGTGGTTCTTAGAATTACTGAAGAGGTTGTTGTAACTGGTATTGGTATGTCGATTGTTTTGAAAATTTTAGTCTCTATTTTTGAATGTGTGTATCAAAGGTTATATTAGGGGGAGAGGAGGTCTGCCACTCTACCACAATGATGATGTCATCAGTGATGTCATCAGTGATGTCATCAGTGATGTCATTTGAGATGTCATCAGTGATGTCATGAGTGATGTCACTGACCATGTCATGAGTGATGTAATATGTGACGTCATCAGCAGTGCATTGCGGGGGCGCGAGTTATAGTTAGCTGAACTAACTATAACGGGGGAATTTCATTGGTTTTGTATGAGAGAAATGTCCAGCTAACTATAATATGTGTGAAACCTATGGTTTTTTCAGTGAATTTGCAAGGTTTTTTAAATGCTAATTCCTAACTATAAGGTGTGTGAAACCTTTGATTTTTTCAGTGAATTTGTACGGTTTTTTAAATGCTAATTTTTGAATTATTTAATTAAATATTTTTTTTTTTATAATAAAAATAAAATTCCTATGTATTCATTTATATATTATCTGTATCCTTTTATTTGTTTTTGCTTTTTTTGTAAAATTTCAATTAGGATAAAGTTGAACAGTTTTTTTAATTTTTGCAATTAATTTTTCTCCACTTTTTTTTTTTATATAAATTCTTGGGGTGCGCGCTCTGAGCGTGCTCCTAGTACAATTTCGTAAGTTTTTTTATGAATACCGTCGTACGTTATTTACGTACGCATATATACGTCATAGTGAGCGCTGGGAGCGCGCACCCAGTACGTATGCGTACGTACGTACGCATGCGTGCGTGCGTCCTACGCGCTCCACGCGGTTCACTTCCGCATACGCTTAAATTACGCGCAATAACGTTCGCGTATACGCGTGTTCAACGTATGCGCGTTACGTACGCGCATATGACGTATGCACATGCGCTCCTACGCGTTCGCGCATGCGTAAACACAAGGTGCGCGCTCGGAGCTTGCGCAGTGCGCGCACCTCTGGTTATATGCTTAATAAAACAACACTTCCTATTGGTTATCATTACTTTCAGTTTCTGATTGTTTCAACACCACACCCAATCCCCTCATGGCAAGTCATGTGATCAAGAATCATCACTTTTGTTCCAGATTCTTCCCAAACCACACCTACTCCCCTCATTATTAGTTCTGATTCCTTTGGAGAAGGAGCTATTCTGTTGTTGAGAGACAATGGCTGAACAGCAACCATCTTCAGACAGTGACCAGGACCCTCTTGAGAGGCAGAGGAGCAGGAAGCAGAAAGACAGCTTTATATGGCAGTTTTTCACTTTTCCAGAGGGACAAAAAAAGGTAAATGCACCTAAAGTTACTTGTGTACTTTGTCAAAAAGTCTTGTCACGTGGGAATCCTAACAAGAAGTATTCTTTTAGCATTCACACTATGTTGAGGCATGTTGACAAAATGCATCCAGTGACTTTTCGTCGAGCTTCAGGAGCAAACCCTCCACCTGCTCAACCGACGACATCTGCAGCAGCTCAGCCGAGCACATCTTCGGCAGCTCAGGCGAGCACTTCTTCTGCAGTGGTGCCTTTGCCTTCTTCCACACCTCGTTTTGGACCACCTTGTTTTGCGAGGTTGTCCACACGCTGCACTGATTGCGGTAAACTTATTTCTGTGTGTGAGACCATTCTTGATATCATTCAGAGAAAATTTGATGCGCATGAGTGCAGTAGGCCATAGATGTTTTTTCTTTTTTTTCGTTTTTCTCTTCCTGTTTCCCTCCATTAACTCAAGGGCTCTTTTAAGAGCCACTTAAAAACTAAACCCCCAAAAATTTTTGGGGGGGATTTTTTTTTTTTTTTTGGGTGCGCGCACCCTGCGCGCACCCAAGGATGTTTTTTAAAAAATTCTTTTTTTTTTTTTTTTTAAATTTAATGTACAAAAAGAGGTGAAGAAATGGAAGCATGAAAAGGGAGGATTGAGAAATACAAATATTTTTCACTTATTTTTTAAAAAAAAATAATTATTTTGAAAACATTTTTTAAAGTATTTTGCAAGGGAACAGAATTTTTTTTTAAATTTTTTCTTTCCAGTTCTGCAAAAAAAGAAAAAAAGTATTAATATTCAATCATACATTACTTGTATGTACCAAAAAAACACACAATAAACACAAGGGCTCTTTTTAGAGCCACCTTATATCTTTTTACTTAATTGCGAATTTTTTTTTATTTTTATTTTTTTTAAAAAAATTTGGGTGCGCGCTGGGTGCGCGCACTCGGCGATATTTTTTTTCAAAATATAAATCTTTTTTTTTGCCCTACAAGGTCCTACTGTGACCCCCTTACAATGCCTAGTGGGTCAATATCTCCCCACTCTGCCCCCTTTTCAAGTTCTCCCCCTTTGTTTATCACCCCCTCTTTATGCGAGAGATAAAATGGCGGCCGCCGCTTCCTGATTTCCACCGATTCGAATGTTTACTGACATCTAACAACCAATCAGAAGTGCGCTCGCGCACGGCAAGGTGCGCGCACAGGACTTGCTCAGTGCGCGCACGCTGCGCGCGTACAGATATATATATTGATTTAAATGCTAATTTCTCAGGAAATACTGAACAGATTTACACCAAACCTGCAAAAGGCACTTAATGGACCTTATGGCTACCTCTCTGCAAATTTCACATAATTCTGTTCAGCCGTTCGGGCTGTAGCTGCGACTAAAGTCCCTATGGAAAAATGCATGGGGAAAACGCGTTTTGGGACCCCCCTTTTTTCTCGGCCCCCGCTTGACGAATCACCCCGAAACTTTCAGGGTAGGAGCTGAGCGGAGCGCCCCATTAGTTTTGAAAATTTCGCGAAGATTCGTCAACCGGCGCCAAAGTTATTCAAAATAGAATTTTGAGATTTCCTATGGAAACACGGTCCTAACTATAACTACCTACTGGCGACCGCCAGTAGGTAATATATATATATATATAAATTCACAACGAAATCCAAGAGTTAAAACCATCCACAGGAACGGCGCAACACAGGATACAGACTCCATAGGCAATATTCAATGAAGAGTGTTGTTTAATCACGCGTCCTTGTTCACATGGCGCGCTGATAGCAAATGGTGCATTTAAATACAAGTGGCAGTGGTAGTATTTTTTCTGTGTTAGTCAACATGACTAGGCATTTTACATCATGTACTGACTGTTGGTAAATCCTTACTTTACTGCTGACATGCAACATGACATCACAGATACTGAAAATACATCAACATGGTGAACAGACTATGCTCAACCCCTGTGTGCTTCAAAATCAGTAGCTGTATGCGAGATGTCCACATGTTCAAGATAACAGTAAGTGCAAGCAACAACTGATGTAAAGATTATTACAAAACAGATCGTGTGTTAAAAACAGGACAATCCAATACACTGTCCTCTTGGAAGCGCGAATGAATCGCCTTAGCTTCTAAGACCGACATACATGCCCTAATGCGTAGCGCTGACGGAATGTGCATGTATCGTACAAAGTAACCACGATTGTGTGATGGACATAGATCAAACAAATGTTGATCAGCGGTCGTCTTGTATATATCCAGGTGCATTTGATGTAATACGATTGTTGATTTAATGCTGAGCTGCATGTGGAATATTAAAAATGCAGCCATGATGACAGAAGAAAATTAAAATGCTTAAATGCAAGGTTAACTGCCACTAGAAAAATTGTGGTAATGAGAGTGAGTGAGGGTAAGGCTAGAAGTAAGAGGTGTATATGTACGACTGGAGGCAGACGTGCGTGTATAGTGCATAAATGTACAGTGTATGATCGTGTAGTGATGGTGTCCCCTCAAAAACATGAAAAAATGACATATATAGTTGGATGGCATATATGCGGAAATAATAAATAAAACTAATGTACCAAAACAAAAATTGATTGAAATTGAAATCAATCTTGATAAGCTCAATTGTGCTGGTAGACAAATATCGTTAGGATCAATCCTGGGAGAGAAACATGAACATGCGCGGAATAGCTACATACCGCAGACTAAAATTGTGACTTTATGCATATGTAGCAAAACAAATTACGAAGAAACCACAGAGTTGATGGAGAGCTAAAATTGGAAATAATACAGAGCATGATGTTGAAAAACAATCTTAATGTGAACATAGCAGAGGTCTGAGTTAACTCGCTCTACACCCAGGTCCTAATATTGTCTAGACGAAACAAACTCAACATATGTGTAGTGGTGAGATGTATCAGACCTTACTAGCTGACACTTAATCCCAAGGTATGACAATGTTGGCAAGATTGTCACTCTCATAGGAAATGGTGCAGATCTTCGCTAGTATTGAGGCCGGCGGGCGCCTTGGTGTTAAATTGCAAGATATATTTGCTCTCAAGCTGCCTCAGAAGCCTCTCCCTATTACCACCCCGCCTCAGTGCTGGGACACAATCAATGACTGAGTATTGGAGGTGCTCTAAGTTGTTATTATGCACCTCCTTAAAATATCTGGCTACGGGGTACGTCGGATCACTGTTAACAATCGCCCTAAGGTGCTGGAGGATCCGTAGGTGTACCTGTAACTTCGTACTCCCGATGTAGCGTAACCCACATTAACATTCTTGAATGTACACAGCAAACTCAGTTCTGCATGTTAACCTGTACTTGATTAGAAGTGGAGCATGCCTGAATGCGGAGTCCATCTGAGTGATATTTTTGCCAAATTTGCACGCCCTGCAACTGTGACATTTGACAAAACCGTTTCTATCAGCCAACCAATTCTGGGTGGTAGAGATTTCAGGACTGTTCCTGACTAACGCATCGCGCATTGAAAAGGCCCTCCTGTAAGTTATGTCAGGTTGTCCCAGCGTCGAGTCTGATCTTATGATGCTCCAGTGTTTGTTTATGGCTGCCCTGATTGCTCTTTCTTCAGTGTTGTGAGTTATAATGAGTCTAGTGGTGACTGTTTTATTGGGCTCAGCTAGAATGTTGGCTACACTAATGTTTTCAGGAGCGGGTCTAACTACCAACAGATTCTCTCTGGGGAGGGCATTAGCTCTGTCAATGGCTTTGCGTATGGCAGCTGCTGAGTAACCACGTGCCCTGAATCTTTCGGCCGCCTCACTCTGGCACTCATGAAGGTCTTCTTGACTGCTGCATATCCTGGCCAACCGTAGCATTTCCCCATACGGGATGCAGGCAATGAGGTGCCTTGGGTGAAAACTTGAGGCTTGCAGTGTTGAATTTCCTGCAGTAGGCTTTCTATGGAGTTTAGAGTGCAGGGTACCATTGGCGCTGTACAATTGGACGTCCAGAAATTTGACAGAGGTGGCACTGATGTTGGCATTGAATTCCAAGTTAAGATCGTTGGTGTTGATCTCATCAATGAATGCTTTTGCACTATTAACATCACCTCGCCAAATTAGAAAAGAACGTCATCTATGTAGCGTAGCCAAGACACTATGTTGTTGTTGAAAGCCCCTGAGTGTTTGACCATGAGAACCTGCTCCTCCCACCAGCCAACATGTAAACATGCATAACCAGGCGAGAAGCAGGCCCCCATGGCCACACCCATGAGTTGTGGTAAACTTTCTTATCAAACATGAAAAAATTGTGCCTAAGGCACCAATCAATTAGGAACAAAATGAGGTCATTGTGTCTGTGGCAATTGATTGGTCTTTTACCCAGGAAATACTGACATGCAGACAACCCATCTTGGTGACAAATACTCGTGTACAACGATGTGATGTCAAGGGAAATTAGCAGGTAGTCCTCGTGCCATGGTATGTCTTTCACTTTAAGCAAAAAGTCACTGGTGTCTCTCAGGTAGGAATTTTGGCTGGAGACCAAGTCTTGGAGAAAGTAGTCGACGTATTTAGAAATGTTCTTGCACATGCTCTTCCTGGCCAAGATGATGGGTCGACCAGGGATCGGGGTCCCATTCTTATGCACATTGGGTAGAAAATAAAGGATGGGAAGAACCGGTGACTCATTGTTGAGGAATGAAACTTCATCTTTATTCAGTAGGCCCTGCGACCTAAAGGTGTTGAGGTGTTTTCTGAGGTCTTTCTACTAATGGCCACTTCCTTATGGCTGGATAATTTGTAGCATCTGATGTCACTTAGATGCCTCTTGGCTTCCTTGAGATACAAGTTCCGTGGCCACAGCACAATGTTCCCACCTGTATCAGCTTTGTTGATGATCACTTCATTGTTATTTTTTAGCTTCTTCATGAGATCATTGTTTTTGTGATTACGTTGCCGCTTGTAGGTCGATTGTCTAGCAGTTTTGAGGTGAAGGTATTTGAGTTCATCAGTGATAACATTGCTGTAAATGTCTATTGCATCCCTTGGCATGATGGGTGTGAAAGTGGAATGTGGCTTGAAAGGGCTCGGTATTCTACACAAACTTTCGATACCTTCATCCTGTAATAACTGCTGTGTTGGTTTAGTTGTGCCAGGTGCAGCTAATTCTCCCATGATGCGAAGTGTTGGAATATCAGCCACAGTCAGGATTTGTTCATCAGATGTCAAAGGTGTCGAAGTGCTAGAGAGATTGGCATTGTTTTGTTTTAATTTGAAAAATGTAATTAACTTCAACTTTCTTATGAATTAGTGGACATCGATATTGGTGTTGCTGTAGTCAAAGGTGCTTTCAGGGCAAAACGTGAGCCCTAGTGCGAGGAGCTGTTTTTCTGCCTCAGTCAGGTCGATTGTGCTGAGATTAATAATTGTTTAAGTGTCAAATTTTACTTTTTCCTCCAATTTCCTCTTTTTCTGTTCGTTTGTTTTGGCCTTTCAGCGTTTCCTTCTCTCCTGCCTCCTTCTGTTGCGCCAGCATTTTGTGTCCTCGGCGGTCGCGGCCTCAGGGTTTGGCGCCTGTCGTAGACTAAAAAATCCATCTCTTCGCCAGTGCTGGGATTCACAATCCCGGGCACTTTCCTGTTGCGCCATCGGCCTCCGTCAACCGAATCAGTTCCACTTTCAGCTAAGGAACTGATGTCTGACATAGATGTGGATTCGGCGCCATCTGCGTTGTTAGTTAGCGGTTTGGCTTGCATTGTTTGACTTTGTTTGCTCATACGCTGCGATCTTATGGTATCGTATTTTCTAGCGAATGTGAAGATCTGACCACATTCGTAGTCCGTTTTGTCACGTGCAAACTTAAAAACTTTTCTCGCCTTGATGGTGTCCTCATGCTTTTTTAAACGCAACCGAATTTCTTCTCTGCCCTGGGTGATGGCATCTTTTTGGTCTAGGGCGTCTAGTTCCTCATTAAGACGATCAATGTCATTTTGAATTTTGGCTCTGTCCATCTCTGCATATTTAATAAGTATAATGTCCTATCGCATTGAGGCCTCCAGATTGCTCATGGCCCATTCTTTCAACATATCATGGTTAGGCTTTTCAAAACTAGGTGCAAGCATTATTCTCAGGCCGCGTGGGACACGGTCTGCCTCCCGATATTTTTGTAGAGATTTAGCTTCCCACCATTTCGTGCTTTCTGTACGCATGAATTTTTCCAGAACTTTCAACTTAGTCTTGTAACTGTCACCGCTAATGCCTGCATCCATATCCGCGCTTCTTGCTTGACTTGGTACATTTAGAAGATTATATATATATATCAGATGAAAGATTGCTCCTGCAGGCTGGGGGCTGCATATTTAGCAGCTCCCTGCATGCAGGAGCAATACCAGCACCCCCTGGAGTGAGACATCATCTGGGACCATGGGGCCTTTAGGCTACCCCAGACAGTCTCCAATGATAGGCACTGGTTGGGGCCAAGGCACACAGATAGACGTGACCAGGCATCGGGGGATGGGGTCCTGGGCCGAAAATTAGCCTTTGGAGGAAGGCTGCCCATCCCCCCTATCCTATTAAGTCTTGGCTGGGCCCTGGGGGATGGGGTCCGTGGGGCTGAAATCAGTCCAGGGAGTGGGGCCGCGTGGGCCCCCTCCATAAAATACATAGGATCCTAACTTATTGGGTTTGGGGAAGGCATAACAAATCTGAAACCCTTAATAGAGGTGACTTCATCATTGATCTATTTGAGTGCAATTTGATCTGGGGAGTCCATGACAAATGAGTACGCAAATGCCCAAAATGATTTGCAAGCTCTGCCCATTTGGCTACACCCTGTTTTGCTTAGTAGCATGCAATGGTCTTCCTGCCTTTTCCCAAATAGATTGACAGCTTAACAAAAGGTCCTTGAGCGTGTTTCTGGACATTTTGGTGATGTATGCTTGATGCACTGGAGTAAGAGGACATCTCCACCAAACAAATAAGCACTTACATCATTTAGTTAAGGGGAAGTACCTCTGTTTGGTGGAGATTTGCCTCTTTGTAGTCTTGTCATCTTCTCTTGATGAGGTTTCCCGTTATCACAAATTTGTGGATAAAGACGCTCAAGGAAAAATCACATTGCGGAAATTATATGCACACCTTGTGGTCCGTTGCACAGCTGTAATGTAGAATATGCACAATACATTTACCCAATGAGGTAGCACTTATTAATTAACAAAATTAAAGTACTACAGGTGGGTTGAAATTTTTCGCAAAACTGGGGACTCTTCTTGACAAAAATGAGGTTAGATTCTGCCCCTGGTGCTGATTTCACTGAAGTTAATCCTCAGCGGGAAGCTCTCACAAATATAAATATAACAGGTGCCCCAGTTAAAGCTTTACTTCAGGAAAGTACAAATGATCATAACTTCTTGGGCCTGTATTCCACATTTAAAAATGATATAAAACACTTAATGGAGGTGAATTCATTGTTGCTCTCTTGGAGCACAATCTGATGAGTAGTGACTGTGATTAGTGGTTTCTTTCTTATCATCTCCTGGTGAGAGTAGAGTCCATGGTTCTCCCTTTTAAATACCCTAAGTATGCAAATGCTCAAAATGCATAGCACCACACATACAACCACTCGCAAACCCACATAGGCACTTATAGACACACTCACAGACCCATACAGTCACTCACACACCCACTCACAGACACACACAGGCACTCATACACCCACTCACACAGGTACTCACACACCTTCTCACAGACCCACACAGATACTCACACACACACTCACACATGCACAGGCACTCACAGACACAAACAGACACTCACACACCCACTCTCAAAGGTGACAAATTACAGTTAGGATCATCTCAAATCACATCACTGATGACATCATCCAGTGATTGAAAGTGTTTCATAAATGTTTCTGAGACTAAAAGAAATATAGTAAGTTACTGTATAAGTTAAATTAACATTCTTTCTAAACTAGTAATGAGTGATACTGGTTTTGTACAGTGCTCGTCTGCAGAGACACACAATAAGCACGAACATGTGCTTGCTCACAGAAGAGATCAATGCACAAATGCAGTGTGACAAAGTCATCCTTTTTCCCCTCATCAACCCCATTTTTGTACTGATACTGTTGGTTGCTGACTCTGATTTTGCCATGGGCCCTGCTGACCAGGCCCAGGGCCAGTGCTCTGTTTAAAAGGTATATGGTAATTAAGTGTAATTGCAATTGGTATGACAACCTACCCATAAGCCCCTAGTATATGGTAGGGCATATAGATTTAGCAGTAGCGGTCCGTGGAGGGAGTTCGGTGGGCAGTGAGGCGGGGCAGGGGAGGGGCAGGGTGGGGAAATGTAAACACCGGAATATGGATGAACGGAGGTAAGTACACATTTAAATAAATAAAACGAATTCCTTTGCGCGCCCTGCATCGCAAAATCCATTGCACTTCCAAAATCTGAATCCAGCACTAGAGCAGCCTCACTCACCTGATTGACCCGCCTTTGACAGGCTGAGCCAAACTGCTCTGATGAGGTGTGAAGTGGCCTGATAGAAAACAAGGAGACATCTGGTAGGAGAAAATCTACAAGCTGCAGAGCAAAAGGCAGAAAGAGGCCTGGGGAGCCAAAGTCATCTTCAAAGAGGGAAAGACACGTAAGTTGGGACCCAGGCTAACCCCCACTTCCTACACCCCCAGCCATATGGAAGCCCCTGCAATTGAATTAGCTGAGGTGCTGGAAGGGGAGTGTTAAGGAAAGTTAGCCAGGCCTGTAGGTTTTGTTAGCCAGACCTTAAGCTCCAGGAGAGATTGTCTCCATTTTGGCTTTTATGGAACAGTACTTTCTGGGACAAGAATTTGCCACACGTGGTCATCATTGAGGGTGTCACCCTGCACCCCTTGGTCAGGGGTGCCCCCCTGCTTGCCAGCCCATAAGCCCTGATAAATATGGGAGAGCTGCACAGCAACTCAGATCCCTGCCTGGTGAACCCTTGGCCTGCACAAAAGGATTGGACTCAAATGACTGCACCTACTGCACACTTTGGGCTTCATCAAAAGAAGGATTTAGCTTGACTCTAAATGTTTGAGGAGTGGACTCCCTGAAAGCAACAGGTTAAAAGAGCTCCACCTGCATCATCTCCACCAAGAAGAAGCCAGCTGAACAGAGTTCAGCAGACTATTAAGGATTTGGCCAGGTGCATTGTGGATCTTGTAGCCCCAACTTCCCACGGAGCAACTCAGAGATTCTGGAACCTTGGATTGGTGTTGTGGACCCTTCAAGAGCCCAAAGGGACCTTTTGGAAGAAGATCTAGAAGTTTGGAATTGTTTGGAGAATTTTTGTGAATAAGCTCCATAAGTTGACAACTCATCGTTGTGAGTCAAACCGTGATCCGGGCTGAAATTGAGGTATGTCTGGCTGAAAGCTCAGGAGCTCCAAGACCACCAGGATTTCACTGAGGCCTCGCGCTAAAGCAGGCCACTGCCATCGACTTGGAAGCCAGCCTGATGAGTAGCCTAGCTCAAGGCTGAAAGAAAAAGATCCAAAAAAGTGATTAAGTCAAAAGGTAAAAACTTGATCGGGCCCTACTGCTCACTGCATCTGACCCACGCTTCATCGCGGTAAGCCTGAAACTTTGACTGTGTCCCGAGCAAGCGCGACCAGATGTCCCAAGTTTGTAGTTTTGGCTTTTAGGCATTAGAAAATATTTATTCTTTAAAAAATCATATCTATGAGGCACCCAGTCACAAATAGACATAACAAAGACATGTGCCCCTGTACACACATATATGTATCCATGTGCACACAGACAACACAGGTAGAGAGATACATTGATGATACAAAGAGATGCACTTGCAATTACACACAATATATATATGCACATGCAGACCTGGCATCCTTGGCGTGGTTTTCTCCCCTAACTTTTTGCCTTCAACCCTCTTGCTTTGCTAACTTAGTTTTTGCTGGCCTTAGTACTGTGCCTACTTTACCACTGCTAACCAGTGCTAAAGTGATTGAGCTCTCTCCTTGATACCTGGTAAAATTGGCTTATACCCAACTGGCATATTTAACTTACTTGTGTCTCCCTTGTAAAGTTGTACTACGCTTGCCCAGGGCCTGTAAATTAAATGTTACTAGTGGGCCTTCAGCACTAATTGTGCCAGTCACTTAAGTAGCACATTAAATATGCCTCAGGCCTGTCAATGCAGCCTGCATGTGCAGTTGTAAACTGCCTTTATGACCTTTTCCATATAAACCTTTTGCGAGGTATAATACATATAGAGGGAAATATTGCATCTTTAGTTGGACCGGAATAGCCAGGTCTTGATCATTTTCCTGAACAGGAGTCTATTTGTTTGTAACCTAGTTACCACGGGCAAAGAATTCCAGATCTTGGCTGCCCGATGGGTGAGTCTTCTTCCCACCCATAACCCTTCGAATTTTTGGGACCTGAAACAGTCCTTTATTGGCTGATCTTAGGTCCCGCTACAGGAAGTGCCTTGAGAAAATTTTCTATTGGCCCAAATGTCCCCCATATAGTGCTTAATGCACCAGACATAGAGCCTTGAATTCAATTCTTTGCTGGACTGAATGCCAATGAAGATCCTTAATAATTGGAGATAGGATGGAATTTCAGGATGTTAAGCGGCACCCACACTGCGGCGTTCTGCAAAGACTGACGTTTTAGTAGTTGGCGTTTGTTAATGCCAAGAAAAAGAGCATTGCAGTAATTCATTCTAGAAAGAGTTAAGGCGACTACTACAGTTATTTTGAGTACTTTGGGAACGAACTGAAGAATTTTGCACAGGATCTTTAGGAGGAAGAAGCACGAGTAAGTCAGGATATTGATCTGACCTGCAAAACTGAGCTGATCATCAAACATGACTCCTAAGTTTCTGACCCTTTCAATGGGGTCAGGACACCGTCCTGCCTCTCCTGGCCACCATAAGTAATTCCAAAGTGATGGTCCCTTTCGGAACGTCATCACCTCAGTTTTATCTGTTTTTAATTTAAGATAATTCAGATTCATCCAACCAATATTGTTCTTCAGACAGCTGTGAATCATCCCAGCCACTATTTCTGCAGTCAAGGATATAGATATGACTATCTGAGTGTCGTCGGCCTAAGAAACCAATGAGAAACCATGTGCTTTGATCAGCTTTGCCAGAGGAGTAGCGCAGATGTTGAACAGGGTTGGAGACAGTGCTGAGGCTTGTGGAACTCCACACGGGAGAGAAAAAGCCTACGATGTAAGGTTACCACAGCACAACCTCTGTTCCCTGGAGGTAAGAAAAGAGGTGAGCAGGATTTTAGCCGTCCCCTTAATTCCAAGTGACTTCAGCCTCTGTGTTAGTACCATATGGTTAACAGTATCAAACGCTGCTGAGAGGTAGAGTAGGATGAGGACGGCTCTCCCCCATTGTCCAGCTGTTTATGTATCTTCTCGGTGGCCTTGACTAAGGATGATTCTGTGGAGTTGTGTGGTCCGAAGCTATGTTGTGTGGTGTCTAAGAGGCCATTGGATTCTAAGTAGCGTGCTAGCTCTTGATTGATGGATTTTTCTAGAAATTTGGCCACAAGGGGTATGCATGATATAGCCTGGTAGTTTGTGACTTTAGAGGGGTCTAGTGAGGGCTTCTTCAAAATGGGCCATATCCAAGCTTTCTTCCAGAAAGAGGGGAAGGTATCTGACATAAGAATGTTATTCAGGAGTGGGGCCAAATAGGTGCTAACCCTGTCTGAAGCCATGTTAAGTATTGTGGGAGGACAGGAATCTGCTGGGGAGCCTGATTTAATAGAGGGTAGCAGGTCATTTACTCTCTCAGCAGTTAAAGGGGAAAAACGGACAGTTGACAGATAGTAGGGTTAGTATAAATAGTGTCCTCTATTAACATCTTGTTGATCATGTCAGCAGCGTTCCCTGCAAGCTCCTTATAGACTGTTTGTACGTTAGTCTGGAAAAAGTTGGCCTCTTTATTGCAGAAGGTTTGATCTGGAGAAAATGGATTGTCTCATTGAAGTCTGGTCAAAGTGGTAACAGTTTTAAAAAGCTCTAGTCTATTGTGCCCCCAGGAAGACTGGGACCAGGGCAGAGAAGTAAGAAATTCCAGACACCTCTGTAGAGGGAAAACTCCAGAAGCATCTCCCACATCAAAGCAGGCACCAGGTGCAAATATTGTACCCTCAGATCCAACTCTTCAGTTCACTGCTGGACCTGAGGAAAACTCAGAAGAAGGACTTATCTACTGAAAGAAGGACTGCCCAATTGCTATGCTGCTCTGCTGCTCTGCTACCCTGCTACCTAAAGAAGAAGAAATGCACCTGCACTTTGAAGCCAGGGCCACCAGAGGGACTCCAAGGGCTAGTTGGCAGACCTTTTGATCTGAGCCTCAGGGACACAAATGACTCAAACCAAATTGAACCTCATCTGGACTCTGCCAGTTGTGAGTCCTAACCTCCCCATTCCCCAAGTGATACTTTTCCAGTCCTGTACCATTAGAATTGAGGATAAAGGTGCTCTGCCAGCCCAGCTGTGGTCCCCATCAGAAATTATGCAGCATGACCCAAACTGATGCAGCCTTTGCAGCTCTCCATTGGAACTGATGCAGTGCGATGCAACTCAATGCAGACGTCACATCGCAGCCATTGCAGCTCCTCATCTAAAACTACACTGCACGATGCAGGACCCCGCATCGCTCCTCGGGAACCACCGCTGGATGGAGCAATGCCCCCACATCATTGACATAATATACAATTCTTAGGGGGCCTAACTATCACTTGGTCAGGATAGGCCTGGGTAAAAACGGTGCAATTTTACAGGCTCATGTTTCTGAAGTTGCATTCTATTTCACACACAGTGACTTTTGACATACATGTGTGTGTGTGCGTGCCCATACAGGATAACAGTCTCTGAATCTGCATTTCTTACATTTCCACTTCATAGGCACACTATAACAATACCTTTAACATTCAGTACAAAGGATAAAGTTTACTGAGCAAATGTTATTTATGTTATTCACCGTAAGGTGATGACGGTATCCAACTAGAAAAAACATTTTCGGCCTGACAGGGGTTGTGACATGGCCACATGGATATTATTGTTATATAAACAGAGCCACTTCCTTGTTTAGGCAGAGGACCACTCAACTGACACTGCAGGGTTACCACATGTCGGCATTGCAGCTCATCTAATTCCTGGGTACCAACACGAGGAATGTCCAGCTGCACACCAAGCCAGATGACACTTACCCACAGGTAACTGGGAGTTAGTCCACCCTGGCAGGGATTTGGCAGATCACCCACGCTAGGCAAAACCAGGTTAGGAAGTGCTAGGTAGGAGGACAAATATACACAGTACTTATATGTCTGCAAATATGCACTGTCTTAGCACAATGGTGGAAATGTTCATCCTTTTCACTGTTCTTGTGATGCTGATTACGCCAATCTGTTTCATTCTACTAAATATTGCAGCGCACATATTTTATGGAAGAATCACACTTCAATAAATATTGAAAAGCCTTGCTGAGCATTTCTTGTGCATTTCTTTGGGTATGCAGGAGAATCCGAATGAAAAGGCGTTCAAATCTTTTACCGCGATTTCCTTGGTGGATAAGGGTTGTCAAGTATTAAGGTTGCACACACATTTGTTTCCCTGTAGGGTTAGGGGTACAGGTGGTGCACTGTGGCTAGCAGGGACATAGGCCAACATATCCTGAGGGCGTGCACAGAATCAGTCTGGCACAATTCTGACGTTTACATTGGCAGACAAATGCACAGTTTTACCGAGGGAGGTACACTTAACCAGTTCCCCGTATCAAGCCCACGGGGGCATATCTACAAGGCAGCGATATAAAATTATCGCCGCTTTTGCCGTCGATTTCGGCCGAAAAGCGGCGATAATTTTATCGCTATATCAGCAAGGTCACACTATCGCGTCAAACCTTGCCTTAGCGCCTGAATTCCTAACGCCCATATTTGCATCTCTAATGAGATTCAAAGTGGGCATTCCTCCCCAGGATAACGGGAGAAATGTTGCTAAACGACATTTCTCCTATTATCAAGCCTAACGCAAAGCAGCATAGTGACAAGAAAAGTAGCGATAACCTCTGTTATCGCTACTTTCCTTATGTCTGCTTTGAAACTGACTTAGCTATGATATCCTATTGAAGGTGGATATCATGGCTAAGTATGTGAGGCCCTATCAGCAAGCTATCGCCAAACTTCATGGGATAATCTCACGTTTGGCAGTTAGCGCTAGGATTTTTATTGCTTTTGAGATAAGCATTGCTAATAGCACGCTATCTCAGCGATAAAAAGCCACGCTAGCTGGCGATAATTATCCTAGCGCTAAGTGCGCTTAGCGATAATTATCACCTGTTGTTGCTAATATACCCCACAGTCTTTTGCGGTAGGCCTCAACTTGTGGCTTTATCCCGGTCTGGCATATCCAGATAACTCAAGTTGCCGCTTTGTGCTTTTAATCCATATTTTTAGGTTTCACTGCATTGAGGCAGTAGCAGCAGCAATCAATGATGCATGGAGAATATCTGGGTACAACGCATTCCCTTCTATCAACAGTCCAGGAGTGGGCATGGGCTGCATACTGCCCACACATGACCACCCTCCCCCACTGCGTGTTTCACTCATTGTCACAGTGTTTCCCTGGAATGACATTTTAGGAGCATTTCATGCAGGTTCCTTCTGTGATAAGAAACGGGCATTCACCCAAAGAGTGGGGCATGAAAACCCATGTTTGTCATGCAATCATAAAATAGAAACAGTTTATCTGAACGGCTAACTGGCACAATGAAGCATCCTGGGATAGGAAGAGAACTGTGAGATTTAAAAAAAAAATAACTTAAAAGTGAGGCTTTCTGCCAATGTACAATTCCAGTATAAACTAGTGAATGTGCAAAAAAAAGATATATTCTTCCTTCACATGCCGATTTAATCCAAGTGTGCTCTCTGAAAATATAAACTGAGGAAGATAAATCAATGAGTTGCAGCAGTGGCTGCTGCCTGAGAGCATTGGGGCCCCGCCCACCCACTTAGTGAACCTTCTACTTCATGTATTTTGCCATGAATAACATTAGACATTGCAAATACACCTCATGCCTGACTGCCACACTCTGAGACAGAGAGACAGGCAGTCAGACACTTTTAGTAGCTGCACTGCACATCTGCCTGATGCTGTGTGGTAGCGTGAATAGGGCTTATGTACATACAGCACTCGTGCTGCCTCGGATCCCAGGTGATGTTGCTACCCATCTTCCTCTTCTTTCTGGCAGTGCAGTAGAATTAGCCTTGGGCATTTCGCTCTTCAACTCAGGCGGTAGGAGGAGGAACATCAGTCAAGAACAATTTCCCCACTGTTTCCTATTTTGAAATAGGGAGGGGTAGTATTATGAGTCATAGTTAACCACGCCCCACCCTGTGACCAAATGGAAAGGGAAGAGTTAAGAAGAGGGCAAAATACTGCTACTCCTTGTTCTCTAATGCTAGGTCGTATCCACTTCCAATTTTTAGGTCTCAGCTAAATAGCACTTGCGCTGTCTCTTTTGAGACATGTTGTATAAACTTTGTGGGCTTACAACCCTCCCATGGACTTCCATCATCACTCTCCTATTCTTTCTCCCCATTTGTCCATGGCATGCGTTTGTCATGCCTCTTGCTATGTTTATCCCTCATCGATAGCAGGGATCAAGATCTATATAAATACACTGGTCACCATTTTACCAACTGTTCAGGCACTACTTTTTTCTTTCTTTAAAACCCATCTTCAGGAGTGCATGTGTTTTCACTAGGTCCAAGGGCTGATTCAGTAAACGAGGCTGTAAATCATGTTCTTATCACATCACATTTTCAGCGGTCACAACAATCACCTCAAGTCTACAATAGACTTGCCCGTCTCTCTCACGGCTACTGATAAAACTAAATGCCATGGGAAAAACCACACAGGACAGTACATGGACACCCACCTGCCCATTTCTCATCTGTCTCTTTAGTTAGGTAGCTGGACAAAATGTACCACAGAAGCTGGTGCAGGGTAGCCGGGGTGTACATACCGTGACACATGCTGCACTTCTAGGAGCTCCCCTCCTTATGGGCCACTCCCGCTTCCACAGGTAACATGGATAACTGCAGGTAAAATGCACTACTCTGATTTTCCACCTCTTAGGATTTTTCATTGGTTGTTTTAATTTATATTTATTTTCCGCCCATCCAGCCTCCGCTACCACTCCACAGCACCCCACTCAAGAATGAGCATAGAACCCTATTGGACAAGAGACTTGTCCTTCTCCTTCTTTGATACCTGCCATTCATCAGCTGCTGCATCATTAACAACAGAATATGCAAATATGCCACCCTCCCTGTGTAGTTGGCAGGGATTCGCTGTCCTCATTACAACTGATTGGACGTGTGATATGTCTGTCCCTGCTGTTCCATGTGTGGATTCATTCCCCTGAGGCTTTCCTGTCAAGTTGTATATGTTAGTGCCGCCTTCTCCCCTACTAAATGGGTAAGCACATTCCTGCCAATGGACTATGCTGGTTGCAGGATGGATCAAAAGTAAGATTGATTAGCATTTCTGTTTCATAGGAATCACAGATTATACAAGAAAACACACACTCTCCCTTCCCATCCCCACCCGCCTTTGGCTGTGACTTGACGGACCCAAGATGCTAAGTCCCACACAGCTTCTTAACTACTAGGAATACAAGTCAGTAGAGGCTACCTGTCAAATTTCTGAGGTTAGGACATTTGTATAGTGCACTGCACAACCTGACAGTGTCTTGAGGCGAACAAAATGCCAATTCTGGGTTCTCCACTTGACTGCAATGTGATCTTGGGCAAATAGTTTCATCTTCGACAGTGGAAATTCATGTTGACCAGTTAGAAATGTTTTTCACTTGTTTTTCACTTAGTAATTTTGCAGAGGTGTCTACTTAGGTACTATAAGGTGGCAATATAGAGGCAAACCAATATCAATATGTTATATCTTCACATTTACCTCTGCACGAGGAGCAGGAGGGTGCTTAGTCACGTCGGCTGAAGAAAAATACAGAAATCTTGGTGACCATACTGCATTTTTATTGGACCATTATAAGCAGCAAGTAGGGAAGTATTCATCACCGTCCCCTCAGTTTTTAAAGGTTCTGATTCTGGCACCATCTGCGTGCAGCACTTTAACAAATAGGCACGTTTCATGAACATTTTGATCTATGAGCTTTTAGGGTCACCCCTCCCTCTTTGAGAAATGTGAAGTAATGGGTGAAAGTGAGCAACAAATGTATGGGTACGCCAGGCTTTCCATGTAGAAGTGCACGGGGAAGTCACCCACTCACTGTATACTCTAGACGTAACTGGCAAAGAAATGCACCACGTTTCATAAAGAGCACATACCATAGTTGTATGAAAGTGAGATAACAAAGGGCAGCCATACAGGTGACATCACCAGTGCCCTTATCGCTGTTAAAAAGGATATGCTATGGGCTGGATGATAATCTGATTGGGACATAGGTCAGATGCCTAAAGCTAAACGAAGGGTATCCCAAATGGGAAACAAAAAAATCATAAACTCAACTTTATGTATGTTCTTTATGTACCTTCTTAGGACCTAGGGGGAAATTGGAGAGATTCGGATCACATGCCGGAGCTATTCATATTCACTCAATTAGCCATTTATTCATGTGCCCACCCATCTATCTACATCCTAAATTACCATCTCATCGGCCCATCTGTCCACTTATCAGACTATCCACCCATCAATCCCTCTATTCTCCATCCATCTACACTTCAATCAATCCACACATCAACACTTTTGCCTTCTCAGAAAACTTACCTTACTGAATGCTGTAATATGGTTTTTGGGTGGAAATGTCATATGGTTGTGGGAATGCAACCCCTCACCTTGCAAACATTTTGGTGCCGATCACGATCCGGCAAAAACCGGGTACGAACCGTCGGACGGAGCATAATCTCCGTCCGACGCGTACCCGGTCGTCAATTTTCACAAACAAGGAATTACGATTCGCACGGGTACACCAGTACCGTACGAATCGTAAAAAAGCCCAACCGACCAAAAAAAACCTACCAATGCGATCCGGAAAAGCGCCGACCTGACGTCGGGACGCTCGCAGCCAGCCATTCACGACCCAGGAATCACGATTCGCACCGACGTCACCCCGCACGGTGAATATTTTGCGGCAGCCAAAAACTGCCGGGAAATCTGGACGACGCGAACAAGGCCCACCAGTACGCGACGGACAGACGACGACGCGAACAAGGAGGACCAGTACACGACGGACACACAGGACCACGCGACCAAGGAGGACCCGTACGCGACAGGACGACGCGATCAAGGAGGACCCGTACGCGACAGGACGACGCGATCAAGGAGTACCAGTACGCGACGGACAGACATGGACCCGAACCTACGAGTCATCCCTGCCCTCATAGCAGTCCACCTCCTCTACAGGTTACGACGCAGACGCCGCAGAAGGTCAGAATAACTAAGGGAGGGGGGAAAGTGGGGTGGGGTGGGGGTGGCAGGACCAGGGCAGGCCACAAAACAACCACATAAGTCACACACCACACATGGCCTGGACATACCTGACTCCCATGCCCTGGTCACCACGAGGGGGTGGGGGCGTGTCCTGATAAGCCAGCGACCGCCACAACGGAAGTCCGTCACCACGCGAACCGGCAACACAACCAGACAGGTACGTCCCGTACCCACGCCTGAAGAGCGTGGGTACGAGTCGTACCACGCCCACACACGTCACCCCAACAATGGCGGGACGGATCGCACCCACGTGGCAAAGGCCTGGGTACGGGCCGCACAAGCATCACATAGCGTGGGGACATATATGTACGGACCCTACCCCCACCCCGTATGCAAGGAGCGCACCCCCACCCCAACAGTGAAAGTACGACCCGTACCCCCACCCGCGTATGCATGGAGCGTACCCCCACCCCAACAGTGTAAGTACGACCCGTACCCTCACCCGCGTATGCATGGAGCGTACCCCCCACCCCAACAGTGTAAGTACGACCCGTACCCTCACCCGAGTATGCAAGGAGCGTACCCCCCACCCCAACAGTGTAAGTACGACCCGTACCCCCACCCGCGTATGCATGGAGCGTACCCCCCAGCCCAACAGTGTAAGTACGACCCGTACCCCCACCCGCGTATGCATGGAGCGTACCCCCATGCCAACAGTGTAAGTACGACCCGTACCCCCACCCGCGTATGCATGGAGCGTACCCCCCATGCCAACAGTGTAAGTACGACCCGTACCCCCACCCGCGTATGCATGGAGCGTACCCCCCATGCCAACAGTGTAAGTACGACCCGTACCCCCACCCGTGTATGCAAGGAGCGTACCCCCCACCCCAACAGTGTAAGTACGACCCGTACCCCCACCCGCGTATGCATGGAGCGTACCCCCCACCCCAACAGTGTAAGTACGACCCGTACCCCCACCCGCGTATGCAAGGAGCGTACCCCCCACCCCAACAGTGTAAGTACGACCCGTACCCCCACCCGCGTATGCATGGAGCGTACCCCCCATGCCAACAGTGTAAGTACGACCCGTACCCCCACCCGCGTATGCATGGAGCGTACCCCCCATGCCAACAGTGTAAGTACGACCCATACCCCCACCCGCGTATGCATGGAGCGTACCCCCCATGCCAACAGTGTAAGTACGACTCGAACCCTCACCCGCGGACGTACGGACCGTACCCCCACCCCCACCAGTGTAAGTACGACTCCTACCCCCACCCGCGGACTCACGGACCGTACCCCCACCCCAACAGTGTAAGTACAACCCGTACCCTCACCCGCGTATGCAAGGAGCGTACCCCCCACCCCAACAGTGTAAGTACGACCCGTACCCTCACCCGCGTATGCAAGGAGCGTACCCCACACCCCAACAGTGTAAGTACGACCCGTACCCTCACCCGCGTATGCATGGAGCGTACCCCCACCACACCAGTGTAAGTAGACTCGTACCCTCACCTCGAATGCATTGAGCGTACCCCCACCGTGTATGTTCCAAGCGTACATATCCTGAAATCGGAGGTGTGTGTGCAGAGTCCACCCAGCAGTGCCCTGAGACAGGAGGGGTGGGTGCCTATCACTAACAGCAGTGCCCTGAGACAGGAGGGGTGGGTGCCTATCACTAACAGCAGTGCCCTGAGACAGGAGGGGTGGGTGTGGAGTCCTCCCAGCAGTGCCCTCAGCCAGGAGGGGTGTGTGCAGAGTCCTCCCAGCAGTGCCCAGAGACAGGAGGGGTGGGTGCCTATCACTCCCAGCAGTGCCCTGAGACAGGAGGGGTGGGTGTGGAGTCCTCCCAGCAGTGCCCTGAGCCAGGAGGGGTGTGTGCAGAGTCCTCCCAGCAGTGCCCAGAGACAGGAGGGGTGGGTGCCTATCACTCCCAGCAGTGCCCTGAGACAGGAGGGGTGGGTGCCTATCACTCCCAGCAGTGCCCTGAGACAGGAGGGGTGTAACACATGTGTGTGAGGCCAGAATTATCCACATGCATACTGCCTACAAGGGAACATGTCCCCATGAACTCATGTCAACAGACTCCACACACAAGTACAGTGATCACCAAGGATGCCACGATTGTTGCAGGTGGAGACATGGCCCTGCATGCATGGCCAAAGTAGAAGGGCTCCGTCACACACACAGCTCATGTAGACACAGCTCTGCGCTAAACATTGGGAACACCCTGCAGGGAAGAAAGCTGGGTACACAGAGGAAGGAATACACCCTGGGACAAGTGCACCATGCAGTAACTGCTTACATGAACAAAGAAAGTTAGCCAACACCTTGTGATGGCACACAGATCCCAGGGTCCCACCAATGAGCAGCACACTACTACATATCCCACACACCCAAACCCTTAAACACCACCCAAAACCATGTAGCAGCCCCACCAACACCAATACCAGCATAGCAGTAGTGTGATAATGAAAACAAAATTAAGCTTTATTCAGCATGAGCACAATGTCCGTGGATCGCAGGCAGTTCAATATTCACAAAGCCCATAGGGCAGTCAATGATTCTCAGCTGGATGGGGGACACAGTGGGATGCGTGTCCCCTACCTTGCCTGCACAGTCAAATGGCATCGTCTTCCACACTGGTGAGGGCATCAGGGGGGGGGGGAAGCAACAGGCACCGCAGGGACATCAGGGCAAAGGGGCGGCGTTGTGGGTGCAGGGATGGAGGACTCCACCACAGGGGGTGGGTCAGTGCCAAAGGCGGAGGCCAGGATGGCACTACACACCTTTGCAAGGTCCTCCAGGGAGTCCCCTGCACCCGAAGGGACCTCAGGCCCCAAGGAGGGGGGGGGGTCAGAGGGATGGGTCGCAGCGCCACCGGGGGAGGGTGGAGACAGGGGGGGAGACTCAACCACCCTGACCGGGGACCTCCTTGACCGCTTGCGAGGTGGTGTAACTGTGGGGCTCAGGGACAGAGCGGCCATGAAGGAGTCCTTGGGGGAGATGTGGCCAGGAGAGCTGAGGGGAGGGGATTTGGAGGGAGTGGACTGGGTGGAATGCGGACTCCCACTATGGCTGCGTGTCACACGTTTGCCCCCCGACCCAGTGGGTGTGCCTACCTCACCCTGTGTGTGCGTGTCAGGAGGAGTGCGGTGGACCTTCCCTGCTGGTGTGGTGCCCGTGTCCGTTGATGTGGGTGCATGCCGACGTCTGGGTGTACGTGGGACAGGCATGGGAGTGGGAAGTGTGGATGGGGCAGGGTTAGGTGGGGGGAGGTCGCGCTGCAGGAGACCCACTGCTGCAGTCAGTGTGGAGTCTATGGACCTCAGCAAGTTGCGTTGGTCAACCTGCGATGAATGACTGCCCTCCAAGAATGCCTCGATGTTGGTGAGGGTTTTGCCGTGGGCATGGAGGATATTAAGGATCGCAGCCTGACCAACCTGCAGTTGCCGCTGGATGTCCACAGACTCTGCATTGGCGGCAGCAGTGGAGACAGGGGCAGGGGGTGCGGTGCCTGGCAGGAAGGAGACATGCTGTGACCGGGCACGCTGGGAAGGGACACGAGCAAGTGGGAGGTGGCTGATGGGAACTGAGGGGGCGGTGCGAGGTGTTGTTCCGCTGTCAGCTGCTGGTGCAGCCACCGCCCACTCGGAGACATCCTCCTCGGACCTGTCAGCTTCGTATTCTGACGTGCCAGTCGACAGGTCCTCGGCCGCACTATCCTCCACCTCTGTCCCACTCGATGTGCCAGCCCCGATGTCACGGCTGGCACTGGTGCTCGGTCCCTCTGCCTTGCCTGTGTCCATGTCTCCCTCTGTGTCCCCCGACGATGCTGTGGGCAGGGTGGAGAGACAGAAATTAATCAGACAGCTGTACACATCAGTCACATGAGTCCAATCGACATAGGTAACACTGCATAGCCTGAAAAGGAAGATCCCTAACATCTACTAAACAAGGTACCGATGTAGGGCATGAAACACACAGTTGGTTGAGCCACCATGCCACTGAAATACCATGGAGAGCATGAGACAATAGCTAAACACAGGAAACGGAGTCTGACATAGCACCCAGGCCCTGGGGACAATCCAGCACTGCATCTGCACCACACAGCGTTGGCGAAAATACCGATGACCAGGGACCATATCCATGAACTTGAGACACATGCTGCATAGGTAATGCTGAAAACATGCCCAACATGACTCGGTCACTGCACATTGCGTGTGTGTCCAGAAACATCACACACTGCCCAGACCCAGCAAGTAGAAATCAGGATTTGACACATAGGCATTGCCCGCCCCAACAAAACCCTACACGAGGCAAATTGTTGAGACACAGGTGGCACCAACATCTCATAGTCTGGGTGATAAACACAGGGGCAGGCAAAATGCAAGATTGGACGCCAAACAGCCAAGGTGCGCCTGTACAAATAATGAGGTACCAGTGCCCATCCTCAGATGAGTATAACAAGACACACAGGCACTTGCAACTGTGAGTATGAAGAAGGACAATCAGGTCAGGCTGCACAGTGGACACCTGTACAAAATAGCACGTCTATATACATGGTGACAGGGGACAATGGCACAGAGCACAACCTACGCTGTAGACACTGAGAGTGTCCACGTTTATGATGACACATACACCACTGAGGAAAAGGTGCCCCAGGGGACAGTAGTGGGCACGCAACTACATGCTACTGAATGGTAATGACTGCAACACACGTCACCATCCCTGCACTATGCGTATCGCACACTCAAGCACATCATGTCACAGGCCACTACATAGGACATGCGCGCTGTAAGGCATGACACATGAGAGACCAACTCCCATGTCTGGAGTCAGCATCAGTGCCAACTGACATGGAACCCACATGCAGTGAACTTGACAGTGCACAGGCAAGGTCCCACAACCTGTTACACACCACCCCCACACATGATGCTACAGTCATTGTTCTCGTGGACAAAGCGCCAGCCTACATTACCTTGTGAAGGAGTGACTACACACAGACCAGGGAACACATTGCAAGGAGGGGAAGGGTGGCAGGGGCGCAGCTCTATACTGGGGCAAACAGGATCTGCACAGCACCTTTAAACCCTGCCAGTGAATTCATGCTACTGTGCCCTTACAAATGCCGGTGACACACAACAAACACACATGTACCTACCCCCTTCCGGCTGCTGCATCGCCTGTAAGCGCCTCTCCAGGTCTGGAAAGACCACCGGCAGCACACGCCTGTGGAGGTGGCTCAGACGGCGGCGGCCGCGGTTCTTGTGGCTCTCAGGTGAGTCCCCCAGCAGGAGCCGTGCAATCCTCCGCGTCCAGCACCGGATATCCTGCCAGCGTTTCCTCACCTGGGGCAGGCTCCGCCTCCGACCATCCACACCCCTCACGGCACTGACGGCGGTCAGCCAGATCTGCTCCTTGGCAGTGGCGCCTACCTGTGAGGAGGAACAAGTGACACCACATCAATACACCAGCCACATGTCACAGAGAGACATATGGGTACAAATTAGCTGGTTACAACAAGGCATGTCATGCAGTCAACGCATTGCACCTTTGTCATAGGGACATCATCCCCTGGTGAGGGAAAAAGCAGTACGTGCCACAGTGGGTACACAGGTGGAATGATGGCAATGTCACAATCAATGATCAAGGCTCACACTGTGCATCACACCCACCCCTCCTGTCTCAGGGCACTGCTGTTAGTGATAGGCCCCCACCCCTCCTGTCTCAGGGCACTGCTGTTAGTGATAGGCCCCCACCCCTCCTGTCTCAGGGCACTGCTGTGAGTGATAGGCCCCCACCCCTCCTGTCTCAGGGCACTGCTGTGAGTGATAGGCCCCCACCCCTCCTGTCTCAGGGCACTGCTGTGAGTGATAGGCCCCCACCCCTCCTGTCTCAGGGCACTGCTGGGAGACATCAGGCACCCCCCCCTGGGACCCCCCCGACAGTACATGGCATGTGTGTCACACCAGGACACAATGCCTGAAGTCACAGTCACAACATAGGGACAGTCTGTGGCAGTGGCCTATGCACTCACCTGATACCCTGGTCGCCCATACAGCATGGAGTACTGTGGGAGGATCACATCCAGCAGAGCCATGTTCTCCTCCAGGGTGAATGGCTGTGTCCTCTCCACAGCCCTTGACATGGTTCCAGGGAATCAGTAGCAGCAGCTGGGTCGACGAATGCAAAGATGTGCAGGCAAGTACCCCCTCATGGGACCTGGCTGCCTTATATGTGCCCTTCTGCCCAGTCTCATGCACAGGAGTACAGAGTGATTGGTCACTCACATTTGCATCCTATGTTTCCACCAATCCCTTCAAACCTAGCAGTCTGTGTGTTCTCTATCGGTTTCATTCTCCTGCATGATGTCAGCCCCACAAACACATTGCAACAAAGTAGAAGAATTCCAACTGACTTCTGCTGTGCACCTTCCAGAACAATTTCGAAATTTGAACTTGGTCTCCATGACAACCAGCATGCATGTAGGCCTTAATACTTGTCCCCTATGTAATTTGGAGCATCACACACAGGTACGGTGCGTTTCGGGGCCCTAGGGCACCCCAAATGCATGGCAACGGCCCGTACATGCATGCCTACGTTCACTATCACTATGGGTCTGCACGCGTATGCGTACTCGTAGTGGTACGGGCCGTACACTCGCATGTACGCTCACTATCACTACGAGTACGCATACGCGTGCAGACCCATAGTGATAGTGAGCGTAGATGCGTGTGTACGGTCCGTACCACTACGGGTACGCATACGCGTGCAGACCCATAGTGATAGTGAGCGTAGATGCGTGTGTACGGTCCGTACCACTACGGGTACGCATACGCGTGCAGACCCATAGTGATAGTGAGCGTAGATGCGTGTGTACGGTCCGTACCACTACGGGTACGCATACGCGTGCAGACCCATAGTGATAGTGAGCGTAGATGCGTGTGTACGGTCCGTACCACTACGGGTACGCATACGCGTGGAAGACCCATAGTGATAGGGCCGTACACACGCATCTACGCTCACTATCACTATGGGTCTGCACGCGTATGCGTACCCGTAGTGGTACGGACCGTACACACGCATCTACGCTCACTATCACTATGGGTCTGCACGCGTATGCGTACCCGTAGTGGTACGGACCGTACACACGCATCTACGCTCACTATCACTATGGGTCTGCACGCGTATGCGTACCCGTAGTGGTACGGACCGTACACACGCATCTACGCTCACTATCACTATGGGTCTGCACGCGTATGCGTACCCGTAGTGGTACGGACCGTACACACGCATCTACGCTCACTATCACTATGGGTCTGCACGCGTATGCGTACTCGTAGTGGTACGGACCGTACACACGCATCTACGCTCACTATCACTATGGGTCTGCACGCGTATGCGTACCCGTAGTGGTACGGACCGTACAAATGCCTGTACGCTCGCCATCACGATGGGTACACATACGGCAGCACTCCCACAGTGATTTGGGAACATACACAGGCCCTCTTAGCAGCAGTACGGCGGTTTTTACACATCACAGTGGTGATAGGCGACACACAGGTAGGAATAGGGCGGACATACTTGTCCATGGATGGACATACTTGTCCATGGATGGACATACTTGTCCATGGATGGACATACTTGTCCAGGAATGGACATCAAGGCATCGTCTGTGCATTACTACATGTGTGGGGCACAGGTGTAACAGGCTGTGATGTGGAACATGCCTCCTGAGTGGAGAAGGCACCAGATGTATGATGAGATGTGTATAGGTGTACTGTGTGACGGTGCAATGTGTGCCAGGCATGCCCTTGACTCCTTTGACATGTGTGCATGTCGTACTGCGCACTTGGGGTGAGCGTCACTGGCATGGCACGGACACCAACACACGGAAGTGTCCCATGATGCCCGGTACAGGGGTCATGACACATGACTTGTCACTACCCACAGTGCACAATGTGACTATGTCATTTATGTGTCCGGGATTTTCATCAGGTTGATGTTGTAGCACCCTCAAAAGCTGCAGCCGTTGCAGCAACCAACATGTGTCTGTGTGTAGATTGTCATTGCACACTGTTCCGCACACCATGCCACATGTGTTATCGGATGTGAGGTGCACATGTATGCATGGGACACGGAGTAGCGTGACAAGGCCATGTCAGCATCCTCACAAGGAATGTGTGGTGAGTCATGACATGTGCACCTTCATGGCAAGGTGTGTGGGCAGGCCTAGTGTAATGTCATGTGACCTGTGGCTCCGGTGTTCCGCAACCAGTCTCTGCAATCGGCATCCCACTTCTGCTGATGTGTGGGTGTATGTCACTCCTGTCTTGCGTCGGGCTGTTCACTTGCACTGGGACACAGCTATTCCCATGGCGTGGCATGGGGAGGTTCTCAATCTCCGTGTGTAGCTGGGTCTTGGAAGGAGTGTCACCTTGCATCCATACGTGTCCTGGGCATGTAGCACATACCTGACTCCCTATGTAGCATGTGTGTATTGCCAGATTTACATGTGCTCAGTAGACATGAGTTGTTGTCGTAGTGCACTCACTCTTCCTTGTCACTTCCAAATTACTGCAGAGCGCCGCCTCTTGCCCGAAGAATTCCAGACTTGGCTGCCATGCAGGAGAATGACAGGATCCGGCTCTACCGCTTCACTCAACCGTTGATCCTGGAGCTGACGGCGAGACTGGCACCACACCTGCAACCGCAGCACAGGTATCCTACGGCACTGACACCCCAGCTGAAGGTAATGGCTGCCCTACTTTTTCTTGCCACGGGTACCTTCCAAAATACCATAGCTCATGTTGGTGGCATGTCCCAGAGCATGTTCAGCGGTGTGCTGCATGATTTCTTGGAGGCCATGTTGATTCACCTGGATGACTTCATCAAGTTCCCAACCCCTGAACAGATGACTGAGGTCAAGCGTGGATTCTATGCCCTGGGAAGGATGCCCCATGTCATTGGGTCCATAGATGGGACACATGTAGCTTTGGTACCACCACACGCACGGGAGGTGGCGTACCGCAATCGGAAGCACTACCACTCCGTCAATGCCCTTGTGGTGTGTCTGTCCAATATGGTGATTTCACATGTCTGTGCTCGTTTCCCAGGATCAGCACACGATGCCTACATCATGAGGCGTAGCGGGATGCCTGATATGATGATGCAGCTGCGCAACGAACGGGCATGTGTTGTTGGTGGGTACAGTCTGTCTGTCCTGTATTCTGTATAGCCGACCGGCACGACCGCTTTACCAGTTCTAACGATGTCCATGTGCTTCCCATGTAGGGGACGCTGGCTATCCCAACATGCCTTGGCTGCTGACACCTCTCCGCAACCCCATCACGCCGGCCCAGCTCCGCTATAACACCGCCCATGGCCGGACAAGGCGAGTGATAGAGAGGACATTTGGCATGCTGAAGAGCCGATTCCGGTGCCTCCACAAGACCGGCGGTGCACTCCCTTATGCCCCGGCGAAGGTCTGCAAGATCTTCATGGTCTGCTGCATGCTGCACAACATGGCAGTTGAAAGAGCTGTGCCACTCATCCTGAATCAACATGACGAGGACCATCCACCCGTGGAGGACGAAGGGCTTGGCAATGGGGCTAGTGATGTGGAGGATGTGGAGCCGCAAGAGGACATCCGGACTCGGCTCATACGCGACTTCTTTGCTTAGTGGTGAGTACCAGTGTCTGAGTGTGCACGCATTGGTCCCCGTGTGGCATGCGTTGTGATGTGTGTCTCCACCTGCATGTATGGCACGTGGGTCAGAGGTGTGTGTGGGTGTGTCACTGGAGTGATGGTGGCAGTGATGGTAGTATTTCCCCAGTCATAATTGTGACCTAGCATGTTGTCATCCATACATGTGTCGAGTAAATGCACATGCAAGTGGCTGTGCTTTTTGTGGCTGACTTCTTGTGTGTCTCTCTTCCCCAGGTACCTGCGCATGTCGTTTGCTGGTTGCATTGTTGTGGCACTGCTATTCCTCATGGACATGACATCGTGGGCTGACTCAGCGTTACAGGCACGGACACGTTTGGAAGTCTCCATGGGTAAGGGATGCATCTGGGGTGTATTGGGTGTGGCAGTTGTTCACGATGTGTGCACACTGCCCCTGTCGGGGTTTGGTTCCTCTGCAGCCATGTCGCATCCCCATGGGACACGACATGCAGCTGTGTACACCTGAATAGATGGTCTGCCTGGTTGACAGTCATCAGTGATGGGATAGTGGATTGTGATGATGGCATCAATGTGTGTGACACTGCCCTCGGACACATACGGTTAGCATTGGCTTGACATGGTGTGGGACTTCCACATCAGCGGATCTATGGTGTATGGCAGGCTCTCCGTGTGCAGCTGTGGGTATTTAGCTGTTAGCCGACGCTTGTGTGCCAGTACCATGGCTATCACGCATTCGTGCTGCAGAAGGGGGGTGCCAGTGTTGGACCCACATGTCACTCCACATGATGTGTTCATGTGTACTTCGAGTTGCCTCTGCAAACCCGAATACATGACTAATAAAGGTGTCCCTATGCCTCCAAGGTGCCTCTTCTCAGTCAATGCTGGTGTGTTGGCACGGTGCATCCTGCATGTCTGGCATGGTATTCCCTGATTGTGGCTATGTGTCAATGTGTCGAGTCGCAAGATGCAAGCTGTGTGTGTGGGCTGAGACTGTGTATTGGGCATGATGTCCATGACTGCGTGGGTATTGTGACATGTGCCATCCCCATGCATCCAACGTTGGCCAGGCCCCCATTCTCTGCATCCACCGGACTCAAGCTTGCAGGACATGGTTCTGCCACCTGTCTACACATACCTGGGTGCCACCCAGGACACTGGACTGGATCCCTGACCTCTGCGCATGACTGTTGGTGTACTCAATGTGTGTGTCAGCACGGTTGTTCGGCCACCCCCTCAGCTGGTTGTGCCCATCACGGGTGTGTATGGTGCTCCATGTCTGTCTTGCCTAATAAACTGTGACCCATGTGTCCTGTGCCAGACTCAGGCCCCAGGGTGTGGATGGTTGAAGAGAAAAGATGACTCAGGCATGTTTAGACTTTACAAGACACATGTTAGGTAATAATGCTACCAGCAGGCATCTACTCTTCATAGTGTGATTTATTATTGGGGGGGGGGGGGACAAAGTGAGGGGCTTTCCGGGATTAGGGAATCCAAAGTTCAGTAGGGGAGTTGGTGTCCTTGCCAATGGAAATCCTCAGAGTCCATGCCACAGTCTTTGTCAACATTGGTCAGCCAGTGACCAGCAGGGCCATGTGGCAGAGAATGTCTCTTGATGCTGTGATGCTGTTGCTCCAGTGGGCCAGGTGCCAGGCCAGGTGTCCTGGGAGATGGTGATGTAGCAGCCACCCTCACGGTCCTTTCCGTGGACGACCCGGCCTCCTGCGGGGAACCTCACCAGCAGGCCGTGACGACGTCTGGGATGCTCCGTCGGATGTTTCCTCCTCCTCCTCCTGATCCCTCCCTGTGGGTGGTGATGTTCTCCGCCTTCTGGCACAGGGAGGGTCGGCCATGGTGTCGGCCATCCGACGGAGTGTAGCGTGAATCCCCTGGAATGCCGTCACTTGCTCAGCCTGTCTGTCCTCCATCCTCCGTTGGTGTACCAGTAGACAGGCAATTAGCTCCGCATGTTGCTGGGCCTGCTGGGCCTTGATCCCCTCGAGGACGGACACAACCTGGGCCATGCCCGTGGTGTCCTGCCGGTATGAGTCCAGGATGTTACGGACATGGGAAAATACCGGATCCCCAGCCAACTGGTCAGGCTCGCGCCTCCGCCGTCCTCCACTCCCACCACCCCTGCCCACTTGCGCCTGGCCTGCACTTGTGGGCACATGGGGTCTCCGGGACCCCTGAGGGGTGGCATTGGCATTGTCGCCTGCCTCCTCCTGGGTGCCCGGGACACCGTGTCCCTCCTGGCGAGCCTGGCTGCATTGTGGTGTTGGGGCAGGGATCCTGGGTGTCTCCTGGGATGTGGCAGGAGTGGGGGTGGTGGTTGGCACAGTTGTACCTGACGCAGGTGCTGCAGGTGGTTGGACACCAGAGGGGCCAGGTCGGTCGGGGTCGTCCGCAGAGTGGTGAGAGTGGTCGCTGCCGGTGGGATCGGGCTCCTGCAGATCCGGGTCCTGTGAGTGTTCCCCCCCAGTGTTGGGGGGTGCACCACGACGTTGACCTGTGTGTGAGAGAGACAATGTTAATTTTGGTCCATGCAACATCCATGTTTCCTCCGTTTCAAAGTTGGCACATTTCCTCTTGGAATTAGGATCTGTCTTGCATTCCACTCACAGTGCACTTGTGCATGGGTGTGTCCCTTGGCCACCACTTTGGCCCCTTTAACTATGTGTGGCACAGTCTTACTTGCTGCGTCAAGTGTGACTGCAGTCAGCAGTGGAGTGGGCAGGTGTGGCGAGCCATGCATTGGCGCCTTCCGTGTAGCACTGTACATGCGCACATGGAGTGGATCCACACACTTATATGATCCAGGTAGCTGTCCTTGTGCTCGTGTACAGGTTGTGACATGGCCCTGTGTTTTGCCATGGTGAAGAGGGGGGGTTCTGGCACTGGCCACCCTTGTCTACATGCACGCAGTCTACCTGCTGACGAGCAGACATTCACACACGCAACACGGCTGATTAGCTCTCCCTGTGTCTCGCTCCCTCTGTGTCCCCCTCTCCCTCCCTCCGTGTGTCAGCCTCCTCCCTCTGTCCATCTCCCTCCCTCTCTGTCCCCCTCTCCCTCCCTCTCTGTCCCCCTCTCCCTCCCTCTCTGTCCCCCTCTCCCTCCATCTCTGTCCCCCTCTACCTCCCTCTCTGTCCCCCTCTCCCTCCCTCTGTGTCCCCCTCTCCCTCCCTCCGTGTGTCAGCCTCCTCCCTCTGTCCGTCTCCCTCCCTCTCTGTCCCCCTCTCCCTCCCTCTGTCCCCCTCTCCCTCCCTCTGTGTCCCCCTCACCCTCCCTCCGTGTGTCACCCTCTGTCACCTCGGCCCAGCTTCCTGGGCACACACTGTTAGCAGATCTTTGAGTGGCCCTTGGCTTGTTGATGTGAGTTTGTTTCTGATCTCCAGGCACCCATTGGGTGTGATGTGTGTCTGTGCGCTGCTGCTGTGGTGGTGTGTGCTGCCACTCTTTCACAATGTTGGCTGTTCATTAGCTGCTGTCATGTGCAAAACAGTGCCTTCACCCCCATGTGTTGATGCAAGGCGTCCGCCATTTGCTGGCAAGTCATTCCTGTGTTGGGACACATTGTTTGTCTGGCTGTGACCTAGGCCATATGGGTAGAGTGAATTGTTGTCTGCTTCTGAGTTGCACTATGTGCTTTTTTGGGCCCAGCCTCCCGCCATCCGGGTTACCGTGTCATGTGTTGTTGTCTTCTGTGGCCTGAGACTTGACATTGTCCAGCTGGGTGCATGGGGCATGGTGGCAGCAGTGGCATGTGCGTGCTCATGGAGTGTGGTTGAGTCATGCGATGGCTTGTGGTGGTTGCGTGCCTGTTAGTGATGTTGGTTGTGGATGCCGTTCCCCCCATGTGAGGTGCGTTGTTTGTGTACTCACCCGGGTCTCGGAGTCCTTCTAATCCTTCGACTGCCTCCACCGGCAGTATGGCCATCACCCTCTCCTCCCAGGGATGGTAGTGTACGGGTCTGCGGGAGGGCCCTCCTCCGGTGGCGTTGGCCTGGTCGTGTTCATCCTGCCTCTTGGCTCGGACCCTCCTCCGCAGATCGTACCACCTGTTCTGGCATTCCTGCCTGGTCCGTCTGGTGTCCGCAACAGCATTCACAGCATCGACGATGGTCTGCCACATGGCTGTTTTTGCTGCCTGGCTGGTGTTTCTGACCAATGTTCCAAAGATCTGTGGCTCGACTCTGAGGATTTGATCAACAAGAACCTCCAACTCTCGGTTACTGAACTTTGGATTCTTGGTAGTGGGCATGATGAGGGGTGTGGATGGTGGGGGGGGTGTGGATGGTGGGGGTGGTGTGTGGATGGTTGTGGGTGTGTGGGTGTGGTTGTGCAGGTGCGTGTGTGTGTGAATGTGATGAGGGTGTGTTTGTGAAGGTGGTTGTGTGAAGGTGTGCAAGTGTAAGGTGTATTAAAGGTTGAGGTCTGGTGCTGTGGGTTGTCTGTGGGGTCTGGCAGCAGTGGGTCTGTTGCAAAGGCTCATGGTTTGTGTGTGTGGGCCCTTTTTATTGGTCCATTGGTGGGTGTGGCTGTGTTTGAATTGTGGGTGGGTTGGTTATAAGGAGTGGTGGTGTATTGGGCCTCTGTTTGTTTTTGGCAGTTGCAGGTCAGTGAAGGTGTTGTTTTGGTGTTTTTTGGCCATGTTTAGTGGCTTTGTGCCATTCGAATGGTGTATTGTTGTGTTGTTTTGTTTTGTCCTGGTTGTGTCCGTGCGTTTTGAGCGTGTGTACGGTGTGTACATGGGCCATTTGGTTGTACGGTGCTGTCCTTGTGTGTGGCTTGGTACGACTCGTACATGCGGTTGTGATGTTGGGGCCTGGGGTGCGCTCCGTAGTTAGGAGGTTGTGTTGGGGGTAGGACTCGAACGTACTGGGATGTACATACACGGTGGTTCGACACGTACAGGGGTGGGGGTAGGACTCGAACGTACTGTGTACACGGTGGTACGACACGTACAGGGGTGGGGGTAGGACTCGAACGTACTGGGGTGGGGGTACACGGTGGGACGACACGTACAGGGGTGGGGGTACGACTGGAACGTACTGGGGTGGGGGTACACGGGGGTAGGACACGTACAGGGGTGGGGGTACGACTGGAACGTACTGGGGTGGGGGTACACGGGGGTAGGACACGTACAGGGGTGGGGGTAGGACTCGAACGTACTGGGGTGTACATGGACGGTGGTATGACACGTACAGGGGTGGGGGTAGGACTCGAACGTACTGGGGTGTACATGGACGGTGGTATGACACGTACTGGGGTGGGGGTACGACTGGAACGTACTGGGGTGGGGGTACACGGTGGGACGACACGTACAGGGGTGGGGGTAGGACTCGAACGTACTGGGATGTACATACACGGTGGTTCGACACGTACAGGGGTGGGGGTAGGACTCGAACGTACTGTGTACACGGTGGTACGACACGTACAGGGGTGGGGGTAGGACTCGAACGTACTGGGGTGGGGGTACACGGTGGGACGACATGTACAGGGGTGGGGGTACGACTGGAACGTACTGGGGTGGGGGTACACGGGGGTAGGACACGTACAGGGGTGGGGGTACGACTGGAACGTACTGGGGTGTAGGTACACGGGGGGTATGACACGTACAGGGGTGGGGGTGGGGCTCGAACGTATTGGGGTGTACATAGAGGGTGGTACGACACGTACTGGGGTGGGGGTACGACTGGAACGTACTGGGATGTAGGTACACGGGGGTATGACACGTACTGGGGTGGGGGTGGGGCTCGAACATACTGGGGTGTAGGTACACGGTGGTACGACACGTACTGGGGTGGGGGTACGACTGGAACGTACTGGGGTGTAGGTACACGGGGGTATGACACGTACTGGGGTGGGGGTGGGGCTCGAACGTACTGGGGTGTAGGTACACGGTGGTACGACACGTACTGGGGTGGGGGTACGACTGGAACGTACTGGGGTGTAGGTACACGGGGGGTATGACACGTACTGGGGTGGGGGTGGGGCTCGAACGTACTGGGGTGTACATAGACGGTGGTACGACACGTACTGGGGTGGGGGTACAACTTGAACGTACTGGGGTGTACCTAGACGGGTGGGGGTATACATACACGGGGGGTACGTGTCGGACGTACGGGGGCTGGGGGGAGTGTTGGGCGCGTATGCGGGCACATGTCTCCATGGTTGCTATAGGAGTTCGGTGCGGACGGTGTTTTTTCCATACGGTTGTACGCTCGGACGCACGGGATGGATCGTGATTCCTCGGTCGGACTTGGCTTTTCACGTTTGTAAGGTAAATCGTCCGAGGACGTGTCGGACACATTTTCCGACCCGAGGACGTGTGGGGAATGATTCCCAGTGCGGTTCGTATGGACTTTTTACCATGCGAATCGTGATTGCCAGTTCGTACGGCACTTGTACGATTCGTACGGTAAAAAGACCCGATACGAGTCGTACGGGGACATTTTTTACCGGATCGTGATCGGCACCTTTGTCTTAGGACAAGAGCTCTCTATTTTGGAACTGTGGTACCAAGTTCAAGCCTCAGGATCAGCTCAACATCATGTGATTCAGGGCAAATCACTTAATCTTTCCTTGCCTAAAATAATGAATGTGACCTTGTGTAATGTAAATGGTGCTTATGTAAAGCGCTCCAATACTGTCCTGTTCACGCTATATAAAACTGCAAAAAGAAAAAAATTCATAAAGAGGGGTATAAATATATGAAAAAAGCCTCTGTGCTACTCCATGTGCGTGGAGGTGATCCGTTGAACAAGTTCCCCCTGTAATACCAGGAAGTTTGCGCTACAGCCTCCAGTCAGGGCTTACCCAATTGTCCAAACATTGTGCCTTTGGTTAAAGCACATTTTCCTTCTATATCTAGCTCCGCCTAGACCTGGGCGGTAAATTCTGTTCCGCTCGTGGAATTTGCGGAATTTAGGTAATTTCATGTTCCGCGGAGAATGCGGAATTGCCCAAAATTCTGCGTTCTGCAGCTTCGAAGACTTTTTTGCTTGTTTGCGTTCTCAAAATGCGTGTTCGCAAGATATTTCCCCCTGGAGAACACCAACAGTGTTCACGAACAGGAAAAAAGCATCGTGAACAAGCAATTCCGCATATTCGTGGAATTTCTGCGTGCTGGCGGAGATTTTTTACCGTTTCGCAGAGCTTTGCGTAGCACGACTACGCAAATTCCGCCCACCCCTACCTCCGTCCTCATAACAGTGATTGGTATCTTAAACAAAATCCAAAGGAAGAGGCCAGTATTTAGCATGACATCTTTAAAAAAATTCTTGAAAATAAAAGAGGTTAGTTAGAATGGAAATCATTTAACTGAAGACTATGTTTGAAGGTAGGCAGGGTCAGCCTATAAGGGTGGAGAGAGACGGGAAATGATGTTCAGTAATTGCTGCATTAACGAAATCACAACTCCAGACAACAGGGCTGATGCTTAGGGTGTGGCGGGCTATTCAGAAAAGTTGGGAGGGACATTCCCACCTGCACCGCCCATCGCATCCTGCAGACCTGCCACTGAACACTTACCAACAGCCGAGTAGCAGATTGACAACATCTTAAAAAACAGACTCTCTCCACTCATGTCTGACTTTTTAAAGTTGGGAATTTTTTGGAAGAACAAGTGTTAGACCTGATACTCTTCAGGTAGTGCTTCCCTAAACCTTTTGATTTGTCCTCCTGGATTTTGCTGATTCACTTGTAGTGGCCTTAAGGCTTTTGGCAGTTTCCCACTGTAAATGCATTGTGAAAGTGCACATGCCCTTTCTACTCACGTTAGGAAGTTGTGCTTACCTGATGTTTTTAAACATATCTCAAGCCTCACATTGTGGGCCTGTGTGTGTGCACTTGCATCTATGGTGTCTTAAACATGTTTCCAACCTAACATTGCAAGTCTGTGCATGCACAATTGCAGTTGTGCTCAGGTTGGCCTCTCTAAATCACAGGCCAATCCTGAGAGGACCTTCCACCACCACTAGAGCACCCCTTCAGTACGTCTTAAGGGGTGAAGCGAGCCGCAGGTGAAAGGCCGGGCAGGTACACATGTGTGTTCTCTGTCCAGGTAGTGTGGAATACCCATGTGTGTTTTCACTACCTATAAGGTTTGCTGTTCCCATAGGCTTGCGTGGGGAAATGGTTGAAATTACTTCAGGCTGCAATAGTGGCTTGCAGTGCAGCAGCCTCGTAATGTTTCCTATTGTTGTATTCAGAATGACAAACCCTTTCCTTTGGTAAAGGTGGTTTTGTCATTACTAACTTAAAAATGCCATTTCTAGAAAGTGAACACAAGGAGTTGATGGACGGAGTGCTGAAACTTTTCAAACACTCACCCCTAGTCACAGATCTGGGTTGAATCCATCATCATTCTTTAGCACACTTTGCCACCCCAGTTCAGACACAGCTATATGCAAATCAGTCTTGACGCTTTGCCGCATTTATTTATTTATTTAAACTTCTAGAGCGCACAGCTACCCGCAATGGGTTTCCCGGCGCTGAGGGACAAACAGGAGAAGAAAAAAAACAAAAAAGTGTCAAGCTGATTTTACTGAACCAAAAATTACTGCTGGAAGAGCCAAGTTTTAAGTCCCTTGCAGAAACGAAGAAGATTGGTTTCTGTTTTTAGGGTCACAGGAAGAACATTCCATAATCTAGGACCTAAGTAGGCAAAGGAGCGGCCCCCCATCTTTACTAGTCTAAATCTGGGAACAGAAAAGTCCCCATGCAATGATGATCTCATAGTACGATTGGGTTTATAAGCATGAATAAGGTCATGAAGATATTTTGGGCCTGAGGCATGTTTAATTTTAAAGATGTAACACAGGGCTTTAAATTTAATTCTGTTAGAGATCTTAAGCCAGTGAAGGTCTCGGAGTGCAGTGGAAGCGGAAGTTCTCCTAGGAACATTACAAAGCAGGCGAGTAGCAGCGTTTTGCACAACCTGAAGTTTTTTTGTAGTTGTTAGGTCGGCTCCAAGGTATAGGACGTTGCCATAGTCCAGGCGGGAAACGACCAACGCCTGGACTACCGTTCTTTGTGTGGGAGGGGGCAACATCCACAAAATCTTCTGAAGCCATCTCAAGGTGGCAAAACAGATAGAGGCTACCTTTACAGCCTGCTGTCTCATTGTAAGTTTCTCATCAATGATGAACCCAAGATTGCGAACTGCAGTTACAGGTTGCGGAATTGGTCCCATATCATCTGGCCAATGGTGGGGGCCCCAGAGATCCTTGTTCTTACCTAGTATTACTACCTCGGTTTTATCACCGTTGAGCTTCAAAAAGTTTCTTTTCATCCATTTAGAGACACGGATCAGACCTTCTTTCAGAGCAGAGGTGTTATTACACTCTTTGTTGGAAAGAGAAAAAATGATCTGAGAGTCATCGGCGTAGGAAAATAATGTGAGGCCAGCTTCCTCCACAATGGTAGCTAAAGGTCTTACGTAAATGTTGAATAGTAAGGGGCTGAGTATCGACCCCTGGGGAACACCATACGCCGAAGGATAGGTTGTAGAAGAGGCAGAGGCAGAAAACACATGAAAAGTGCGATCTTTTAAAAAGGAAGCTATCCAGGCTAGCGCCATACCCTCTACTCCCAGGGACCGTAGAGTCGCGAGGAGGATGGAATGAGACACAGTGTCGAACGCCGCACTAAGATCAAGAAGGATCAAGGCTGATGTTTCTCCGCGATCGACACTGTGACGCAGACTCTCGGTGACTCCTAGGAGGGTGGTTTCAGTTGAGTGATGCGCTCTAAAGCCGGATTGGGACGGATGTAAAAAGCCCGAGCTCTCCACGAAAAGTGTCAATTGTGTGTTTATATGCCTTTCTAAAATTTTTGATAGAGTGGGGAGCAATGAGATTGGTCTGAAATTAAATAAGTTGGTAATATCCGCTCCAGCCTTTTTTAATAGCGGATTTATCATTGCATGCTTCCACTCCTGAGGGACATATGACTCAAGTAATGAAGAGTTAAGAAGTTGCATTAGCACTTGACGTGGGCTGAGATCAAGTAATTTTAGAATCTTAGCGGGTACAGGATCCTGCGGGGAGCCAGATTTGATGCTATTTAAGCAGTGGGAAAAAGAGGCATCGTCAAAAGGAAGCCAGTTAGCAAGTTTCATCCCTAAAAGGAGAGAAGGGTCCGGCGTGGAAGTAGGGTCAGGCAGAGAGGTATCAAAAGATGTAGAAGTACTTAGTGAATCGTAGATGCGCTCTACTTTAGATATAAAAAAGTTCGCCACCGAATTGCATTGAGCCTCGTCCAGTACGGGAGATGCTGGTATCGTATCAGCTCCAGTTAGTCTCTTCACAACCGAAAAGAGAGTACGGGGACAGTTTTTCGCATTGGTTACTGTCTTTGAAACATAGGCAGCTCTGGCTATTCTACAATGATGGTGGTAGTCCCTGAGGGCTTCCTTATAGGCTGTTTTATGGGAAGCAGAGTAGGAGCGTCTCCATTTCCTCTCGGAGATCTTACAGCTAGTTTTCATGCGCTTAAGATCTTCAGAATACCAAGGCGCAGTAGGTCGGTGAGATGAGGAATTTTTTTGTGTTAAAGGAAGAAGTTCTTCAATGGCAGAGTGCAGCCATTTGGATACTTCAGAGTTTAATTCAGATGTAGATGTGTTGATGTTAGGAAGAGTGTTCGATAAACGTGTGTTAAGGTCGATGATGTTAAGTTTATGCCAACGACGTATAAACACATCCTTACTGTTGCTTTTTTTATTTTGATTTCCCAGTCTGAGATAGGACAAAGTGGACGGCATAATGGTCCGACCATTCCAGAGGACGGGCAGGGAAAGAACATTCAAAAAGGAGATTAGAAAGAACAGGGTCTAATAAGTGTCCAGCAGAATGTGTTGACCCAGAATTGCATAATGAAATATTTAAGGCTTCCAATTCAGATAAAAACAATTTACTGACATTGCATTGACCATCTTCCAAATGGAGGTTCAGGTCGCCAAGAATAGAAAAATTGGCAGCTTTCAGAGAAAGAGGGGCAATAACGTCAGAAAATGAAGTCATCCAGGTAGTGGCATTGCCAGGGGGATGGTAAATCAAGAGACCGGATAGAGTAAACCGGGGGCTAGTACCGAGCTTAAATAGTCCGGCTTCACATCCAGGCAGGGGGAAGGCATCGAGAGTGCATGTGTAATTTGACTTAAAAATAATCGCAATGCCACCCCCTTTACCAGTGTCTCTGTCAATTTTGATCAGTTTATACCCATCGGGAATCGCCATGGCAATATCAGGCCCCGAGCAAGCCTGAAGCCAAGTTTAAGTAAGGAACATGGCGTCGGGATTTTCATCTATTATGAAATCGTAGATGTTGGTCTTATGTTTTGGAAGTGATCTACAGTTCACACTCCAAAACTGCAGTTTTGAGGGGGAGAAGGGGGTTTTAATAGCGCTAGTTCTGCCTTTCGATTTACCCCGCTTATGTAACGCTTTCAGTTGATTACACCTTAACATTTTACCCATGGTGAAACCACAATGGGTACATTTAAAATTATGAATAGGCAGTACACACGTTGTGCACTGTACAGGGGAATGATGGTTAAGCAGTTTTAGTTCCTTACTAGTGTAGATGTAGCTATCACCGCGATGGACTGGGACTGTGGAAGGCGGAACCGGGTCCAGTGTCCCTTGGACCGTCCTGGCGTGGATGGGCGTAGATGGGCCGCACTCTGGCGCAACTCCGGCGCCTCAGGAGGTGCACGTGCAATCAACAAACAAGCGAAGAGCGAACCGGGACCCCTTTTATGCTCCACTAGAGCGCTGTCAAGCCCAACCCACACCCAAGATGGCCGCCGCTATTCTGTGCCCGGGACCAGCTCCACAGCGTCAATACTCGGCTGGGAGTGGTCCAGGGCAGCGGGAGAGAGGGGGAGCGAAGTGGAGATTATAGCCCACCAAAAACGACTGAATTCCTTCAAGTTTCCACAAAAAGGGAAAACGCCGATATTGCAGTGAGTTTCAATTTTAAAATCAGGTAAAATCAGCTAAACAATGCAAATAACACAGCCTCCCGGCTTCCGCCTCAGGAGGTGCACGTGCAATCAACAACAACAACTCATGGGAAAAGTCCAGCCCGAACGGCCAAGCCATGTCTTCCCTGGACCGGAAACAAGCATCCTGGGACCGGTTTCAGGCTACCACCTCTCTTCAGCCAGGCTAGCTTGAATCCAGTGGCAAAGTGAGCAAGGGACCCACGTCTGGCCATACCCTGCCAACTTAGAGCGAACAAAGCAAACACAAGGAGATGATGGACTGAGTGCTGGAACGTTTCAAACACTCACCCCCAGTCACAGATCTGGGTTAAATCCATCATCATTCTTTAGCTCACTTTGCCACCCCAGTTCAGACACAGCTATATGCAAATCAGTCTTGACCCTCTGCTTCATGGGAACAGTCCAGCCCAAACTGCCAAGCCATGTCTTCCCTGGACTGGAAACAAGCATCCTGGGACCGGTTTCAGGCAAACAGCCCTCTTCGGCCAGGCTAGCTCTTGAATCCAGTGGCAAAGTGAGCAAGGGACCCACGCCTGGGTATACCCTGCCAACCAAGAGCGAATAAAGCAAACACAAGGAGATGATGGATGGAGTGCTGAAACTTTTTGAACACTCACCCTCAGTCACAAATCGGGGTTGAATCCATCATCATTCTTTTGCTCACTTTGCCACCCCAGTTCAGACACAGCTATATGCAAATCAGTCTTGACCCTGTGCCTCATGGGAACAGACCAGCCCGAACTGCCAAGCCATGTCTTCCCTGGACTGGAAACAAGCATCCTGGGCCTGGTTTCAGGCTAACAGACCTCTTTAGCCAGGCTAGCTTGAATCCAGTGGCAAAGTGAGCAAGGGACCCACGTCTCAGCATACCCTGCCAACTTAGAGTGTATAAAGCAAACACAAGGAGATGATGGACGGAGTGCTGAAACTCTTCAAACACTCACCCCCGTTCACAGATCTGGGTTGAATCCATCATCATTCTTTAGCTCACTTTTCCACCCCAGTTCAGACACAGCTGTATGCAAATCAGTCTTGACCCTGTGCCTCATGGGAACAGTCCAGCCTGAACTGCCAAGCCATGTCTTCCCTGGACCGGAAACAAGCATCCTGGACCAGTTTCAGGCTAACAGCCCTCTTCAGCCAGGCTAGCTTGAACCCAGTGGCAAAGTGAGCAAGGGACCCACGTCTGGGCATTCCTTGCCAACTTAGAGCGCACAAAGCAAACACAAGGAGATGATGGACGGAGTGCTGAAACTTTTCAAACACTCACCCCAAGTCACGGATCTGGGTTGAATCCATCATCATTCTTTAGCTCACTTTGCCACCCCAGTTCAGAAACAGCTATATGCAAATCAGTCTTGACCCTGTGCCTCATGGGAACAGTTCAACCCGAACTGCCAAGCCATGTCTTCCCTGGACCGGAAACAAGCATCTTGGGACCAGTTTCAGGCTAACAGCCCTCTTCAGCCAGGCTAGCTTGAATCCAGTGGCAAGGTGAGAAAGGGACCCACGTCTGGGCATACCCTGCCAATTTAGGGCGAACAAAGCGATACCATACTAAAACTCTTTTGTGCCTTTTTGTTAGGCACCAGTCCGTACTGGAAGCTGGGGGGAGCATATCTGTGCATTCCTCAACAACAGTTATAAATGTTGTACATGTAACTAGAACCACAGACCTCTGCAATTTGAGGGACTGGCTGGATAGATGGGGAGGAGAGCTTTTGACACTTGGTCTCTGGGAGCCGGATCATGGCTCCATTAAGGAATATGATCTGCATTCCGTGGCCTCTTAGCAGACAGGACTGAAATTTAGGGGGGACATCTGTGGTTGAAAGAGAGACCCTCCGCACCACCCCCAAATTAAAACGCACACTACAGTATAACTACTGGTGGCATACTCCAGCAGGGCAGAGATACAGTTGTGGGGACGTGGGACTGGAGAACCTGGAACTGGGTGGTGCACACTGCCAGAGGAATCTGCTGTACTTAAGGAAGATTACTGCCATTAAGAGGGAGAGTGCGCCCTTCCTGAATAGTGGCTGGCCTGGGTTGACTACCTGCTTCTGTGTGGCACAGTGAAGTATCCTCTGCAAGGGCTTGTTGGCTTGCCTCCTGTTCTTTTGGAGGTCTCAAGGACATCAAAGAACTCCTACGAAGGACCCACACCATCTACTTGTGACACCTGGAGACCAGTGCCCTCTTAAGTGCCCAAATTGTCTGTGGATCCCAACTCGTAGCATGGCGTGAGCATGGAGCTAAGAATTATGCCTGGAGACAAAATTGCTTTGTGTGGAGCCCTAGAAGTCTTGCCCACTTCTAAGGGGCTTGGCCCCTGTATCGTGGGGACCCCAACACGTATCAGCATCTTCTTGGCAGTGAACAGATTCACTGGTTGTGGGATCTAGCATGGTAGCTCATTCTACCTTATGCAGCCCTGCTAAACTTGTGTCTGTGTATGTGACTGGAATTGTCTGGTGCGATCTGTACCAACATGCACTAGGTATTGTGCCTCATTTTCAGGGAGGTATAGAATTTGCAACTCTTCATTGTGTGTGACCGGAACTGTCTGGTAAGACCAGTATCAGTGCACACCAGACATTGTGACTCCTTTCCAGTGAGGTACTGTGAGTGTGACTTTTTATTGTGGGAAGCCAGAATTGTCTAGAGCGACTCGTATCACTGCACACCAGTCGGTGTGCCCGGATTGCCTGGGTGCAACTTTGATTGATGTGTACCTGATGGGGCACCTCTTTCTTTTGCTGGGCTCCCTTGCTTCATTCGCTATTCATAGATTGTTCCCTACTGGTCCCTCATTGCAGCTGACAAACTGCCCTCTGCTCACCTGCCCCCTGACGACATTATGCTGCTAGATAGTATTGCCAGGCTTGGGCCTGGACAGTGAGTGATTGACTGGGCTGGAGGAACCCTTCTGAGAGCAATTGAAAGCGGATCAAGAGACTGTGTGACCCTCCCGTGCTTCGCAGAACTAGGTTGGTGCCATAAGGCACATTGTGGAACCCTTTTAAGTGACCGACTATCACCCTAAGCCCGCTTCTATTGCTATCCTGTGGGTGAACTTTCCGAGTGGTGGCCAAGCCTTCACCTTCTTCCCGGGGACTTTGACTAAGTGTGACTTTGGCCAAATGTAGCCTAGTATCAAGGGGAAGGGCTGGTTATCTCCAACCTAGGGGCATAGGGTAGTCGGGGTAAGTTGGAGGGTACAGGGAGGCTTGGGACAGGGGGTCTGCAGTGTGGTATCCATTGACCTGCCAGATATCATGTGTACCGCATTACCGTACTGTGTGCGTATGTGTGTGAGTGCGTTCCATACCAACCTGCCTGATATCCGTTGCAACACATATTGGTGCTGAGTGAGTATATGTGTTTGGAATTGACTTCCTGTGGACAGGCCAGGATTCATTGCACCATCTGGCAGTGTTGCTTTACACATTGATTCCTTGCCAACAGAGTACTACATTTGACATTGGTTTTACCTGTGCAGCCTTGGCCCATAGTGTTGCCTAAAAGTGTTGTCATTCTTTGTATGTACACATTTTTATATCATTTTGTGATTTGAGGAAACACCCTATATCTGTGCAGTATTTAATTATAATGATCACCAGGGTTGGGCCTACATTTGCCAAGGTTTTGCACAGCATAAAGGTGCTGGAGAGGAAAGTAGAATCTTTCCCAAGTGTGCATGCTACTGATCTCACTGTTGGGCCTAGTACTGCTAGTAATATTTCCCAGTGTGATTTATGACCAGAAATGCATGATGTTCATGTTGTTTTAATTAATGTATGTGTTGAGTATAAACTTTATTTACATACACTGTGTGAAGTCTCTTTTGTGATGCTCAATGTATTTATTGTGTGGGAGTGCTGTGTCAATGCTTTACCCATTGACTCTGTGATAAGCCTGACTACTCAGTGCCAAGCTACACAAGGGTGAGGGCAGATTATACAGTGAGAGTAATCACCCGCCTCTGATGGGAGTGGTAGGTTCTGCCTGGGTAAGGCATCTCCACAGACAACCAGAAAGTGCCAGTTCCAACAAAAAGTCATTGCCTTCCCAACCTCATTGCACAGGTGACAGGCCCAAGGCCTAAAATTTGAAAAGGGTGTTGTGGTTTTTGCCATCAAAAGGCATTAGACAGGCAATAGAGCAGCATTTTACTGAAATGAAAACAGAGGCGGACAAACAAACAAATTAACAGGGAGAGCAAAGCAAATAGTCAGGCTTGACAATATGTTTGGCATGTTCAATAAGCATCATGTAATAAAAAGTGTATTTCTATAACATGGAAAAAGTTCACCTTAATGTATCAAATTATATTGCTTCAGTCAGTGGCCTTTATTAGATTTGATAGGTTTTAAACATGAAATTATAGTGAAAGAGAGCATTTCAAGTTTTAATTTTAATCGAGGAAATTGTATGTAACTATAAGACTTTAAAGTATTCATAACAAAATCATAGATTTTTCTCGTTTTTAACAATCTGCTAATAAGCATTCTCAAATTGAATAGGCCTTGCTTAATAGTGGCCACTATTCCTGTGTGTTGCTGAGTTGTTGGTCTTAGGGGCCGATTAGGATGGCGGCCCTAGCGGTGCTGGGACCGGCCGCCAGTGGTGCGGCGGTCCCGCACCGGCAATTAGGATGCCATCGCCACCGTGGCAGTGGCATCCTCTATTCCCAGCATTGTGGCAGGCGGTGCTCACAGCACCACCCGCCACAATGCTGGGAATGCAAGTTGTGCATTGTCATGCACAAGGTGCCTGCCACCGTGTCCATGACAATGCCATGTGCACCCCCCAACCCCCAATACGCTGGGGTCCTGCAACTGGCCCCCGACAGCAAAATCCGCCTGGCTTTTCATGGCGGGGTCTCCGCCATGGAAAGCCCTGCACCGCTGCCCATGCTAATATGGATGGCGGTGTCTAGCAGACACCGCCACCATATCCAGCCCCTTTTCCGCCCGGTCAACTGGTCGACCGGCGGATGGTCTTTCCATCAGCCGGGGTCCCCCCTCCATACTAATATGGTGGGGGGCAATGGGTGGCGGGCAGCGAGAAATGTTGGGTAGATCGCCACCGCCATGCGGGCGGTGTCGATCCGCCCGACATCGTAATCACCCCCTTAGTATTTATAGTAATTCAGTGGCACGCTTAGAAAAGAGATGCCTCTTTTTTTTGTTCCCGAACTCCACATAAATTACAATTACTTTTAGCAATGGTAGTAATAATGCGCACAGCATTTAAACTTCCTGCGACCCTATTTTATTAAAGTATTTAAATTCAGTCACTGCATTAATTAATGTCTGCTGCATTTTTTTTAATTCCTGCAAAAGCTGGACATATCTAGGCATGTAAATCATACGTTTTACATGGTAAAAACAAAGACACTTTTTTGGTGTTCGCAGAAGGCTTTCATATTTTACGTGTTGTATGACTTACATAGCAATTAGTTTCAGCGCTCAACTGGTGCACGGGTTCTAAGATCTCAACTGCCCTCCACACCCTTCAGTGTTGTGTTGCTTGACTTGCCCCCCACATTATTTTGGTTAATTTTATTCTCCTCAACTGCCCTGCACCCCATACCGTGTTGCGTAGTTTGAATCACCCCCTGTTGTGTTGCTAGACCCACCTCTCCAACCCATTGTATTACTTGTTTTCAATGGGTGTGGGGATATCCTTTACAGGTCTCGCCTACCAGACACATTTTTATACTGAAGAGTCACTTTTGTACCACACTAAAAACTTACTTACATTCTTAATTTGTGTGCTCTCACCTAAAAGACATTAACATTGACAAAGCCAATAGTTCTAGTGTTTCCAAGACCTATTGGCTTTGCCAAAGCTTGTTCATTTAAGTATACTTGTTTTTCCCCTCACATTGATTCTTGTTATGCGACTTCTGTTTAATAAAATAATCAGCTTTTTTCTCTTCTTTTAAGTAGGTGTTTGGAAAGGCAGCCAGCGGTGATTGCATTTGAAAGGTCAACGTTGTTTGTGTTCATGATAAGAATTGTTCAGCTATGGCTGTATTGTATACAGAGTTGTTACATTTTTTTAAATGTCGTTGGGACACCGTTTTCACCCCTGTGGTTTCCATTTAAAAAAATCATTTGCATCTTGAGTCTACAAAGAAGAATGCGTAGACTACAAATCCCAGCATGCACTAATTGGTTAAATCAAAGCCTACATTGTGTCCTGCTTGCATAAGTGTGCTGATAACCCTGAAATTGAGCAGCACTCATGATTCCCTGACTCATGTGTGGGAGCTCATCCATTTCACTTTTTTAGGTCATGCCTACAGCACTTGCGCTGCAGGATGATCTGTTTTATGTACTTTGTAGGCTCTGGAGTATTGCCACAGGACTTGTCTGCTTCCGCTTTTTTACTTTCTGGTTAGGGACTTTTTTTCTTATTAACAGCTGCTCTTCACATGTGTGAACGCTTGTTTCACTTTCTGATCAGGAACTATGAACAGCTCTTCACAAAGCACGGGCTGGATTCACGGTGGTCACGCTCTCTCTGCTGTTTGCTGGCCTGATCGCTCTCCTCCCCTGCTCTCAAGATCCCCTGGTTTCCTCTTGTTCTTTGTCCCATGTGTGAATGCTTGTTTTTATATAGGTTCGGTTGTGCACACTATTTTCTTTTCTTGTTTGCCTCAGCTTGGGGATCGGGAATGAAAAGAACGGTCCGTGACTCTTTCAAAGAGAAGCAAATTCAAACCTATATGATCTGTGTTGTGTAAAGACTACAACATTGGTATTTAATCCCATGTGGATAACATTACGTTTATGCAATCTGAATTTAAGAAGAACAAGCAACAACACTAAAGCGCCAGAGAAGGATGATTCATCTTTCATGAATTTATTCTTAAAGTTAGACTCAAATCTTAATTTCATCCAATAAGTTAATAGGTTGCAAAAAAGGAGAAGGGGTTGGGATGTGGTCATGTGGGGTTGGAGAAGGTGAGGATCACAGTTGTTAAGGCAAAACAATTCAAATGTTTTAACAAACAACTGGTAATGGAGACCAGTATTGAGAGACCTGTCCATACATAAACATATTAGTTACAGTAAATCATATAATCCAATCATGCATCAATGCATCTTCAGAATGTAGGGTGGGGATACAGGTACAGGCCTCGTGTGGACAGAGAGTGTCGACGTTTCGACTCGACTAACGGAAGGAGGGGGTAGTTTTAGACCTCCGCTGCGAGTCTTCTTCAGGACGGTGTGGGGCAACCTGGGGGTGAAAAATGTCGGTTACTATGGCGCTGCGGTACTCTAAGTCATAGAAAGATAAAGGGTGGTGTAGCCACTAACCTACTCCTGGTGGCATCCAGGCATCACAGGTGTGTCAAAATTCACGATGGGCCGGTGTTCACAGTCACACGGCGAAGGAATTGAACTGATAGTGAGGGCATTGCCAGAATTCGCCAACTGTACAGGAGCCGAAGCTTCCTATCCCCTTGGATGCGGTCCACTCCAATAAATTCCAAGATGTGGGCCTCAATGTGCGCCCGTGAATATTTTGATTTGAATCACGATTCCTACGGAAACAATCATGTGAGCACTTATTAGGAATCTCGTATGTGCTGGTCAATTAACAATGCACAATGTGAATTCCAAAAGTGAAAATCACATCTAAGCAAGCAAAAGGAACCGTCATGAAACAGAGTGTGATATTCAACTAAAAGGGGTGAACCTCCTCTAAGTCTATGTTTAAGGGTAGCGCATCCATAGATTGACACTATGTACAAGGAGTGGCGCATCCCTACATATATGTCACAACCTGCAATGTGAGTAGACCATATACATTTATTTATTAATTATTAATTATGGTACATTAATCAAAATACAAGAGAGGTTTCTGCAGTTTGCATCCTGAACAATTATTTCAAGGTGCCCTAAAATATAATGGTCATGGAAAAGGAGTCAGAGTGAAGCAAAGAAATTGCCCAGGGTCACACAGTTTAGGCATTCTAGATAGCCATGTTCTTTGGGTCAGGACACCACAAAAGCGCCAGACTGGCCTGGATGGCCTATACACAAGCACTGATTTTTCCAGATTATACTCTAATGGTTCAACAACAGAGGAGAGCATATCTGGAAGTGAAGAAACGACTCCCTGAATTACACCTCAGGTACATGTTTTCATTCCAAGCGAACCTGAAAGTCTTGTACAATGGGAAATCTCACATCCTCACTGATACATCAGCAGTATGGAAATGGGCGGAAGCTCTGACAAATTCTGGGAGCCCTATTGATTGAAATCCAGACTGCAACAAAGGAGAAAAGCACAAAAGGTTGACAGACCATCCGCTACTCTATGCAGGATGAGAGGTTTGCCGCAGCAGTGGAGGCACTCCATGCTTCGTTGGGCTCGATTGTCACCAGTGGCTTAGGAGACAGCACATTGGTGATTAGTGGAGACTCAGATGACCCGGAAACGTGGCTGAATATGGGACTCGTGGCTAAAGCTCAGTACTTATGAAAAATAATAAGGCCCACTCGCTGCTCTTAGTTAACCTGGGCTGGGGTGTATTGCCTGTTAGCATTCCCCTATGGAAACTTTAAGTGGTAGCGCTGTGAGATGCAGATGTTTGGGGGGCTGGGAGGGACGCCAATGTGGATTGTTTAAGGGAAAGTGTAGGTACATCAGGGAGCGTTCTGGCTGAATTATAATTGTTAAAGCTAATGATTCGAGGAGTATGTATCGGGATAGTTATTGGGGCTCGAGTTCTGGTAGAGAGGGAAGTACGCAAGAGAGAGACTGCCATGCGTACTGCTCTGATGTATTCTCGGGTTGACAATTAAGAGCAATGATAGTTTACTAACAGGAAGATGAAACAAAGAGTGAACCCTATTTGCTTTTAGGGAATTCCCAGCCAAGCAACTCTGAGAAGGTGATAGATCAGGCAGGTTGTTAGCTATCTTCCTGACTTCGGGGGTGCTCCAAATTCCAGTGGCCATGCTGGGGGGAGATAACCCGGAGTGTGTACTATGCACAGACCAACATCAATGACTTTTTTGTTAATTACTACACCTCCTTGGATGTGCTACCATGTGAGATATAGGGCGCATTTACTGAAGTTCTAAGGACAAGAGTGTGAAAATTCCAGGAGAAATCTGAAGGACACCTCACCATACCCGACTGCAAGCGCCTGTACCCAACTATTTATTAAAGGAAACATTTATTAGGGGGGGTAACACCCCCTACCCTAATCAACTCTCCAACACGTGCACTGCACAGGCAAAACACACACAGGTGTAGCTGCTCACACAGATGGACTGATGTATGCATCACTGTGCGAATAAATTAATTATTACAAGATTGAGGGTTGATACAAAATAAAAGAATCGATGGAGGTGTGCAAAAGCGCGTATTGAAGACTGGACAGGAACGGAAATCATACATGCGGTGTTTATGATATTAGAAAAAAACCTGCTTTTGAACTGATGATTGTAAGGCTTATATGCGTTTCCTGTGACATTGTGCTACATTTGGCATTGCAGAGAGACACAAAGTAGCAATCTTGGCTCTCAAATTCCAGGAAATTGTTCAGAGGAGCCACAGTGGGGTTACCAATCTTCCTTCACTTCAGAGAACACACACAAGTCCAAAAATACAACAGATGATTTTATCGTGAGGGGCTGGAGATGAATGATCGGTTTAAAATGAAGAACTCTCTTGTGAGAGGAGCGAGGCCTCTGTCAGGGGAAATCTGCTGCTGTATTTAAGGAAAGACAGCCACGCGCCGGTTTGTTCTAGCGCCGATATTGGTGCAGACAATCACAGTAAACGCTCACAACGTGGACGCATCTTCTTTAAAGCCAGACACCAAAGACAGTAGGAAACACCTACTAGGAAAACGCCAGGGCTCCTAAGTGGGAAGAAAAAAGTGTTGGGTCTCTAAAGGGGACGTGGCTGTGTAATTAGGGACGTGGCTTCAACATGGAAAAACGACACTGCGTGAAACACAACATCCTGGAAATATATACCACTTATAGGTAATGCAAGATTAAATAAAATGTGAAATATAAAGAGGAGCTAAACTGCTGGAGTGGATTACTGTAACTTTTTTTTACATTCATCGTTCACAAATAGATCTGTGATTTTACCACTAAAGTTAAGGATATAAACAGAGGGCCCGATAGTGACCCATTTCAATGTCAGTTTTTAGGTCTCGCCTGGCAAAAGCAGCGCATGCGCCGCCCTCGCTATTGCGAGTACCTTTTGGAATCGATTCAGCCGAGGGCTTTCGTGCACGTGTCTGCATGGACAAACATGGCTGGTGTTGCCATTTGTCGATAGCAGACAGCATGCGCATGTCTGTCGGACTGTGGACAGTCCGACACCATCTTGTGCCAAGCTTTCCATTGGCATGGCAACTAAGCTGGGTTGCCTGGCGATAGCAGCGCATGCGCAAATATTGCCAAATAGTTTTATATTGTCACGGAGGGACAAAAAAATGCACGCACGTGTAGACAGGCGGCGTGCTTTCACTTTCCCCCCCTCACCGAAACTATCCACTGTATTTAATCACAGCGAGGCTGGCAGTGTGGCATACTTTCACTTTCACCAGTCAGGGGTGGAGACCAGCCGCGGTCGGTAGTAGGAGTACCTGCAGAGCGGTGACGTGGGGAGGAGGAGGGGCAGAGTGGGGGGTAGTAAACTATGGATTACGGAGGTTTACATGTAAATTAACATATAAATTAATAAAACGAATTTCGTTGCGTGCACTTCATCGCATTTGGGGATGCAGTGCACGCAACGAAATTCGTTTTTATTAATTTATATGTTTACTTACCTGTAAACCTCCATAATCCATTGTTTACTACCCCCCACCCTGCCCCTCCCCCTCCCCACGTCACCGCCCTGCAGGTACTCCTACTACCGACCGCGGCTGGTGGAGGCTGCCTTCCATAGCACAAGCTCTGTTTGCTGTCTGATGACCCTCATGCCCGCCCTTTGTTCACTGTCCGATGACCCTCCTGCCCGCCCTCTGTTTGCTGTCCGATGGCCCTCCAGCCCTCAGTTCGCTGTCCGATGATCCGCTCGCCCGCCCTCTGTTTGCTGTCCGATGACCCGCCCGCCCTCTGTTTGCTGTTCGATGACCCTCCTACCCACCCTCTGTTTGCTGTCCGATGACCCTCCCGCCCGCCCTCTGTTTGCTGTCCGATGACCCTCCCGCCCGCCCTCTGTTTGCTGTCCGATGACCCATCCGCACGCCCTCTTTTCGCTGTCTGATGACCCATCTGCCCGCCCTCTGTTCGCTGTCCGGTGGCCATTTCCATCCATTTGTTGTCCATTTTGAATCTCCACCCCCCCCCACTCTCCCTCCGTTTGTTGTCCGTCTTGACTCCCCACCCCGCCTCTCTCCCTCCGAGAAATCGAATTTTAAAAAGATTTTCTGGTTCACACTGGGAGACGATGAAGGCTTCTCATCTGTGTTGTCACCAGTTGGTGCATCCTTAGCCTGGAAAGAAAACATGCAGCTGCACTATTAAACCCTTTGGAGGCTTTGCATTGTTTTCTAGGCAGGCCTCCCCATTTGATGTTACTGTAGTCCTGCAGCTAGGTAGTCAGCTAATCACTGTGGGTGGTTTCTGAAAGCACGAAGGACACAAACATTTTAAGAGATTCAGTTGGTGTAAGGTTGATTGAATTACTGTTCCTATGGGTGCCCTAGACAGATATGCTGTCATGCAGAGCACAGCTTCCTAGTCCGGCCGCTCAGGCCCACCTTGACACATCAAGGTGCATGCGATATGCCGATACTGTTTGAATCCAGCCTTCAGCAAGACTCACAAGAGGTCTGATTACCAGGCCCCTTGGGGATATGACAACCAAAGGGCCTCTGATAGTACTGGCCGTATTCCTTCCTGAAGACGTAAGCTGCTCCCAGTATCATCAATGTGGGCTTTTAAACCCCTTCAAGGCGTGAAGGAATAACAAAGGCCTCAACTTTTAGATAGGCCTTCGTCCTACCCAGTCCCTCCGCGCACTTGTTTGTTTCTCCCAATGCTCCCTCGCCTCAACACAGCCTATAAGCTTTCGTTCGTTGTAAGGTAACTTCCCACTGAGTTTCCATAGCAGGCTTGGAAGGGAAGCGGGGTCAGAGCACAGCCTGTTATTGTGCTGCTCCTGCAGTGTGTTTATTCTGCGTGTTTGTCTGAGTGCCAGAAGAATAATTCACACTTTGCCGACAGGCTGCGAGGCCGTACCAAGCCTCCATTGGTGGGCGTGTACTGCAGTGGAGATGCGCTCTGCGGCTTTTGTGAGTTCCTGCATTGCCTCGCTGTCTGTTGATCTGATATGTGGAGTTTCCCCTGTTGGCTTCTGTCCTTTGTACGTCCCTGCGCCCTGGGTCGCTTCTGGAAGGATAGGAGTTCGGGTGTTTTCAGATAGGATTCATGCAGTTCGAAGATGGTAGAAACGAACTAAGCCAGAGTGGACAAAGCCAATAAGCCCGGCTTTTGTGAAAGACTGGTGAAAGTGTGGAAAGAAAGGACGGAAGCATGTTTTGAACACGTTAACATAAAACTGGTGAACACCAAAAGCAGAATTTTCAAATCGGTATTTTGGAATAATTTTCCTGGGGCCTTTCTTTGGTGGCTTGTCCTTGCCAGCACTCTGACATATTTTCTGGGTGTCACTATTTCGCAGTAGAGTTTGGTTGAATATTCACCAGTAGAACAGTGCGATTTAATGGGTTAGTGTGCTTAGGATGAACTGCAGAGTGATGGGCTAGTGTGAATTTTATGTGGAGGTGTTCATGTCAGTAGGATATAGTTTAATATGGTGTCGCTGCCCCTTCCTACAGGGGCTTACACTCTTCTAAAACGGTCCACGTCATCCCTCGCAAACTTCAGCGCGCAGTGGCTTTTCACCGTAGAAAGGCAGGTTTTGTCAGTGTTTGTTAGTGTTTTTGTGCGCATCGTGTTTGCTGCGGAGTGTGTGCAGCCACAAGACCATACTTGTATGGTAATAGTTCTCTGTTCCAGGCACAGACATACTTTTTAGGTCACATGGTTCAGTTTAGCAGTGGGGATGGATCAGATGTTGCTTTCATTACAGTGGCACAGAGATTCAAGTTTTTTTTGGTGGCGATTCTCAGAGATTACCATGCATTGTCATTGATTAACTGTTTCAACTTAACAAACCATTTGTTTTAACTGTAATGTGTACTAGACATAACATACAACTTTATTAAACTATAGTCATGGTCGCAAAACATGTATTTTATTGGTTATTACTATTCCAAATGTACCTGCCCTTTGAACCTCTTAGCAAAAGGTAGGTCAGTGATCTTGTGTACGCACTTTAGAAGCATTGGGCACTTTTGAGGCAGTTTTTGTACCACAACATGGGATAATTTGTGAAAACTATCTTACTACATGGGCATAACTGTTGATTTCTATTCAGTTCTTGGTTCTCTAACATGCATCACTAAAAGTGCCACACATAAGACATTTATATGTCACACGTAAGAAGACTGAATATATGGCTATGACACACATAAGCAGTCTCAAACTTTGACAGCTATGTATTAGGTCACTGCACTTACTCCAGTTAGTTTACACACGAGGCATATTATTCTTCCAAAATGCCAGGGGTAAATTTTGTTCACAATACCGGGTGGCTCAGTGGTGAACAGTGGCAACTGTATTATAGTGCTATGAGGTCCCAGCCTGCTACCGAAAGCACTGTGATATGCTATAGACTTTGCTTTTTAGGCTAGTGAACGCTCATGAATGATCAGATCAGTGAGATCATCTTCTGAGCAGCTGCAGTGCCTGCCTGCCCTCCGTTGCTGAGAACTGCAGTCACAAAGTCCATCTCCGGTTATTGTGCTTCCATTTCTGGTGCTTTGGAGAAGTTTTAAGGTCTTCTTAGAGATGTCATTTCTGATATTTATATCTTTCCCTAGTCTTCATTGCTTGATTTTGCTCGCAAGAAAGTGTCACTCATAGTCATTGATATGTCACTCACAATTACACAGAAATTATGAAAATGTCACAAATAGCAATCTGAAATCTTGGCAGCTATGACCTCAACGTCGCAAGCTGCAAGATTGCACGGTGGCCGCGTGTCAGAGTATGCAGAGTGTATAGGCTGGTGAATGCAAGATTAAGTTAAAGCCTTTTGCCTTGCTAATGGTATTGTATAGCAAAGCAAATGGCTTTAACTTAATCAAGGCGAGACCTATTACATTCAATGCTTGTTAAATTCTACCAGGTCTGAAACCCAGAGGGCCCCGGCCCATTTAAAGCCCTACCTTTAGCCTAGGACCAATTACGGAGCCTGCAATGTGTAATGGTGACCCAACAAGTTCCCTTTTATTTTTGCAGTATCTTTGGGATAACTGCCGATAAAACATTATTTAACCCAGGGATAGGAATGAGCCTCACTCAAAACACAAGCGGATCCCCCCCGAAGGAAGACCATGGGTATCCATTTCAATCGCCGGCAAATGGTGAGAGTTCTGCCACAATTATGTGCTGCCCAACTGAGGCATTTATGTCACTGCCCTCTGCACTGTCCGCTATTTAACACTAAGGAATGGCCCTTACCTTCTCTGTATTCTGAGGCAAAATCCTTTTTTGGGGGGCCTATAAGCTTCTTGTTTCAAAACACTTTTTGGCTTACGATTTGTCATTTTAATACATTGCTAATGATGCATTCCGAGGTATCCCTTAAAATGAAGGAGACACATCTGTTTGGCTGTATCACGTTTCTGACAAACAGTGTCAATTGGATAAGTTTAAAAAAGCAATGCAAAAAATATCATTAAAAACGCATTGAGTAAAGCTGCATATTCTTGTCTGTGGCGTCCAGATAATAACATCTTCCACTGCATCTCGGTGGATGCTGCACTCAACTCGAATTAGAATACGTTGTCAAGGCTGCTTTGACACAGCCAGTAGAACCGCCCCTCGTTAGCCTTTCCAGTCGCATCTACATGTAAAAAGGGCTAAGATTCTGTGCACAACATGAGACAATGCGTTTGGAAACCGCATTTAAATATAATTACAGAAACAAGTTTTCAAAACCATGCAAGGAACCAGGATGAGGTACTGTAAAGACAGGTAGGTCCAAGTAGCCACTAGGCCATCAGAAAATGGATGAACATTTAGACTAGTCAGTAGAGGAAGTTAGTTTACGATTTCAAAAAAGAAGTCTATTTCTAGGGGAGACACAGACAAACCTCCGGGCTAAAATCATGTTATTGTCACTGTCATCTCTACCTGTTTTGGAATGCTTCCTCTGGAACCCCATACACAAAAGTGAACTAACAACTTTGGTACCCACTGTTCTGACATAAGAAGTGTGAAAAGGAAGCTGTGCTCCCCACTGCTCTTCCATTAGAATAATGTAAAACAGGTTACTGAAGCCTGTGCTTTCCAAAGACTTAAAGACAAATGGAGCATCCCTGAGGATAATATTCAACTTTTGGTAAACCTTTGACTTCTAGAGGGCCTGAGTGAGACGAAAAGCCTACATGAAAGATGCAGCCTTGGATGACACTTTTTTCAGGATTGTCCTGCTCGCAGAATTGTAGCTCATAGTACTCTATGGTTCCATGAGACTGTTGCAAAAAAGTATCTAACCTCGTGGAGCCGTGTTTGGCAATAGCATCCACCCACAGCACCCTGGAGCTCTGAAATTCGGAAGGTAAATTTGTTGACTAGGACAAACCTCTAGACTTTCTTATTAGAAGCTTTTTTTTTACTCTGTGGGACTCTATCCACAGCTACATCAAGACTGAGCCTTCTCTTCCATTACATTATCATTCCTAGTTACCAAACCTTTTACTGCATTACTCAAAGAAAGGTATGTTAAAGGAGGAAACCAACTCTTTGGTAGTTGAGAACTGTTTAAGAAAAGGTTGTTCTAGGTTTTTTAGTTGCACATGATTGAGAGACCTCACAGAGCCAAACATTGAACTAGCTGGTGCGCCGTCAGGATGACAGCACGAAGAACATTAACTCTATAGTTAACATTAGAAATGATTGAGTTAAGTTTTCTAAAGGGAAAGGTAGTTCCAGGCAATGTCTAATTAAATGCTGATGCCTTAAAAAATTGCATTATTTGTTCTCAGGGTGAAGGCATTTAAAATTCCAACACTCTGACTAAGAGCAGGTCCTACTAGCAGCCAAATAACAGGGAGGTTCTCATATATTTGTGGCTTTTTTCTGTCAGTGTTATTTCCGGACATTGATTGTTTGCTGCTGTCTGAAAAAGATGCCTCTTCCTCCTACTGGCTCTCGTTGTCAGCACTCCTGGTTTTCGAGGCAACACACAGCCACAAAAATTCATATGCCTCAATGTGGAACAACAAAGCCAAACACACAAATGTTTTTTAAGTCCTCTGCCACAGACATTTTTAAATCTGTGCGAATATTTATGGTCTTAAGCACAGCCATCAATAAATGATCATACCACCTGAAATATTCACCTCTACTCTAATATTGGGGCCATGTACCAGAGCCACCAGGGCCAGGCCAAGCAGCCGCTTCCTGATTGGGGATCATCAACTCATATTTCTTTTTGACATGAATTCCGTGTTTTGCGTCTCAAGCCGAGTCAGTGCAGCACAAGGCCTAGCTTAGCCCCCCTATCTTCCCCCTCATTTGCACATCTGTTCATGGTCACAGCATAAGGATTCCTTCCTTTATTCTCCCTCCTAGGCAACGAGTGCCTCTTTATCCCCTGTAATCACTGATCTTGCATAGAGAGACATTTTCTCTCTTCCCTTCTATTACATGCCTTTCTTTTTTCAAGCACACTTCTTCACATTGACCCCTTGATAGAACCTCCTTCTTCTTAATGCCTTCATCACTGTCATGGCAGGCACTTCTGAGGGTTTGTTCTTCCAGAACTTTAAAAGCTCACTATCTCTCTGCTCTGGGGCAGGTGATACTGACGGATAGTGATGACAAAGGGCATTTGGGCACAAACGTGAGAGGCAGCTACCATACTTTGAGCTTAGGAAAGTTTCTGTTTTAGTTACTTAGTGGCTGGAAGCAACTTCCCATCAGAGCTGTGTTCCAACACCACATGTACCATGCCCCCTACCATGCTTTCCCTAAAATACATATGTGATTTTCATTTTTTATCAGCTTAAAATGGGGGTGGGGTTATCTGCACGTGTGGACATATAGCCATGTGGATACTTTGGGCCCTCTCTTATGTATCATAGACCCTTGAGCTCTATCACAAGCACCGTACACAAGAGTCCCTCTCTCTACAGGCTGCCTTTATCATAGACACAAGAAGCCAATGGGCAAGCCACATCTGCCTTTCTGTTTTCACATGGTTCTCCTCATCCATGCGCCAGTACCTCCTATACTACTGCAAATAATACAGCTTTTCAGTGTGAACATGCGCCTATTGCACTACTCTGAATTATACAGCTCTTTAGTGTGAACATGCGCCTATTGCACCACTCTGAATAATGCAGCTCGTCAGTGTGAACATGCGCGTATTGCACCACTCTGAATAATACAGCTCTTCAGTGTGAACATGCGCCTATTGCACCACTCTGAATAATACAGCTCTTCAGTGTGAACATGCGCCTATTGCATCACTCTGAATAATACAGCTCTTCAGTGTGAACAGGCGCCTATTGCACCATTCTGAATAATCCAGCTCTTCCGTGTGATTATGCGCCTATTGCACCACTCTGAATAATACAGTTCTTCAGTGTGAACATGCGCCTATTGCACCACTCTGAATAATACAGTTCTTCAGTGCGAACATGCGCCTATTGCACCACTCTGAATAATACAGTTCTTCAGTACGAACATGCGCCCATTGCACCACTCTGAATAATGTAGCTCTTCAGTGCGAACAAGCGCCTATTGCACCACTCTGAAAAATGCAGCTCTTCAGTGCGAACATGCGCCTATTGCAGCACTCTGAATAATGCAGCTTTTCAGTGCGAACATGCGCCTATTGCACTACTCTGAATAATGCAGCTCTTCAATGTGAACATGCACCTATTGCACCACTCTGAATAATGCAGCTCTTCAATGCGAACATGCGCCTATTGCACCACTCTGAATAATGCAGCTCTTCAATGCAAACATGAGCCTATTGCACCACTCTGAATAATGCAGCTCTTCAATGCGAACATGCGCGTATTGCACTACTCTGAATAATGCAGCTCTTCAGTGCGAACATGCGCCTATTGCACTACTCTAAATTATGCAGCTCTTCAGTGCGAACATGCGCCTAATGCACTAATCTGAATAATGCAGCTCTTCAGTGCGAACATGCGCCTATTGCACTACTCTGAATAATACAGCTCTTCAATGCGAACATGCGCCTATTGCACTACTCTGAATAAAACAGCTCTTCAATGTTAACATGCGCCTATTGCACTACTCTGAATAATATAGCTCTTCAATGTGAGCATGCACCTATTGCACTACTCTGAAAAATGCAGCTCTTCAGTGTGAACATGCGTCTATTGCACTACTCTGAATAATAGAGCTGTTCAATGCGAACGTGCGCCTATTGCACTACTCTGAATAATACAGCTCTTCAATGTTAACATGCGCCTATTGCATTACTCTGAATAATACAACTCTTCAATGTGAACATAAGCCTATTGCACTACTGCAAATAATACAGCTCTTCAATGTGAACATACGCCTATTGCACTACTCTGAATAATACAGCTCTTCAATGCGAACATGCGCCTATTGCACCACTCTGAATAATACAGCTCTTCAGTGGGAACATGTGCCTATTGCACTACTCTGAATAATACAGCTCTTCAATGTGAACATACGCCTATTGCACTACTCTGAATAATACAGCTCTTCAATGCGAACATGCGCCTATTGCACCACTCTGAATAATACAGCTCTTCAGTGTGAGCATGGGCCTATTGCACTACTCTGAATAATACAGCTCTTCAATGTGAACATGGGTCTATTGCACTACTCTGAATAATACAGCTCTTCAATGTCAACATGCACCTATTGCACTACTCTGAATAATACAGCTCTTCAATGTGAACATGCGCCTATTGCACTACTCTGAATAATACAGCTCTTCAATGCGAACATGCGCCTATTGCACTACTGCAAGTAATAAAGCTCTTCAATGCAAACATGCGCCTATTGCACTACTGCAAATAATACAGCTCTTCAATGTGAACATACGCCTATTGCACTACTCTGAATAATACAGCTCTTCAATGCGAACATGCGCCTATTGCACCACTCTGAATAATACAGCTCTTCAGTGTGAACATGTGCCTATTGCACTACTCTGAATAATACAGCTCTTCAATGCGAACATACGCCTATTGCACTACTCTGAATAATACAGCTCTTCAATGCGAACATGCGCCTATTGCACCACTCTGAATAATACAGCTCTTCAGTGTGAGCATGGGCCTATTGCACTACTCTGAATAATACAGCTCTTCAATGTGAACATGGGCCTATTGCACTACTCTGAATAATACAGCTCTTCAATGCGAACATGCACCTATTGCACTACTCTGCATAATACAGCTCTTCAATGTGAACATGCGCCTATTGCACTACTCTGAATAATACAGCTCTTCAATGCGAACATGCGCCTATTGCACTACTGCAAGTAATAAAGCTCTTCAATGCGAACATGCGCCTATTGCACTACTCTGAATAATACAGCTCTTCAATGTGAACATGCGCCTATTGCACTACTCTGATTAATACAGCTCTTTAATGCGAACATGCGCGTACTGCACTACTCTGAATAATACAGCTCTTCAATGCGAACATGCGCCTACTGCACTACTCTGAATATTACAGCTCTTCAATGCGAACATGAGCCTATTGCACTACTCTGAATAATACAGCTCTTCAATGCGAACATGCGCCTATTGCACTACTCTGAATAATACAGCACTTCAATGGGAACATGCGCCTATTTATTTATTTATTTATTGAGCGCCAGAATCCACCCCCGAAGGGGTATCTCTGAGCTAGGACAGGCAGCATGTGGCGAAGAGTCCATTGTAGATTAGAAACAGAAGAGAGAAGTCTTAAGCTGCTTTCTAAAATGGAAATGGTCCGTACACTGTCTCAACTGTAAAGGGAGTGAATTCCAGTAGCGGGGGCCCAGATACGAAAGGGACTTACCCCCTAATCGGGCCCTTTTAATTCAAGGCACCTCATGTAGGAATTTAGATTCTGAACGGAGAGACCTCCGAGGCTTGTAAAGAATGAATTTATCCACAAGGTAAGTAGGGCCAGAATTGACCAGGGCCTTGGGTATAATACAGCAGACCTTGAACTTCACTCGCTCCCGTATAGGGAGCGAGTGAAGTTTGTAAAGCAAGGGACGGGAGGCAGTCCTTGGGGGGGCATTGACGATCAGGCGTGTAGCCGTATTCTGGACAACCTACAATTTGTCAAAGGCGGCCTTGTTAGCGGAGGCCAGCAGGCCGTTGCAATAATCCAGACGGCTTAAAATGGGTGCCTGGGTCAATGTTTTCCAGGTCGAGTCAGGGAGCAAATGGAGGATGCGACGCAACAGACCCAACACTTGAATACATGAGCCAGCTGTCTGAGCAGCGTGCTCCTTCATAGTGAGGGTCTGTTTGATGCGAACGCCAAGATTTTTGAAGCAGTGTTTTCGGAGTGGGGGGGTACCTAAGTTAGTTGACCACCAGCTGGGGGTCCACAGTAATTGGGCCTCCCCAAAAAGCAAAATCTCCGTCTTTCCCACATTGCACCGAAGGAAATTACTCCTCATCCATTGAGAAATAGTTCTCCTTCCCGAAGAGAAGGTTTCATGCACTGATGGAGTAAACTTTGCAAAATGAAAAATCAGCTGAGTATCGTCAGCATAGGAGATGGGAGTAAACCCACAACTCCTTAACAGGTTGGCCAAGGGAGCCATGTAGATATTGAACAGTCGGGCTTAAACAAGAGCCCTGAGGTACGCCCTTGGTCAATTCTGTAGGGGCTGAGCGATACGGGCCGAGAGTGACAGCCTGCGAACGAGAAGAAAGAATACTCATCATCCACTGAAGAGCCAAATCTCTAAGTCCAATCTCCTCCAACCTCCTGAGCAATATTTGATGGGATACTGTGTCGAACTCTGCAGAAAGGTCCAACAGCACCAGAATTGTGGAATGGCCCCTATCTAGGGTCATCCTGATGTTGTTGGTGACCGCTGGTAGGGCTGATTCTGTGCTGTGGTTAGGCCGAAAACCTGATTGAGAAGAGTCAAGGCTACCCGTCCGTTCGACATTGTTGGAGAGATGTGTGTTTATGTGCTTCTTTAAAAGCTTGCTCAGGAATGGGAGGAGGGAAATAGAACAGAGATTGGAAAACTCAGTCAGTGGGCCTTGGTGTTCTTGCGGATAGGCATGACCTGTGCTGCTTTCCATTCTAAAGGAACATGGCCCTCTTTCAGGGAGAGATTGAGGAGATGCATAATGGAAGGGGACAGATGGCAAGCGAGAGAGGTAATAATCTTAGCCGGAATGATGTCCCGAGTTGATCTTGATTTTACAATACGAATCAGTGACTCTACCTCTGCCTGTGTAACCGGGGGGAAACTCTCCAGTAGTTGAGTAGCTATATGCGCAGGCATCTCAGGTGGTGAGATGAGTGTAGAATGCCTCCCTGACAGGACTTTTTTATCATAGATAAGCTTTATTTATTTTCTGTGTAAAGAAAGTTCCAATAACATCACACAATATTTGTGTGGGAGCTACTGGGTTCTCACAGGCTGTAGGATTAGTAAAGGTTTGGAGAATACGGAAAAGCACTTTAGGGTCATTATGCGCCTGATCCAGTTGTAGTACAATATGGGCTTTACGTGCTGCCCTGATTTTCCCAAGGTAATTGGCCAGGGAGGCATCAAACCGACCTCTGTCTCTTTCATCAGGAGTAAGGCGCCACCGTTTTTCATGCTTCCTACAAAGTCGTTTCAGCACATGTAGTTGGGGAGAATACCAGGCATGCTGGGGGCGTTTAGGGAAGATGGTAAGAGATTTCAGAGGTGCCAACTGGTCAATAGCACTTGAAACAGCCAGATTGTATTTGGCGAGGGCATCCTTTATGTTGCCTAGTTCTGAGACCGGTGGTTCTACAAAAGAGGCATGGAAGCCCTCCGAGGTGACTCTCTTTCATTGTCGACGACAATGGTGGGTAGCATGGCTAAGGCTGCTTATCTTCCTGGGGGCCCGAAGAAATTCAATTGACGCATGATCAGACCAAGGCAATGGCTGTGGAGATTCACAAAGAACATTGGGAGAATTAGAGAAAATAATATCCAATGTGTGGCCAGCTGTATGCGTAGGGCCCTCGTTAAGCTTGGATAACCCTAATGTGGCTAAATTCGCCAAGAGTGTCTTTGCGTCCACGTTGGAGGCACATTCACTGTGTATGTTGAAATCGGCCAGCAGTAGAAAATTGCTGCTCGCGATCATATGAAGAGCGATTTGTTCAATGAGTTGTAAAGAGAATTCCAGTAAAGGGCCAGGAGGTCGGTAGACAAGAGCCCCCTTCCAGCTTGTTTGGGGCGAGAGGTCTATACGAAATACCATGACTTCCATAGTCAAGTCGCTTTGTTGTTCTAATATGGTGACCTCGAGGCTGTCTCTGTACACTATGGCAATTCCACCCCCCCATCTTGGATTGTCTGTCCATACGAGCGAGCCTATATCCATAAGGTAAGGCAAGGGTGATGGAGGGAACAGAGTGGGGCTTCAGCCAGGTTTCGGTCAGAAACCCAAGGTCAGGCTGCGCAGAGGAAAGGAGATCCCAAACCTCGGCAGAGTGCTTAGGAAGGGATCTTACATTAGATAGTGACTTCTCCAGCCTTGCTGAGAATTGGTGGGGCGTTTGCTTATATTAATAATGTCAAGTCCTGCGTTAGAGCATTCGGAAGAAGCAGGTTGAGAGCCAAAAGATTGTGTATTGACAGGGGCACGCGGAATTTTTGCACTACTGCGAATGATACAGCTCTTCAATGCGAACATGCGCCTATTGAGCTACTATGAATAATAGAGCACTTCAATGCGAACATGCGCCTATTGCACTACTCTAAATAATGCAGCTCTTCAGTGCGAACATGCGCCTAATGCACTACTCTGAATAATACAGCTCTTCAATGTTAACATGCGCCTATTACACTACTCTGAATAATATAGCTCTTCAATGTGAGCATGCGCCTATTGCACCACTGTGAATAATGCAGCTCTTCAGTGCGAGCATGCGCCTATTGCACTACTCTGAATAATACAGCACTTCAGTGTGAATATGCGCCTATTGCACTACTCTGAATAATAAAGCTCTTCAATGCGAACATGCGCCTATTGATCTACTGCAAGTAATACAGCTCTTCAATGCGAACATGCGCCTACTGCACTACTCTGAATAATACAGCTCTTCGATGCGGCCATGCGCCTTCTGCGCTACTCTGAATCATACAGCTCTTCAATGCGAACATGCGCCTTATGCACTACTCTGAATAATGCAGCTCTTCAATGCGAACATGCACCTAATGCACTACTCTGAATAATACAGCTCTTCAATGTGAACATGCGCCAACTGCACTACTCTGAATAATACAGCTCTTCAATGCGAACATGCGCCTACTGCACTACTCTGAATAATACAGCTCTTCAATGCGAACATGCGTCTATTGCACTACTCTGAATAATACAGCTCTTCAATGCGAACATGCGCCTATTGTACTACTCTGAATAATACAGCTCTTCAATGTGAACATGCGCCTATTGCACTACTCTGAATAATACAGCTCTTCAATGCGAACATACGCCTATTGCACTACTGCAAGTAATACAGCTCTTCAATGTGAACATGCGCCTATTGCACTACTCTGAATAATAGAGCTCTTCAATGTGAACATGTGCCTATTGCACTACTCTGAATAATACAGCTTTTCAATGCGAACATGCACCTATTGCACTACTCTAAATAATACAGCTCTTCAATGCGAATATGCGCCTACTGCACTACTCTGAATAATACAGCTTTTCAATGCGAACATGCACCTATTGCACTACTCTAAATAATACAGCTCTTCAATGCGAATATGCGCCTACTGCACTATTCTGAATAATACAGCTCTTCAATGCGAACATGCGCCTTATGCACTACTCTGAATAATGCAGCTCTTCAATGCGAACATGCACCTAATGCACTACTCTGAATAATACAGCTCTTCAATGTGAACATGCGCCAACTGCACTACTCTGAATAATACAGCTCTTCAATGCGAACATGCGCCTACTGCACTACTCTGAATAATACAGCTCTTCAATGCGAACATGCGTCTATTGCACTACTCTGAATAATACAGCTCTTCAATGCGAACATGCGCCTATTGTACTACTCTGAATAATACAGCTCTTCAATGTGAACATGCGCCTATTGCACTACTCTGAATAATACAGCTCTTCAATGCGAACATACGCCTATTGCACTACTGCAAGTAATACAGCTCTTCAATGTGAACATGCGCCTATTGCACTACTCTGAATAATAGAGCTCTTCAATGTGAACATGTGCCTATTGCACTACTCTGAATAATACAGCTTTTCAATGCGAACATGCACCTATTGCACTACTCTAAATAATACAGCTCTTCAATGCGAATATGCGCCTACTGCACTATTCTGAATAATACAGCTCTTCAATGCGAACATGCGCCTATTGCACTACTCTGAATAATACAGCTCTTCAATGCGAACATGCGCCTATTGCACTACTCTGAACAATACAGCTCTTCAATGCGAACATGCCCCTATTGCACTACTCTGAATAATACAGCTCTTCAATGCGAACATGCGTCTATTGCACCACTCTGAATAATACAGCTCTTCAATGCGAACATGCGCCTATTGCACTACTCTGAATAATACAGCTCTTCAATGCGAACATGCGTCTATTGCACTACTCTGAATATTACAGCTCTTCATTGCGAACATGCGCCTATTGTACTACTCTGAATAATACAGCTCTTCAATGTGAACATGCGCCTATTGCACTACTCTGAATAATACAGCTCTTCAATGCGAACATACGCCTATTGCACTACTGCAAGTAATACAGCTCTTCAATGTGAACATGCGCCTATTGCACTACTCTGAATAATAGAGCTCTTCAATGTGAACATGCGCCTACTGCACTACTCTGAATAATACAGCTCTTCGATGCGGCCATGCGCCTTCTGCGCTACTCTGAATCATACAGCTCTTCAATGCGAACATGCGTCTATTGCACTACTCTGAATAATACAGCTCTTCAATGCGAACATGCGCCTATTGTACTACTCTGAATAATACAGCTCTTCAATGCGAACATGCGCCTATTGTACTACTCTGAATAATACAGCTCTTCAATGTGAACATGCGCCTATTGCACTACTCTGAATAATACAGCTCTTCAATGTGAACATACGCCTATTGCACTACTGCAAGTAATACAGCTCTTCAATGTGAACATGCGCCTATTGCACTACTCTGAATAATAGAGCTCTTCAATGTGAACATGTGCCTATTGCACTACTCTGAATAATACAGCTCTTCCATGCGAACATGCGCCTACTGCACTACTCTGAATAATACAGCTCTTCAATGCGAACATGTGCCTACTGCACTACTCTGAATAATACAGCTCTTCAATGCGAACATGCGCCTATTGCACTACTCCGAATAATACAGCTCTTCAATGTGAACATGCGCCTATTGCACTACTCCAAATATTACAGCTCTTCAATGCGAACATACGCCTATTGCACTACTGCAAGTAATACAGCTCTTCAATGTGAACATGCGCCTATTGCACTACTCTGAATAATAGAGCTCTTCAATGTGAACATGTGCCTATTGCACTACTCTGAATAATACAGCTCTTCAATGCGAACATGCGCCTACTGCACTACTCTGAATAATACAGCTCTTCAATGCGAACATGCGCCTATTGCACTACTCCGAATAATACAGCTTTTCAATGTGAACATGCGCCTATTGCACTACTCCAAATAATACAGCTCTTCAATGGGAACATGCGCCTATTGCACTACTGCCAATAATACAGCTCTTCAATGCGAACATGTGCCTATTGCACTACTCTGAATAATACAGCTCTTCAATGCGAACATGCGCCTACTGCGCTACTCTGAATAATACAGCTCTTCAATGCGAACATGCGCCTTATGCACTACTCTGAATAATACAGCTCTTCAATGCGAACATGCACCTACTGCACTACTCTGAATAATACAGCTCTTCAATGTGAACATGCGCCTACTGCACTACTCTGAATAATACAGCTCTTCAATGCGAACATGCGCCTACTGCACTACTCTGAATAATACAGCTCTTCAATGCGAACATGCGTCTATTGCACTACTCTGAATAATACAGCTCTTCAATGCGAGCATGCGCCTTCTGCGCTACTCTGAATAATACAGCTCTTCAATGCGAACATGCGCCTTTTGCACTACTCTGAATAATACAGCTCTTCAATGCGAACATGCACCTACTGCACTACTCTGAATAATACTGCTCTTCAATGTGAACATGCGCCTACTGCACTACTCTGAATATTACAGATCTTCAATGGGAACTTGCGCCTATTGCACTACTGCAAGTAATACAGCTCTTCAATGCGAACATGCGCCTATTGCACTACTCTGAATAATACAGCTCTTCAATGTGAACAAGTGCCTATTGCACTACTCTGAATAATAGAGCTCTTCAATGCGAACATGCGCCTACTGCACTACTCTGAATAATACAGCTCTTCAATGCGAGCATGCGCCTTCTGCGCTACTCTGAATAATACAGCTCTTCAATGCGAACATGCGCCTTTTGCACTACTCTGAATAATACAGCTCTTCAATGCGAACATGCGCCTTTTGCACTACTCTGAATAATACAGCTCTTCAATGCGAACATGCGCCTTCTGCGCTACTCTGAATAATACAGCTCTTCAATGCGAACATGCGCTTACTGCACTACTCTGAATAATACAGCTCTTCAATGCGAACATGCGCCTACTGCACTACTCTGAATAATACAGCTCTTCAATGCGAACATGCGGCTACTGCACTACTCTGAATATTACAGATCTTCAATGGGAACATGCGCCTATTGCACTACTGCGAATAATACAGCTCTTCAATGCGAACATGCGCCTATTGCACTACTCTGAATAATACAGCTTTTCAATGCGAACATGCACCTATTGCACTACTCTGAATAATACAGCTCTTCAATGCGAACATGCGCCTATTGCACTACTCTGAACAATACAGCTCTTCAATGCGAACATGCCCCTATTGCACTACTCTGAACAATACAGCTCTTCAATGCGAACATGCATCTATTGCACCACTCTGAATAATAGAGCTCTTCAATGCGAACAGGCGCCTATTGCACTACTGCAAGTAATACAGCTCTTCAATGTGAACATGCGCCTATTGCTCTACTCTGAATAATACAGCTCTTCAATGTGAACATGTGCCTATTGCACTACTCTGAATAATACAGCTCTTCAATGCGAACATGCGCCTACTGCACTACTCTGAATAATACAGCTCTTCAATGCGAACATGTGCCTACTGCCCTACTCTGAATAATACATCTCTTCAATGGGAACATGCGCCAATTGCACTACTCCGAATAATACAGCTCTTCAATGTGAACATGCGCCTATGGCACTACTCCGAATAATACAGCTCTTCAATGGGAACATGCGCCTATTGCACTACTGCGAATAATACAGCTCTTCAATGCGAACATGTGCCTATTGCACTACTCTGAATAATACAGCTCTTCAATGCGAACATGTGCCTACTGCACTACTCTGAATAATACAGCTCTTCAATGCAAACATGCGCCTATTGCACTACTCTGAATAATACATCTCTTCAATGCGAACATGAGCCTATTGCACTACTCTGAATAATGCAGCTCTTCAATGCGAACATGCGCCTATTGCACTACTCTGATTAATGCAGCTCTTCAATGCGAACATGTGCCTACTGCACTACTCTGAATAATACATCTCTTCAATGGGAACATGCGCCTATTGCACTACTCCGAATAATACAGCTCTTCAATGTGAACATGCGCCTATGGCACTACTCCAAATAATACAGCTCTTCAATGGGAACATGCGCCTATTGCACTACTACGAATAATACAGCTCTTCAATGCGAACATGTGCCTATTGCACTACTCTGAATAATACAGCTCTTCAATGCGAACATGTGCCTACTGCACTACTCTGAATAATACATCTCTTCAATGCAAACATGCGCCTATTGCACTACTCTGAATAATACATCTCTTCAATGCGAACATGAGCCTATTGCACTACTCTGAATAATGCAGCTCTTCAATGCGAACATGCGCCTATTGCACTACTCTGATTAATGCAGCTCTCCAATGCGAACATGCACCTATTGCACTTCTCTAAATAATGCATCTCTTCAGTGCGAACATGCGCCTAATGCACTACTCTGAATAATGCAGCTCTTCAGTGCGAACATGCGCCTATTGCACTACTCTGAATAATACAGCTCTTCAATGCGAACATGCGCCTATTGCACTACTCTGAATAATACAGCTCTTCAATGCGAACATGCCCCTATTGCACTACTCTGAACAATACAGCTCTTCAATGCGAACATGCACTACTCTGAACAATACAGCTCTTCAATGCGAACATGCGCCTATTGCACTACTCTGAATAATACAGCTCTTCAATGTTAACATGCGCCTATTGCGCTACTCTGAATAATACGGCTCTTCAATGCGAACATGCGCCTATTGCGCTACAGTGAATAATACGGCTCTTCAATGCGAAGATGTGCCTATTGCACTACTCTGAACAATACGGCTCTTCAATGCGAAGATGCGCCTATTGCGCTACTCTGAACAATACGGCCCTTCAATGCGAACATGCGCCTATTGCACTACTCTGAATAATACAGCTCTTCAATGCGAACATGTGCCTATTGCACTACTCTGAACAATACAGATCTTCAATGCGAACATGCGCCTATTGCACTACTCTGAACAATACAGCTCCCCAATGCGAACATGCGCCTATTGCACTACTCTGAATAATACAGCTCTTCAATGCGAACATGCGCCTATTGCACTACTCTGAACAATACAGCTCTTCATTGCGAACATGCGCCTATTGCACCCCTCTGAATAATGCAGCTCCTCTACTTTCCTATGGGAGTGCCCATTACGATGCTCAATTCCCCTCAGTTATAAGACCAATAGGGTTCTGGAAAACATTTACCTGGGATTTCATCACACCACTTGGGAGAGATTCTCTTAGAGATATAGGGTTCCACACAAATATTTTGCAGTGACTTTCTCTGATAGTACTCCTGGCTTTCTCCTGAATTCCAGTGGTAAGCCATGAGTAAGTCGGAGTGCTACATGAGTAAATAACACCTTCTGAGAATCGTGTCACAAGCAAATAAAGGCTAAAGTGGCACCAAGCTCGAGATACAGTTGTAGGTAAGGCGCTGTGCGTGCCACCCTGATCGACAATCTCTCTTTAGGCTACTTACTCTTCATGTCGTCTTTTTTAATTTCTCTAAATCATATTATATTTTCTGTCTATAACAATATCTTTCTATTTGAAAAGATATAATCCCGAGTAAGTACCTGGGGATATCTTTAATACATTTCCGAGCTATCACCGGTCTTCTCACCCTTTGCAATTGCAGAAACAACCGCCTTCCTGTACAGATATAAACAGCTGTTTGTTGTATCCCTCAGTCCTCATTGTTATCAGTTACGTCACCTTGGAACACGGCCGGTACGCCCCTACATAGTCCCAGTGGTCTAACCCGCCATTAGAATGTTGAGCCTGTGGGGCCTAATGTCACTTGGGAAGAGAACTGGCTACAGTCCCATTCTAGGGAGAGCTTCGGCCTTTACTACGAAATACTTTTGTTAAAGGACGACGGATTTCAGTGTTCTCACTACACTGGCGACGAGGACAGGGAGTTGCCAAGGGGGCAGCCATCAACACTGTTTTTATTATTACGTTTTTGTTACGTTTTGGTCTTGTTTTCGTTGTCTTGATACCTCTGCGAGATAGATGGCACGAGGCGGGCGGCGTCAGTGAGAGGTTAATGAACAGTGGGGGGCCGAGTGCCCAGGAACTTTACCTTTCTGCGGCTCGGAGCAGAGCACATGTTTCAGATTTCAATCTGAGGCTCCCAGCAGTACTTTGGGAACACTGCGGCAGGGCCTCGAGCAGCGCTAATGTGGTCCCACCCATGGTAATGCATCTCAGCAGAGATTACACAATGCGCTAAAAGCAGCCCATGAGGTAATGCTTTCGGAAAAAAAGACAACTTCCCTTGCAAAACCTTGAAGTCGAGCTGAAGGTAAAATAACCCTTTATGCGCATCATCGTATGCAACCCATTTACGACTGGAAATATACTAGTTTTCCGCTTGTTGCTCAGATAATGCAGAAAAATCCACTTTCATTGAAATGTATGGTTGTAAAGTATATTCCTTTACATCTTTCAAGGTTTCCTTAATTATGTTACTGCTGATTGAGAATCATTGAACAGCCACTGTGGGCGTGCGCGAACATTATCACTGGCAAGAGCATCGCAGTAGGCATTGTGTAGCATCGCAGTATGCATTGTGTAGCATCGCAGTATGCATTGTATAGGGTACAATAGGCCCGAGCGCCTGCACGAGAGGAGAAGTGCGAAGAGGAGTTGGAAAGCAGGAAATCGGTTTCAAAGACTCGTTTACAGGATACGGGGACATGTTACACGTGAGCAGTGCTAAATACTAACACGAAATGAATCCAGATACTCAGGCGATATCAGAATTTCGCCTGGTGATTTTAGGTTCCTGCCTGACATATTTAAATTAGTAGGAAAGCAGATCAACTAAAACGTAGCGCACTCTAAATCAGACCCATAGTTCTGTGGGCAAAACTAACGCCCGATATCTGTTTATTTAAAGGAATTGGCAACATTAGGTAGGACATGCAGACAGCTGTGGAGTATGTGTAAGAATGGGAGGAGAAAACAATTAAACTCGAACCTGTCGTAGTCTTTCATAATTCCCGCAAACCTAAAGGAGAGGGGTTTTTTTAGAGTCAATGGTTGAACCTGGATGGTGCTGCTTTATCGCACAGCCTGAATCAGTGAACCGCGTCCTTATTCTAGTGACACAGAATTACAGGAAAGTAGGCAATTTCGCCCATTCGCGCAATTTCGCGTAATTTCAGACAAGAAGGTGGTCTGGAGCAGAGCACTACAGGCTTCTGGCTGCAGCTGTTCCTTTTCTTTTCCATTTAGAGCTATTTTCTCAGTACAAATTGTATCCTGGGGTCTGTTTTAAACGCAAGAGGGCATTTTGCTCTAATAAAATAACGCTAAATGCAGGGTTATGCTCCTGATATAACTTCACATAATCTTGACAGATTTTGCTGTAATTACACGTAATTAGACTAGAGCAGAATACTTGAGTTGTACTCAACCCTAATCACGATTAGATGCAAAAGTATTGCTATATCAGATAATGCACAAACTTGAATCTGTACTGTGTCCAAGGAAGCGTAGGCGGGCACTGATTGGGAAACAATCTTAAATCTGCTCTGTATGCTTCATGCTCCTGTTAACAGGCAGTCTTGGCATTAGGGGTGGGCGGAATTTGCGGAATTAACTTCCGCAAATTATCGCGAGAATGCAGAAAATCTCCGCAAACACGCCGGAAATATCGCGAAGATGCGGAAGTTTTTTTGCCGCCTGTTCGCGGTATTTTTTGCGTGTTCGCGGGTCGCCAACTTACCCATGCGGTCGCTCACGGGCGCGGCCATCTTGTTTTCACTTGTCCCGCCCTCTGGCGTTGTTTACTTCCTGTTCCGGGTCGCGCAATGCATGTTCGCGGTCGATATTTCCTGTTCGCGATTGCTTTTACTTGATCGCGTTGCTTTTTGCTTGCTCAGGGAGAAAATATCGCGCGAACTTGCGCACGTGGTCGCAACGGGCGCGGCCATCTTGTTTCCACTCTATTGCATGGTTCTGGGGCCTGATTTTCAATCCTCCCTAAATCTTTTCAATCCTTTGTTTATAGCCACTTTTTTTGGATCTTTATTACTTAATATTTCTCTAACTATTTTCCTGCCTCTATATTTTTGGTTTTTGTGTACTTTTTTTTTGTTTTTTAGCTACTTTTTCTCTTTGTATTGCCCGCTATTTATTTCCTTTACTCCTTTATTTATTTTACCTTTTTTTTCCCGCCCCGTCCCCAGAACCATGTCCAAGGGCAGGGCTGTTCGCCGGCGCAGCCAGAGCCGCGACCGCCTTCCTTACGGAAGGCGGCGCCCACAAGGGGTGCATGCATGGGCCTTATTTGGGGAGGCGGAGTTGGCTGCACTAATTTTCTTTGTGCAGCGCCACCTCCCCTCAACCCTGGCAGCAGGTGGCAGGCCTGGGTCCGGGTACGGCCTCCGGGAGCGTCGGCAGCGGTGGGGGAAGGTGCGCCGGGCAGTGTCGCGCATCTCTGGGGTCCGGCGCACCCAGGCACAGCTGACGCACCGGTGGTCCGACATCCTGGACCGTGAGCAGGACCTGCTGGACGGTAAATAGACATAATATCGAAAAAAAAATATCGAGTAGCAAGAATATCGAGTTTTTAATATCGAATGGACAGAATATCGACTTGCAAAAATATAGTGGTGAAGAATATCGAAAAACAGGTAAGAAATATCGATTGCAATAATATAGTTGTTAAAAATATCGATTTTTTTATAGTGTTTTAAGTGTTAGTATATGTGTTAAAAGTATGTATTAATATTGGAATGTATGTTAGAATATTTTTAAATTATTGAATTTTATGTTTTTTTATTTTTTTGTAATTTAATTCCGTAGCGGGTTGTGGGTTTATAGGGGAGTAGGGTGGGAAGTAATTTAATTATAGTACATTAAATAATAATTTATAGGAATTATTAATTATTTTTAATTTAATTTTGCGTTTTACTTCTGTAGCGGGTTGTGGGTTTATAGGGGAATAGGGTGGGAAGTAATTTAATTATATATTATTAAATAATAATTTATAGGAATTAATAATTATTTTTAATTTAATTTTGCGTTTTATTTCTGTAACGGGTTGTGGGTTTATAGGGGAATAGGGTGGGAAGTAATTTAATTGTTATTAGTTAATTATTAATTGGTATTGCAAATTAATTGGTTGTTGATTAATTATTAATTAGTAAATAATTAGTATTAATTGGTAATTAATTTGTATTAATTGTTTAATTGATAATTATGTTAATTGTATTCATTTAATATTTGTAGCGGGCAGTGTGTTTATAGGGGAATATGGTGGCAAGTAATATAATTGTAAATAAATAATTATGTAATTTATTTGTGTATATTGTTAATTAATATATCTTTAATTTAATTTTGCATTTTACTTCTGTAGCGGGTTGTGGGTTTATAGGGGAATAGGGTGGGAAGTAATTTAATTGTTATTAGTTAATTATTAATTGGTATTGCAAATTAATTGTTTGTTGATTAATTATTAATTTGTAAATAATTAGTATTAATTGGTAATTAATTAGTATTAATAGGTAAATTGATAATTATGTTAATTGTATTCAATTAATATTTGTAGCGGGTATTGTGTTTATACGGGAATATGGTGGGAAGTAATATAATTGGAAAAAAAAATTTATTTAAATAATTTGTGTATATCCTTAATTAATATATTATAAATTAATTATTAATTGGTATTATTTGCATTTATTAATGTTTGTTATTGAAAAACAATTGTTTGTTAATTAATTATTAATTGTTAATTAATTAAACAAAAATGTATTGGTATTTAAAAATGATCAATTCTTGTGTGATTGGTAATTAATGGTAATACTTGTTTTTGTATTAATAATTAATTAATTTAAAAATAAAAATACATTTATTATTTTCTCTACTATTGCACTTACTTGAGTGGGAATAGTAATTTTACCCCTACGCTATCCAATGCTTTCCCTATTATTGCACTCTCTGGAGTGTGAATAGTAATTTTTACCCTACCGCTATCCAACGCTTTCCCTACTGTTGCACTCACTGGAGTGGGAATAGTAATTTTTACCCTCCCGCTATCCAACGCTTTCCCTACTGTTGCACTCACTGGAGTGGGAATAGTAATTTTTACCCTCCCGCTATCCAACGCTTTCCCTACTGTTGCACTCTCTGGAGTGGGAATAGTCATTTTTACCCCTATGCTATCCAACGCTTTCCCTACTGTTGCACTCACTGGAGTGGGAATAGTAAATGTTACCCTCCCGCTATCCAACGTTTTCCCTACTGTTGCACTCTCTGGAGTGTGAATAGTAATTTTTACCCCTACGCTATCCAACGCTTTCCCTACTGTTGCACTCACTGGAGTGGGAATAGTAAATGTTACCCTCCCGCTATCCAACGCTTTCCCTACTGTTGCACTCTCTGGAGTGGGAATAGTAATTTTTACCCCTACGCTATCCAATGTTTTCCCTATTATTGCACTCTCTGGAGTGGGAATAGTAATTTTTACCTTCCCGCTATCCAACGCTTTCCCTACTGTTGCACTCTCTGGAGTGGGAATAGTCATTTTTACCCCTACGCTATCCAACGCTTTCCCTACTGTTGCACTCACTGGAGTGAGAATAGTAAATGTTACCCTCCCGCTATCCAACGCTTTCCCTACTGTTGCACTCTCTGGAGTGGGAATAGTAATTTTTACCCCTACGCTATCCAACGCTTTCCCTACTGTTGCACTCACTGGAGTGGGAATAGTAAATGTTACCCTCCCGCTATCCAATGCTTTCCCTACTGTTGCACTCTCTGGAGTGGGAATAGTAATTTTTACCCCTACGCTATTCAATGTTTTCCCTATTATTGCACTCTCTGGAGTGGGAATAGTAATTTTTACCCTCCCGCTATCCAACGCTTTCCCTACTGTTGCACTCTCTGGAGTGGGAATAGTCATTTTTACCCCTACGCTATCCAACGCTTTCCCTACTGTTGCACTCACTGGAGTGGGAATAGTAAATGTTACCCTCCCGCTATCCAACGCTTTCCCTACTGTTGCACTCTCTGGAGTGTGAATAGTAATTTTTACCCCTACGCTATCCAACGCTTTCCCTACTGTTGCACTCACTGGAGTGGGAATAGTAAATGTTACCCTCCCGCTATCCAATGCTTTCCCTACTGTTGCACTCTCTGGAGTGGGAATAGTAATTTTTACCCCTACGCTATCCAATGTTTTCCCTAATATTGCACTCTCTGGAGTGGGAATAGTCATTTTTACCCTCCCGCTATCCAACGCTTTCCCTACTGTTGCATTCTCTGGAGTGGGAATAGTAATTTTTACCCTCCCGCTATCCAACGCTTTCCCTACTATTGCACTTACTGGAGTGGTAATAGTAAATTTTACGCGCCCGCTATCCTACACAGAAAATATTGAATATTTTTAATTAATATCACGTTAAGATATATGTATTAATTTTTTTTTTACTTACTTTAATTATTCATTAAGTTTACTGTTATTTAAGTATTTTTAAGTATGTGTCAGTTAATTATATGTATTATTTCATTTATTTAACATTACTTTTAAAACATTTAAAAAATTCGATATTTTGACTAACTATATTATTTACAACGATATTTTGGATTCGATATTTTTGTAATTTCCTGTTTGGAGATAGGACTTCGATATTTTGGCATTCTATATTTTGGCATCGATATTTTTGTAAGTCTATATTTTTGTAGTCGATATTATGTCAGTGATCCCTGCTGGACCTGCTAGGAGTGGAGGTCCCGGGGCTTGGTGAGTACCTATTTAATTATTACAACTTTGTGTCTGTTCTTCTGCTCTATGTTATATATTGCGAATATCTTTTTTTCCTTCCAACCAGCTAGAATGTTGCTGCTTGCAATACATTCCAGGTTAATAACGTTTAAAAGTCTTCTGTGATTATGACACAGGTGCTCTTCTGCGCTACTACTAATCTTACTTGTTTGCAGCTTTGCGTTTGCGCTTGCTTAGCGTGATTCTTTACGAGTTTATTTTAGAGAAATTAAGTTACGTAATGCTACAGTGACTCACGTCCACTCCTTACTTTGTCCTGTCACTAATAGATAGGGGCGGATTGATACATAGGTTTAGGTACTTTGTATGAGCTTCTAATTGGTTAGTGGTATGCGTGATGCCCCCCTCAATCAGTTACGTGACGTGCTGCTAGTACGCCAGTCTTTAGAACCTTTCTAGTTTGTTCAATGAGTGGAGGTAGGCTTTGCAGTTACTTAGCAGTAGCAGATCAGCATCAATCAAACCAAAATTTGGTGTATACAAAAAATGTAGTCATGTTCATGTGTCCTCCATGATTGGATCATACACATTGTTGAGGAATACAGTGGAAATGCATACTTAATGTACAATTGGCATGCCTGGAATAGGTGGGCTAGGTTGGGTGGTACGTTGTACTAATACTTAGGCTTACTTGTAACTTAGTTTTCTGGAATCAGAATGGAAGAATGGATTACTGTTGATAAATAGTAACTTAAGTAGTCGAACTGCGAATCCCCCGATATTATATGTTGACCAGATGAGATCGGTCAATGTAGTTATTGCAATTGTTTACATAAGTGTTTTTTGACCGTTGTTGAAAAATATTGTACTTGCTTAAGTTGACACCATCCATCAATGTTTGTCTCTTTCTTATATCTTTCCTGTTCATCAGCACCCAGGGGCAGACGGGCAGGGACTGGGCAGTCGGCGGGACAGGAACACCACCAGGAGGACACCGCTGAGGGCTCCTCTGCTGGCCCCAGTAAGTCTTCTTGTTTTTAATAATATTTCTTATTCCATAACTTTTACTGCCCCATTTCTCCCGAACTATAGTGTGTTTCCAAATGCTATTTTTTTACCACCAATTATCCTTCGATCTGTACGGTTTCAAAAAGCTTATCCCTGCCTCCGCTATGATGACTGAGTACTACTACATACTATCAGTCTGTCTGTCTGTACTGTAGTAGCTAGTCTTGCCCAGTTGGCCAGTGCCACTCTTTGTGAAAGGTTGTAATATAAAACTCATATTCACCAGTAGCTCGTACAATCCGTTGGGTCGTTGTCTTGTACTACTTTTTACTCTTGTTGATGTTTAGGCTTTGAAAATTCACAGCAACAGCCCTACCAGATTTCTTAATATTTTGATATGATACCCTATAGGACATACAACTGTTGTAGGGATCTTGCACATACATTTGCACCAGAAAATAGGATGTTGGTGATGGTAGGTTGGACCTTCCTTGCACACCTCAATCAGAAATTCCGCACCCACCACAATTCCACTGCTTGACTATAGTACTGTCTTGTCATACCTATTAGGTCTCGGAACCCTCCCCCCAAGATAACCAACAAGTAGACAACCCAGAACATTAACACACCCAACCTCTGTCGTGGAAGCAATTCACATGCACACCCTTACTTTAATTTGCTCACTCGTGTAAGTTAGTCCACTCCACACCAAATACCACAAAGTCTATGTAAGTTTAAAATTTTTATTTCAATTTGAGAAGGTCTGTACACTGTTTTCTTAGCAGCACCAACCGGCAAATCAATAACATTAAAACAATATACATTGTTACACTTATACAGTTGGGAATTAAATCATGATAACTGAAGTGGTGGAAGGCAGCACCACCATCCCATAGCAATTTAGTTTATATACATTTATAAATGAAGATGTGAGTGAAGGGACCCCTCACCTCAGAAGAACCTAGTACTGGTAGTTGGTGCATCGTTCAGAAGCTCTGGTTCGTAGAAGCGAATCTTGCGTCTGTAATGCGAAAAAAGAAATGGTGTGCGTTAGTATATTGCAACTTGCAAGCATTTCTCAGCCGTGCCAAAAAGTGTAGCATCTATGGATAAGCAATATGGACTAACAGTAACAGTAGTACACCAGTTCTTCCTAAAAAAGTGGCTTGTTAATGTTTGTTGACCGCCTGTACGCAGCGCGTAGACTAGACAGTAGCAGTGTGAGGCAGGTCATGTGGGCTCAAAGGTGTCTTAAGAAGCTGCAAGGTAAAGGTAACGTCACATGTGCATGGCTAGGGCTAATCAAGCAAATGCTACAATGATCATATAACTTAGTGTCTACTCTACTACTACCTGATTTGTACTAGTGATTTATGTTAGTATTAACTCATTTTTCAACCTTGCTACTGATCAATAGGGGGGAGGTGTATATGTTGCCTAATAAATGTGTAATGTTTTCTAGGCGCACTACCGACCACCATTGCTGGGGCCAGCGAAGGCGACGCAGAGGGCGAGGATGCGGCAGTTGCAGATAGCAACGGAGGGGGAGTGGCAGCACCAGTGGCAGGCGGTGGTAAGTTAGATTCATAATCTTTAACTATTGTTGAACTTGACAGCACACTCACTGCAAAGGTGTACTGTATGTATATGTATACTGTACAGTTGTGAATTAGGGCCCCATTAGGATGGTGGGCGTATTGCCCCCGCCGGGCTGGCTGGAATTCACTGCCGTCACAGCAGGGGCAAACCTCCCGCCATCCCTGTAGAAAATATTCAGACATGTCTAGGCGGAAAAGGGTTCAATATGGCGGTGGTGTCTCTCTCACCACACCGGCAGCCATATAATCTGCATTTTGGAATGCCTTTGCGTGGCGGCATTACCGTCCGCCACGGAAAGGCATGCACACATTGCAGAGTATGCTTGGGGGCCCCCATGGAGGGTACCTACCGATGCTATGGTACCCCCCCGACTTTCAAAGCAAAACGTGACAGGCTCCGTGCGAGGCCCGTCATGTTGTGCTTGGAAAAGCAGCACAACATTTTAGCATTGCTTTCAGCAAAGCCAACCAGAATTTAAATTTAAAATAACAGGGTGCGCCCGCCACTGTGCCGGGCGCATCATCCTAATTAATTGTCCCCACGGGACCCCCACCCTTTTTAGCAGTCGGATGGCGGGCGGACAAAGTCCGCCCGCTATCCGATGTCGTAAGTAAGTATGAGTTCTTGGGGACGTTTGAAGAGTGAACTAGAAGACTAGAATTCCCTTTAATTGGTATAGGACTAGGAGCCGGAGTATTGAGTAACCAATGTCCTCATCTATCTGATTTCAACTCCGCTTTGAAAGTTTTATGGAGAAGAGCACCTGGTGCACTGTTCAACTAAAAAGTGTAAGACAGGTGGAAGGAAGAAGGACGGGCGACATTTAAAATGTTATGTACTACTGTGCTTTATTTTATAGTGCTACTCTACCATGCCACTATGTGTATAAATAATTACCTTGTCCTACTGTTTTATTAAGACTATATTTTACAATTGTCTTGTTTTTTTCTTTTTGATACACAGCAACTCCGAAAGTCAACCGTAAGGAGTTGGCCGCCAAGGCACGGCGCCGGAAGCTGGAGGCAATCCAGCAGGAATACCGGCGGCTGGTGGTCCTAGCCGAGGAGGAGGAGGAGGCTGCTGCAGCTACTGAAGGCTCCTCCATTGCCCCGGGCCCCAGCCACCGCCCTCCAGCGGTACGGCGCCACCGCCGGGCGGCTGCCCGCCGCCACCGTGCCATCTCCGGTGCCCCCCCCCACTGTGGCTGCAACTGCCGCGCATTTAGAGGACCAGATTCGTGTCCTCCTCCAGTCCCGCCCCACCAGTTAGTCCCTGTCACTGCCCCTTTTTTAATTCCTGTTCGTTCTTCACTCGTTTGGGCGTTCTCTATTTCTATGGACAGTCGTTGGGGTTAGGGAGGTGGGTGGGTTAGCTTTTGTGGGTTTAGTTTATTTGTTAGGGTCAATTAAATATATTTTTCTATGTTACATGCAATGTTGTTAATGTTTTGTAGGTGGGGTAACTGTTTTACATCACACTGTTTCTTTGCTGGTGCATGGCCGCCCATAGCGTGTGTTTGATTTCAATAATTTGCTGACTGTATAAGACACAAACAGATAGATGCGACCACACCTCACTCATTGACTGGTCCTACTATGCATTCTTTGGAGTGGTGTTTGAAACTGACATCATTGACAACATGTCCATTATTGATTCTGCCTCCCCCAAACTTCTCTCTTACCGGTGCTTGATGTTTATGTCCAACTGTGGCACAGCACTGGCTGCATGGTGAAGATGGTTTCCTTTTTCATACATGCCATGATTGGGGTGGTGGTGGTAGTATAGTAGTAGTAGTATACACTGGCAGGGTGGCAGCATTTCCAAAAAAAGAAAAGGAGATAGTCAATCGCCTTTGAGAGACTGTTAGAGGAGTAGTTGAATGAAGTACATCACAGAATTTACCGAGCAACAATTATATGCTCAAATATTTGACAAAAAAACTGAATGCTGGTTATTATGAGGATAGCCTACTAGACAGAGTTACAAACTATAGTTTTGTCGACTTGGCTATGCCTACAGTCTAACAGTTAGTGCTGTATATGAGGAATGACAACAAACACGTCCAATCAATGCCGGCAATTCATGCTGAGGTATATGTTCCTTTGTTAAATAAAATAACCTGTGAAATATCCTACTCATGGGTGGGCAAGCAGAAGAAGATTATCGCTCTGCATTGAAATTGAAGTAGTGTTGCTTTCACCACATCCGCCCCAGCAAGTGTGTGATTAAGTATTGGTGTACATTTAATTTAGTTACACCTCGACAATAAGTCACACAGCCCGGGGGAAGAGGGTTAGGGTCCGTTGATTGGATGGGAAGGGGGATTTTGGGAAAGGTTTGACATAGAAAAACAGTATGCATACATAGACAAACAAACGACAATCATTGAAGACTACCATACCATATCCATTCCATATGTTAAGGTATAAAAAAGGAAATGCATGCATGATGAGACCCGGATTACATACACTTCTATTTCTTGTTCTGTTCCGGCCTTAATACTTTAACAGATAGCAAATAGAAATTTTAAATATTGGTAGTGAAGAATCGTAAACACAGAGCAAACTTAATGATGATTGATAATAACAACTCCAAGAACACACTGTTGTAAAGAATGTATACAAGATATTAATCAAATTATTTAAAAGAAGTGAAAAGTGGATACTGTTACTGTCTTATCCTGGTCAAAAATGTGGACTGGTTTTTTGCATCTCGGCATTCCTCTTGCTCCTCTCGTCCATCAATCTTGGGTGTGTCGCCTCACCACTCGCCACTGCCCGGCTGGAATAAAAAGGTGATTGATTGGTAAGGTAATTAATATGCATTGTAATGTTTTACAAAGTTTTGGACAAGGCCCGGCCTGTAATTTTAGATTGAAAACCAAAGGGGATATTCAGAAAGAAAGTGAAAACAAATGCACAAGTGATGGTGTAGTGCAACAAGAACACTTTCCGAGGTGGCATGTATGCATATGCATCATCTCTACTGTAGTCTGTTTCCAGCATAGACCTTCAACAGTAACAGGAGAGATCAGGCCCACAGTGCTTACCATTAGCACATCCTACGTTAACACTTTAGAGTCCTTTTTAGGTCTCGCCTGACCCAGCGCATGCGCTGGTCTGGCGAGACTTATTGAGAGGGCTCCAAAAAGTGCTACCAGGCCAGCCTAGACCTACAGTGCATGTGCGCGGGCGCGCGCGCCGATCTTGACGGGATTACTTTCACTTTCGCGGCCGCTTTAATGTTTGATTGTGATCACTTTCGCGGCCATAGGGCCGCTTGTTTATTTTTGTGACATGCATGAGTTGATTTAACCCACTACCTCACGCCCACAGACACTGTTTTTAATTAACCCCCGTCCCCCTTGCTGGTTTTAACCCACCACCTCCACCTCACGCTCTCTCTCGTGTCCGATTTCACCACTATTCCTTCTTCTCAAGACATATTTATCACAATGGCTTTTTCCATAACTCCGGAAGTCTACAAAATGCCTCGCAGGTCTTTTATCAGGCTCTAAAAAGATGGCTCATTAAATAACCCCATGGAAGCGAACACAACAATAGTCGTGCATATAGGAAGATTTCGACAAGCAACAAGACATCCTTTTCTCCTTTTGCACTTTCTCTCAAGCAGTATAGCCGGAAGTCACCAGACCTATGGCTGCGAATGAAAATATCACTTTGCACTCCTTTCAAACGCACGCACACAAACATACACAACATGTTGACACATGAGCGCTCAGGCGAGAGAGACAGATATGTGGAGAAGGCACCAGCTCTCCTTGAATTCTGAGCCACTGTTGGTGAGCAGGGACTGTTCCATTTCACTTGAGTCTTCAACCAAAATTCGAGAAAGAAGCCTCGAACCCTAATTCCAGAAGCAAACCGATGATCGAACAGAAGACCAAAGGCCAACACTGTCAGGTGCAAAGTGACACACGAGGTCTTGAAGAAGGAGGACGAGAAACACACCTGGGGTTTGGCAGAATAACAGATGCACACTTTTTATTCTTGAAAAATAGGTTGGAGAACGATTCATTAAAAGTCATGTTTGAAACCAGTTTGCATTGCAAATATTTAAGCTAGTGATTAACAAAACATCTATGTGAAAGAGCTCAAGCTCAAATAAAGTTTAAACCTTCAACACACATTTACACGTGTTTCCATTCTAGAGTAATAATGTTAAGTAGAAACACATTCTTCCCCTTCATCACCCGCATCCGCGTTCTCACGGGCCATTTATCAAAGGATAAATGCATTACAATACTATAGTTTCCAAACGAAAGTGCTACTAGACTATATAATATGAGGGAAGCTCCGGTGGATGTGAAGTGAATAGAGCCCGCAAGATCGTCTTTGTTTACCACAGAAGTGTGTCTGTACCCAGGCGCGCAATGCCCATTGGGCTGAATGGGCTTCAGTTCCCCCTGTCGTGTGTCTCACCCCGGTCTGCTGCTGTGCCCTCGGCTGCCCGCAGTCTTATCTCGGGCACGCCCGATTTTTAGGTCTCGCCTGACACAGCGCATGCGCTGGTCTGGCAAGACTTTTTGAGAGGGCTCCAAAAAGTGCTACCAGGCCAGCCTAGAGCTACAGTGCATGTGCGCGGGCGCGCGCGCCGTGCTTGACGCGATTACTTTCACTTTCGCGGCCGCACGGCCGCTTTAATGTTTGATTGTGATCACTTTCGCGGCCACAGGGCCGCTTGTTTATTTTTGTGACATGCATGAGTTGATTTAACCCACTACCTCACACCCACAGACACTGTTTTTAATTAACCCCCTTGCTGGTTTTAACCCACCACCTCCTCCTCACGCTCTTCCTCGTGTCCCCCACCCTTTTCCTTTGGGTCCTTTTTAACTTCATTCAGGTCTTTCAGCTGTTTTTGCAGTTGTATATAGTGAAAGCTCAACCCAAAGGTATTGGAGCACTTTACATGAGCACGAGTTACATTACACATGGCCACTTTCATTTGCGTTTTTTTTTTTTCAGGTACAGGAAAATTAAGAGGTTCTCTAAGAATCACAGGATGTTGAGCCAATGACTAGACTCGTACCCGGTTCACCAGTTCCAAGGTCAGCAGCTCTGACCGTGGACCGTGGTGCCATAACCTGTCACTTTTTTATTTCCATTTCCTTTTAAAGAAAAATAATTTGTGGCGTTCGGAATTGAATTAACATTGATAATGTTATTTGTTTAATCACATAACAAATGAAACGCCAATAGGTTGTGTTGTATATTGTCGGATGGCTGACGTAATCCGATTGCAGCTCACATATGTTCAGTGCAGTGTGGTGCCTGGGTGCATGATACGCAGAAGAAATGCGTATCTAAGATTTCACATTATTGGGCAATGTTTTCCTTTATTCTGGCCCAGCACTCTTCCCACCCAACACCCTCACCCCCATTTTAAGTGTGCACAAATTGGGGCGGCTCTTCTCCTCAATCCGGGACAGGGGGCTCATGCGCAGCATTTTATGAGAGCTCAAATTTCCGGCAGCGAGACAGTTTCTAAGAACTGTCCTCAGTCAGACGAGCTTCCCCACAGCTTGCTGCAGTGCACTCCTTAAAGTGGTTTTGACCGGCCGTCCAGCAAGAGCCGCTCTCTGACAGACATCAACGTGAGACCCTGGGACACATGATTAGCAAATGCTAGTACTGAATTCCAAGTGCATTTAAGTAGAGCAGCATGGCTAAAAAGTAGAGTTGTGCCACAGCTAATGTTTTCTTTACTCAAGTCCATGCGGACAGCAGCCCTTGCTGTTGGGCAACATGTCTAAGTAACAATGACAAAGCCAATAGATCTTGCATAGGCAAAACATATTGGCTTTGCTAAGGGTTGTTTTCCCTGATCTCAGCATAGCAATGCCATCAAGAGGCCGCTGCTCCGCAAGGACCAGTCAAAAGCAGCAACCTCATCAGGGCCTGGCATCCCTCACCCCTCTGCAGGCCTGCAGCACGCATCAAAACCATGACCCACCACAACTCCAATGCACACCAATCTGCTTCCGGACACTCCTGAGGGGATCTCCCTGGCAGTCACCTTGGGGGCCATGGGAAATTGCCCACTTTGCCCATGCCTTAAAATGTCTATCGGCAGGATCTTTACAGGGTAGAACCCCAAAGTGGAGGCACGTAGATGTTTTAGCCGATGCTTCAGCTAAGCGATGAATTTGTTCAAATCATTAATGAATCAAGTAACTCGATTACATTCCATCTTGGCATGGCTGTGAGCAATTCACACCCTTCTAAACTTTTATGAATACTCACAAAATGTCAGCATTGCTCCTGTTGGAAGGAGTTTGTTCTACTTCACAGGCTTATGTAGAAAGATGACCAAGTAGGTGTACTTACCCGCATGAGTAAATCAATATCCATTTGTGGAAATAGTCTAATTCTGATTCTGTGAAACAGGCTTTACGTTTTATAAACACAATTGTACGTTTTTGTGCACATATGTAACATGTGTTCACACATTATAATTAAGTAAGGCTTCCAGTGTTACGTTTTTGTTGATTTTCTACACAGCATACAGATGAAAATAGTGTTTTTCCCTGCATGTGTTAGATTTATATTAAAAAAATACAGAAAGTATGTCTTGTTTTAAGGGACTATCTATGCTGTCTATCGTTACCGTATGGCCAATGTCTGAAGGGACTGACAGTATTGTGGATTTAAAAGGAAAAGGTTTCCTTGTATATGTTTAGATATGCACGTTTTTGCAGTACAGTCCTAATGCTGTATTAGATATGTCTCCCTAAAGATCTAAAACGGGTCGTTTAACAGTTAAATCCATTTAGAAATGTATTAGCTGAAACTTATTTTTCACATAACACAATATAAATATGTATAAGCACTAAGAGATTATTTTATTTGCAGAATGTGCGCAATAAAATAAAATAAATACGGATGAATGCAGATAACAATGTAAAAAATACAAGTAGGACCGTGATTGGGACGCTGGGAGCTTTCTGCTGTAGTCCGGCAGCTGCTACTGAAGAGGCTGGTGGGACGAAGAAGCTGTTAGACCTGACATCCTTGGAATGGTGTTTCCCCAAACCTTTTGACTCAAACCCCAGATTTTTGCTGAATTCAATTTTGTTGCCATTCGGACTCTGTGCATCTCAACTCTACTAGCCAGGCTAAAATGCTTCTGCTCTCTCGCTTAAACGTGGTAAAATTGGACTACACCTAAGTAGCACATTTAAGGGCACATGCATCATTGGAAATTGAGGTCACAAAGGGGCAGATTCTTAGAATCTGCTCCTTTGCTACCGTAATTTTTGCATTTGGGATGAATCATCCCAAATGCAACAAGCATTGGCATAGCCAATAGGTCTCGCTTTTGGGACCTTATAAGTTTTTAGCCATGCAACAGTTGATGTTATTGCACCAAGAATATTGTGCTGCATAACCAAATACTTATATGGTCCCAAAAGCGAGACCTATTGGCTATGCCAATGCTTGTTTTTTCTCTCTCAAAGAGTTGGACAAACGCAAAGCACATTATCCATTCCAGACATAGCATTTTACAGTTAAAGTTAGTAAAATCAATGCACTGCAGTCATCCCACCGCTACACTCTATTCAACTTCTACACAGACATTTGGGTGTGCTGTGGTTGTTGTTCACGTGTTTACCTTTAGGCTTTTCCGTTTTATGCCACTCATGAAACATCCTCCTGACTTCATCATCAGCTCTGATACTTCTACTGACTGAAGATCGGCCTGTAGTACAAGTGTAATTTTTATAACACAACAAGAGTAGAAATATAAATATTACTGACTTGAGTCATTCTTTATTCTGTACAGAAAGATAGATTACCACTAGTACACTTTGACATCACTTTGTGCACAACAAACAACGCAAACACAAAGACCAATAGCTCAGAGTCAGGTGTCCAATGCATGCCATTAATTATCATCATTTATTACCTGTTCCTTCTCATCTTAAGTTAACGGGCCGTCTCTTTCGCCATCATCATGACGGACGGTGCTGTTAAGTCACAGTCATTTGCATTGCGCAGATTGAGTGAGTCCCCTCCCTGTATTGAATTAAAAGCAATGTATCACCAAGATGCAGGAGAAGTACACATTTCTTGTTTGCCAGAAGAGGAAAATTAGTAATTACTAGTGTGTTCTGTAGAAAGTTGATTAGTGGCAGTGCACAATTACATCAATTCATGCGCAACACACCACAAAATCTACATCATTCAGTCTGCTATTCTGCGGCCAATGCATGGCATCAATCATTACCTGTTGCATCTCATCTCGTTAACGCTGCAGGCCGTCTCTTTCGCCATCATCATGATGGACGGTGCTGTTAAGTCACAGTCATTTGCATTGCGCAGATTGAGTGAGTCCCCTTCCTGTATTGAATTAAAAGCAATGTATCACCAAGATGCAGGAGAGAAGTACACATTTCTTGTTTGCCAGAAGGGGAAAATTACTAGTGTGTTCTGTAGAAAGTTGATTAGTGGCAGTGCACAATTACATCAATTCATGCGCAACACACCACAAAATCTACATCATTCAGTCTGCTATTCTGCGGCCAATGCATGGCAGCAATCATTACCTGTTGCATCTCATCTCGTTAACGCTGCAGGCCGTCTCTTTCGCCATCATCATGATGGACGGTGCTGTTAAGTCACAGTCATTTGCATTGCGCAGATTGAGTGAGTCCCCTTCCTGTATTGAATTAAAAGCAATGTATCACCAAGATGCAGGAGAAGTACACATTTCTTGTTTGCCAGAAGAGGAAAATTAGTGTGTTCTGTAGAATGTTGATTAGTGGCAGTGCACAATTACATCAATTCATTCATGCGCAACACACACAACAAAATCTACATCACTCAGTCTGCTTTTCTGCGGACAATGCATGGCATCAATCATTACCTGTTGCATCTTATTTTCAGTTAATGGCCAGTCTCTCTCGGCTCTGAAGGAGGATAGCTATAGAAGTCATCAGATTCATGGTCCACTTGTTTTGGAAGGACGAGGAAAGTTTGAATTTGTTGTTACCATCATCCAATCATCATTCATGAGGGAAATGGAATTGACCAGGAGATGCAGTATGATCGAGCGGAGGAGCTGGATTCTGAGGACTGTTGTGTCAAATGGCAGACACCTGAAACTTGTATCTTAAATTAGAAGATTAGAAGACGGTGATAATGCATTGGTTGCGATTCACAAGTTTATAACCGGAACAACAGACACAAACAAAGGGGGAAAAAAGGGAGGAAGACAGTAAGTGCGAGCCTAATTGTCAGGGAAGTATAGCTCGTCCTCAAACTCTGGGGGATCTTCCAGTAGTAGGTAATCATCTGACACAATACTTCCGTCACCTGAGCCGCTGTCCTCATCTTCCTCTGTTGATTCATGCATTGTGTAATTCGGTGGTATGAAGTGCTGATTCATTTTGATCATTGTTAACCTCTCCACGTTTTTGGGAGATAGACTGGTCCTTCTCAAGGTTACAATGGAACCTGCAGCACTGAAAACACGTTCGGAAGAGACACTTGCGACAGGGCAAGCCAGATAGCTTATCGCCAGCCTGCTGAGCTGTGGCCATTCAGACCTTTTCCTATGCCAATACTGCACTGGGTTTTGATCAACGTACACCTCTGTTGGGTCGTCCAGATAGGCCTGGACCATCCGCTCAATGTTCAGGGTTGCTGCTGGTAAGCTTTTGTGCTGTTTTTTCTGTGCATCAGCACTGTGCTTAAGGCCCATCTTTACATACCAATCTGATAATGATTGTACTCGGCCGAATGATCCAGTTATTGTTTTTGTAGTCGATGGTGATGGTGAGTGTTGCGATTGTGAGCCAACCGCACTGCCCTCAGCCGACGAAGTTGCACTTGATTCTGCATGGCCTGCTTCAGTATCAGTACTTGTTGTGGGTTGATGTGGCGGGCTTTTAATTAGCAGCCCTTCGTTTTCAAACTTGATGGCTGCTTCAGCTATACAACTTTTGTAGCGGGCAACATCAGTGTCGGAAAAAGAACGGAATAGTCCTAATTTTGCACGTGGATCCAGAATTGTGGCACAAATGTAATGTTCTTGTGACAAAATTTTATTTTGTATCCTTACATTTTCTGATAAGCGCCTGGATAAGCTCTCCACCAAGTCATGGGCTTGCCTTCTGTCCTCTACACCTTTGTAGGATTCAGACACATTATTCAGCTCATGCTCTAGCATTTGCAACAATGGGATAGCTTGGCCCATTGTACAGTCCTCCTTGCTGACTTCACGTGTGAAGACCTCAAAAGGAGACAGCATCTCAGTCAGGCATTGAATTAGGGTCCATTGCTCCCTCTGAAGGGTCATGCCTTTAACACTAGCATCACTGCTTCTGTACCAGACATAATCATTGAGTGACCTGTGCTGTTCGTACAGACGATCAAGCATGTAATACGTTGAGTTCCAACGTGTTGCCACCTCCTGGATGAGTGCCTTGACTGGCACCCTACGCTCATGTTGGAGGATCCTCAGCTGCTTCCGAGCTTTAAAAGAATGGCTGAAATGAGTGCATATTCTTCGGCAGATGGACAGTAAATTGCTTACTATGGGTTCTTTTTTCAGAAAGTCTTGCACTATAATGTTTATGCAGTGTGCCAAACACGGAACCCTGAAATAGGAACCAAGTTCCATGGCCTTAAGTACATTACTGCCATTGTCTGTGGCAACAAAACCAATACCAAGCCCTCTGGGCTGCAGCCATTCCAAAACCTTGGTGCGAAACTCTTCTAAAATGTTTTCAGCCGTATGAGATTTCTCCATGGCGAACATGGCTACAGTTGCATGTTTCCGAGTACCTTCAAAAATCGCAGCTGTGTCAACAACACCTCGTGCAGATAGTTGATCTTTAACCCCCACAAAAGAGATCCAGTGTGCAGTGATACACATGTAATCTGTGGCTTGGCAACTGGTCCACATGTCTGTCGTCAGGTGGATATTGTGCACAGCACTCTTCTGCAAAGCTTGTCCAACCAATTCCAGCACATCATGATGTAGTGCCGGAACAGCAATTCTTGCGAAATAGGACCGGCTTGGAACTTTCCATTTCGGGCAGATGGCAGACACAAATTCAAGGAAACCCACCCCTTCCACAAATGAAAAAGGAAGAAGGTCCAGCGCTAACATTTTAGCCAGCTTCGCATTGTACAATCGTGCCGTTGGGTGGTTGCGTTGGAACTGCCCCTCCAACCTAAACATGCTGTCAATGGTAGGCTGGCTTACTTTCCTTAGTGGTGCCATTAACCCACTAAGGCTCAACGACACAGATTGTCTCATTGAGGTACTCGCCGGTCGCCTTGGTGTCTCACCCACACTCTGAGTATGGCTCTTACTGCGGTGCCACTCTGATGTTACTGAGGAGGATGTGGGCGTTACCACTGCAGTGACTGCACTACTGGAGACAGGGCTAGAAATGCCTCCCTGTTCTTCACCTGCCACCACAATAATATCGCTCCCTGATTCCTGACCAACTTCAAAGGGTTTAGTTTTCCTACTTTCTTTTAACTTAAGTAGGTGATCCTCCCACACAATAGTGTGGTGTATTCTGAGATGACTTGCTTGTCCTCCGGTACCATAGTTTGTACCAAGCTTACCACGCCGAACACCTTGCCGACAAATTGCGCATATAGCAACGTTCTCCTCCTTGGCGCTAACAGAAAAGAAGTCCCAAACTGGGGAGGAGAACTTTCTGGCACTGCTGGATGTGCCACTTTCAACACCAGATGAACTTGAGGGGGTGCTTGAAAATATGTGACCCTGTCCACCTACACTGTGACTTTTACTACCACTTCCTACTGAGGTGGTTGAGCTGGATGTAGGTCCCTGCCGGGCCTTGGAAAATATGGCAGCTGGAGGTAGTGGTGGTGTAACCTGTGTTGGTGAGATCCGTGCTACATCCCGCTCAGTAGCAGCCTTTCTGGATAGGGTTAGAATGTCGGTCTCCAATCCCTTTGGGGCGGGAGTAATGTGCGTGATGACTGGCTCGTCTTCATCAACATCATCACCCCCCTCTTCTACATCTACCTCCATAACTCTAAGTTTTTCTGGGACCTTCCTTTTCAGAAGCAATGTCTTGTGGCGTACTTCACTCTCAGACCGAGGTGGTGGGACCCAAGTGTCATCACGATCATCAGAAGCGGGGCTTGAAGAAGAAGATGATGGACTAAGCCTCCTTTTCCTTGCTGGTGGTCTGGAAGACAATAGATGTTCTGAAACAGTGGTTTGACTTCGCTCCGCTTTGTCTGCAGGAAGCTCGATTTCCTGAAATGCCCCTACGTCAGGAGCAACAACTACTATGGTGGGCTGTTGTGGCGGCTGCTGCTGTTCTGGTTGCGGCGGCTGCTGCTGTTCTGGTTGCGGCGGCTGCTGCTGTTCTGGTTGCGGCGGCTGCTGCTGCTGTTCTTGTTGCGGCGGCTGCTGCTGCTGTTCTTGTTGCGGCGGCTGCTGCTGCTGTTCTTGTTGCGGCGGCTGCTGCTGCTGTTCTTGTTGCGGCGGCTGCTGCTGCTGTTCTTGTTGCGGCGGCTGCTGCTGCTGTTCTTGTTGCGGCGGCTGCACACTGATCTGCTGAGTTTGCGCCTGCGTTGAACTTGATTGTGTACTACTTTGCGGTAATGACATTTCTTCAACATCGCTGCCCGTTAGTAGACTGGCTACCTCTGCGACAGTAAAGCCCTTGGGCCTAGGTTGGTGGGGTTGCTGGACCGCTGTGCTGCTCCCAGCTTGGTTCCCGGACAACGCTTTGGTGCCAAAAAAAACCTTGGCCGGCACACCACCAGTCGTGGTTAATGGCACTTCCTTTTTCTGTTCCTTCTTCTCACCAGCAACTTTCTTGGTACTGGACCTGGTACCTTTCTTTGGGGCCATCTTATTCCGACGTCAGGCAGGAGGCAGATGCACAACAAGTTCTGGTCACACGTGGGCGTGATGCGCAGCAGGACTTCTGTCTGGCTGGCAGTACAACGGGTAGCCAGGTGATGCCGATGACACCTCCTACTCTGTCTTTTGTGCACCTAAAAGCAAAGAAGACAGGAGAAGAACATCAGTGAAATGTTGCATTTGTTTTTGTGGTTCAGTTACTTAGTACTGTACTAGTGCAAACAAAAGATAGTCTAGCCATTTATGATTTTTTTTTAACTAGAGCTATGTTATACTACTAGTACTGTGTACAGCCACACTACACTCTCAGGAAGGTGATGTCTAAAAATTCAACAGATCACATAGAAAACACTTGATCAATAAAGCTGTGGCTACCTGCTCTGGTAGCAGTGGATGAAAGCAGGCCTGTTGGCAGACAAGGCCAGGCAAGCTTGCAGGCCTAGGCCTCAAAATGGCCACCAGCCACATGTCCAGGCCCAACAACATCAGCAAGGCCACCCCAAAAAACACACTTCCCCAACTCAATCCAATGCCATCCATGCCCAAAATGATGTCTAAATTCAACAGAGCACACAGAAAACAGTAGATTACTAAAGCTGTGGCTACCTGCTCTGGTAGCAGTGGATGAAAGCAGGCCTGTTGGCAGACAAGGCCAGGCAAGCTTGCAGGCCTAGGCCTCAAAATGGCCACCAGCCACATGGCGAGCCCCAACAACATCAGCAAGGCCACCCCAAAAAACACACTTCCCCAACTCAATCCAATGCCATCCATGCCCAAAATGATGTCTAAATTCAACAGAGCACACAGAAAACAGTAGATTACTAAAGCTGTGGCTACCTGCTCTGGTAGCAGTGGATGAAAGCAGGCCTGTTGGCAGACAAGGCCAGGCAAGCTTGCAGGCCTAGGCCTCAAAATGGCCACCAGCCACATGGCGAGCCCCAACAACATCAGCAAGGCCACCCCAAAAAACACACTTCCCCAACTCAATCCAATGCCATCCATGCCCTAAATGATGTCTAAATTCAACAGAGCACACAGAAAACAGTAGATTACTAAAGCTGTGGCTACCTGCTCTGGTAGCAGTGGATGAAAGCAGGCCTGCTGGCAGACAAGGCCAGGCAAGCTTGCAGGCCTAGGCCTCAAAATGGCCACCAGCCACATGTCCAGGCCCAACAACATCAGCAAGGCCACCCCAAAAAACACACTTCCCCAACTCAATCCAATGCCATCCATGCCCTAAATGATGTCTAAATTCAACAGAGCAAACAGAAAACAGTAGATTACTAAAGCTGTGGCTACCTGCTCTGGTAGCAGTGGATGAAAGCAGGCCTGTTGGCAGACAAGGCCAGGCAAGCTTGCAGGCCTAGGCCTCCAAATGGCCACCAGCCACATGGCCAGGCCCAACAACATCAGCAAGGCCACCCCAAAAAACACACTTCCCCAACTCAATCCAATGCCATCCATGCCCTAAATGATGTCTAAATTCAACAGAGCACACAGAAAACAGTAGATTACTAAAGCTGTGGCTACCTGCTCTGGTAGCAGTGGATGAAAGCAGGCCTGCTGGCAGACAAGGCCAGGCAAGCTTGCAGGCCTAGGCCTCAAAATGGCCACCAGCCACATGTCCAGGCCCAACAACATCAGCAAGGCCACCCCAAAAAACACACTTCCCCAACTCAATCCAATGCCATCCATGCCCAAAATGATGTCTAAATTCAACAGAGCACACAGAAAACAGTAGATTACTAAAGCTGTGGCTACCTGCTCTGGTAGCAGTGGATGAAAGCAGGCCTGTTGGCAGACAAGGCCAGGCAAGCTTGCAGGCCTAGGCCTCAAAATGGCCACCAGCCACATGGCCAGGCCCAACAACATCAGCAAGGCCACCCCAAAAAACACACTTCCCCAACTCAATCCAATGCCATCCATGCCCAAAATGATGCCTAAATTCAACAGAGCACACAGAAAACAGTAGATTACTAAAGCTGTGGCTACCTGCTCTGGTAGCAGTGGATGAAAGCAGGCCTGTTGGCAGACAAGGCCAGGCAAGCTTGCAGGCCTAGGCCTCAAAATGGCCACCAGCCACATGGCCAGGCCCAACAACATCAGCAAGGCCACCCCAAAAAACACACTTCCCCAACTCAATCCAATGCCATCCATGCCCTAAATGATGTCTAAATTCAACAGAGCACACAGAAAACAGTAGATTACTAAAGCTGTGGCTACCTGCTCTGGTAGCAGTGGATGAAAGCAGGCCTGCTGGCAGACAAGGCCAGGCAAGCTTGCAGGCCTAGGCCTCAAAATGGCCACCAGCCACATGTCCAGGCCCAACAACATCAGCAAGGCCACCCCAAAAAACACACTTCCCCAACTCAATCCAATGCCATCCATGCCCAAAATGATGTCTAAATTCAACAGAGCACACAGAAAACAGTAGATTACTAAAGCTGTGGCTACCTGCTCTGGTAGCAGTGGATGAAAGCAGGCCTGTTGGCAGACAAGGCCAGGCAAGCTTGCAGGCCTAGGCCTCAAAATGGCCACCAGCCACATGGCGAGCCCCAACAACATCAGCAAGGCCACCCCAAAAAACACACTTCCCCAACTCAATCCAATGCCATCCATGCCCTAAATGATGTCTAAATTCAACAGAGCAAACAGAAAACAGTAGATTACTAAAGCTGTGGCTACCTGCTCTGGTAGCAGTGGATGAAAGCAGGCCTGTTGGCAGACAAGGCCAGGCAAGCTTGCAGGCCTAGGCCTCAAAATGGCCACCAGCCACATGTCCAGGCCCAACAACATCAGCAAGGCCACCCCAAAAAACACACTTCCCCAACTCAATCCAATGCCATCCATGCCCTAAATGTGATTGAAAATGAAATATATTCAAAAAACAAAAGGAACAGTTGCTTCATCATGCACACACACACCCATGAGGCCATGCCCATGGCTAGCTCGGGCCTACTACTACAGCCCACAAAATTAAAAAAAAATTAAAAAAAAAAAAGGAATGATGATAATTAATTATCAAAAATAAATTGTAGTTACACAACAACTGCAATGCCCACAATCAAACACAACAACCACTTACTTGTAAAATATCCTATTCCAAAAATCCTGAAATCCAATTGCAATGATGCAGCAGACAAAAAGAGTGATCTTTCCAGCTCCAAATCCAAAGGCAGAATGGACAAAGCACTGGAGGAGCCTGCTGGACAGGAACAGGAAGTTGGAGAATCTGTGTCACTTCCTCCCTCTCTCCACCTTGTAAAAAAAAAATGACTCCTTGCACAAAAAAGGAAAGCCAAATGTGAATGTAAGGAGTTCTTTTCATCCAAAATCAGTATTTGCAGATGGTTTCATGCTGCTAGAGCCGATATTCCTCTCCAAATTGTAAATTTTACGTTGTTGAGTTCTCCAGCTTCACATTACTTCCGCCGGCGTGTCGAAAACGATATGATCGCGTTCTCTTCTTTGTCCCTGTCGCGTTGGATATGACGTGTTCGCGGTCTCTTTCTCCTGTTCGCGTTCGATTTCATGTGCCCGCGTCCTCATTCTCTGGCTCGCGATGTAGAATGACATGTTCGAGATCTCAATCTTCTCATACTCGCGCGGTGCATGATCGCGAGAAGAAAGACGTGATCGCGCGACAAATGACGTGATCGCGTGAAAAATGACTTGAATGCGGCCGCGAACTCTCGCAAGACAGCGCAAAATGGCTACCAAAATCCAACATCTCGTGGAGAACGCGACCGGGTCAAGAAAACTTGTCGGAGAACGCAGGGATTCAGGTAAGGCGATCGCGCGCGCGCGAGAATGTATTGTTTTACAGCGCGAGCAAGAAAAAAATTATCGCTAAGCTGCGGAATGCGGAAATTTTGACATTTTCGCGCTTTCCGCGGAACGCGAAAATGCCAAAATATCGCAATTTCCGCGAATGGAACGGAATTTTGGCCCAGGCCTACTTGGCATCCTGAAGTCTGTAAAAGATCCGGGCTGTGTGTGAACCAGACAATTATTGGAAGGGGTAGGTATTTTAACAATAAAGGTCACATCGTACAGTGAAATGATGTGCATATTTCAGGTTATAAATCTGATATTTTAGTGGCGAATGTGGAGGTCTCGCCCGAGGGCAGTTTTGACTGGGGGTGCAACTGGCGTTTGCTCCCACTTTTCGCGCTCCAGGGGCACTTTAATATTACAGAAGGGGCCGCAGGCTCTTGTGCAGCCCCTTCTGTAATACTGCTTTAAGTGTGCCAGCGCTATCGTCAGAGGGCGTTCCCTCATATGTATGGGGTGTGCCCCATGCAAATGAGGGAATTCCTTTGCCTCTGCACCCGCACGTATTACAGGCATGGCGCAGAGGCAAAGAAGCTCTCAGGAGGAGCACTGACAGTGCACCAACTGAAAGGTGGTGCACTGTCAATGCACCCCCTAATGGCAGCTCTCTGGTGGGGGGAAAGGGGGTCCTATGGACCCCCAGACTTCCCCTTGCAAGCAGGTGCAGTCACTCACTGCACCTGCCTGCCAGGGGATCTATTTTCCCCCTTCAAAGTGCAGGCGGGTTGATGAAAACATGGAGTGGCTTCAAAGCAGCTGCTCTGCTTTTCACATGCACGAGTTCACGGCTACTCTGGGGCAGCGCATTCATCATAATGCGGCACATTTTCCTTCATTGCGCTGTACCCACCTTTTAAAAGGTGAGCCCAGCGCAATGAAGGAAAATGCGCTGCATGTATAATACAGCCCCAGATGAGCAGTGGAGCACTTACATATCTCAAGAAGGGCACATTCCAGGTCTTGCGACGGGGAAACATGGATGCACATGAAATCTGCAAGAGGCAAGTATAAGAACATCAGTTTATTGGGCAATGCTATCACAAGTTACAAAGGCTACAGAGAAATCTAGAAAAGAGAGGGAAGAGAAAAGTGTGCGAGAGCAGTGGTGATGCGGGGGGCATGCTCACATCCAAGAGGGGAAGACGATTAGAAGAGGGCGTTTGTGGACCAGATTTGTGCTTCTGTCTATGGAACCTCAACTCTTAAGGGACCTTTGCTACAAAAAATATTTATATCGATAAATAACCTTGAGGACATACAGCAGGAATCTGATGAATGCATTTCTAGTTTCGGCTGTCAGATGTGCCTCTCTCACATGGATCTTTATGATCAACAGAGCTACGGGACTTAAATCAGATTTTGATGGCGATCAGCTGTCGATAGCCTGATTTTTTTTACCACAATTTCATCCAAGACCATTTTTTTGTTTGAGCCCAATCCAAGATCGCAGACTGACCTCGATGCACTGTGCAAGGAGGCCCTCACACAGCGCATCCAAACCAAGGGACTATTCACCACTGTCAGAGAATGCTCCTTCCCCTCAGCAACATAAAGCATGATCCGCTTCTCCCAAGAACTCTGCGACGCCCTTGCGGATCACTTCCACAATAAGATAGCGACCATTTGCACAAACTTTGAACCCCAACCCTCTGACATCCTCAGCAACCCATAGACAACAAATGCCAACCACACAATCACCTCCTGGGAACAACCACCACCCTGATGAAATCCATCCTCTCATGGGGCCCCACGACCTCTACCCCCACCACCTCTAAAACCTAGGAAGCAACAAGATCATCCACCAAATTACCGCCATCCTCAACGCTTCCATAACCACACCAATTTTTCCAGAAACATGGAAGCACGTGGAGGTCTGGCCCCGCCTCAAGAAACCATCAGTGGTCAAAAAAGATCCACAGAATTACCATCCGATCTCCCTCCTCCCATTCCCCACCAAAGTCCTAGAGAAGGCCATCGACATCCAACTCACCGAACATCTGGAAATAGACGGCCTACTGGACCCAACCCAATCAGGCTTCAGGGCCATTCAGAGCACTGCGAAAGCCCTCATCTTCCAACAGATGATGTCTGAGCCCTACTGGACAGAGTGAAACAGCCGCCCTCATCCTCCTGGACCTCTCTGCAGCCTTCAAAAGTGTCACACCACACATTCATCCAACGACTTCACCAGATCGGAATAACAAACGACGCACTCAGCACCAGGAAAACGGCGACACAGGCCCTCATCACCAGCCGAAGTCGACTATGGCAATGCACACTACGCTGGCACAAACTCAGAACTTGTGCAAAGACTCCAGTCAATACAGAAGACAGCAGCCAAACAGACCCTCAACCTGCTCAAGACAACACGCATCATCCAACACCTCAAAGATCTCCAATGGCTTCCCATCAACAAGAGATGCCAGTTCAAGCTCCTGACCCATGCAATCAAAACCCTCCACAACATCTGACCACACTACATGAACCACCACCTGACTTTCCACCAACCCACAAGAAACCTGTACTCCGCACACCTAGCCCTTGCACAGCTGGCACGCATCCGCTGCAACCGCAGCGGAGGATGCTCATTCTCTCACTTCGCTGCTAAAGCATGGAACACATCCCCCCTCTCCACCGGCGCACCTCACCCTCACTCAACTACTTCAGGAAGGTACTAAAGACCTGGCTCTATGACAGAGACCCACATCACAGCCCCTGGACACCCCCGGGGTGATAAGTAGCGCTTTACAAATACTACTTGTTTGATTGACCTGGCCTACTGGTGTCCCGCCTTGCATTAACCATTTATTATCTATTATCCTATAAACAAATTGGAAATTTTCGATAGGGTTTATTGGACCTCAATAGGAACCCACTACAGCACACATTCCCAATGAGAGTAGTTACAATATTTTTGTGTCTCTATGTTAATGGAGAGGAATGTGAAAGGTTGGAAAGAAACAGGAAAGGCAAATAGAGCTCTGTGGGACATTCAAGAGAAGAGCGACACTAGGGGGGATGCTTCTAAGAAAATGCAGCAGCGCGGTGTTACGCCAAAATTGGCAATGCAGCGCTCCGACATTTTCAAATTGCAGGGATACGTCATATTTACAAAAATACACCACACCCCTGCATTGCTCCTAGCGCTTAAAAAGCTGCCTGGCGGCAGTGCATGCACCCTTGCACCATGTTGCAAGGGTGCCTGAGCTGCAGGGGTCGTTGTTTATGTGCAGGAAGGGATAACTTCCTGCACATAAACAATTAATAATGGCATTTGTCTCTTTCTGTGTGTGCTGCAGAATTCACCACACATAGAGAGAGCAAACAATGAGGAGAAATTAACAATTCCTCCTCATATCGCCATTTTAAGACCAGGTATTACCTGGCCTTAGTTTTGTGCGCTGCCCCAGCCTTGTAAATCTGGGGCAGCATCAAAAAGCAATGGGCTTTGCGGTGGAACACCCACTGTAACACCCATTGCCTGCCTCTTCGCCACAGCGGACTTCTGCTGAAAGGGGCATATATACAACGTGGCTCTAAGCCACATTAAGTTCTTAGTGCTACCTTGTAAATATAGGGAATGGGCAACCGCCACCTCAGCGTCAGGAAAAGCGATGCTCCAGTGGCGTTAGGGGCTTGAAAATATACCCCAAAGACTGAAGACAATGAGGTTTATGGTTTGCAATTCCTGCACATAATCCACAACCTATCTTCTACAAGCTGAGTTCCACAGATGGCATTGTTTCTCCTTGCCCATAGTAGCCTCAGCCATGAATACCTAGAATGGAGAGGAATGCAAATGAAGTAGTTTAGTTGTCCAAGAGAAGAGCAATGTTAAGTTCCAGGTCTGATGAGCCCAAGGAGTAAGAGAGTTATAAAAGCAGATGAAATGTAAGAAAAATTAGACTAAGAGTAGATAGCCTTAGGAAAGCTAAACAGGCCAGCTCGAGTTTGGTGCTCTGAAGATCAGCCAAAGTGTTAGAAAAGGGTCCTTGTAGTTGGCAGTGGTTGGCACCCTGTCCAAGTAAGTACCTTTATTCTAGTCTGGGTTAGGGAATTACACAGCTAAAATAACCCCTGCTCACCCCGTTGGTAGCTTGGCACGAGCAGTCAGGCTTATCTCAGAGGCAATATGTAAAGCATTGTACATACACACAGAATAATACAGTGAAAACACTACAAAAGGACAACAACCAATATTTATCTTAATAGAACAAGACCAAGATGACAAAAATCCAACATACAGAAATAAAGATATCGCTTTTAAAAGTTTAAAAATAGTTCATGGATGTGTCACTTTTATCACAAAGTATCTGGAATGCATCAAAATCAAAGACGAAAACAGAGGCAGAGGAGATGAGGCGCTGGAAAACAAAGCGATGCGTCGATTCCTTACTCCAAGGGGAGGTGATGCATTGATGCATTGATTCCTTAATGCCAGGGGAGGTGAAGCATTGATTCCTTACTGCCAGGTGAGGTGATGCGTCCTTACTGCTGGGCAACGTCGATAAAGAATGGGGCACAACAGGACGATACATCGAAAATACAGACACGCTGGTTTTATGCGGCCGCGACGAAACAGGCGCTGCCTCGGTTTTCCAGCTGTGAAGCAGGTGATGCGTTGATTTCTTCAGCTGCACAGCAGGGTCTGCGTCGGAGCCGGAGTGGGTGCCACAGGCATCGGTGACACTGTGATTTGGACTCGAGCTGTGGTGATCTTTTTGTCCGCACAGTGCTGATGCATTGGTTTTTCAACTGCCTAGCAATGCTGCAGTGGGAAAAACAGGCACTGAAGGTCAATGCCCGGATTTACGGGCTTCTTTCAGGCAACAGCCACCTCCAAGGGCCCAAAACTGGAATTGGCACCACTTGGCTGGCCAGAATTCACAGCAGAGGAGTTCAGGGGCTGCAGGTGAAGTCTTTGATGGCCCTGAGATTTCTTAACAGGAGACAAGCACACACAAGCCATTGGAGAAACTTGGCCAGCAGGATGTAGAAAGCAAAGTCCAGTACTTTCACTGCCCAAGGCAGAAGCAGCAAGCAGCAGGTCAACACAGCAAAACACACGGCAAAGTGGTTGAACCTCCTGACAGCTTCCCCAGCTCTTCTTCTTGGAAGAATGTCCTCTTAGTCCAGAAGTGTTCTGAAGGTATGATGTCACATCTCCAGTACTTATACAAGTTTCTGCCTTTGAAGTAGGCAACCTTCAGAGGGAAGTCTTTGTAGTACACAAGACCTTGCCTTTCCCTGACCTGGCTCCAGAAAACACTGCAGGGGGGGTGGAGACAGCTAAGTGTGAGGACAGGCAAAGCCCTGTTCAGGTGTCAAAGACAACTCCTCCCACCACTCTAGCTCAGGAAGACCCATCTGCCTAGTGCCAGGTCATCAGGATATGCAGGGCACACCTCAGCTCCTTTTGTGTGACTGGCTAGAGTGAATGCACAAACAGCCCAACTGTCACCCTCTCTCAGAAGTGGATTCAACAGGTAGGCAGAGGCACAGAATGGTAAAGCAAGAAAATGGCCACTTTAAGAAAGTGGTATTTTCAAACGTGAAATCTAAAAACCAACCTCACTAAAAGATGTATTTTTAAATTGTGAGTTCAGGGACCCCAAACCTCATATCCCTGCCTCTTCCCAATTGGAAGTTACACTTGTAAGAGGTAACAAGGCAGTTCTAATAATAACCTAGGGGAGAGATAGTACTTGCAATAGTAAAAAACGAAAATGGCAGTATTTCAGTATCAGAACACGCAAAACATGCCAGTATGTGTCCCACCTTTCAAATACACTGCACCCTTCAATTAGGCTATATTGGGCCACCCTTAAGGGTGCCCTACATGTAGAAAAAGAGAAGGTTTAGACCTATCAAGTAGGTGCACTTGGAAGGTCAACACAGGTTTAAAACTGTACACTCAGACACTGCAGTGGCAGGTCTGAGACAAGGTTGCAGGCCCATTCATGTGGGTGACACATTCAGTGCTGCAGGCCCACTAGTAGCATTTGATTTATAAGCCCTGGTTACACACATTGCACTTTACTAGGGAATTACCAGTAAATAAATATGACAATCATGGATAACCAATCATAGTTTCAATTTACACAGGGAACACTTACACTTTAGCATTGATCAGCAGTGGTAAAGTGGTCAGAGTTTTAAAACCAGCAAAAATGAAGAAAAAAAGACAGGGGAAAACATGCCAAAGATGCCAGGTCTAACACACAGTATCTCATGGCAGTCTGCCCAAGAGAGCTGGTGGCCTACAGAGCTGGTGCACCTTAGATTACACCAAACCTAGTAAAGTGTAGATCTTTATAATTGATGATGAGTTAAAGAGATCCACTTATGCAGCATTATTTAAGTTGGTTTCAATGGAACACATTTAAAGTAATTATTTTCTACATAACATCAGTACCTAGTGATTACATGGATCACAGACCATAGGCAGATTGACAAAACGTGTCTGCCGCAGACAAATTTGCTGTCGGTCAGTAAAGGAAAAAGCTAGCTTCCAGCGAGTAACATGAGGATCATAAAAAACAAGTTTAAAAAAAGAGCCATAATCAAAATGCAGTAGTGAAGAATGACAGACATCCCATGGACAGGAAGAGGGGCTGGTCAGTACAGGCATAGGACCCTACTGTGAAATATCAAAACATTTGCTTGATGGTCTGATCCAAGTGTGAAGCATATATGGGTCAACTGTCATGCAATGTTGCAAGTTTGCATTTCGTTGCGTTGCAGTTAGCTCAGGTTCAGCAGAAGCAGGGGTTAGAGTGACAATCAGACAATGGAGGAAGAGAAACTGATTAATCTGGAGCAGTATGCTCTTTGAGACTATGGTTGTCCACCAGTCAGATAGTTAGAAATGTCCTAATGTAAATGTGATTTTGGAGTTGAAGGAGGTTGTTTCAGTTTAGAAGTTGATATTAATTTGGCAGTGCACTGCATGCCGACCAATGACTTGCCTAAGTCTTAAGTTACATTGGTGGTTCCTCAGACTTAGCAAGTCCAGACAAAATCTCAGGGTACAGACCCTACAACTAGAATGCAGGAGTTACTTAAAGATATAGAAGGAAGGAGAGAAAGAGTGTTGCCTGTTGTGGCAGAGAGAAACCTCAGTGGGAATCCAACAAGACTTCATGGGATAGTCCACAGTGAACTGGATCTTTGCTTGAAGTTGCTGAATCTACCCATCACCATCTTCATAGCTGAAGTACCTCAAAGAAACCAACACCATATTTCCCATTTACTGGCCTCTAGGGAACCTGAAACACTTTGTGAAAGTGTACCAGGTGAGACATCATGTGGCACTAAATTACGCAGTTACCAAAACAGTTACCCAAAAAATCCCACCAAATTCCATGGAGTTTTGTGAGTGGACGGAGTATTGCTCTGCCACCCCTAATTAAGTCTCCTTAGATGCTGAGAGTAGTTAGGAGCCAGGAACCCCTCCTGTTACAATCAGTAGGTCCACCACAGTGGGATTGTTGAGAACTTGTTGGAGGCCATGCCCCCTTTCTCAACCACTCTGCAAACGCACCTCCGGTACCACTACTGATTTGGGGATGAGGTCCACTTCGCTGTTGAGGACCATTGGGTGCCAAGAACCCCTACATTTGCAGGATTGCTGAGACCTCATTGGAGGCCCTGCCCCCTTTCTCAACCACTGTCCAAACACACCTCCTGGCACACTACTGGTTGGGGAATGATCTTTGGCTCCAGAGGGTCCTTGGGGGCCAAGAATCCCTATTGTTGCCACCAGTAAGTCCACCACAGGGGACTGCTGAGACCTCGTCGGATGCCCCACCGCCTTTCTCAATCACTCTGCAAATGCACATCCTGGGGCACTACAGGTTGGGAGATGACGATCCTTTGGTTGCTGAAGGTTGGTGGGGACAAGATCTACTATTGTTGCCACCAGCAAGTCTCCCAGAGCGGGATTCCTGAAACCTCATTGAAGCCACACACCTTTTTTCAACCACTCTGCAAACACGCCTCCTGGAGAACTACTGGTCAGGGGATGACGTCCCTTTGAAGGCTGAGGGTCGTTGGAGGAGAAAAACTCCTATTGTTTTCACCAGTAAGTCCCCACAGGGGGACTGCTGAGGCCTCGTCGGAGGCCCCAACCCATTTTCTCAACCACTCTGCAAACGTGCCTCCTGGCACACTACTGGTTGGGGGAAGATGGCCCCATGGCTGCTGAGGATCATTGGGGGATAATAACTCCTAATATTGTCATGAGTAAGTCCCCCACAGTGGGACTGCTGAGACCTTGTTGAAGGCCCACTGCGTTCTCATCCACTGCAAATGTGCCTCCTGGCCCACTACTTGTTGGGGGATGAAGTTCCCTTGGCGGCTGAGGGTCCTTGGGGGCCAAGAACCCCTACTGTTGCCACCAGTAAGTCTCCCAAAGCAGGATTGCTGAGACCTCATTGAAGATCGTGCCCCCTTTCTCAACCACTCTGCAAACACGCCTCTTGGCACTCTACTGGTTGGGGGATGAAGGCCCCTTAGCTGCTGAGGGTCCATAGGGTACAAGAACCCCCATTGTTGCCACCAGTAAGCCCCCCCCCAAGCCAGATTGCTGAAACTACATTGGAGGCACCACCATCTTTCTCAACCACTCTACAAACATGCCTCCTTGTGCACTAATGGTTGGGGGATGACGTCCCCATGGCTGCTGAGTATCATTGGGGTTAATTTCTCCTAATATTGTCCCCAGTAAGTCCCCCACAGTGGGATTGCTGAGACCTTGTTGAATGCTCGCCCCGTTTTTATCCACTTTGCAAATGTGCCTCCTGGCCTACTACTTGGGGGATGAAATCCCCTTGGCTGCTGAGGGTCCTTGGGGGCCAAGAACCACTATCGTTGGCACCAGTAAGTCCCCCACATCAGGATTGCTGAGAGTTCATTGGATGTCCTGCCCCCTTGCTTAACCACTCTGCAAACTCACCTCCTGGCTAGGGTTGAGCACACAGTAAACACCACTCCTCCAGAAGAGTTTTTGCTGAACTCCATGTTCCAAGCAAATGCTAAAACTCAACAGTCGCCCCTGCTGGTAAGAATTCCTAAAAGCTATCCTGACCTATTTGGCCAGCTATTTTATATGAAGAAGCAGTTGTCTGAAATATGGGGGAACCTAGGAAGAGTTACAATTTTAAGAGGAAGTGACAATCATTAGAGAGTAACTTTATTTAGGTTTAATACTGGCAGGGCTGTTTTACAGAACCTGCATGTCATGTTAGTTGACAGGTTTTAGTGCACTGCGTCAGTGCAGAACTTTAATAAGGACTGGTTTCCAACATCTAGAAAAGGATATAGTGATTCAAGGCTCCGGAAGATTGCAACACATATTCTGTTAGAATTGTGACAATCATACATTAATATTTGGTCCAGTGTTACAATGGTGCAAAAACACACTTGAAGTCCATTTCAATCAAACTGGGTACTTATGTCACAGAGGGTCTCTAAAACAACAGCAGATGTGACTAGTATTGCAGTCATAGACTATGCTAGACTACGGTTGGCACATTCAACTGTAAAGTACGACAAATCAAATGATACTATTACATCCACAGTTATCATGATTTTGATAGTGAAGCATTGGCTCTATGTTTATTAAATGAGGTGTAGTCCAGGCCATAGACGTGTGGACATGGTAACTTGATTAATGTCCACTCAGACAATTTTTCCAGGTACTGCTTACCCAGCTGCCTAGGCTACAGGCTAATGTAGGTTTACAGGAATTCAAACCTGGGACTGTGTAAGCATAACAAAACACAAGCATATATCAGGGTATAAAGCTGTGCAGACAGACAAGAGCTGGCTTTATGTCAATTCAAGCATTCCATTTATCACCTTTTTGTATACTTCAGTGCAACACCCTAAGTGGGACACATACACCCAGATCAGATGTGTGTCCCATGTATGCTGTGGCACTGGAACCAAGCTATGCCTGACTAATTAACCCTAATAAGGGTGAAACCAGTCTTGCGTTGCTTGAGTTCCAGTTCAGGGAGAATCTGGCCTGGCAGTTAGGGCTGAACTGTTCCAAATGGAGTAGGGTCAAGACTGATTAGCATATGGCTGGATCCATACTGAGGTGGCATGTTGTGCAAAATAACAATGTACTGGGATGCGTCACCAGGTAAATAACAGTGGCTGAGATTAATTCAAGCATTTCACCCATCACTTTTTTGTATAGTTCAGGGCTTTTTGTCATGGTCAGGATAGGTACAAATTATTTCACTGTCCAGCCTTCTGCTTATTTGTATCCCCGTGTCTGTTTACGCAAGTGACTGCTGCTCAGTGGGGCATTTAGTGAAAAGTGGCATCAGACGCAGGTTGGCATCAAGTAGGGGTGTGTACTTTTTTGTTGGCATAGACTGACATCCACTGCTTACAAGTATAAAGGTGTGAATAAGGCAGATGTCTACAAGAAATGGAGCTTATTGAAGTTGTCAAGTAATCTTATAACCATGAGGTATATCTGAACTTCTAAGAAAGGGATCACAATTATAGCAGGGAAGTGAATGCTATACATGATAGTTATATAGAACTACTATGGTTTTTCGGGGCAGCGGGGTGTAGGAGTAAAGTGCACAGATTCCGCATTATGAAACACCATCATTCTAGTGTGGAGATTCAGTTAATTTGAAATCATATCTCTTAATATATGGGGAGTGTCTACAAAGCGGGTGTCTTACGTACGTCAGAATATGAGGCCTCCAGGAAAAAGATCCCAGAATGTATATAAATCATATCGCCTAAGCGTACATTTCATTAATAGTTCTTTTGTAATGGGTAACCTTTGGTTATCAATCAAGGGAAGTGATGACACGTATAGTACTGTGCCCCCCCAACACGCAGTAGTTTCCTCCAGGCCCAGCAGGCGATGGACACTGTTGAAATGCCGTCTCTGTCTCGCGGCAATCTCACAGGTAGGAACACCCATAGCGGCACTGAAGACACCAAATCAACCTCTGGTTTGGAGTAAGGTATGCATGCATCCGGATAATATCAGTGCCATGCATAGCTACGCTGTGCAGCTAGCTAATATAACTGTATATTTGAGTCTCCAAACCCCCCTTTTTCATATGGAAGGACTAGGTTGTTCCATCCAATTGAGATGTGTCAATTGTGTGCGCAGTTGGACAAAGAATGCATTTGTGAGGGATGTAGAGATATTATTGAACAGAAAAATCAACTGCGGTTATACTGCCATTTTTATATTGGCTATCTGGCCCACCATTGAAAGCGGCAGTTTAATCCATCTAGTTATTTTTGTATTTGGTTTATCTACAACTGGCCCATAGTTGAGTCGTAGTATTTGTTTTTGTGCAGGTAATCCCCAAGTATTGTGTTTCTGACTTGCACCAGGTCAGTAGGAACACTTCACATGTGCGACCATCCACCTCAGTTAGAGGAAAGAGTTCAGATTTTTGCCAGTTAATATGCATCCCGATAGCTCCCTGCAACGCGCAAATTTGCACAACAGAGGTGCTATATTTTCAACAGGGTGTCTGACATATAGTATAATATCAGCCACATAGAGCGTAACCAGTAAGGGGCCTGGTTTGAACCGTAATCCACGATGGAGATGGTTTTTGTGTAGTTGTCTCACCAGGGGGTCCATTGCTATGATGAAAAGTAGCGGTGATAGTAGACAACCCTGTCTAGTGCCTCTAGTTATGTCAATTGGACCTGTTATTGTGTCATTTACTCTGATGCGTGCGGTTGGTTGGGTATACAATAAGGTGATGAGTGATATAAAACCTGCCGGGAAACTCAGCTTCTGCAGCACGGCTTGCAAAAAGGCCCATTCTAAAGAATCAAAGGCTTTTTCGGCATTCAGCAGCGCCGCAACGGCTGGGACAGTAGGTGCTATTCTATGAAGGACTGCAAAAAATGTTCAGAGATTTAAAGCAGTGGACCTATGCGGTACAAATCTTGACTGTGCCAGTGATGTTATCTGTCTTAGTAGCAGCGCAAATCTAGTCGCCACCATTTTTGCCAATATTTTGGTATCAAAGATTAGCAATGATAGCGGCCTATATGAGCCACAATACATTAGGTTCTTCCCGGCTTGAGGAGTAATATAATAACAGCCTCTCAGAGCATGGGGAGGAGTACTCCTTCCTTCAATGCTTCCGCATAAACTTCCAGTAAATGCGGCGCCAGTAGGTCCTTGTAGGCCTCAGCTGTGGCCGTTGCAGGTAAGAGAGGTGGGGCCGGGTGAGGGGGATTTTGAGAGACGGCCAAGAGGGAAAATGAATTATTTCTTTAATTTTCGCTCATGGTCGTTTTTTCAAAATACGCCCCCTCTCTGCTGGCCCCACCGCTCTTACCTGCAGTGGACACGGCTGATAGGCCTTATACAAAGCTCCAGTAAACCGATCTAAGCACATGGCTTTGTTTCAATCCATGGCATCTGTTGCTTGCTTGAGCTCGTCAATAGTGAAGGGCTCACATAAAATTGTTGTTGTGCAGATGTTATCCTTTGCTATCTCCTCTAAACAGTTGGTAATATCACTATGGCCTTCCACTTTTTTGTTGGGTACATGTAAGTGTAGTATCTTAGCAGTTCTTGTTTAATCCCAGGTGTGTCTGCTATATACTCATCATTTGGACCCGCAGGCCGGGATTGTATGTTTCTCCGTGTGGTGATTGCAATAGTCGGGTTAATGTGCGCCCTGGCCTCTCACCCTCTCCATACCTCCTGGCTGTGGTATATATGCTCAAAAAGTGAGCCTCCCTCTCTGACAATTCCTGATACTCCGTCATCAAGGTCACCCTTCTAGACAAATATTCTGAAGTTACACCATCAGCCTGCCCACGGTCTAGTGATAATAGTTTGTTCTCTAATCTAGTAAGTGTTTGCTGAAGGTCTTTTAAAATCCCTGCACTTTTGGCAATGCATATCCCCCTCATGTATGCCTTAAAGCCCTACCACAGGGTAGCCTGCGATGATACCGAACCCTTGTTATGTTCCAAATATTAATTTATTGCCGTTCTAAGTTCACCCCTGAAAACCATATCCAATAGCGCCATTTCAGGAAAACGCCACTGCCGTTCAGTCCCCTGACCCTAGGTATTCGCATAGATGGGATCGCCGGGAGTGGTCGTATAGTTTTCAGGTTTCATCAACCAATAATCGAGTCATGTCCATGTGTTGGATTGGGTCGTATGCTGCGTATAGGCTTATTCACAAGTGTACAGTAGGCTCCATGCATCATGAAATGCGTACGTTTCGCACATTTCCTGCAGTGCAGTACGGGAGGGGAGTTTGTTAAATGGGGCTGCCACCGTACTGTCTAGGACTGGATGTAGAAGGATGTTGAGGTCACCTTCCAGTAAAATATGTTCAGTATCAATTAGCTCAATTTGTGTTTGTAGATTATGATAGATTTCGGGGTTTTCCACATTAGGGGAGTATACATTAACTAACAGCATGCGCTGTCCCAGGAGCAGCTCTAGTACCAATAGGTAGCATCCTTCTGGGTCTGCAAACATGAATAAATGCTGAGAGGGCATTGTCTTGAGCATCAAGATAGATACTCCGTGTGAGTATGAACTATAATGAGAAAAGAATCAATGGGTTCCCCATGTGGAAACAAAGGAGGATGGATGGGTGGATGCCAGGTGTGTCTCCTGCAGGAATACTACTTATACTGCGTGTCTGTGTATATACTGCAATGCCTGTCTGCATTTTCGCGAATTGTTTAATCCTCAAATGTTCCAGGACATGAACGCTATGTCTGCATATGCTTTGACATTAGCCAGCATTGCTATGTGTTATGCATATTTTTATCACTCTAGTTGTACACCGAGAGGGTCAAAGTATTGTACCCTACTTAGAAAAAGCCATTCTACAATTTCCCCCTTTCCCCTCCAATGCTGGGTGGATGTGCGCCGAGCACATCCCTTAACCATCAAACATAGCAATTATTGAACTTTCCAAAGCCAACCATGGCTAACAACTATCTATAAAGTGAACATCACTGAGGGGGAGGGTGGCCGTGTGGCAACATCACGTCGACCCTGGCATCCTGTAGGAGATACATATGAACAAATGTAATCGCAGCTTCGTCTCAGTATACTACACCCAGCATCACATTTCAAACCGTCCCTGTGCCCTAGTGTAAAATGCATCTTTATTAGCTCCAGCATCTCCACTGGCAGTATGTGGCTATATTGCAATCAGTCAGTCAGAAACAGGCCATTCTAGCACTGGAGTGAATCCCTATTTGCAATCCCCCATGCAGCCTCCACTGATTATTCTGTTGAGGCTTAGTGAAGGTTTTGCAAAAGTTCTGTACTTCTGTGGGGTTTTAAAAAATTCTGACTTTTCCATTGATGTCCACCCGTAGTCGGACCGGGTAGAGTATGCCATGTCGTACGCCAAGATTTTGGAGCGTGACTTGCACACCTGCATATTTATGCCGAGCCTCCTGTACTAGGATAGTGAAGTCCAGAAATATAGATATTGCGGATCCTTGCTAGTTGAGTGCGCTCTTTTCTCTTGCCAATCTCAGAGCGGTGTCACAATCTCTAAAATTGAGCAAACTTACAATTATAGGCTGTGGAGGGAGGGTCAAATCAGGACGCAGCCAGAGCGCTTTATGAGCACGCTCCACCACAAATTTGGGTGTGAAGTATTCTTCGCCAAACAAATCTTCCAGTAGTTGCTCAAAAAAGTAGACCATGTGCCCACTGTTTGTAGATTCAGTGACTCCAAGGATGTGCAGGTTGTTTCTCCTGCCCCTCGCCTCCAAGTCTTCGCTCTTCATGGCTAGTATCTTGACCTGGTTCTCAAGCTTCCTTCAGGTCTGAGAGGTCTGACACTATGTCACCCATCGCGTCGAGTGTTTTGTTCATGGCTGCCTGTGTGCTCATTCATTTTGTCTAGCCTTTTGACGAGCTCATCGAATCTTCCATCAAGCGCCTTGAAGCCATTGCTTGATTCTATCATGAGCGCTTCAGTGCTCAGTTGCATGGCTTCCCCTCCCGGTCCAGGGGCAATATCTTCTGTCATGTTGGTGTTTGCTTACACAACTTTTTCTTTAACTGCATCGAAGGGCAGCTTGCATTGCTTAGGATCTCTACGAGCCATGTCCTCCTGTACCTGTGTGCAAGTACATTCCACACCCAGCCGGCCGCCGCGTCCCCGTGTTACAGCAACATCCTTCTGCTCCAGAGTCGATCACAGTTAAGTAGGGAGCAGCAGCCGCTCTTCTGGTGTACAGGTTCATTGAGGGCAAAGCAGAGCACCAGCCAAGGCTATGGGAGGGGGATCAGGGAACCATTTTAAAGTGACACCACTCGCAACAACAAGCTCTAATGATTCACACCTCCCCAGTGGCTCGCAACGCGGTGGCCTGGTCACATTGTGTGCTTTCGCCTATGTTCTTGAGTGGGTCCTTTACTCCGGTGGAGAAGATGCATCTGAGCGCGGGGGCAGCCAAAAACCATGCGCCGAAGCAGTCGGCCGGGCCCCGTAAGCCAAAACGTGGAGCTAAGTCCAGCTCACAGGTTATTTATTTATTTTTATTTATTTTATGCACTTGTACTGCGCATCGGCTACCCAAAAATCAATCCTGGACACGATGGGTCTGCCTGGAGGGGGGGTGATCCCCTTATGAATTTTAGGGAGGCAGTAAAAGTACGGTGTACGTGGCTTCTTATTCAGAAGGAATGAAGCCTCATCCTTGGTGATCCATCCCTCTGCCTCTGCTTCCGATGTCAAGTGTTGTATCATGGTTGAGAGACGCATGGTGGGGTCTTCATCGGTGGGTTCGTAGTACCTGATGTTAGATAATTGTCGTAGGTCAGCATGTTTCGCGCTGTAGAACGGCCCCTATTGGATCCAGGAGCGCTTCATCAGGACCAGAAAGAAAATTAAGAAATGGAATTCGGGAAAAGACAACCCGTAATCCCAATAGGGACCGTTCTACAGCGCGAAACATGTTGACCTTTTTCTAAATCACCCCAGTTACACACTACACGGGTTGAGAGAAGTGGGATTCTATTTGGTCTTGTTTCCCCTCTCCAATCAGCACTACCGTGCATCTCCATCCCGTGAACTTTTTATTCTGAACCAGGGATCCTTTGATTAAAGAAACTAGGGTTCCTGTCTCATTTTAACCTGCACTCACTAGCACTCCCCAACCCACACACCCTCATACACAAATGCGGCAACTCCTAAAAGATCTCCGCTAGAGAGCCCCTAACCAAGGGCCCTTGAGGGACTGCAGCGCCACCCCCACGAGGAGCAACCTTGCTCAATGATGATGCTATACACCCGCAAGGGTGTGTGAGGGCACAACGTACCACACAAAGGAGTACTCTCTCCCCACTTTGCACACTCACTTACCCTATGGAGACATTCCCTATTATTTACAGCTTACCTGCTTGCTGTAACTCCCTCTCTTCTTTGAAGGAAATGATACCATTTATTGCAATCATGTACTACTTTTAGGAGCATTGGTTCAGGACCTCTTTCAAATTCCTCCTTGTCCCTCTTCTTATTTTGTTTCTGATATTTAGTACGGCTGCTGGCCGTGGGACATTTGTATCCTCTCTTTTCTCTTTACTTACTCCCTTCACCTCCCACAATACATACGTGGCTCGTAACCACTGGATGACCCTGACTGTATAGATCATCAATAGACACCTAGCTGACACTATGGACAACCCAGGTCTCAGTTTTGATGACGATATGGTAGCCGAGATTTTGAGGGCCCCATCATTACTAGCAGAAGATGGGAGTGCAGCATCTGGGAGCGGCAATGACGATTGGAGGTCGCTCCAAACCTTACGGAAATTACAGATAAAAACAGCCCTACACGGAACCATTATGACAGAATATCTCAGAGCAAACATCGCTCCCAATGGTCTGCTGATAACTCTGGCACCAAGGATATTCCTGGAGGATCTGACGTTTCACCGTGAATGGTCCAGAATATCCTGGAAATGCACACGTGATTGGCTGATACTGATTATTAACACATCAAAACGTTTATCAGATGACTTACTCATTCAAATCAACCTATCTGAGAATAGACTGAAGACCGGGATTTCCATTACAGCATTTAAATCAAAACTTTCTGAAATTAGTCTGGAAATGAATGAACATAAAGAATATCTTACTAAACAAAAGATCAGTCAGTTGCAAAAAGATGTCAAGCGGTTTGATAAGGAGAAAATGTATCCGTATACCAAAGACGATTATGTATTTTCCAACATAGACACCTCCTCGGATGACATAAGCAGCCGCAGCTCCGGAAGGTCAGATTCCACAGGCAGTGAATCCAACTATGATACCAGACAACAAAGACCAAGAGGTGGATACAGGCACCAACCACCTCCACCGCCTCTGTTCCACGGTTTCCCTACCCATCCTTTCCAGACACCTATGCATCAGGGACCATGGTGGGGTCCCCAACCTATATGGAATGGTCCAATGGGACAAAATCCGATGCCTAACTATCACCAGTATCAGAACCCACCTTTTCTCAACAGAGGGAGGGGCAGAGGAAGAGGCAAAAGAAGAGGAGGAACCAAGACCGTCCACTGGCAGGACCCGGAACCGATGGTCCTACGAAGCAAGACAGCAAGACCTTAGTGGTGAACCTATCCTCCAGACCTATGACTGAAGGTGAGAACAGACTGTTGGAAAAAGGTCTAGGATTTGTTCCAACAACTAAGGGAGATGACTTCATCTTGCATCAAGAACTCCATCAATTTTTCCGGAAAATCCGCCTAAGAGCATTCTTCCAAGACAAACCTCAGACCCCACCTAGCGGCTCAGGTCTCAAGAATAAATCTAAATTTACCCCTACCTCAGCTATGACTTCAAACGAGGTATTGACTTTTGAACAAGCCGTTTTGAAAGAGGTGAATAACATCACTACCAATCGTCCGTTTGACAATCTTTCTAAAGAGGAAAGATCACTCCTCAAACACCCGACAGAGGATGGAACCATCATTTTAAAACCTGCGGACAAAGGAGGGGTCATTGTCATCCAAGATAAGAATGTCTATGATGATGAATGCACACGACAATTATCTAACATCAGGTACTACGAACCCATCGATGAAGACCCCACCATGCGTCTCTCAACCATGATACAACACTTGACATCGGAAGCAGAGGCAGAGGGATGGATCACCAAGGATGAGGCTTCATTCCTTCTGAATAAGAAGCCACGTTACCGTACTTTTACTGCCTCCCTAAAATTCATAAGGGGATCACCCCTCCTCCAGGCAGACCCATCGTGTCCGGGATTGATTCCCTACTGGAACCCTTGAGTACATTTTGCGATGTGTTCCTACGCCCCTTGGTGACGAAGACTCCTACGTACCTGAGAGACACCACAGAAGTGCTCAACCTTATAGATCAATTTGACGCACCAGAGTCCATAACCCTGTTGGTCACCTTAGACGTGGAATCACTATATACAAACATTCCCCAAGATGCCACACTTGCAGTCCTTGACAAGGCCCTTCGAAACATCAATCCATGGCCCTCGACAACTCCGATTACTTTCATCTGTGATTGTGCTACGATAGCACTGAAAGAGAACTTTTTTGCTTTTGAGGACAATCTCTATCATCAAATACAGGGCACCAGCATGGGGAGCACCTTTGTGCCGAGTCTGGCCTGCCTGTACATGGCAAACTTTGAAGAAGAATACATCTTGACGGATGCCAACCCATATACCAATAACATCTTATTATGGCGAAGGTACATCGACGATATTCTCATCTTTTGGAAAGGGGATGAAGAAACATGCCGAACATTCTTCACGTGGATTAATACCCTTAATCCATACCTACAATTTGTGGGCACCTTGTCATTCGAATCCATTCCATTCCTTGACCTTCTGATATCCCTGAAAGAAGGTCCCCTTATGACCACCAACTACAAGAAGCCCACGGATAGGAACAGTCTTCTCCTATTCCAAAGTCACCATCCGAAGTCCTTAAGAAATAACTTACCGGTTGGGCAGTTCCTCCGCCTACGTCGTAACTGCAACCCCATCATGGAATTTAAGAAAGAGGCGGACACTTTAACTGAGAATTTGATAAAGAGAGAGTATCCCAAAAGAATTGTGAAGCTGGCCCGCAAACGAGCTAGGAATAATCACAGAGAAGCTCTACTAGAAATCAAAGAAAAAACCACCACAGATATACTAACATGTGTAACATCTTTCACCCCCAATTCCAACAAGATCCAGAGAATAATTAAAAAACATTGGAAGATCCTTGAGATGGGGGAGTTTCAACCAGGACCGAAACCTCTCTTTGCCTTCAAGAGAACACAGAATTTGAGGGACATGCTGGTTCATACACGCCCCAAGAACATCATCAACACAACCAACACTATGGAATCTACCCCCGGTAGTTGGTCATTACCCATGTGGTTCATGTACAGTATGTCCACTGACAAGCGTCACCAAGGAACTTGATCTAGGACTCTCCAGACCATGGAAGCAGTTACACCATACCAATTGTAACACAAAAAATTGCGTGTACATGATCACCTGTCCCTGTGGGTCGCGATACATTGGTATGACAGTTAGATCAGTAAAGACCCGGATTGGGGAACATAAAAGTACAATCCGGTGCAAACGCACGGCCACAAGATTACAAAGTCACTTTATGGAAATGAATCATTCCCCAGAAAGCTTACGATGGACTATCATCGAATCCAACCAACACTGGTCAGCCTCCACATTGTTTAGACAGGAACAACGGTGGGTGTTCAAACTTAGAAGCAATAAAGGGGGACTCAACGAAGATATACCCTGGGTCGATTTATCCCGTTAGTTGAACATCATGAGAATATCTCATAGTTATATTCCACACTATGATCAACTACATGACTGCATCCTGGCCACCTATTTATCAGGGGCGCGAATAACATGTATCAACACTACCAAGTCAGTTATCCCTCCAAGCGATGTTAGGTGGTTTATACAGCACTTGTGACTACATGTTCCAATGAGTGAGTGTTATTATTAGCAGTCCTTTTTCACCCTTATATTCATTAGAAGTATTCCCCCCCTCTTTTTTCACTGCCCCCCGTGTTTTCACTGCCCCCCGTGTTTTTGCAAAGCAGTAAGCACACGATGTTAAGTAATGGTTCAGCAATCACTGCAGTGTAGTAGATGCCTAGATTGGCTGTCGGTTCTGGGCTTGTGGTATATAGGACAGGTTCCTTTCGCTCATTAAAGACCAAATCGAGCACTCGAGAGTTCGGGATCTTGTCCGACCAGTTAGTACCAATTACAAAGCTTTCTCACCACTGTGTCCACCAGGACCACGAGCAGCTCGCATTCTCTCTATTAGCAGCCTCGGACGTCAATGACTGTGTACTTATGATTATATATATGTAATATATAGATTATATATTTCATTTCACCCCCTTTTTTGAGAGAGGTACTAATTTTACCTTTTCCACTATGCCCCTGTTCCACTCCTAGGGGCAGCACCTCCGCTTTGACACACCGACATAGTATCCCTATTCCTGGGACCATTCCAATATGGCCGCGTTAGTTACCACCCCAGGGTTATCTCCTTTGACTTCCCTATCCTTAGACGCTACGATAGGACGTCACTTTCCGCGGCCCGTTCTCGAGCCGGCAGCATTATTTAATCTGACTGGTTCCTTCTAATTAGCGTTACCGGCAGTACAGCTGTACGGGTAGGTTTTCCCGCGACGTAAGGCCATATTCCAAGTAAGTACCATCACCACCTGCCCTTTTAACTCGGGCAATCACCGCGATTCAGGGACTGCTAATTCGTAGCTTTGTTTATCGCCCTGTTTATCTGTAGCCTTACTCCGCGGTACTTGCTGACGGAGCCCATCGTCTACTAAGAGAGGGTAGGCGTGTTTTTTCATTGTATGTCCAACTTAACTTTAAGTGTATATATTCCTACGTATTGCTCGTCACCTTTTACAGGGCATGATATGTATACCATGGAAATTTGTCTACCCCTAGTTGCGCAATAGCCACTGTTTCCCTCTCGTTAAGGTCCTCCACACCGCCTTCTCGCCTTGCAGGGATTCTGATCCGCGCTATCGCTCACAGTGGGAACAAATTACGACACCTAACCTGTTTGTGTTCAGATTTTTCACCCCCACCTGCACCATTCAGCCTGAGGTTTTTAGCGAGTTACGACCACATTTTTGCCACATCGTCACTTTATACGGCTTAGGTTGGAACCTATTATCAATACCGTGTGTTCCTCCTTTGCGCTGGGTTATTCTCAGCACTGTTTTTTGACTCAGCATGAACATAATGACACTCTCCTGGTTGTTTTATGTTTCATGCACATGGCACTTGGGCACACACTGTGCGCGAGTGTTTCCCTCTAAGCTAAACATGTACCATATACTTTTGATATGTTACTGTGTTCTCCCCTTGTTTCCATTTTCTTCCCCCCCAACCCTCACTCCCCCCCCCCCCATTTTTTTGTCTCCTTCTAGGCTGTGAACAGGATTAACGTATAAGAACGGGTCCCAGACACTAATTGTCAAGCATACCTGACCTAGGTAACATATGGGATTACGGGTTGTCTTTTCCCGAATTCCATTTCTTAATTTTCTTTCTGGTCCTGATGAAGTGCTCCTGGATCCAATAGGGACCGTTCTACAGCGCGAAACATGTTGACCTTTTTCTAAATCACCCCAGTTACACACTACACGGGTTGAGAGAAGTGGGATTCTATATGGTCTTGTTTCCCCTCTCCAATCAGCACTACCGTGCATCTCCATCCCCGTGAACTTTTTATTCTGAACCAGGGATCCTTTGATTAAAGAAACTAGGGTTCCTGTCTCATTTTAACCTGCACTCACTAGCACTCCCCAACCCACACACCCTCATACACAAATGCGGCAACTCCTAAAAGATCTCCGCTAGAGAGCCCCTAACCAAGGGCCCGTGAGGGACTGCAGCGCCACCCCCACGAGGAGCAACCTTGCCCAATGATGATGCTATACACCCGCAAGGGTGTGTCAGGGCACAACGTACCACACAAAGGAGTACTCTCTCCCCACTTTGCACACTCACTTACCCTATGGAGACATTACCTATTATTTACAGCTTACCTGCTTGCTGTAACTCCCTCTCTTCTTTGAAGGAACTGATACCATTTATTGCAATCATAAAAAGCAAGACCAACTGAGTGGCTTCAGTGAGTGAACGACATGCGTGCATACTCTAGCCATGCAAATCCAGAGACACGCAAATGACACAAGGAATGTTTGTGAGGCGCGAGTGCTTCCAAGCCACAAGAGCAACTGCATGATTAGGATCAACTGTATTCATAAAACATTGATTAATCTCATTTTCTATGTTTGTACATATGATAATTAAGAAGTCCTATGTGTTTTAAAGGTTCAAGGGGGATAACAAGATTAATTCAATTAATTCTGTGCTGACAGTTGCCCTCTCTTTAGCTTCTTGCTAGGCTCATGATTACTGCCTGTGACCATGCACCTGCGTGATTTCCAAGATCAGGTGGTTGAGAGACAGGTGGGGGAACAAAGGCAACAAGGCTCTCGCACATGGGGCCAACCGTTGGCATTGCAGAAAGCTACAAATGGAACATTTATAACTTGTTTGCCTTTAGGACACTTGAGAGTCTTGCAACCTTAAAAACTGTAAATTGCTAGATTTGGACATGCCCACTGGAACTCATTTTGTTGGAATTTGAGGAGTAAAACACTGCAAGTTCCGCCCACCCCTAGTTCCTGTCAATGGGCGGCATGATATTGTTGTCTAGTAGAGTTTCTTTGTTATTGTGCTGTCCTCTATTTTGGGATTGTCTGAGTAATATCCTGGAATACTTTCTGTCCACATCATTTTTTTATCTTGGGGTCAGAAATTGTTTGTGATACATTTTAATATCAGAGCAGTTTTGTCTGATTCTGAGATAGTGTTCAAACTTTAAGTTGCCCTTCACGGCCTTGGGGTGGTAACTGTCATATTTAAGGAGAGAGTTTGTAACTGTGGCTTTCATATGCATCCTAGCATTCAGAAGATTATCCTTAATGCAAATGTATGACGTTACAATACATACATTCACAACGTGGTATTTTACATCGCGTTCGTTACAACGCAAGTCGTTGCAACGACTTGCGCTGGAGGGCGCTGGACTTAGGAATAGTATAATTTACTATTCTAACTCCAGCCTACGTTACAGTAGGGAAGATGTTGGAATAGTAAATCATACTATTCCTTACCTTAGAGCGCCATCCAGCGCAAGTCGTTGTAATGACTTGCATTGTAATGCCCGTGATGTAATCATACCGCGGTGTAACGACCGCGTTGTGAAGGTCGATCTCCCCTTAATGCCAATGCCTCAGTCAAGAAACTTAATCTCAGTTGTATATAGGGCTATATTGAATTTTAAGTATTTGTTTTGAGTATTAAGGCTGCGGTGGCTGCACCCCACCACTGGCATGTGTGACCAAAGTATATGGCTGCCAAGAGTCCCCCTATGTCCTGGCTAGGCTAAAGTATTTAAAACCACTGCAGTAACACATGGAAAGATAAACTGCCTTGGCTATGGAAGAAAGCCTATAATTATACAATAATAAGTAACCTCTAATGTGCGCCTTTAGGTCTACAAGACAAGGTGCCTAACATATATAAAATGGCACACTGAAGTAGGTATTGTTACAGAGACTCAAGGCTTAAAGCTATTTCCACGTTGTGGGTACAGCTACATTTTCCATTAGACAGGCATGGGTGTAAGTAAAGTATTTCCAATCTTTGTTTTGGAAAATGCCAGAGAATTAATTCAAAGTTATTTTCTACATAGTTTTAAAAGTCTGATTTAATGGTAAAATCAGCCTTTTGATGGAAAAGTAACTTTATAAAAATTTATTTTTTGCTGAATGAGCCAGAACTGACTTAAAACCAGTCCTACACTCATCACACCTCCCGAGGCCAATACACATTCCTGGTTGGAGTTGATGACTCTATTTGCCAGAGGACATTGGCCTGGCCTATAAGTTCCATGAACACAGGAGTGTTGTCAACAATTGGCCACCTACCAAGGAGTAACCTTTTGGAAAGGGTACAGGATTTCCATTTATTCATTCCCAAATCACTCCTATGCCCTTTGGCTCCAACCTCAGTAGGAGGGTGAACCAGTTTGGATCCTGACTTATTGGAGGTGATCTCCTCTATAGAGGGGAGTGGCAATTGCTTGTCTAGATTGCATGTCTAGAACTCTTCCAGAAGAAAGAAGAGTTCAAGCATGGTGAATGCAGGTCTTCTAGGAATTGTTATGGTGGAGCAAAAAGAAATTACTGCAAGGGGATGGTTATTGGGAAATAAAGTAGGCATGAGTGGGTAGAAAAAATGATCTAGTCACTTGCTACTATACATAATAAGACAGTCACTTCAACACCATATTATCAAAACGTTTCAGGAATTAAGAAGACTTCTCCATGGTACCCAGTGACTGAACTGCTGTTCAAGCTGACCTCCTATTTGCATGCTCCTGGGACACAAAAAGCAGAAGGAATCCTGACTCCAATAATGCCCAACTGAATCCCAGAGGACTGGACTCTGAAGGAACCATCTGGACCTCAGGGCTAAAGAAGTGATCAGAAGAAGCTTTCCCAGGAGCTGGAAAAAGGTGGGACTTAGAAATATTTCAATCTCTGGAGGACTGAGATACTTTTCTGAGGCATTCCCTGGGAGGTCGCACCCAAAGCGGCAAGTAAACCAGGTGTGTCACGCTCATAGCTTTTTGATGAGCTGAAAATGGGTTTAACTGGACCTTGCAGTGAAGGTATCTGGCTTCGTGGAGCTCTGACCAGCTGGCTTCCTGTCTTCCGGAACTGGTGGAATCGAAGAGCTGAAAAAGTCTGAAGGTAAAAACTTGGACAATGGCAAGATGGCAAATCCATTCCAGTGATGAAGTATCCTCAGGGGCAACACAATACAGCTTCATCCTGCTTGGTGATTATGGTGCCAAAACTACTGCCTTTTATGGTAGCTCGACAACAACATAGCTGATTTTCAGGAACCTTTGCTGGCCTCAGTCTTGGATCTTGCCGCACTCAAGGATTTCGATATCCACTTTAGAAAACAAGTCCTAAGTTAAAATCTATGACCAGGACTACCCATGTGGCATATCTTTGCTCCATTTGAGTTGACGTGGAAAAAAACCTAGGCCCTGGTTAACTGCAAATTGCTTTGTGTTATTTTTCAATGCACTTTACTTTTACTAGGTGCTTTTTTACCTTTACCTTTTTTACCTTTAAACTGTAAAAAAAAAAAACATATCTCTGATTCCCTTTATCTTATCTGAATCATTTTGGTGTCATTTTGCTCATTATATTTTTCTAAATTAGTTTCTAAATTAGTTTGAGAATTTTATTGTGTTGCTTGTTTTCCTGACTTTGGCATTGCTTGGACTTAACACTCATGTTTCTAGGGATTGTCCACTACGTGTGTCATAGCTACTTTGGGGTTGAGCAGAGGTTTTCTAAAACTGGGGTTTGGTCCAACCAGATTGTGCTTATGATGTTGGTAGGAGTCACATCATCCCAAATTAATAATCAATTTTCTGATTGTAAAGATAGCTTCTAGGATGTCTCTCAGTGCAAGATGACAGGCCCAATTTGAAGATGCCACACGATGTAGTTGAGGGTCTATCATGATTTGTTTTATACTTTTAGATACCCCGGTAACTTTGGTGTCCTTATGTGTCTTAGGTAAACTGTACTATTGTGATTGATAATACAATCAGTTCTGACATCACCATAAACCTGTAATAAGAAAATTACTTGGCTACTTAACCGTCATACCTTATTATGGTCGAGTTGTGATGTCACAATGCCATCTAAAGACACAGCAGCAACTGTGAAAGGTAGGCCACATAGCTTGAAACTGTTGTTTCAGCTGTGAAAGGATGAACTCCAAGCACTTTTGAATGATTTTTACCAGAAAATGAATGCTCATTAAAATAACAGAGATGTTAATTGTGAGGTTAATTATGTTTATTTTAATTTATTTGTTGTTAATTATGTTTATTTCTGGAATTTCTAGAGTTCATTACATTAAATCATGAATCTCCCTGTATATTACAACACCTGATGAACTTCAAAGGTTTTTGCAAATGATTTACATTAAACTGCGTGCAATATGCTTTTACAAGAGAATGCTAGCTGCATGTTGATGTGTTTATCTTCTCACTAGGGATTCTTCATTTATTCTTCAAGTCATATCTTTGCCATACTGTCACTTTCACATGAAAGAGAGAGCAGGATTAAGCTTTGGAGAAAGGGATGTGGAGTGTCCATATTGTATGCATGTACCAGAAGAAATTCACCTACTCAATCATACATTTATTAACGACTCAGATTGCGGCTGTTTTTCATCATTGGTTAAGGTCGGGAAGGACGTGTGTTGAAGCAGTCATGAAGGCAAAGGAGAGAGTGCGCTAGGTTTTGAACATTATTGTATTTAAGGCACAGGGTGGGCCAAGTTCTCACCACTCACAATGTTCACATGTAAGCTGAGAATAGGTTTGTTTCTGCCATTTGTAAAGTGGGTTTTAGGCTCTATGGGCAGACTTTACCATTGGAGAAAGGAGCTCGTAGTCCCCACGTCTGCTCCATTTCTCTGGGACACCCCTTTTCATTTACGCTACATGGTTTGCACCTGGGCTTGGGGAATCATGTGCTCTGCCGGACACCTAGAGAGCACTATTCAGCTTCACTCCTGACAACAAGGACCAAACCACCCTCAGAGAGGCCAATCATCCTGATCACAGAGCTGGTTGGGCGGCCTGATCCCCACATCCTCCTTGCCATACCCAAGGTGTGGCGAAGCCTGGAGGCCGCCTACACATTGGAAAGAGCTCTAAGACTGCTGCACATCTCCCTGAGAGGGCAGAGCTTTGACCTTCCACCTGGCCAGAGGGATGCCAAGATCTGTGCTACGCTTCACATAGAAAGACTGAGGGCATTGGAAATTGGACAAGATATCCATTCCGGAGTAATTGTTGACATCAGTTTGCCCCTTACCTCATCACAAACCTCTAGAACACTCCACCCAAAGTGAGTGCCTTTTGGAGCTTTGGCCAGTGGACATTGGACTGCCCAGCCTTGAGGGTTGGCTGTTCTGCTTTGCTGCTGACAGGAGCTTGGGCGCGCTTTGGTGGCTTCTACTATGGAAGATGGTTTTCTCTCTTCTGTTTCACTTTAGGCCTGAGGCTTTTCTCCACATTCATCCCCAAAGCTTGAAGAATACCTGGATGAGGAAAAGACCGCCCTTGTGGATTGTGGTTTTCATTCCTCTTATTGTATCAACTTTGAGAGCTGAGAGTCTAGCTAAATCAGACTTACCGCCATCTGCATTACTCACACAACTTTACAATAGCCTTTTATGCAAGGGATGACCCAGAAGGAAACCTGTTGGGTCCTTTTCCTGTTGCAAATAGGTCATCCACCCTAAAAGCTATCCACAGACCACGACTGACTGACTGACTGTTGCATTTTCTCTGAGCATTTTTCTAAGTTATTTCCTTTGCTTTATTCTGCCCTTTCACCTTTGAAAACCTTCTAGACCATTTCACCTGTGGGTAGCACCAATGTCCTAGGGCCCGATTTTGAGTCTGGCAGTCCATGGACTGCCAGACTCTTGGGGGAGCTGCGGTCTCCCGACAACCCTATTATGAGTTGGGCTGTCGGACTGTCACAGCCCCGCTGCAGTCCCCAGGGAACCACCATTTCCTGGTGGTGTTGCGGCAGTGTAGAGGCATTAATATGCTTGGCGTGACAGCCGTGGAGCCGCCAAGCATATTAGGAGTTTCCTCTCTGCCAGGGTTTTCATGGTGTTTCCTCCATGAAAACCCTGGCGGAGAGGAAACCTCGTGCCTCTGCGCTCTGTGGATGCACACAAGGGGCACAACATGTGCCCCCCTGTGTGAATGCACACCAGTTCCTGCATGGCATGGACTTCTCAGTCCATGCTGCGCAGGAACCGTTTTTGGCCTTCCTATTGTAGTGCCTGTTTTTAAAGGCACCACGGTGGGAACGCCCAAAAAAAGCCCGCAAGCCAGGAGGAAACTCCTTCTCTGGCTGGCGGACCGACCACGTCTTTGGTGGTGGGGCGAACCTGGTGCTGCACCGCCAAAGTCGTAGGCGGGCCCCGAATGTGTGTTGTTAAGGTGATGGTGACGATCCCAGGACACTGTGTAGCCATCGTTCAGTTTGCATGCCCAGGCTGCATCTTTGTGGTGCTAGACAATCTCAGCCTCTGCGACTGCCTGTGTTCATGCCTGCTTCTATTTGTGCAATGCATATGTGTGCAGACTCTGAAGGTGCAATGAAATATGTTTGCCTTTATGTATGTAAGTAAGCACGTATGTTTTCATAGATTGGCATGGTCTGCTGCACCATTCATGGGGGTTGGTTTTTGGAAAACACTGACATGTTGTAAAATCGTACAAGTCCGAGGATTTCGTGTACTCTGAGGATTTCAGGATCCCAAAAACAGTGTTTGCGGTGATGTCAGAGGCTCTCACTGAAAAAATGATCCCGCACTGGTAAGAGTTGCAATGCTTCAAGGTCATCATTGACGGGAAACCTGTAAATTGGTTCGATGCGTAATTATTTCTTTTTATTTGGTCGCTTAAATTATGCTGAGATAAGGGCCTGATCACTTGTGCTCGTGATATTATCGCGTGATCTGGTGACAGGCGAGACAAGCCTGCTTTACGACGCATTGGGCTTTTACGGTCACATGAACCCATGGCGGACAATAGGGTCTTTATGGGGTCATTTACAGTAAAAAGTGAATAAAGTTTCATTGTCAGTCCCACGGCGCCCATTATGAGTCACGTCCTCAGACATTCTGGGGTCTGATGATGCGACGAACGTAGTGCGAAATTGATCTGCGATGTGAAACTGAAGCAGTTGAATGAGAGAATTGGAGCCAATTACACCCACCGGCTGAACGCTTTATGTAGGTGCGCCTGGGCGGTGTGTGCAAAGCAGGAGTTTGTAGATTGGGGGGGTTTAGAGCACTCCCGCGTCAGTTGTGACCATTGATAAGGAGAAATGTCTAAACCAATAGTGGATCGTCTTTCGATATAGTACTTACTCATAGACTGCAATGTGCACTATGGTTGCTTTTTGCTAATATATGACTTTTATAGTTAAAAGATGTCACCATTATTTGGAATCTTGGAACTTTGTGGGCTCCAAAGTTTATGATAAAATCTTGCCCGGGTTAATATTCTTGAAGTCCATCGCTAAAATTAGTTTTACTAGCAACATCTTGTGCAGTGAAGATTGACAGTTTAGAACTGATGAAGAGGCAAACTCTAAAACTATTGATAATCTCATTCAGGCACAAACAGGAGTTTATGCCCTAGTCCGGACTATGACTTGACATCAAATGCGCCTTTGTCGGACTTTTTTCAGACTTTTTGAATGGGTCTGTTAGTAAAAGCATCAGTGCGTGAGTGGATCTTTCACTGGGTGTATCAGTATCTGAGTGGGTCTGTGAGTGGGTGTGTTAGTGTTGGAGTGGGACTGGGAATGGGTGTATGAGTCTGGATGGGTTAGTCACTGGCTGCATGATTGTCTGTGAGTGGGTGTGTAAGCGTCTAAGTAAAACTGGGGGTGAGTGTGCTTATATTGATTTTGTTTTTATTTTTTCATCAATGTTCTTGCAGACGTGATATTCGTGAAATTCCTGCGACGTTACACAGGAGGGCACGCTGACAGTCACAATGTATTTGAGGTTATTGTGTGTGTTTAAAAAAACTGTTTATATAACTTGTGTCATTAACACCCCCATTTGACAAACATGGGGTCAGAGTACACCTACACTGACCCCTTATATCAGCTTTATCCGGAATTTTCAGCCCCAGGAACCGTTCCCCGATCCGTAAAATGGCAGCTGCCACTTTCTCTACACGTTGCGACCAGCCAATCACAGTATTCCTGTTGCCGCGAGCATTCACAATTAATCGCGAAATCATTGTGACATATCCGCTGCCACAGATATCGCTATCTTGTTTTTCTTGAATTTCCCAACAACTACTGAACGGATTCACACCAAATAACTGAAAGATTGATCTGCGTAACCAAATCTTCCTTTCTGCCAACTTTAGTGTAATTCCGTCCAGTGCTTCGGGCTGCAGATTCAACTAAATGTCTTATGGGAATTACCATGGTAAATGCACCTTTTTTAACCCTCTTTTCTTGGCCCCCACTTCACAGATTACCCCAAAACTCTCCTTGTGTCACAAGAATCACTGGCACACTTTAAAAAAACAAAAAATTCATGAAGATTTGTCAAACGGCACCAAAGATATAGGCAAGTCAAAAACGCTTTTCCTATGGAAACATGGTCCTTACTATACCGACTGACAACTGGCAGTAGGTATTATACATATATATACATGTATACATATATATATACATACATATATATATATATATATATATATATATATATATATATATATATATATATATATATATATATATATATATATATCCCCACTTGTCACTGTGTATGCCAATATATTTTATAATCAAATATGGGTGTCATTTTCTTAATAATCTTAAGGTGCCTGCATCCTCATTTATGCTTGGTAAGTTTTATGGAATGGATCTAGTGGGCCATGAAGCCATTTTGTTCTGAGTGGTAAATTTGCACATGTCTGCAAAGTGTAACCTCATTTTCAGTGTAGGCAACTTGAAGCTTTTAGGAGAGTAAAGAACGTAGGACATGAATTATATGTTGGCGGTATGTATACTCCATTGCAATAGTGACGAAGTATACACACCTCCAACAAAATGGTCTGTCCACCCAATTTAATTACAGGCGGATTTTACGTTTGGCTATGGCAGTGGCTACTCCATCACCGTCCCAGCCAAACCTCTCCGACGGCCCAAAAGAGTTAGGACCGTTAGAGAAATGGATACATTTCCACCCACCCAATCAGGATGGGAGGACATGTAGACATTGTTTTTACTATCCATCACCACCAGGCAAACTCTGGCAGTGAGGGACAATAAAAAGCAAATAATGCTTTCCCCGTCATAGGAGGTGACTCCAGTCGGGAGGGAAGCTTTTCTTTGTTTATTGTAAAAAAGAAAATCCTGTTTCAGGAATTTCTTTCTGAAAATGAAAAAAGAAAACTATTTGGTGCAAGGTTCCATCATGAAGGGGGTTCAGGCCAATGCATTATGAATAAATAGCCATCTGCTTTGTGGTCATTTATAAATTTTACTGGCAGTCCCTCAGCCACGGGGATGGAGTAATTTACTATGTCTTCATGGTGGAATGGCGGGCCGTCTATCAAAAACTGTCCTTAGGGTTGCATGCATGAAGGATTTCTTCTTCTCAAGGATGTCTTGCACTTCCCCCAGGAGAAGATCATGTCACCAACTTTAGATATGTTTTGCTGGAAGCAATAGGTTTCAGTCACTTGATTAGGTTAAAAAACTTGTAATGAGAAAAAACAGATATAAACTGTTCTAAATTTCATGTATTTAAGCATTAGGCTCCAAATGACCCTTTTCTAGCAAGAAACGTCAGTTGAAATGGCATTTGGCTTATGATTATTTGCTGTATTGCTTTCAAGTTTTGCAATAAACACAGGATAGACTCAAGGAGTTCCAAATGTATTGTTTTCACAGGCCTATATGAATCACATTCTCACTTTAACAGTTAGAAAGGTCTGTCCAATACTATGAATTCAAAATCGGTATGTTGCAACTATTGTTCACAGTACAGGTCTCAGGTGTCCCAAATGTTTGTTTCATATGATCTACCTGACCACAAAACCAGTCCCTGGGTTTCAAGGTCAATTTCAGGCCTAGATCACAGGACACAAGCAGGATTTCATTTGTGCTCTGGCGAAAAGAAAATCAGAATACCAGTTCCATATGCAGTCGGGTAATTACTGTCACTCACAGGGTCAACAGCATCACTAGTGCTACAAATCAGCCTTTACAAATGTTTTCTGACAATGGACTGCCTGGCTTATTCTATAAAATACTTTTTTAAGTACATTAGAATGTTTGATTCTAGATGCCCCCTGTAATACAAGTGCGGTAAATGGGCATATGCTTTCAGCCTTCTGTAGTTTAATTAAAAAGCAACCATGCATCCCTAAATAACCTCAGTGGTTATGCTATACGGAAAGAAATAGTTCCTTCATGATTCTTCAAGTGGCACTTATACTGAGTATATATAGACTAAGCAATGCCAGCTTGTTGTACAATGAAGATATCCAGTTCCAAATTAGATTAGATAAGTTGGTTTATTAAGATAGTTGATATCAAGAGCCCCACCAGGGGCAGCCTTCCTGCTGCTCAGCCCATCCGCCAACTGACTCTCTCACTCATCCAACATTCCACAGCATCACCAAACACCCACATTCCACACCCCAATCACACTGGCTGAGCAGCAGGTATAACACATATCCTTTCTTTACACAGAATAACATTAGACTATTGCATGGTGTTTACCATATAGCAATGCAAAGCGATACAAATGCATGAAGATAACAGGAGGAAAACATTGCATGCATTATGCACAACTGGACAAGCCACACAGACTAAAAGTGCATGAGAAAACAGGTGGAAACATTGCATGCATTATGCATAACTAAATAAGCAACATAATAATTGCAACAGACCATGAATGTAACCCTCGCAAATAATAATGATACACTCATCTTCTCCCTTTCTAACTAGAAAACAACATACACACTCTACCACACCACTAAGCCTCGGACAGACCACAAAAGGCCATAAACATGCCAGCTGCCCAGAACTGCATCAAGGCAGCAAGCATGGAACCAACCACGCCTATAGCAACGGAACAACACCAAAGGAAAGATGAACCACCTTGGCTTAAATAATGCCCTTAACCCTAACCTGTAGTAGGGATGGAACAACACTACAAACACATGGCAATTGGCTTACACCCTGCCTTTCAACCTAACCCATAGTCAGGGTGGACCAGCACTTCACACAAGTGATTTGGCTTCAACCCCTGCCCTTCACCCCCCTTACCTTGTAGGAGGAGTGGAACAAAAAAACTAATTTCAAACACAAATCACCTGGATTAGTGAGACAGGCTTATTGAGTGGAGTGCCCAACACACCCTAAATGGACAGAAACACTCAAAATAACTTCACGATCTCCTACAACGGACACGCTCAACTTTATCTACACACAATGAGTCCAAGCAAATTCCTTTACTTTCTCCCCCCAACAAAAAAAATCTTGTGCACTACAACCATACAATCCAATACATTAGCCGTGAAAGCTACAATGTCCATATGAACACACAAGGTGGACACAAAACAACTTTCCACATACTACATATGCATAAGCACATAGCAAAGCACACCATTCCAAAAAGTTCACATTTTTCCCTTTACTCATAACCCCTTCAACTGAAGTATGTATGATACATCAACGTTTGCAATTATCATGAAAGTCTAGGGGTTTGCCAGGGTTTCCAGGTTACGCTCCACACCTAACCCTGCAGTAGAGAGATTACTTCTCCAAAAGAGTGCAGTATCGATTCTCCCAAAAGCGAGAATGTTGATCCGCCTACCTTCCCCCTAGACAAGTGAACAATTGCTGGTCTATAAACTGAAACGAATTCTTTATTACAAGACATTTCTTCAGAGGATTGCAAATGATAGCCACCAGGAACTACGTTCTACCATGTCTAATTAGAGCAGAACTTTCCCACAAAGTCAGCGCAGATAGAATAGATGAGCAAGATATGAATAATTGTTGTTTACCACTGAGTTGCTCACCGGAATTCCATACGGCTCACCATATCTCCGAATGATGAGGGGTGCTCACCGACGTATGCCTCACCAATTTCTCCATTTATCCACCTCCCTTTAATTTTTTTTATATGCCTTGAGGTGAAAACAGGAACAACGGGGAACACAGTTGGGAGATCTCTTCAGCTTTGACTGCTGGATAGAAGATGGCGGCACACAGGTGTAACGAGAAGCCGGGTTGCTTCGGTCACATACGCGCTGCTTAACATCACTGTGCAGGAAACTGAGGCTTGCACTTACGAATTGCTCCACGAGACCCGATGACGAGGTAAGAGGCACGCGAGCAGGAGATCTGAACGTTGCACCTCCAACGGACATGACACTGTAAAAACCGCCATTTCACCTAACGGAGTAATTCACCACAGTTGTGATAAGACCAGTTCAACAAGGTGTTGATGAAAGCAATAGGTTCCCCTTAGTTGTTCTCCAACTTCTTGCTGGTGCTCACATTGTCCACATGAACAGTTACAGACAAACAGACATGCCGTTAGGCTGGAGACATAACAACTGCGGCACAATAATCCTCCCTTAAACGCTGTAGATCCCAACAAATGAAACATTAACCACTGCCGGTTGTGTACAAGAAGCACACCCTGCTGGGCTGAACGGTCTTTAGGTCACTAGTGGGGCTGCAGGGTTCTCTGTGTTTCTCAGTTTGTGACTTCTAGTCTCCTCAAATTCCAATTGAATTTTTCTGTTTTCTCTTATGTGGTCTTCAAACTTTAATGTCTGATTTACCGCAGTCTTGATTTTTTTTAAATTTCTCCTTTCCTCTAGTTCACACATGTAGGATTCTCTAAAATCATCACCAAAATATGTTGTACAATCTATTAAGATAGATGAAAATAAGAGCCCCACCAGGAGCAGCCTTCTTGCTGCTCAGTCCATCCTCCAATTGACTCTCTCACTCATCCAACATTCCACAGCATCACCACACACCTACATTCCACACCCCAATCACACTGGCTGAGCAGCAGGTATAACACAGCTGCATTTAGGACGAGTATCATTGTAGGTCGTCCCTTAAAGCTACACATTCAAAAAGTAAGAGCTTCTCCCACTGAGGCCGTGTGAGTGTCCATCTCTGTAACCTCGTTAGTGTTCATTCTCCACAAACTACATCATTTACATTCTAATTCATTGTTGTGCACGAACGACATAACCTACATGGTAGCTCGTTGTATGTCTACAGCAGTGCTGTACAACTTATTTCCCTGTAGTGTGCATGTTATGATGATGACCCACGCACCCAGTGCTTTAGGGGATGAAACAATGCCGTAAGAATGTTTGGACTGTTTAAGTTAGGATCACAAAAGATCTCAAAACTATTGTTCAGTTGGAAAACTGGTTCATGTTTTTCCCTGATTATTCTCATACACCCAAATTAATGTGTTTCTTTATGAAATAAACAGTTTGCACCATTATTTGTTTTTACAGCAGTTTGTTTTACATTTTTGAGCATCAGGAGTACCACTTTGTGATGCTGCATAATGCCCATGTATGAATATTTACTGTTATAAAAATACTATCCAATTAAAAATAATATATATATATATATCTCGTTCCATTTTCTTATAAGATATTAAATTGATTATTATCCAATAGCTCCACACCAAGGCCTCAACTAATGCTAATTTGTACTATTTATGAATGATATTCCAATTATGTGTAATAGGGTTTGGTGAAAAAGTACACTGTTCTGTTAGTACTGAAATTTACTTACAGATAATCAGTAAGAAACATAGACTCTTTATCCCATAATTATGCAAATAGCAAAGACAAATCAAATTGTAAGAAAAGACAAATGTTGCAGCATATTCTTTGTTATTATGACTTAGGGCCTGATTACGATGCCGGTCATACCGGCTTCCGTAGTCCTGTCGGAGGAGGTCTGACCGATGCAGTCTCATCGGAACTGGTCAGTCCAACCGCCGGATTACAATGCATGCCTCCTGTACTCCGACCAACCGCTGAAAGACCACCGGCTCAGACAGCCTCCATAGGGCAGTACAGGGATCTCCAAATGCCGTCTTAATTACGATGTGTGTTTCCGACGACCTAACCATTGGGGTCCGACATCCTGCCTTGAGTCGTCAGAAACAATGGATTTGGGGTGCATACTCACACAAATCAGCTTCACAAATCAGCTTCTCCCTGACAGTCTCCAATGTGGATCCCTTCCTCAAGGTCCCCCCTACACTGTGGCAGCTGAACCCCCAAGATTATGACCATGTGGGTGCTGGAAGTCTATAGGTGGCATGTATCCCCATTGACTGGACTGTGCACTGATCGCCACACCCAGGCAATGGGGTACATGGTGCACAAGGCATATCCCCATATATGTCATGCATGTGTGTACATATCACATGCTTCCTGTGAATTTGCACGCACTTGGGTATGTGCACTCGCTTAGACGACTGTCCGAGGTAGCAGCTGTTGCATCGTAATACGGTGGGGAGAGCTTTACCGGTCTCGGCGGTCAAAATCAGATCGCGGCTATGGCGGTCAGTCTGCCCGGCATTATAATCAGGTCCTATGTTATTTTGACATTTGAACACATATTTATACAAAAGAAATCCCAAAACTACAGAACATAACACAGGTTTCTTAGTAAAGAAAACTATACTCAATTAGCAGACTCGTTCAAAAGTCAATCAACCAATAAATCAATCAAATCATTGATAAAGTGCACAATACATTGGGTGAGTGCCTGAATAAGTCTTGGAGGGAGTTCTAAAAAAGAGCCCCTTCACTAGGAGTACTCTGCTTCCTTCAGAGTTTAGCTTGAACACAGTATAACCAGTAATCTCTTGCCTTATCTACAGCGATGGATAAGGCTAGAAAGGACTAGTGGGGCAAGATGGTTATTACACTTGAAAACCAGTCAGCCAAGTTCGAACCTAATCCTACATTCCACATCTAAGCAGTGAAATACCTTCCTAATCGGTGTGATATGCTCCTTCCTATGTAGGACTACAATAATTCAGATATTAGCATTCTTTATTCTACAGTCCCTTAATTCAAAAGGCTAGGTGCATTAAAAAAGACTGTTGCAATAGTCCAACCATGTATTAATAGCCCCCAGTTCCAGTTCAAGGCCTGGTCATTTGGTGACAGCAATTAATCCCAGATGATCCTTAAATTAGCAACCAGTATTACACCAAAATGTTTAGTTAGAGTAGCAATTTGTTGGCCAGATATTTCATGACATGAGAGAGATTTTATCTAGTTTTACACCAAAATTATTAATTTCAGTTTTTGAATTGCTCAGTTGTAATTAATCAACAACAATTCAAGATATGATTTTGCATAGATGAAAGGAACACAATTTGATTGATGGTGTCCTTTTTACCTCACAGAGTAAAATAACTTGAGTAAAACATACGTAATGCTGCACTTATCAGAGAACAAGTCTACATGTACACATTTGTTGTAATCAATAATGTGCCTCTTTTATTCTGTGCATTCCAACAAAAACTTGTGTTTATTATCAGGGTTCTCTGTATTTGAACTACAGGCTTCTGGATATTCTATGGTCCAATTAGGAACAAACCTAAAGAGCGGTATTACACATTACATATTAAATATGTAACTGCTTCGCACAGAGGGTCCTGTATGTTCACGGAGGTGCTTCACAGTGGAAGCTGGAGGCACTTAAGTAGAGGATTTTTTGCATGTTAAGCCTTTAGGTACAACGTCACCACCTTACCTACGCCTGTAACCAATTTTAGGTTTCAATTCAACACATGAACACCTAATTACATTCAATTACATCATCACTCAATCTCGCCATTCCAGACATTTGCACTTTATAGTAAATGAGGACACACAGGATACCACCCTATTTCCTTTCTTACAAAGCTACAAGACAAAGGGGCACACATTCCTATACAAAAACATTACTAGAACAACCACTAATGATTGCTCAAACACATTCACACATTCATTCACCTCATATACTGTTACATTCTGCAAGATCGACACAAATACCAAAACACAACAAATAGTAGTCACCGTACTTCTGTGACAAGTTGAAGAAAACCATGCTACTCTTCAATACACATCTAAAAGAATGACAAGACAAATCGGTTCTGACTAGCCTTGTGTAATGCCCTAGACCCACTGGTCTTGTGACTCTCTTGGGTATAAGAGCTTAACCCCTCATACTCACAATCACATCACAAATGTGGATACATGGAACCCCCTAATATCTCACACCTCAAAAGACACCTCAGTACCACGCCCCTGAGTGGAGGGACCGGGGATGGTGTTAAAACGCAATATAAGTCATGGAATTCTGTAATCCCTGTATATTTGCCAATCTCTTATTTCTTTATAATGCATGGGATCTTGTAATCCCTGTATAAGTAGAAGTATCTAATTTCTTTATAACCAGCGACTTGTGACGAATCAAGTTACCGATTATAAAGAAGTAACGTCAGAACTTGACTATTTTAAGTTTTTACAGTCGAGTTCTGCCATTACAATGCCTGCTGCCAGAGCCAGCAGCCAAGGTGATAGGCAAGTCAGGTCATGGAGCATAACTGAAGTAGCTGTTTAAAGCAACAAACAGAACATTGCTTTTCTTTCTTTTGCTCAATTTTAATAGCTTACAAGCAGAGAGAATACGTTAATTTTTTGCACTCCTTAGATAGAGAAAAACTTGAATCTTTCTGCATTTTTTAAACATTCTGACTTATTGCAGCTTTTCATTTAAAGAAGAAACTGATTTGCATTGCTCTGTCTCTATTCTCTGTTTCAACAAATATCTAACTTGTTTTTTATGTGTTTCATTTTACTCTAGAGGTTTTATTTGTATTCTTCATGTTCACTCTTTCATTTGTAAGATATATGCACCAAGTTTTTAAGTGATTGATTTGAAAGAGATATGCACCAAGTTTCTAAGTGATTCATGGGAAGGGTGATGGTGTGACCATGTATTATAGGAGATAAAGTACCTCCTGGTGTACATGATAAGGCTATTGCAAATCATCTCAGAGTTCCATGAACTTATAAAGGAACTCAGTCTTTGACTTCGTTCCTCCATATGGTTATTGAACTCCTCTTTGACTTGCAATATCCTTATAATGTACGACAGGGGTAATTTATCCCTAATATATTCAGAGACCTGTCATGCACCTAGTAGCTGATTAGAAGGAAAAGGCTTCAGAACTCGACTATACAGTCAGCAGAAGAGGTGAAAGGCAGGTTGCATAATTGAGGCAGCTGTTTAGCAACGAAAACAGAACACTGCTTTTCCCTGCTCCTCTATTTGTCTAGCTTTGAATGGGCTAGCAGTGAAAACATGTTTATTTTTTGCACTGCTTGGATAATTTTAGCAAAGCTAGAATCTATCTACATGTTTCTACACACGCCGAGCTATGGCACCTTTTTATTTTTTAAATTGACTTGTATTTTATTCTGTTTCTAATATCTGCTTGCAGCAAATATCTAACATGTTTTTGATGTTTTTAGTTTTGCACTAGAGGGTTTCTTTTTATTCTTCATGTTTTATGGGAAAGAGGATGGCTTGACCATGTTTATATGGAATTAATTACCCATTGGCGTACATGATAAGGATACTGCAAGTTACCTCGGAGTTCCATAAACTTAAAAAGGAACACGGCCTTTGGCCTAGTTTTTCTCTATGGTTATGGAACTTTTCAGTGACTTGCAATATCCTTATGATGTATGGTAGGGGGTACTTTATCTCCTATATCATGAAGCCAAGTGTCCCATCACACCTATCACTTGTACAGAATCTCAATAAGTATACAAATGAAATTAAATGAATGAAATGAAATGAAAAGACCATTTATTGAGCGCTATAGCTACCCTAAGGCGTCCTAGCGCTACGGACAACGCGTGCAGGTAAAACATTGGGAGTTATACAGGTTTATTAAAAAGCAGGGTTTTTAATTGTTTATGAAACAGAAGTAAGTTAGGCTCCGATCGCAGATGAAAGGGGAGAGAGTTCCAAAGTATAGCCGAATTCTAAGAGTACGACCGGCTCCCACATCTGGCTCTCTTGATCCTGGGTACTGTGGCAAGGAGAGAGGATGCTGATCTGAGCTGTCTGGTCGGGTTATAGGGGGTGATCAGTGAATGATTGATGACAGCCCCTGTATTCCAGAAGGCTCGATGGGCGATGCATAGGGTCTTAAATTCGATTCTTTCCCTGACTGGGAGCCAGTGGAGGCTCTTTAGACCGGGTTTGACTCGGCGTCGACGGGGGATCTGGAGCAGTGTTCGGGCAGCGCAGTTTTGTATAATCTGACGCTTGCGCAAGGTAGTTTAGGGGGCCCCTAAGTAAAGGGTGTTCCCAAAATCCAGACGGGACAGAATGAGACCCTGAACCATAATCTGTCTTGCTTGGAAAGGCAGTAAGGGGAGAAATCCTGAGTAGACCGAAGCAAGTGGCTGATAGTTTGGCTGATTGACAATTGAAATTAAGGAACTTATCCAGCCAGATGGCCAAGCTCTTGATCAATCTAGAACCTTTATGTAATCTCTACACCAAAACCAATAATGCCATCTTCATGTACCAACTCATACAACTTTGTGAGGTTCTACAGTAATACACATGCCTAACACTAAAATAAAAAAAAACTCACGTAGCCCCACTTCACTGTGGTTGTTCGGCACTAATATATGTACAAACATTACACATTAGGATGAGGTTTTGTACATCATATATACTCCACACCTTATAGTAGGGTACTTCTAACTTCCCCAATTTGCAATGTATACTGAACATGTCCAAACATATGCAAACATCATATGCATGCAATGCAGAAATTATCACTCTAGAACTCATGAAAACAGTTATTCCTATAACAGAAAAACTTCTAAGGCATCAGAACAACTGTAAAGTACACTTTGCAACAAAACAATGGAAGGTACACTCCATTCCACAACTAAACTAAAAACTGCATGTCATTTTGTATAAATACCAACATAAGTTTTTCCAATACAAATGGAGAACTATATAAAGCCATTACCCATCACTCACATACATTACATTCCTTGCATTAAAGAACAGTAGTGGCTGGCATCTATGTGGAGTGGGGGGCTGGTGGGGGAGCACGCAAACATTTTAAATAATAAAATACAAAAACTTACCTTAACCGACGCAGTTCTGGACCTTTTCTCAGATGTAACCGGATGCTGCAGTTTTGGAGGGAGCGGCCTCACTTGCCACTCCAAGGGACACTGGAGCCCTGCACTTACTCTGACCCATCTGTTATAAGACAGCTGCGTTAGAGCTTCCAAAGTGCACATGTGTGGTTAGCTGGCGCAAGACAGCTGGACAAAAAGACATGCACACTTTAAAAAGTGTAGAAAAAAGCTTCCCTGCTGAGTGACATGTTGCTGTCACTCAGCAGCAGCCCCACTCCGTCCTGACACGAGTATCAGGACGGGAAGATGAAAAATAAAATGGAAATGTATTACCATATTATTTTTCATTCTTTGGGGGGTAACTTAAGTGGGATGACGCTCCTCCGCTTCAAAGGCGGAGGCCTCTGTTAAAGAAACATAAATTTAGGAAAATACACACTTAAAACTGAACCATAATTACTGAAAGAGTTTCTTTTGCAAATTTTGGAAACAGTTAATAAATGTCTAAAAGGGCAGATTTTCTTCTATTGCAACTGCCTACTTCCAATCTCTGAAATCACTATCAGCCGTAATTCAGTGTCTTCTATCAGGCGTCCTATCTTTCAGTACTTCTGTTTTTTGCTACCGATCTCACTGAGTCCTACCTTGCCTTATCTTTCAAGATCAAACAGTTAAGTAACATAATGAACCTTCAACAAATGCAGGAAAAGTAGGGCTGTTGTGGGTTGCACTGAGTCCCCAAAAGTAAGGCTCTGAATCTGTACTCAGAGTCACAGACATAGACCTGATTGCAACATGCCCCCACTTTACATGTGCTCACTGGACTTTAGACAGGTTGTACTACTTTGTTAGCAAATACAGTCATGGGCTCCATGCACACAGTATTTCCTCAGAGTTCCTGAAGCCATGCGCCGCCTTTTGCGAAGACCTGCTGCTCCCCCTGCACCAGTACTTTATTTGTAAAAACCATAAGTGCAGTGCTGGGGACCTGGTCAAGAGGTCACTGCAGCTTGCACCACCCATTGCCCCTCCCACCGCTGTCAATGATAGTGGAAATCTTTATAAAACACTGGCTAAATCTATCAAAAATATACTTAAAACAATAAAGAACAATGCATAATGTATATCAGAAATATCTATTTATAAACTGTATACCATGATTTCACATTATTCACATTTTTTAAAATAATTTGACAAAATTATACTTAAAATTATTCACTTCCAATTTAATTTATAAAGTATTAATTAGTAACAATACTTTTTATGTAAGAGCAAAAACTAACTATATATTAAAAATAAATTATAATTTATAGAAAATGTTTATAAAATATGGATTTAATGTTTACATTTATAAAATAAACTATATACATTTTAAAGTATAAATTTTTAATTTACAATTTTACAAACATTCTGAAAATACATCTATCAAATCCAGAAAAATGAATTAATAAATCTTTCTTCTGTAAAGTAGAAAAATAAAAATAAAGTATTTACACTTACAAAATGTAAAAATAATTGTATAGAATGTCATCTGAAATGATCAATTAAAGCAAAAATATCTCTTCCCTGTTCCCTATCAACCCAACATCATGCTGCTAAAAAATATATTATCAAAACAATAATTTGTTTAAACAGCTCTTAAATAAACAAATAAAATATTAAACATAACATCTAAAATACAATTCAAATACTTGTACATTCTAACATATATAAAAAATCTAGTTAAAAAGATAACAAAAATATTGTTAAAATGGTATTACTAATTTATTTTTTTAAGTATATTTAGCAATGATATTAAAAACATACCTAAAAAAACAATATCTTACCCAAATATTATCATTTGATATTACTGTACCATTACCAATTCTTACAAGTGTCAGACCAAGAATGAGGAGGAGCATGCATAATGCTATATTAGTACATGTTTAGCCAGTGTTTGGACAAAATATGATATAAAAAATATTGGGAGACAAAAATATCTGAAATTAAATATCGTGACACACATATATCGTGATGCACAAACATCGTGGGCAAGAATGTTGCTTTCTGAGGGAAATATTATCATTGTAAATAATATTGAAGCATTGAATATTGTTTTCAATCATAAAGTGATTAAACATTCGTTTTTTAAAATTATTTTAATGTTTTAGTTGATATATACATTTTACTCTTGTTTTTAGAAATGTTATTAATTGTTTTTATAATATAGCTAATAATTTTAAGTGATTTCCATTTTTCTTAAATTAATTTTTAATCTTAATTTATAGTGTTGTAGTTAATTAGGTAATACATAATTTAGAAATATTTATCAAATTTTATTTACCTAAATGATTGATATTTATTATGTTATTTATGTAATATATATTTTTGTTATATGTTATTTGCATGTTCTTAGGTTTGTAAGAGTATAGGGTGTGAAATTAATTAACTAAAAATTATTTAACAACTAAGCACCCTAGTATAATGTCAGTCGGAAAGCCTACGAATGACATCATAGGTTTTACTTTCGACCGCGGCATTACAATGCCAGTGGTTGAAAGTGAATAAGGATGGTCATTCTCGCTGGATTCCTACGTGCACAAGGAGGCTTCACCACGATCCCTAAGGATGGTGTTTCCGCCGCCAGGATTACGATGTCGGTTTCCAACAGGCTTTCCATGTCGGGCTTTCCGACATGGAAAACCCAACGAAAAGCGACTTTGGGGGCCTCTAGCAGGGACCCCATTCCTCTACGGCTTTCGGTTGGCGCCCTGCCATGTGGTGCAGCGATTAACAGAAACTCCAATAGAGAAATTGGAGCATGCGGCCGCACCATGTGCAGTTGCATTGTAATAGCAGTGTCGGGCCCGCCGACCCGAGTTCGATCTGCCCCCGAGACCGCAATGGTGTCATCTGCCCAGTAAATAATTATTTAATTGATTTTTGATTATGTAGTTGTGGAGACATGCTAAGCTGACATCACGGAATGTAATGATGTCAGGCTGAGAGAGAAGGAGCAGATGGATGAGAGAAGCGGTTGAACTGGAAGCTGAGCTGGGATATCGTAACCAATAAAGCAAAGTACTCTCATGTTCCTGTGATCTTTACACTGGTGACGAGGGATTATTGTGTCTTAATGGAAGATCTGCGTCTTTATTTAACTTTGGGATTCACTCGATAACTTTATAGTTATTTTGGACCAGTTTCTTCACTCTGGGGAAATTTTACACTGTAAACAAACCGTCAACAACGTAATAAATGTCGCTATAATAATAAGTTACTTGGGCGGTGTGTGGAGACAAGTTGACGATTTATAAGACGGCAAGTCGTATTTCGCTATCCAGAACTGCTCATTTACATGATAAATCTGCCAAATTATTTGAAAATACACCGGCGCGAGCAATCGGCGCGTGGGACCTTAAATGCACCAACCAAGCAGCAGGCACTGGCGCGAGCAATCTGCGCATGGTGGTGCAAGGCAAGCAAGTTATTGAGTGCTCCTTTCAAGCGCGAATACCGTGTGCGCGACTAAAGGAGCAGCAAGCAAGTTACTGAGTGCTCCTTTAGTCAAGCGTGGGTACCATGTGCGCGACTGAGGGAGCAGCAAGCAAGCAAGTTACTGAGTGCTCCTTTCAAGCGCGAGTATCGTGTGCGCGACGACTGAGGGAGCAGCAAGCAAGTTACTCAGTGCTTCTTTCAAGCGCGAGTATCGTTTGCGCGATTAAAACACGAGATTATGATCGGCGCGATCAATCGACGCGCAGTTTTCAAAAGTTAAATGTTGAAACCAATTCATTAGCACAGACGTGAATTAAAATAAACAGGAGACTCACCTTTATGCCTCCTTCGTTTCACAGAGCCATCGATTTCTCGATCCTCTTCCTGGTAATAGAAAAAGGACTCTGAAATTCAATAGGAAGAGAAAAAAGACTGTAGAAGGACTCTTCAACCTTACACTGTGGAAATAAAAGGAAAGACTGTAAATATTAATGAAGGACATTGGCAGATCAAAGCATGGCTTCACCTCCACCTTTTTTAGCCTCTCCTGGACATCCACCAGTACCGTGGAAACAATGGAAAAAATTGTTCCTTACATATTTATTAGCCATAGGAGGTGATCGTTATGGTCCCCTCAGACGTCAAGCCATTCTTCTACATCACTTAGGCATTGAAGGAAGAAGAATTTATGAGGATTTGCCTGAGGTATCATTGGGAATGGGCGACGGACAACCAAACAATGTCTTTGAAATGTCTATGCAGATGTTAGATATCCAATTCACGCCTAAGACAAATCTGGTACTGGAGCGACATAAGTTTTTTTCTAAAGTGCAAAAGTCGGATGAAGACATAGCGTCTTATGTTGCTACTTTGAGAGAGTTGGCTTTATCTTGTCATTTTGAACAATTAACGGATTCTCTTATTAGAGATCAAATTGTACGTTGTACTAATGATAGGAGAATTAGAGAAAAATTATTAACGAAGGATCCAAACTTGGAAGAAACCATAAAAATTGCTAAAGGAATGGAACATGCTGCAATATGGTTGAAGGAGATAGATAGTACCAGTTCTGAAAAAAAGAGTGTTGTTGTAGCCAAAGTAGATGTTTCTCAAACAGTAAAGAAAGGTTTTGATAAGAATGCTGATATTAAGAAAGTGACTGATGGTAACAAAAAAGTGGAATTAGATACATAGCCGAGAAATGTAAATTGGAGAGAGATCAAATGTTTCAGGTGTGGTGCTCTGGGGCATCTCGCTTCTAGTCCCATGTGCGCAGCTAGTAGTACATTGTGCAGGAAGTGTGGCAAGAGAGGGCATCTCGCCAAAATGTGTAAAACAAAAATGGAGAATATAGACACAAGAAGGGTCTAGTTAGTGGATCAAGAAGTCAACGACATTTGCGAAAATGTTCAAGAGATAACTTTAACTGTGGAGGCAGAACGAGAAATATCCTGTGGAAGTGGAATGGCCATGGTCAAGCCATCAAATATAAAGTTAGAGAGCACCGAGAAATTAGAAAAACCACATTGTGATATTCTCTTTGATGCATTTTCTGTAAAAGTATTGGTAGATTCTGGAAGTTTATTTACTCTTATTTCCAGAGAGACCTTCAAGAATTTCAGTGATTCTTCGTTATCTAAGTCTGATATAAAAGCTGTGGGGTACGCTGGAAAGAAAATAGAAATTTTGGGACTAGAATGGACAACAATACATTTTAAGAATAGGAGAGTTTTCGGTAGGATATATGTAACTGATTATGGAACAAATCTTCTTGGCTGGCGTCATCAATATGATTTGGACATAATTATTAATCCTTGTGCTAATGAACCAGTAATGTTGTCTGAGCTAAACAAAGTAGAGGAGGTTTCTCAAGAAAGCAATGAAGCACTAATGAAGAGATTTCCCAAGGTATTTTCAAATGAGTTAGGTTTATTGAAGGGATTTTCTCATAAAATTATTTTGAAACAAGGTGTGAAACCGGTGGTACACAAAGTAAGAAATGTACCAAATATGATGAGGCAAGCTTTGAAGGAAGAACTTGATAGATTGTTAGAACAACAGATAATTGAACCAATTGAAGCCTCAGAATGGTTGGCTCAGATTGTAGTGGCACCCAAGGGAGATGGAAAGATTCGGTTATGTATTGACTTGCGCGATTTGAATAAGAGCATCTGGTTGGATAGACAACCATTACCAAATATTTCTGAAATGTTGACTATGGATGGTAAGGGAGTAGTGTTCAGTGTTCTGGACATGTCCTCCGCTTATCATCAAGTCAATTTACACAAGGATTCACGTCATTTAACTTCTTTTGTGACTCCATTAGGAGCTTTTCGTTATAAAAGGATGCCTTTCGGACTAGAATCAACTTCGGCTGTTTTTCAAAGGGCGATGAAGGAAAATTTGGTGACTTACAGCACGTATTATGCTTCCAAGATGATGTGCTCATTGTGGGAGATAGTGATCACAGTCACGACAAACTATTTGAGGAAGTGATGTTGCGATTAGAAAAGTGTGGGTTAACTGTGAAGAAAGAAAAATGCCAAATTAGAAAAAATTAGGTTACGTATTTAGGCCACACTATTAATTCTAAGGGAATCAGTCCAAAAAAAAATATTGTGGCAGCTGTTGAAAATGCACGCAGACCTGAGTCTAAGGATGAATTAAAATCATTCTTAGGCTTAGCAGAGTATTGTTCTAAATATGTTAAAAAAATTACAGAAATTGTTGAACCTTTGAGGCGATTGATGAAAAAAGGAGTAGAGTATGAGTGGACAGTAGAGTGTGAACGTTCTTTTACCAACATAAAAAAATCCATAATGAGTGCCCCAACCTTAGGTCATTTTGATGTAACAAGGAAAACATATATCACCACTGATACTAGTAATGTTGGGATTGTGGCTGTCCTCACTCAAGTTCATGATGGAGTTGAAAATGTAATTGGATTTGCGTCTAGGAGATTACAAGGTGCTGAAACCACCTACTCTATGATCGAAAGGAAGGCCCTAGCCTGTTGTTGGGGAATTAACCATTTCAGGTTTTACGTGTAGGGAATTCCTTTCAAATTAAGAACTGATCACAAACCCTTGACTTACATTTTTAAAGGTGGACGAGGTTTGGAAGGGAATGTTACACCTCGTATTACAACGTGGTTATTAAGCGTGTTTGAATATAATTTTGAGGTTGAGTTTGTGAAAGGCAGTAACAATATAGTTGCTGATTACTTGTCTAGGATGCCGGTGGAAGGAATCATTTCTGAAGTTGATTATAATGAAGTATTGTCAGTTGAAGGGGAGTTATCTATTGTTGCTGATGAATGGGCATTGCTAGAGAAGATGATGATGTCATGAAAGAAGTTGAGGAGAAGATTGTGCATGGATGGGATGGTGAGGATGCACAAAGAATGGCTGTTCGCGAGTATTTCAAGGTTAGAGATGAGCTAAGCATTGTTGGTGGTAAGTTGAGAAGGAGAAGTCAGTTTGTTCCTCCTTGTGGCATTCGATCTAGAATTCATGAAGGTCATCTTGGGCGTAGTGCTATGAAGAGAAGAGTAAGAGAAATGTTTTGGTGGCCAGGTGTCAATCATGATGTGGAGGAGAGAGTGAAGAATTGTGTAGCGTGTGCTAACAGTGATAAAACTAAAGTAATTACACAGCCACCACTAGAAGTGTCAAGCTTTCCTGGTAAACCTTGGCAGAAAATCGCGATTGATTTTTTGAGACCTTTGGCTAAGTTAGGATCTACTAGCAAATTTATCATTGTGTTGGTAGATTACCATTCCAAATGGTTTGTGATCAAAACCGTGCCAGAGGTGAACACGTCTGTGGTTATTGATTTTATGGAAGAGGTTTTTATGGATGAAGGCTTGCCAAAGACCATTGTTTCCGACAATGGGGTACAATTTGTATCCAAGGAAATGGTGTCTTATTTGAGTGGATTAGGGAGTGTTCATGAAAGGGTGGCGTTTTTCCATCCTCAGGCCAATGGTCTAGTAGAAATAGTGAATCGTTTAATTATGGAGAATATAAAATTGTCATTGGCCAACCAATTGTCATGGAAAAAAGAATTAAGGAAAATGATGTGGTCACACAGAATCACTCCCCATTCGGTAACTGGTGTTTCACCGTTCGTTTCCCTCAAAGGGAGGATGCCAAATGCAAAGGTGTGTCCTATATGGTTGAAAGGTGATGTGGAAATTGTTGTGGATCGTGAAGAAATAAAGAAAAAGGTGAGGAAGTCACACAGTAAGAATGTTTCATATTACAATAAAATGATGGGTGTGAAAAGATCTCATTTGGTGTCTGGAGGTTGGGTTGTTGTAAGAAAGAAGGGTTTTGTCCATAAAGGTGAAAGTAAATATTCTCATCCTTGCAAAGTGAAAGAAGTCAAACGAAATTTTGTAGTCCTGGAAAATGGATGTACTAGGAGTATGGGTGATATTTGTAAAGTTATGAGATAATTTTACAGACCCATAATATGTCACCATTATTTTTGTGTGAGCTAGTTAGTTCTCTTTTTGTTAAATATACCATGACTGTTGTAGTTTATTTTGTTGTGTTATTGTATTGTATTGAATCTCTATTTGTGTAAAAAAAAAATATATATCTTTTTCGAGGTTATGTAAGGGGGGAGATGTGTGGAGACTAAGCCCGGGCGTAGTGCTCTGCTCCACCCACGGAGTGTACGTAGCGCTGCCTGCTTCGCGGTTTACGAAGTAGGCGTAGCAGGCAACGCTACACACACGCTAGGGCGAAGCAGAGCTACCCGCCCGCCTGCCCTCATTTTAAAATAATTGAAAGAATTTTAAACTAAGTAAAATGCCTTATCTGCGGTGCGGCGTCCCGGGGCTCCCTCTTCCTGGTTAACGGCAACTTCTTCTCACAAATGCACATACGCGGATGCCCGCGCACGCGCATTTCTCACGAGAAATGCGCTTGCGCGGGCATCCGCGCATGCGCATTTGTGAGAAGAAGTTGCCGTCAACCAGGAAGAGGGAGCCCCAGGACGCCGCACAGCAGGTAAGGCATTTTCTCTTATTTTTTAAAATACTTTAACTTTTTTTTAAATGAGGGCGGGCGGGAGGCGGGCAGCGCGTAGTGGGGCTATGCGGAGCACGCGTAGATTTGGCCACACTACGCGATGCTCCACGTAGCCCCACTACGCCCACTACGCCCAGGGTTAGTGGAGACATGCTAAGCTGACATCACAGAATGTGATGATGTCAGGCTGAGAGAGAAGGAGCAGATGGATGAGAGAAGCGGTTGAACTGGAAGCTGAGCTTGGATGTCGTAACCAATAAAGCAGTTTTAGTAGTTTATGGAATACTTATTTATTTAACTTATTTTTTAGTTGTGGGCTGCTTGATTAGTAGGGATGGAAGGTGGGTAGTAAAATAAGTAGTAAGTAATTACCAATGTATTTTTAATTGTTAATTAATTATGCAATTGAATTTTATTATGTAAAATATAGAATACTTGGGTGCCGATTCCGATCCGTTAAAAATATTCCCCGTACGAATCGTATCTGGATTTTTTTACGTACGAATCGTACAAGTCCCGTACAAACTGGCAAGTACGATTCGTATGTTAAAAAATCCATACGAATCGCATTGGGAAAATTCCCCTCGGGTCGGAAAAAGTGTCAGACATGTCCCCGGACAGTTTTGCGTACGAATCGGTAAACTGAAGTCCGAGCGCGCAAGTACGATCCGTCCCGTCCGTCCGAATGCACAACCGTAGGGAAAAAACACCGTACGGAGCGAACTCCCATAGCAACCATGGAGACGTCCAAACATGTGCCCGCATACGTGCCGAACACCCCCCCAGCCCACCCTCCCAAGTACGCGCCATACCTCCAGCCCCCCATGTACGCGCCGTACCCCAGCACCCATACGTGTACGCGCCGTACCCCCACCCCCATAGGTACGGAGCATACCCCCACCCCCGTATGTATGGTGCGTACCCCCGTATGTATGGTGCGTACCCCCACCCCACCCCGTAGGTACAGAGCGTACCACCACCCCCGTATGTACGGTGTGTACCCCCACCTCACCCCGTAGGTATGGAGCGTACCCCCACCCCCGTATGTACGGAGCGTACCCCCACCCCCATATGTACAGTGCATACCCTCACCCCACCCCGTAGGTATGGGGCGTACCCCCACCCCCGTATGTACGGTGCATACCCCCACCCCCGTATGTACGGTGCGTACCACCACCCCACCCCGTAGGTACGGAGCGTACCCCCAGCCCCGTATGTACGGTGCGTGGGGGTCCGCACCGTACATACGGGGGTGGGGGTACGCTCTGTACCTACGGGGTGGGGTGGGGGTACACACCGTACATACGGGGTGGGGGGTACGCTCCGTACCTATGGGGTGGGGTGGGGGTACGCACCGTACATACGGGGGTACACACCGTACATACGGGGGTGGGTGTACGCTCCGTACCTACGGGGGTGGGGGTACGGCGCGTACACGTATGGGTGCTGGGGTACGGTGCGTACATGGGGTGGCTGTGGGTACGGTGCGGACGTGTAGGGATGGGGGTACGGTGCGTACCGGGCCCCCTTTTCGTCGTGCATCGCGGCGTACTTAGCTTTTCCGGCACTTTTTGGGTCCCGTAAAAATTTTGCCGTCCGAAGTGCTGTGGGTACGAATCGTACTTGCTGATCCGTAAAACGCGGCCTGACTCCGTGCGAATGTCGCGTACGCAGTGTCCCGGATCCGAATTGTGGGTATATTTTAGCCGGTCGGTGTTTTTTACGATTCGTACGGAAATGGTGTTTCTGTACGAATCGTACTTGCGGGTTTGTAAGGTGATTTTACGGGGTACGAGTCGGACGGAGAAAACGCTCCGTCCGACGGTTCGTACCCGGGTTTTACAGGATCGGAATCGGCACCTAAATATTTTACTTACATTTCAATTTCAGAATGCTAAGTTTGTATTGGTATATATTGGGAGGTTAATTAGGTAATAACTAATTAACTATTAAATATTATTGGTGAAATAATTATTTAATTGGATTTTAACTATATAAATTGTATAATACTTATATAATTTCATTTTATTTTAGTACTGGGATGCTAAGCTTGCAGGGGTCTAGTGTAGGAAGTTAGTTAAGGAATAATTAATTAACAAATAATTGTTAATTCATTATTTACTTTATTTTAAATATGTCAGCTATGGAACAGTTTCTTTAGTTATATTTTAGGTGTAGGCTTCTAGGTGTGTAGGTTTACAGGGTTGGAAGTTAATTCATCAACAACTGAATAACAAATATTTATTAATTGATGTTTTATTGAATAGTAATAATGTATATTGATTAATTGTTTTTGTTTTTATTAATACATACATATTTTATGTTAAATATTATTTTTTTATTAAGGGCCTTATTATGAGTTTAGCGGTCCAACCCCCTGAACAGCGGGAGCACGCTCTCTAGAAGACCACAGCACCAGCAGTCTTCCGACCCCCGTACTATGAGTTTACCGCGGTGCCCGTGGTGTGGCTGCTGAGATCTTGCAGTGGTGGTGATTACTTTTCCATATGTATCAATGCCTGTGTGTCGGATGCACATATGTCTGACACATGTGGAAAAATACCACCTGCCCATTTCCGGAGTCTGGCCCATATGTGGGCAGTCCAGGCAATGGGTATATGGTACAAAAAGGACTCATCTTTATATTGTTGCAAACAGGGTCGTAATCCTCGAGGTGAAGATGCTGCTGTCAAGGGGAGGGATCCATGTCAAACTCTGACCAAAAGAACAGGAACAGGGTGAGCACGCATCCCAAATCCTTCGTTTTGGTCGACTTGAAGCTGGTGGTCCCACCGCCGGAGTCAGCTTATTGAAAAGTCAACTTCTAATGTGGACAGCAGAGATACTCCACTGTACTGCCCTATGGCAGCTGCTTTTCCCCAACCACTTCTCTGGCGGTGTGCTGGAGGTGTTGGCAGTACAGCTGCGGTCTTTCCAAATGCAATCCGCCCATCTCGTAATAGAGGGGACGGATCGCTGAGCTCTCGGTGGTCGTACTCCGACTACGGATATTGGGATTCACGGACCACAAAACTCGTAAAAAGGCCCTAAGAGTTTATTATTTTCCTACATTAACGGGTTACTCATATATGTAGTGTGTTTGAAGTGAAGGGTTTTCCTCACTCTTGCATAGACCACAGTAAGAATAGTAAAATTAACCTTTTCACTGTTTACTTTTTCCCTACTATAACGCTGTTTGTAGTGGGTATACTAAATTTCAATCCTCCGAAATTCAACACTTTCCCTACTGTTGCAGAGACTGGAATTGAAATAGTAACTTGTACCCTTACAAAGTTCAACTCTTTCCCTGCTGCTGTGCTCACTGGAGTTGGAATAGTAAGTTTCACCCCTCCAGCATCCAATACTTTCCCTCCTACTGCACAGAATGGGATGGGAATAGCAAATTTTACCCCTCCGAAATCCAACACTTTCTCTACTGTTGCGTTGTTTGGAGTGGGAACAACACATTTTACCCATCAGAAATCCAATGCTTTCCTTACTTTTGCTTTGGTTGGAGTGAGAATAATACAATTCCAACCTCTGAAATCCAACACTTTTCCTACTCTTTCACAGACTGGAGTGGGCATAGTAATTTTTACCCTTCCAAAATCCAATGCTTTCCCTACTGTTGCCCAGCTTGGAGTGAGATAGTAAATGTAACCCCTCTGAAGTGCAACACTTTTCCTACTTCTGTGCTGTGTGGAGCGGGTATAGTAAATTGTACCCCTTCAAAATCCAACTTTTTCTTTACTGTTGTATTGTGTGGAGTAGGAATAGTAAGTTGAATCCTTCCAAGACTTTTCCCTACTGTTGTGTAGAGTGGAGTGGGAATAGTAAATGCCCCCCTCTGATGTTCACTGCCTTTCCTACTGTTGCTTAGACTGGTGGGGAATAGTAAATTTCACCCCTCCGAAGTTCAGTGCTTTCCCTACTGTTGCACTGACTGGAGTAGAAATAGCCAATCTAACTCCGCCAAAGTCCAACACTTTCTCTATTGTTGTGATGACTGGAGGAGGAAAAGTAAATTAACCCCTAAGAAGTCCAACACTTTCCCTTCTGTTTTACTGTTTGGAGTGGAAATAGTCAATTTTACCCCTCAGAAATCCAACACTTTCATTACCGTTGCATTGTTTGGAGTGGGAATAGTAAATTTAACCCTTACACACTTCAACACTTTCCCTAATGTTTCTTAGACTGGAGTGAGAATAGTAAATTTTCCTCCTTCAAAATCCAATGCTCTCCTTACTGTTGCACAGACTGGAGTGGGAATAGGTAACATTATCCCGCCAAAATCCAACACTTTCCCCACTCTTGTACTGACTGGAGGAGGAATAGTAAATGTCACCCTCCGAAGTCCAACACTTTTTCTACTGTTGCACAGTCTGGAGTGGAAATTGTCAATTTTACCCCTCCAAAGTTCAATACTTTCCTTAATGTTGTGCCCATGCTGTTGTGTAGACTGGCGTGTGAATAGCCAATTTCACCCCTCTGAAGTTCACCGCTTTACCTACTGTTGCTTACACTGGATGGGAAATAGTAAATTTCACTCTTCCGAAGTCTAACGCTTTCCCTACTGAGGCCCTGATTACACTGTCGGTCGGAGTTGCCTCCAAACGACCTTGCTGCAGATGGGGAACCAACCGATCTTAGGTCGGCAGTTCCAACACTGCGGGTAGGATGCGGTCGCAAACTTAAATTTTTCAAAGGGAGCTTGTGCGATGGATCAAAATGGCCCGCAGCACAAGCTCCCATTGAAAAATTAAAGTTTTTAAACATCCCTGCATCGGTTGCAGGCACCTCAGGATACCTGCTACACAGTGCAGGGATGTGAAGGGGGGCACCATAGGTGACCTGCTGGGCCACATGCAGAGAGCACGGAGGAAGAGGGACCTGCTAGGGTCCCCCAAAGGCACCTTCCGACAGCAGTTCCAAGTTGGAAAGGCCGACATAAAACAGCTGTTGGAATGTGCCATCATAATCCCGACTGCGGAAACGCCATCCCTAAGGGATTATGAGGCCTTTGTGACTGGTCGACTGGCTCCTTGAGCCCGTCGAAAAGAGTCGGATTCCCCGGCTGGTTTAAACTCTGACCACCGTCATTGTAATACAGCAGTCGGAGTTTAAACCTACAATATCAGTTGCTGGTCGAAGGTTTTCTGACTGACTTTATAATTAGGCCCTGTGTCACTGACTGGAGTAGGAATGGTAAATCTAACCACTCCATAGTCCAACACTTTTCATACTGTTGCATAAACTAGAGTGGGAATAGTATATATAATATTGTTAGACTCAAATACTTTACATAATATTCGTTAAATAGATTTTAAAGCATTAATTGTTTTTTTATATTTCATATTATGTGTTTTTATTTATAAATGTATTTTGTTTGTAGTATTTTTTGGATTTTTTATTTTTAAAATGTATTCATTGTTTACATTAATTGATATATTCTTTTTTATTCAGTGGTTTATATTTTTTCATTTTTTATTGTGTATATATGTTCTAATATATGTAATCAATACAAATATTTATTTTCCATCAAATGAACTTTAATATTTTAAGGGTATCACCACGAATATGCAGGTATATATATATCTATATATCTATATATATATATATATATATATATATATATATATATATATATATATATATATATTATCTACTGGCGGTCGCCAGTAGATAGTTATAGTTAGGACCCTCTTACCATAGGAAATCCGCAACATTCTATTTTAAATAACTTTGGCGCCGGTCGACGAATCCTCGCAAAATTTTCAAAATAGGTGGGGCGTTGAGCTCCGCTCCTACCCTGAAAGTCTCGGGGGGATTCGTCAAACGGGGGCTGAGATAAAAGGGGGGTCCCAAAACGCGTTTTTCCCATGCATTTTTCCATAGGACCTTTAGACAGAGCTACAGCCCGAACGGCTGAACAGAATTTAATGAAATTTGGCAGAGAGGTAGTCCTCAGGTCAAGGAAGTGCCTTTTGTAGGTTTGGTGTAAATCTGTTCAGTAGATTCTGAGAAAATAGCCTTTAAATCAATATATATATCTGAGCCAGCTTACGGTGCGCTTACGGTGCGCTTACCGTACGCGTACGGTGACGTGAGCGAGCGCGATTCTGATTGGCCGTTAGATCTTAGTAAACATTCGAATCGGTCAAAACCAGGAAGCGGCGGCCGCCATTTTCTCTCTCGCACTCTGACAGGGGGTTGAAAAACAAAGTGCAAAAACATGTAAAGGGGCTGTTTAGACAGCTCCCAAGCACCTAGCCATGTCGAGGGAGTCCCCAACGATCCCCCAAGTGAAAAAAGGCAATTTTAATTTTTTCGAAAATTTCGCCGATTGCGCTTACCGTACGCGTACGGTAATAAATAATAATAATAAAAAAAAAATAACCACATTCTCCCCACCCCGTGTGCAAATGGTGCCTGAAGGGCACCATTTGTGCATGGCATATTAGAGCAAAACAAAACATATATTTTACATGTCACAACGATGCTCATCATATGTCCTCCATGTGCGCACGGTGCGCGAAGCGCATCGTGCGTTCATGGCCCATCTAGCGTAACGTGGGCACGCGGTGCGCGAAGCGCACCGCGTGCTCACTGTGCGTGCACGGTGCGCGAAGTGCACCGTGCGCGCACGGAACGAACTGCGTTAAGTGGGCGCGCACGCCACAAATGGCGTAAAGTAACTTAGCATTTAAAAAACCGTACAAATTCACTGAAAAAACCATAGGTTTCACACACGTTATAGTTAGGAATTAACATTTAAAAAACCTTGCAAATTCACTGAAAAAACCGTAGGTTTCACACATGTTATAGTTAGCTGGACATTTTACTGATAAAAAACCAATGAAATTCCCCCGTTATAGTTACTGTAGGCAACTATAACTCACGTGACCGTAATCCTCTGCTGATGACATATGTGTCTTTATGAAAAAAAAATATTTGTAATATATGTATAGCTAAAATTTAATGGAAGAAGACATGGGCAAATAAGTGTCTAAATACAGTATTAGCATCAGCAGAGGATTACGGTCGCGTGAGTTATAGTTGCCTACAGTAACTATAACGGGGGAATTTCATTGGTTTTTTATCAGTAAAATGTCCAGCTAACTATAACATGTGTGAAACCTATGGTTTTTTCAGTGAATTATATATATATATATAACAACAATAGGGTAGCCCCAGGTAAGGATGCCCTCCCGGAGGGCGAACTTCTATCACGGAGGCCACAGCAGGATCAGCAGACAACAGTCCATCCCAATACGCGGCTCAACGCGTTTCGGGCTTCCGCCCTTGATCACGAGCCATCCATCACTGAAACCACAGCAGCCAAGCTATTGAACACCTGCCTTTATTTGAAAGTAGTCACACCCACATGGGCGTGTACTTGCGCCTCACCTGGCGCATGCTGCAAGTGCATTCTGGTATTGGCAGTCACAATAGACAGTATTACCTCAGTGGGTGGTGCCGTCGGTCAAAGTTTCAAAATTTAAAAAACCCCAGTGGGTTGATGAAAAGTGTAAGACTGAGTCCTGCTCCAAAGAACACCACCATCCGTATAGAACCCTCCGCTCCATTTTGGCACCCTATTTCCAAGTGCCTGGATCCGCTCATCCGCGGCGGTTCATCCTCGCGACCGAGCCAGGCCGCATCTATAAAACAACAATAGGGTAGCCCCAGGTAAGGATGCCCTCCCGGAGGGCGAACTTCTATCACGGAGGCCACAGCAGGATCAGCAGACAACAGTCCATCCCAATACGCGGCTCAACGCGTTTCGGGCTTCCGCCCTTGATCACGAGCCATCCATCACTGAAACCACAGCAGCCAAGCTATTGAACACCTGCCTTTATTTGAAAGTAGTCACACCCACATGGGCGTGTACTTGCGCCTCACCTGGCGCATGCTGCAAGTGCATTCTGGTCTTGGCAGTCACAATAGACAGTATTACCGAACCAGCTTAATAAATCACGCATTTTGGCACTTAACTGTGGTCCGTCTCCGTCTTTGGCGCGAAGCTACAGATGGACGGTGTAATTTGATATATATATATATATATATATATATATATATATATATATATATATATATATATATATATATATATATATATTGATATCGATATATGCATATATACACACACATATATATATATGCACAGACATATATATATATTTCAAATATTCGAAACCTTAATATAATGGATAATACATATTTGTATTCTTTATAACACATACATTTATACATCTATATGCATATACACACATACACACACACATATATAATTCAAACTCTATTTACTTTAAATACTCAATATATATATCTACTTCTGGCTGTGCTTTCCGTACTCTGCTTAAAATCTGAACACTGCATACTGCTGGGAGATTTTAATCTCCACATGGATATGCGCACTGATACTGATGTTGTAAAATTATGGGATATTACAGCCCCTCTGGGTTTGTCACCGTACATCTTTTCTCCCACACACAACAAAGGTCATATCCTAGACCAAGTTTTCTCTACTACACTGATTAACACGCTCCCCCCGGCCCCGGTATTGTGGTCTGACCACTATTTAATACATTTTCATATCCTTTCTACCACTAAGACTTCCATAAGTCCTATGGACGCCTTGGGAGGGACGACACGGGCATTTCACCGGGTGTCCTCTGAAATGCTGACACATGCTCTTTCTCTCTACCCTTGTCAGCTATCCGGTAGTCTAGAGAAGGATCTGGATCTGTTACAGAGGTGGCTTGAAGATAGATTTGAGGAGTTAGCTCCTGGGAAAACGTCCAGCAAATTCTATCGGCGCGTTTCTGCCCCATGGTTTACTCCCTCTCTCGGTGAGATGCGACGAGAGTGCAAGAAAGCCGAAAGGGCATGGCGTCGCCTTTATGATCCTATGGATAAAACTAAATATAAGGTAGCTATTAGGCTTTATCACAGCCACATTATGGCTGGAAAAAAAGCCTATTTTGAAAGAAGGATTGACGATGCTGAGAATACTAGTAAAGAAATCTTTCGCATTGTAAAGGAGTTCATCTCCCCAACTTCGATCTTGCCCTCTCATTCCCATACCGAAATTTGGGTTGATCAGCTTGCAATCTTCTTTTCCACTAAAATTAAATCCATTCAGGATACTTTTTCCCCTATGTGTCTCGTAGTGACACCTGAGACCAGGCCGGCCCTGCTTCCATCTGGGGTGGTTGAAGGTTCTTCTTTCTCTGAATTTACACCTCTATCTCCTTCAGCCTCACTCGATCTCCTCACTCAGCTGAAATCCGGCTCCCCACAGGACCCTTGCCCTGCTAAATGTCTTGGGCAAATAGCACCTGCCTTAAACCTCTTGCTCAACCCGGTGCTCAATATGTCCCTGAGCACGGGAGTTGTTCCCCAAGCCTGGAAACACGCCCTGATCCTGCCGTTAGTTAAGAAGCCCAATTTGGACCCACTAATTCATTCCAACTATAGGCCTATCTCCCTCCTCCCTGCTCTGGCAAAGGTGGTTGAGAAGCATGTGCATGCCTCCCTTTCCACCTTTATTGAGAGCAATAATATCTTGCACTACACTCAATCGGGCTTTCATGCGAATATGAGCACGGAGACCGCTCTTCTGGAAATCACCGATGCCATCAGGGATGTACTATACACTGGAGGAAAGGCCATCCTGGTAATGTTGGATCTGTCGGCGGCCTTCGACACCGTCCCCCATGACGGTCTCCTTTTAAGACTCCAGTAGATTGGTTTGCTGGGAACGGTGTTGAACTGGTTTAAGTCTTTTCTGACCGGCCGCCGGCAAACGGTCTGGGCGCCACCTTTTTCTGCCGAGATGCCGCCATTGGTGGTTGGGGTACCTCAGGGTTCCATCTTAAGCCCCACCCTTTTTAATATCTATATGGCTCCTCTGGCGGCAGTGGCGGAATCGTTTGGTGCCCAGATCATATCCTATGCTGATGACACCCAGCTTCTCTTTACTTGTGCTAAGGGCTCTGACTTTGACGGCCTTCGGATCAGACATTGTTTGGGGGCTGTTTTTGACTGGTTCCAACAGCACAGTCTCAAATGTAACTCCGATAAATCGGAACTGCTCTTCTTTGGGTGTTCCCCTGACCCCAGATGGAAGGCGTGGTGGCCCCCTGATATGTTTCCACCGGCAGATGTTTCATCCAAGGCTAAAAATCTTGGTGTCCTGATTGATGATGATCTTTCCTTCAGATCTCAGATCCTTGGGCTTGCGGGAAAATGTTTTGGCATCTTGAAGATGCTGCGCAAGTTTCTTCCGCTGCTGTCTTTGCAGCATAGAAAGATTACTGTGATGGCCCTGATAGGCTCTCGCCTTGACTATGCGAATGTGCTCTATCTGGGATTGCCAAAATGTCTCCTTTCACGTTTGCAGATTGTGCAGAATTCCGCTGCAAGAGCCATTTACGGTCTCCAGCGGAGAGCGAGAGCATCTGACCTACTAAAAAAGCTGCACTGGCTCCCTATGTCTAAAAGGGTTACCTTTAAGGCATTAACTCTTGCCTTTAAGGCACTCCATCAGGTAGGGCCCAAATATATCAGGAAGCGCTTGGCTTTCTATGCTCCTAGCAGAACTCTGAGATCTTCATTTTTGTCCATGGCCTCGGTTCCTTCAATTAGACTGACTAGAATTGGAGGTCGTTCCTTTTGTTTTCTGGCGCCTCAATGCTGGAATTCTTTGCCTGTCTCATTGAGGAAAACCAATAATTTATTGACTTTCAGGAAGGAGCTGAAATCTTGGCTCTTTGCCCAGTAACCCTCTGTTTGCTTCCATCTGCCCTGGCCTCACTTCTCGGGTTTTTGCCAAAGCGCCGGGACACTCTTCGGAGTAGCCGTGCGGTATAAAAGATCCGAATTAACATAACATAACATAACTTCTGGATGATATTAGCATCAATTATATATTTTTCCAATATTTCTGTACTTACCGTTATAAGTGTGGGAACACAATATTGTAGAAAACATTAGTTTTGGCACAACATTTTTGTCAACAATATTGTTTACCATGAAACTGTGTCAGTGATCCTTGGCCAGAAATATTGGCCCCTTGTAGTCCCTGTTTCTACAGAAAAAGATTGTTCAGATTGAGTTATTTTGCAGAGACTGCAGATTCCTTATTTAACTTGCAGAATCAATTTATTTGATGTAATGTCATTATTTTAAAGAAAGCTAATATGACCATGCAAAACAGATGTAGCCTCTTTTCCTGCGGAGAGGTTTTTTAAACTTGACATCGAAAACTTAAAAAATGCACAATACCATTTAAAAATGAAAACGTTTACTTTCATAAGAATTATCCTATTTTAAGGAATGAAACCAAAAGCGTGCCCTAAGTTCCCCTTGTTGAAATCGTAAATGCTTTTCAAGCCCAAATATATTAATGTACCTGGCACAATTTAACTTGATTTACATTCTGAAACCGTGTTTTTCAGAATTATTTTGTTTATTTTATGAACCATCTTTCATCTTCTTTCATGTTTGAGATACTGTTGACTATGGGGCAGATTACGATGTTGGTGGGGCCGACACCGTCTGTGTCAGTCCCACCGACATCTATACCAGCGGTCAGACTTCCGCATTACGGTGTGGTTGGTCGGAATGCATTGCCCCAGGGACTGACCGACAGCTTTCGACTGGCTCAAGAAGCCCTTCGGGCAGTTGGTCGGATAGCATTGCCCATAATGGAGGCGGTGCCTTCTCAGGCACCGCTGTGGGAATTACGATCCACCATTCCGCAAGCCATTTCACGTCAGTTATTGCGATGTACCAAGGCTGGCAGAGAGGCTTTTTTTTGGCACCTAGCAGGGCCCTTCCCCCTTCTGGCCCTCCGCTATGGGCCCTGGGGGGCACCTGTAGTGCCCCCTAAACATCCCTGCATCGTGTGGCAGGCACCACATAGTGCCTGCCACAGGGTGCAGGTATGTGTACAAACATGTCTTTAGGCATTGGAGCTTGTGCTGCGGCCCTTTTCCGGGCATAGCAATCAGCCGCTATGTTTCCAATATTACAAAATGTCAATTCCAACAGGAAAACAAGAAATAAATAAAAAACATTTTTTTTTGTTTAAATCTTTTTTATTAAAATGTTTGCACATTTTTAAAACATACGATCAGAGCAGTGCTCATGCAGCAAAAAGGAAGAAGAAGAAAAGTGATTGGCAACAGCATAATGTGCAGTACTTAGTAGCAAAAGGAGAAACAGGCGAGTAGTTCACAGAAATCACATAAAGTCCTGGGTTAATACCCCTAGACAGGGCGGATCAGTGCTGACGAGTCTCACCAGCGGGTGGCATGCAAACGGACCATATATAGTGCAGTTTGAACTCAACTGGGGACATAGGGTACAACAAAATGAGGGCAACATAAGCCAAGGAGGGGAAACTGGAGTCGCTTAAGATCTGCTGCCACATCTAGTGTAGCCGGGGGAGCTAGAGCTTCCAGGGTCTAGAGACGATGGAGGTCTGAAACAGGAGAGCTAAATCTTTCTGGAGGGCAGTGCTACTCTACGCCCCTGTCAGTGAGGGATGGATCCTGAGTACCGGCCCCAGATAAAGCATTTGAGTCCCCCACATTAGTGACTACCTCTCGAAGCTTGGAAACCATTGTGTCCCACTGAGGCGCTAGGGGAAATTTACAGATGCCAAGTAGGTCCTCCCTACATAGTGCTGCACCCTCCGCTTTAGCACAATTAAGCAGGGATCGGCGCCAGGCAAGTGAGTGTGGCGATAGAGGGGATTTCCAACGCCTAGTGATCAATTGTTTGGCCACTATTAGACCGAGGTCTAGAGATCGCATGGCAGCTCTATGTTTTTTGTTTCTACTAAAAAGGTGTAATGAATGGTTCGGTAGGTGCAAGTAGTCAAGGTGATTGTCACATTGTTCCAGTATTCAGTTAAGACCGGACAGTGCCAGAGCATATGGAGGATGCCAGCATCTAACTGCCGACAGTGGAGGCAAGCCGCATCGGCGTGGAGGAAATACCTGTTAATTTGGGCTGGAGTAAGGTAAGCCCGATGCAGCATGAAGAATTGAATTTGTTTGAACTGTTGATTTCGCGGAATGTATGTCGGGCTACCTCGGACGGTAGTACACTCTCTATCTGTAAATTCCCTCCCCAGGGCCCCCTCCCAGTGATGCCGAAGCCGAGTGAGGTCCACCTCTGTGTGTTGCCGAAGAGAAGATACGAACCAGCGCGTGAGGTGTCCCCCCGTTCCCATCACGTGAAGGTATTATAAAGTGTGGTGCATGGGGGTTTCCTGGGTGAGCGTCCCCCATTTGGATGATTACGAGGCTATAATAGTTCTATGTAGTAAAAACTGCCCAGGGCGTAGGTTCCCCTCCGCTATGAGTTCCTGGTATGGCATGAGAGTGCCGTCCTGGAAAAGGTCTCCCACATCCTGTATTCCCTCCGAGGCCCAGTGTTGTAACTCAGTCACCGTCATGTAAGTATCCCCTCGTGGAGTTCCCAGCAATGGAATAGCGGGTGCATAAGGAATGGTGGTTCTAGTGAGAAAAAGGCACCTAGAGAAGCACCTGTACGCAACATTGAGTAGAAGTATTTCGGGGGTCTGGACTTGGAGCAAGGATGTAAAATTTGTAAAAGGGTGCCCTCCGTCAGGGGGGGGGCTGTAGAGAAGCCATGTCTGGTAAATGACGGGAGGACAGCCACCTGGCAACCCATTGCAACTGGGAAGCCAAATAGTAGTGTTCAAAGTTGGGTACCGCTAGGCCACCCAGTTTGATAGGCAAATAATATTTTCCCATGGACACTCAATGACGTGACATTCCCCTAATAGGCACAACTTTTTCCCATTGCCTGAAGAAAGGGGGGAAGATGATGGAAGGTAGAGAGGCGAAGTAGTAGAGAAGGCGGGGAAGAACTACCATTTTGATAAGGGCGATCCTCCCAGAGATCGCCAATGGCAGAGTCTTCCAGAAACCCATCTGTGACCGAACCGCTGTGGTGGCCCGGATTACGTTTCCATCAAAGAGATCAGTTCTGGTACGATAAACTCGGACCCCCAAATAGCGGAAAGGGTCTACACACCAGGTCACAGGTGTCCCCCCAGCGCTTACCCTAGATCCGGAATCTTTCCCAGAAACGGCGAGAGTATAGATTTCGCTGCATTGACTCGTAGTCCCGAGGCACGTGCAAAATGGCTGAAGGCTTCGTCAAGTGTGGAGGGGATGTTATGAAGGTCTCGAGTATATAACAGCAGGTCGTCTGCGTATAGCCAAATGGTGTGAATGCCATCCCCCAGTGCAATCCCCATGTTGACGTGGGTGCGAATATGGACCGCCAGCAGTTCCACTGCCAACGCGAACAAGAGCGGGGACAACGGGCATTTCTGCCAGGTTCCACGTCGCACCTGGATTGGATCCGAAACGTAGGGTCCCGTCCAGATCCGGACCGACAGATTGTGATATAGCAGCTGCACCATACTAAGGAAGTAGGGGCCGACTCCAAAACGGGACAGAACGGCAAAGAGGAAGTTCCAAGCCAGCGATTCGAAGGCCTTCTCAAGGGCTAACACAATGCAGCCCGAGTGTGGCCAATCAATTGAGGCATATTCCGCCACCCGAAAGTAGCGTTGTATGTTCAAAGCAGTATTACGCTGTGGAATGAAGCCATTCTGATCAGAGTGCACCAGATCAGGGACGAGCGGGGCTAGTCGGTTGGCCAAGACTTTTGCCAGGATCTTTTAATCTGTGTTTAATATTGCGATCGGCCGATAAGAGCCAGGGGACATGAGGTCCTTACCAGGTTTCAACAAAGAAACCACATTAGCGGGGTGCATGGTCGGGGGTAGAGCCCCATCTGAAATTGCCTCTGCAAACAGCAAATGGAGATGTGGTACTAAATGTTTTGCATATGTTTTAAAAAACTCAGCCGGGAGGCCATCCGGACCTGGCGTCCTACCGGAGGACAAGGATCGTAAAGCGTCTCGTATTTCGTCCTCCGTGAGGGGGGAATCTAGCTCCAGGAACTGGTCAACGGTAAGAGTAGGCAACTCCACCGAGTCCAAAAAGGAAACCACGTCCTGGGCATTGCCCACCAGTCGTGTTTCATACAGTTGAGTGTAGTGTTCAGTCATCAGTGTGTGAATGTCTCTCAGAGTTCTTCGCTCATGGCCCAGATCATCGATCAGCATCTGTATGGGGTGTTGAGGATGCTCCTGCCTGATCAGGTAGGCCAGCAATCTCCCGGCCTTTTCTGCCGCAGATTGAGAATGGGCCGAGTTCGCCAAATAATTATGGCACCTCAGTCGGTCCAGAAGTGCCTCCCGCTCGACATGAGCAGCGTCCAGGCACTGCTGTTGATCTGAGCAGTGGGCAACCCGTGTCTCAAGTGGAAGCAGCTGTTTCTTAATGAAGGATAGTGAAGTGTCGAGTTGTTTGCGAATACTCCAGGTCTGACCCAGACAATGACCCCTAATCACTACTTTAAAGGCTTCCCATTCGGTGAGAACTGAGTCCGTGGAAACCGTATTGAGTTCAAAATAGCTAACTATCGCAGTCTCCAGTGAGCCGCGGAAGAGGGGGTCCTCCAAGGCCGCAGTCTGCAGGCGCCAGGCCAGAATAGGAGAAGGTCACGCCTCCCAGGGCTGGTGCATCACCAAGGGATTGTGATCAGACTGTGTCTGACCAAGGTAGTCAATAGACTGTATCAGAGCGAGTAGAGCCGTGGATACTAGTATGTGGTCGAGGCGCACATGTACATTATGGATGGGGGAATAAAAGGAATATACCCTGGAGTGCGGATGGCGTTCCCGCCAGATGTCCAAGAGTGCCCAACTGTCCATTCAGGATTTTAAGAGCTGAGCGTTAGAGGCGGCCGGAGTACGTGTGAGAGGGGCAAAGGAACGGTCAAGTGAGACATCGAGTACCGTGTTAAAGTCGCACCCTAGGAGCCACAGGATCTCCTTCCACGGGAGCAGGACCTCCGAAAGATCACTAAGCAAGGTGCCCTCCATGACATTGGGGGCATATATGGAATCCAACAATACTGGCTGGCCGTTCAGCATGCTGCTCACTAAAACGTAGCGCCCCATTGGGTCTGTCAGGACCTCCTCCTCCTCCTCCTCCTCCTCCTCCTCCTCCTCCTCCTCCTCCTCCCATGGAACCCCGGCCCTAACCCATATCACCAGCCCTCTAGCCATGGATGAGTAGTTGGTACTGTATACCTGACTCCGCCAGTGACGACGTAAGCGAGTAGCCTCCAACGGCGACAGGTGTGTCTCCTGCAATAGCGCCACACTCGCCGCATGATGCTGCAGATAGGCATAGATGGCGTACCACTTGGAGGGTGTGTGAATACCCCTGACATTGCAGGTTATTATATTAAGAGTGGTCATCGGGACACCTGCAATCAGAGGACCCCACCCATGTACCGTGGCGTCCCCTGGGTGATGAGCCTCCCCCGGAAGGGATGGTGTAAAGGCAGCAGGTCTGTGTGCATAGCGACTCCTGTTGGGGGAAGAAAATAATAATAATGTAGATCTCTAAGGTACCTTGAAACAGGAAAAGAGCAGATCCCCACCATGAGGAACTGCCCAAACAAACTCGCCATGTCATGGCAACTGGACTAGCGTCGTTGTACAACTTCAGGGGGACAGACCAGCGATAGAGAAAAGGCTGATATACCGACTATCCCCTTCAAATATCACAAGAGAGCAGGAGATAGAGCATCTGACGGTTGCTATGGGTGACATGACCTGAGATGACAGCACGTACTAATAAAGGCTGGGCTAAATAATGCCTTCTGCAGTCTGCGGGTTGACACCTGAGAGTGGGGAAGTCTGCATCCTTGGACCATTCAGGTGTGGAACCGGAGTCTCTGGATTTTGGCAGGAAGGCAGCGGAGTCTACCGGGGATGGAGACCTAGTAGATTGGAGGGCCGCCATCGCCTGCAGGGCCTACTGGAGCTCCAACCTAATTTGAACGGGGTTCGGGGCAGTCACCTGTGAGCCCATGGCCTTGGTCTTTTTACCCCCACGCCACCCTCTGCGAGGGCTTTTGCGGGGTCGGGACTCATCTGATGATTTGGGCGCCGCCGCCAGCCCCTGTTCCTCAAGCCAGTTCCAAGCCTCCGTGGGGTAGTCAAAATATCTAGTGTTCCCATTCCTGATAACTCGCAGACAGGCCGGGATTAACAAAGAATATCGGAGGTGCAGATCGAGGAGCTGTTTCTTTACTACATTGAAGATGGCTCGCCTCCTCTCTGCACCTGAGCCATGTAATCCGGGAAGAGGGAGACGGTGACGTTCTGTACCTGAGGGCCGGGGTGTTTGACCAATCCCCACAGAATAGCATCTATGTCCCTGAAATTCATAACTCAAAACAGGAAGGGATGAGGACGAGCTCCAGGAGGTGGCCTGCGAGCAGATATTCTGTAGGCCGGTTCCACTATGAATTGTGGGGAGAGCAATCCGGGGGGCATCAGGTCTTTCATCCAGGTCTCTGTGAAAGTCTCCGGGTCTCATCCCTTTGCCCCCTCAGGGAGGCCGACTACGTGGACATTTTTACGGCGTTAGCGTCCCTCCGTGTCATCCACCTTCTCCTCCGGGGTGCAAACCCAATCCAGCAGATCTTGGAGCGCGGAGGAGCAATTCCGAGATCGGGGTTGAAGGTCTGCAAGCGCGGCTTCCATATCCCAAACCCTGTCTGAGAGTTTGTGGTGGTTGGCCCGGAGGAGCCTGAAGTCAGAGGTGATAGTGTCCATCCGGCCCTCCAAGGAGTTGCGGGTCAGGTCCAAGGCGCTACCGATCTGCTCAACCGCCGCTAGTACAGTGTTGAGCTTGGCTGCAATGTTAGCCTGACTTGTCTCAGCTGTGGATCCGGGGGCCATGAGCTGCGCCCCAGTCTGACCACCGGGGGGTACATTGCAGTGGGTAGTGGCACGTAGGCGGCCCATAACAATTTGCTGAGCGCGCATAGGGAGTGAATCCAGGATGTCTGTCCTCCGCGGCTTCCCCACTTGGTGGCTGCGCCGGTACTCAGAACCACACCCTCCGCGAGGTGTTACCGCTCCAAGCAGCGCTGTGGCCCACTGTGACCCCAGTAACTGCAGGGCCCCCCTGGACGGCAAGCCACCCCCCACAGGGACCACGGATGACACACCAGATGAGGAGAGGAGGGAGGCTCCCGGCCCCTGCAGATATGCGGAACCACAGCATAAGCTCCAGTCGCAGAAGGGATCCTGGGGGCCGTCAGTAGACCTTCTACTGCGAAACTCACAGGGCAGCACCGGGCTGTGCACACATGTCTGCCAGGCGATGGGCCCTAGGCCCGGCCGAGCTCGTGGCCTCCACCGGCAGGGCAATCCCCGCAGTCAGCACCACGCGGTCCCCCACCTCAGCAGTCACTCCACCAGAAGCGGGAGCAGGAGAATGTGGGGACTCAGCACAAAGGACTTCGCGGGCGAGGGGCCCTAGGTCCGACCGACCCCCGTGGCCTCCGCCTGCATGGCCGACGCCGCGGCCCTCACAGGCATGGTGGTCCCATAGCCGCACAATATTCAGCAATCAAAGTCTATGTGGGGACCATGGGCCCAGCTGACCCCCAAAGCCCCCCACCACAGGAGAGACGGCACGGCCCACAGGCCTGTCCAGACTGCCACCCCACGCACTGCACACCAGCAGGGGCCCTAGGCACGACCGACCCTCGTGGCCGCCCACCGCAGGAGCAGATAGCAGAGCCCCGGTTCGGTAGCTCACCCCCAGCAGCAGTGTGATCACTGCCACGTCGTGTCCAGCTGGGGCCCCTAGGCCAAATTGACCCCTGTGGCCCCCCCGCCACCAAGCAAGCACCGCAGTGAAAGTTCGTGGGCCTACCTTAGCAGTTTAGGCCTCCCTATGCATCTCCATGCAGTGGGCGGCAACGACCCGCACAGCAGCGGCCCAGGCCCTCGCAGTAGGCGCCTCTCACGGGCAGATAACAGGCAGCCTCCACCATCCCTCAGGCCATCTGCGACGACATGCGGTGTCCCTCCCAGCCCCGCAGAATCAGCAGTGCGGGGCAGCCCCAGAGGTACCACGGGGACTGCCGCCGCAGTACTGGCAGCCGGGCTGCTGCACACAGGCCGTTCATGCAGCTAGGACCAGGCTCCCGCGGCCGGACAGTCCACGTCGCTCAGAGCCACCATGAAGCGCCACCAAGGTCTGAGCGGCCGTCACCAGGTACGGCAGACTCAGGAAGGCATTGGAAATGTGTACTGGGGTGGAAAAAACTGCCGTTGGAAGAGGATGCCCAGGATAATTAGGGGATTAGGCACGGAGCGCTTGCAAGACGCGTCCGCCATCTTCGGCGTCTGGCCACCAATACATAAATATTATTATGACAACAAATATAATCGTTTAATACACTGAAACACTTAATAGTAAATCAATTAAAGATTCTTCCATATCCTATAGCAGGATAGCACAGGAAAAAAACACAAGGTCCCAAATCTAAGTAAAAGTGCAAAAATTGTTCTGTTACAAATTTCACATGACTGGGAGGAAGATATGAAGCCAGGAGAGACATGGTGCTTCCAGGCCACTTCTCAAATATCCTCAGCCAGCACAGAAGGACACTCCTGTCTGATCATACATAGCATCTGCTCGTTCCAGTGTAGCACGTGCACTACACTCAAGATGGAGCACCCAAGAGTGCTTTTGCTTATGATTTATCTGACTGTTTGTGGCGCGTAGGTTAAATAAAGGTCTCACTGCACTGCCATGAACTTGGAGTACAGAGAACAAGCTAATTAATAACTAATCCTGGGTGGACTTCGCAGAGTTCTGCTACGCGTAACTCGGCACAGTGCAAAAAAACTCTGCCGCACTACGCAGAGCTCCGCAAGCAGCGTAGTGCATTGGATAAATGCTGTTCGGGGAGATTTTCAGTGCCAGGTGCTTGTCTGCACTGTGCAATCACCGCGTACTGCACCATTCACAATGCAAACGGCCACTGCTTCCTTTCTGCCGCTCGAGTCAATTTTTACTCAATGCCAGCTTTCTCAACGCGAGCGGACAGTTTCTCAACGCGAACAGTTGCGAGCATACGCGACCACTTGCAATGACAAATCTGACCGCCTGTGTTAAGAAATTGCGCTGAGAGGTTGATTTTCCATGCTCGCGCTCGCCAACGTGATGTTGATGATCGGGAATGAGGAAAAATCTCACTGGGAGGTGGAGTTTCCTTGCTCGCCAACTTGACGTTGATGAACACGAGCGAGGAAAAAAACTCTGCTCCGCTACACAGAGCAGAGTTTTTCAGAACTCCGCAATCTCTGCATAATACGAAGTGCAGAAAACTCTGTAAACTCTGCTAGCGGAGCAGAGCGGAGTTTACCGCCCAGACTTACTAATAACGTGTCTTTGTGTGCTCTTCATTCACACTTCTACACATGAACACATTTGAGAGCACAGTACAGGCAATGAGGAAGGGAAATCTTGCTCACTCGCCTGTGATTCCTCCTCCATTGTTGATGCCTCTCTCATTGAGCCTGCTTCAGCCTTTGAGACTTTTCTGACATTCTTGCCACCCATTGGTGATGCTCAACCCTACCTCCTCCTTGCCTCACTGCCGAGCCTGTTTTTGCTGGTCTCTACGCGCTGGTTGGTGTTACTGCTGCTCGTCTGTAGGTCTCCAGCAGGGCACCCAATGTGTCATTCAACAGGAAGCTGTCTTCAAACTATCATGAACATTATTGGTAGGAGCCCTGCAATTGCAGCACTAAACACCAATAGCTAACCATGACCTTAAATGTTTCCTGCTACAAAAGTCAGGCAAGACCCAAAATAATAAATTCACAACTTTTGTGACCTCCTCAAAGAACGGCAAGATTGTGTATACTACTTGATGAAGCGAAAGTGATGCACAAGCAAAACATCCGAGGATGTGTTTTAGCTAATGTCAGACGCCTTATCCTCAGGGAACCACGGACATATTTTCCAAACATGCTCAAGCTAAGTCACTGATTTTAACTCTCAATCAATCAACCAGGGGGTTTGTAGAGCACACTACACACCCGTGAGGGTCTCAAGGCACTGGGGGGGGGAAGCGTCTCCGGCTCAGTCGAAGAGCCAGGTCTTAAGGTCCTTCCTGAACGTGTGCAGGGTCAGGGAGTGTCTGATGTCCTCCGGGAGCTTGTTTCATGTCTTGGCTGCAATGTAGGAGAAGGCTCTCCCACTGGTTCTGCTTCTGCGGATGTGGGGGACCTCTGCCAGGGCGAGGTCGGCAGAGCAGAGGTTCCTCTTGGGTACGTGGAAAGATACTCTGTCATTGAGGTATTTGGGTCCGATGTTGTTGAGGGATTTGTAGGCTCAGGTGAGGAGTTTGAAGGTGATCCTCTTCTCCACAGGGAGCCAGTGGAAGGCTCGTAGGTGTTGGGTCATGTGCTCGTGACGCGGCGTATCGAGGACGAGTCTGGCTGCGGTGTTCTGGATGGTTTGGAGTTTGCGTAGAAGAGTTCTGTTGATTCTGGCATAGAGGGCGTTGCCGTAGTCCAGTCTGCTGGTTATGAGTGCATGGGTGATGGTCTTTCTGCAGTCAGGGGGATCCATTTGAAGGTCTTACGGAGGATGCGAAGGCAGTTGAAACTGGTGGAGGCGACGGCGTTGATCTGGCGGTTCATGGAGAGGGAGGAGTCAAGGATGATGCCAAGGTTCCGAACGTGGTCTGTCGGGGTGGGTGGGTTCCCGAGTGCTGAGGGCCACCAGGTGTTGTCCCAGGCTTAGGTGCAGGGTCCGAGGATGAGGCCCTCGGTCTTCTCTGAGTTGAGCTTCAAGCAGCTGTCTTTCATCCAGTCTGCCACGTTCTTCATTCCTTCCTGGAAGCAGAGTCTGGTGTCTTTGGGATTATTCATGAGCGAGAGGATGAGCTGGGTGTCCTCGACATAGGATACGATGCTCAGCCCATGCTGTCTAACGATGGTGGTAAGGGGGGCCGTGTAGATGTTGAAGAGCGTCTGGCTGAGCGATCATCCCTGGGGTACTCCGCAGTTGATGTCAGTGGGTTCGGAGAGGAAGGGAGGGAGTCTGATCCTCTGGGTTCTGCCGGAGAGGAAGGATTGGATCCAGTCGAGGGCGGCTCCTTGGATCCCAGCGTCATGGAGTCTGGCTGCGAGCGTGCGATGTGAGACTGTGTTGAAGGCTGCGGAGAGATCTAGGAGGATGCGGGCCATGGTGTGTCCCTGGTCTAGTAGCATGTGGATGTCGTCAGTGGCGGCAAGGAGGGCGGTCTCAGTGCTGTGGTTGCTGTGGAAACCCAACTGGGAGGCATCTAGGACGGAGTTCTCTTCGATGAAGGTGGTCAGCTGGGCGTTCACGAGTCTCTCAGTGACTTTGGCTGCGTAGGGAAGGAGAGAGATGGGCCGGTAGTTTTTTAGGTCCGTTGGGTCGGCCGTTGGTTTCTTGAGGAGGGGTTTCACCTCTGCCCGTTTCCAGTCACCTGGGCAGATGCCGGATCTGAGGGAGATGTTGATTGTCTGTCCTAGTTCGGGTGCAATGGCATTGGTGGCCCTGTGGAAGATGTGAGGTGGGCAGGGGTCCGTTGGGGCTCCTGAGTGGGTTTTCTTCATAGTCGCAGTGATGTGTTCGATGGTCGCGGGGTCCCAGGACGTGATGGTTGACTTATCAGCGGCGGTGGGTGTTGTCTGGTGCTGCTTAGCTGAAGCTGTCGTAGAGGGTCTTGATCTTCAGATGGAAGTAGGAGCTGAGCTTGTCGCAGAGTTCCTGGGAAGGTGTGATGTCTGTGGCTTCGCAGGTGGGTTTTGCGAACTGCTGAATGAGGTTGAACAGTTCCTTGACGTTGATCGCGTTGGTCTGGACTTTGTCTCTTATGAAGGTCCTTTTGGTCTCTCTTATGCGCTGGTGGTATCCCTTCAGGGCGCTCTTGTGGTTGTTCCGTGTTTCTGTGGTTTTCTGGTTTTGCCAGGTCTTCTCTAGGCGTCTGCAGGAGCGTCTGACTTCTTGAAGTTCTGTTGTGAACCAGGCGGCCTTCAGAGGGTGTTGTTTGGTGGGATGGCGGAGGGGTGCCAGCTTGTCGGCGCAGCAGGAGACCCAGCGGTGAAATTCCCTGGCTGCGAAGTTGGTGTCTGTCAAAGTGCTGGGGGGGTCTCGGAGGGGGGTGGTGTTGAGGTGTTCCTCTGTGACCTTGCTCCAGTTTCGTCATGGTGGGTGCGGGGCAGACGTGGGTACGGTGGTGGTGTTGAAGGTGAAATGGACGCAGTGGTTGTCCGTCCAGATGGGCTGGGTGGTATGGCTGAAACAGATGTTTGATCCTCCCGCGAAGATGGGGTCGAGGGTATGACCCGCTCTGTGGGTGGGCGTGTTGATGAGCCGCTTCAGCCCTAGGTTGGCGAGGTTGTCGAGGAGAGTGGTGGAGTCGTGGTTGTTGCTGTTGTGGAGGTGGAAGTTCAGGTCCCGGAGGAGTATGTAGTCCGTGGAAGTGATGGCGTGTGGTGCGGTGAGCTTGGCGATGGTACTTGCGGGCTGGGTGCGAGGTCCTGGTGGTCTGTAGATGAGGGTGCTGCGTAGCGTGGTCCTGGGGCTGGGCTGGATTCAGAAGTGGAGATGTTCTGTGCTGGAGTGGGGGTCGCTCGTGCTGGATGTGGAGAGTCGGAGGGTGTCTTGTGTGCGATGGTGAGTCCTCCTCCTCAGCGGTGCGGGCGGTCCTTTCTCTGGAACTTGTAGCCGTCCGGGATGAATGTGGCGATGTCGGGGGCGGAGGTGCTGGTGGTCCAGGTTTCTGCGAAGAAGGCGACATCAGGCGAGAGGGTGTCGATCAGGTCCCAGATTTCGATGGCGTGTCGGTGTATGGAGTGCACGTTGAGGAGGATGCAGGTCAGGGTTTCGGTGGTGCGTGCATCAGGCTGCCTTTCAGCTGTTGCGGGAGCTCTGTTGATGGTGAAGGATCTGCGGCTGGGTCTGCACGGGAACTGCCCAAGGGTCGTGTTTGGGGAGGATCTTACATAGTCGGCATGTTTTCCAGGATTGAGAGTGTGGAGGGTGGCTGAGTCATAGCAGTGGGGTCTGGGTGAACCAGGGTTTCTGGTGCTGTTTGTGTTCGGGTCGCAGACGGGCTTGCCTTAAGCTGTGTGCCCGCTGCTCATCGTGCAGCAGTAACCATATGTAGGGGAGGGGGGCAGGAGTAGATGCAGGGAGGCAGGAGCGGGCTGAGTCGGGGGCTGGGGCCGCAGGGGCAGCAGCGGCGGGAACAGAGGGAAAGACAAATAGGGCCAATACAACATAGGGAAATACACAATGCAGGAAACTAAAACAGTAATATAGTCAGCAACAGTTGGGAAAAAGTGAAAGTGGAACACTGGGGAATACCGGATGGCACCCAGCCGGACCATGAGGCGCAGTGATGGGCAGCTGGCTCGAACCCTGCTCGGGGGTCGGTCTCAGTACTAGCGCGGTCAACGGTGAGGCGTAGCTGCTGCGGGAGTGCTGGCCTTGGCCCAGCCTTGACCTCTCAAGCACAAGGGCCTCACACATGGAAGCCATGCTCAGGGTCCTGTGATCAAATCTAAAACTATGAATCCAATCTCAAGAACAAATATTATTCCACCAGGATGTCTACCTATCACCACTGTGGAATCCCCTCAGGATATTATGGCCTGGTTTGTAAAATGTTGCTCCCTCAACAACAACAAAAGCTGTTGCCCCCCCAAAAATACTTTGCAGTCTTATTTGTACAGGTACTAAATAGTCATGTCGCAAACAAATTGTGTAGTCCAGATGTAGATTCAGAAAACCAGCACTATACAACAGAGAGAGCAGAGAAGAAAAATGTTTGGTACCAGAGACAGATTTACATTTCAAATCTGCACTCTCTCTGCCACCCCCTGCCATGGTAATTTCTCAGAGTCAGATACATGGTGCTGGAGGGAGCTGTTACATCACCCCCCATCTGAAATTAAGGTGAGAGGAATGAAAAGGGGACTAAACTGACAGTTGCCTCCAGTACCATGTATTTCACACTGCTAATTGTGAGTGATGGTGGTGCAAGGGGCAGAAGTGGGGCAGAAGGAGGGGGAATAATAAGGGATAGAAACACGTACCACAGTAGACTGGGGCGAGGATGAGAAGGAGAAGGACTGCTTACAGAGGGGAACAGGTTATTGAGAGGGTCTTCACCTGTGAGCTGTGCAACTTTCTCGATTACTTGACAGTACTTTTCAAAGGCACAGGCTGCAATAACGGACTAAATGGTGTGACTGCCCATTGACCACCCAGTGTGGCCTGAAGCATTCAAATGTTGATGCCTATCATTCCCCGTGTGGCCTAAAGTGCAAGCAGAATTGGTTCTGCCACCCACCGCAAGTTGGAGATTGTATAATGTGCCGCATGGCATAAGGAGAGAAAGGTCGCAAAAAGTCTGGTTTCAATTTGCGACACTTTAGCCTTTCTCTTGAAGCATCGAGCCCTACAATCTACTTTAATGAAGGTCTAACTGGCATTACTTGGCAGTAATTGCCTCCACAGACCAGGCGAGCTTCTACGGGGGCTAGTAGAATACCAGGCGCCAATTGCAAATGCCCCGTTTTGTTGCTCAGGTTTAAATGACCCCGTTAATCTTTAAAATGCAAACTTCCAGTACAATAGCTGTTTCTGAAGACAAATGCATATTCTTTGTCAAAAACAAACAGTGTGCAATGCAGGGGGTCGAAGTAAAAAAACACGTTTGCTTTTGAGAGACAGCCCGGTGACTGCCTCATACACACTTTAGTAAGTTGGCACTTTTACAGTGTAGATTGTCATGATTTCTGCGCCCCAATTTTCTAGGCAGCCCGAGGCTAATGAAAATCTTGAAGGGTGTGAAGAGCCTTTTATTGGAGGCTGGAAGGCTGCAGCAATCTGCCTCGGCAGACAGCGCCATTATTCCTGCAGCATCGACGAAGCGTAAAATATGAATTCCTTATTTTTGTTACTTACATAAAATAGGCCAGCTTCAATCCATTATCAAGACTCTATTCACAGGTATTATTATTAGCAGGCTCATTAGGTGCCTAATGAGGGCAGACAGACACCCTGATTCTAGACACCAGTACAGAGTGAGTGAGAGGTGGTAAAAGGGCTCTGAACAACCATATTCTGAAATGAAACATTGCGGTCCGTCGGCTACATTTAGTGGCATTGGGTATTTCACAGAACGCTCGTTTCTAATCTTGTATATTCTCTTCCCCACAATGCCTACATCGAGCCTATATCACTTTTTATTATACATTGATAAGCAAAGTCAAAATACATTTTTCTTTGTTTTTGATATTTGACATCCCCCGTGAGACACATGTATTCTACGTCCTGTCCAAGTCCTCAAGGTCACAGTGTTTTTTCATTTCTCATGGTCCCTGTATCTCTATTTTCACACATCTTACCAACATCCACCAGAGCTTTTCCTGCTCTGTCTCCACTCTACTGTGCTGGATGGATCTCCTTCAAGATGGCGTTCTTTTGTATCCTCTGATGAAGTATGCGGTTGGCACGATAAACAAGCTTGTTGTAGTGTAATGGTTATGTGGAATGTATCCTCCACCTTAAAGGTTCACGGATGTTGTTAGAATGCATGAGATGCGGGTTCTGAGAAAGGTCAATTGGTTCCTGGGCAGTGTTCTAGCTGGGTGTCCAGGGATGCTATAATAAAGCATCTTTTTCATCTGCGGATTTGTGTATATTTATTCTGGAAGAGCGAATCCACTATAAATTGGCAATGTGGTGGTACAGCAATGCTGGCACTATGCCACTCAGGTGTTAAACAGTGGACCCAGCATTACACCCTGCAACCCAATCAGGTATATTGGCACAATGTTGTGTGCCGTCACCACAGCGTGTCTGAACTATGTGAAGATTCCATGACATTTTATTGCCAGCTTGAATCAGGAAAACTGCAACTAGTGTGATAACGAGTATTAAACTTGGCAAAGGCCACAAGGCGAGCAGATGATAGCACTAGCACTAGCATCAAGGATGGTGTTTGCACCGCGCAGACTTGGCTCAAACCCAGAACTTTGCTATGTCCACTAGGATGGACCTTCTCTTGAATTGAGGCTGAAATCACAAATTCTGTAACATCTCAATGAGAGTAAAGCATATTTTGGAGTACGTTTGTAAACCATGAAGGTTTATTGAAAAAAATTGTAAATTTACAATTCCAAATCAAATCAATTAATCAGAAATTAATAGTAACTTGAGTACGGCACATATGAATATAATATAGGAAATTCAATTCATTAAATGCAAGTAGACTTTATTAAATACATCATATGCAAAGTTAGGCAAAAAATGTGTTCCTATAAATGGAAACTCTCTAATGCTAAGCTAAGATTGTAGGGAAGTCGGAAACGTTTGTGCAGCTGCTGTCGGTAAATATAGCATTGAATGTAGAACAAAATTATGGTTCCAATTAAGAAAAGGAGAAATATAGTTTCTATGAAAAGTACGTCTATGAGCAAAAATATAAGGGGCATTGGGTCTCAAGAGAGGTAAAGAGACGTCCGCCTGCAAAGTGATTCAAAGTCAATCCCTAACTCTACATCAATTTTCTTCTAAAATTACATCTTTACTCTTCTACAGGAGCCTTGACCCTAAAGGCCATCACAACGTTTAATTCAAAGTTCAATCATTCAGAAGTATCACTTGACTTTAGTTCAGTCAAAATCAATATTTAGTCACAGTAAAAATGTGGCAGCTTTGATCATTGAGGTTTGTCAAAACAGTCTGCTGGTCATCAAGCTCATGTATTCTCAAGTCAGCTTCACTCTCAGCAAAGTATGTCCATTCAGGAGCTGAGTACATCCAACTAGGCACATGTGTCCTTCTTGATCTCTTGAGCACTGTCTGTTCAATGTCACTTTGCTCACTTGTCTCTGTCTCTTCATTGATGACATCTGGAATTCATTCTTCAGACACAGAAACTCTCCATCTTCCACTACTCTTTGGACACCATTCGTTTCTTGGCTCCCCTCTGGACACACTGCTTGCCCCTGCTAGCTCAGAGTCTGCGCTTACCTCTTTATTTTGGTTCAGTGTGGCTACTCATGGCACATTCACCACATGCCCTGCATGTGTCTCGGGTTGACTTTGAGATTCTTGAGCATACTCTCCTTTTCCCTCTGAGTTCTCCTGTTGCACTGAGTTTCATCTCGGCATCTCAGTAGTGGCTGTCTCCACTTCTTCTCTGAGTGAGTGAAGCATGAATCCAGTTTGGAAGGCCTCCACATTAAACAGCAGTGTTCGCGACCAGTATATCTTAATAGGGGCACGCCATGTGAGATCCAGGCACAGCTTTCTCATGCATCTTGACCTAGGCTCAGTTGCCAGGTTTGAGGTCATGGCACTGCTCTTGCCTTGGGAGGGGAGTTGCCACTTCAACCTGGATATGAGTTGTTTCTTATAAACCACGAGGTAGTGTAGTCTTGGATAGTCATAACACACATTTTTGTAACACCACTTTATGCACTTCTTTACAAGAGGTAGATCCATTCTTATTATATAGGCATTGAAGGACAGTTTCAGACTCAGACGATTGTACCAATTATATTGCATTGTGATGATGTTGTGAGAATATCCAAGAGCATAATAGAGTGAAAGAGAGTTTGAATGTGAACACCAGCGTTTTCGGGTTCTGATGATAACACAATGTCATAGGTAAATTATGTTAATTTGAGTAGAGAACGTAATGTTTTTTAGCTTTCCCATTATTTTGGATTACTGCGATCTGGAGATACCATAATACAGGCTCGGAGGTTTGCGCAAAGGTGTTTGCTCCTATGATTTGCCAGATACGAGCGATTCATTTTAATTCAGATTCTGTGTTTGTTGAGACTTTCACATATCATTCAAAGATGGCACTCATTCTTTGGTAGAGGCAGTATGGCTTGGAGTGGTCCGTTGTTTATGTTGTTAAAAAGATTGTGTATTTTAAACAGATCGATTTAGGAGACATGGCGTTGCACCAAGCTTGTTCTGGCAGATTGCGTCGGGTCACGGCAGATTAAGTTACGTGGTATGTGATAGTTGTAGGTTGAGGGTGTGATAGGTAGCATACATCTTGAAAGGCTCCTAGAAACCTATGATTTCTTTTTTTTTTTGCTGACTGGATGTGGTACAGCAAGGACGACAGAAGAATTAAGAAGCGTATGTGGTGAACACGTTAGAACCACTCAAGGAAGATCCTTGAAGTTTCCAAATAGTAGGTGTATATTGGGATATACATGAATGGCCTCCCTGATCTGCAGGTGTTTTTTTGCATGTTTTACACTTTGATGAATCAGGACATTAATGTCAATTAAAGTTTTGCACCCGCATTTGGAATTTAGTAAGTATATGGTGAATTGGAACTGACTGGAGGTTGCAGGTCTTGTCTCATGAGTCCGTTTTTATTGTTTTGTTAATTTTTGTTGCTCTCGCTTGGCTAGTGGTGAAGGTCATGCACTAAAACACAGTTTTTTAAGGGCTTCTTGTTAAGTTGTTGGGCACACTTGACGCAAAGGTTTTAGGCTATTTTCACTTTTCGTTTTTGTGGAGAGGGTGTGGACATCTGTGAGTGGTGACTATTTTCACACTGGAGACTGGCACAATGCACAGTTGTTTTTCTCACATTAGTGTGAGATAGTGTACATATATTGACGATTGATATCAACTCATGTACACTGTTAGTTTGCTTTGTACAGATTGGCCGCTGAAGAAGGCACTAGGTCCAGAAATGCACTGAGATGAAAATAAATACTGTCCTATTGTACTGCTTTGTCTTTTTGTAAATTCTGAAGTTTGTTCACAATCAGATGAACTCATTCATGTGAATGTGTTCAAGTTTTGTTACTTGACTACAAAGCTCTATTCACACCACGTATGGAGGACAGCATACGTTTCAGTGTGGCACACTTTGAATGCATTTATTTTGGATTGTTTAAGAATAAGGAAACACAGGTAATGTACTACACACGCCTTAATCATGAGATACAGAATGCACCACACCAGCCAGCCCTTTGCAGTAGCCAAGAACAATGTCATCTGTAATATGTCCCGGTTCAGTTGTGTGAACCTTAGTAAGTCTCATGGCTCCCCCCAAGAGAATTTCATGGGGAAACAGTCCTGTCCTCTGATCTGGAATGCTTCTTAGAGTCATCAACACCATTGTAAGGGCATTAGGCTGTGGATGCACATACTTTAGCAAAACAGGAGAATGAACTCGGTAACACTTTGGCCACTGTATGACTGTCATTTCTTCTAGTGGGGTATGGCTACACCCATAAGGAAAAGAGACAAACCACCCACAAGATGTAACAGAGTCCATTACACACAGGCATCTCAACAAAATCGAGCTACATACAGCTGAAAGGACCGCCTGATCTCCTTATGTGACTTGTGTGGACTGGAGTTCGCCTGCCCCCATTTAGCTGTTGGCATGTGGGACATCGGTTACATAACTGAGATGGAACTACACAGAACTTGGGATTTAACCAATATGTGCAAAAGAGACAAATCATATTGTTTCAGCCTATGTGGGTAGCGGCATGGAAATAATGCGCCTTGATGGGGGACAACATGGAATCAGGCACAACAGAACGACCATCTCCAGCAGGGTTCTCCAAAGTAGGTCTTGGGGGCCGGATCCATGCCAGATGTTTAAGGTAACTACATTTATCTAAATGGGGACAATGCTAAAAATCTGGCATGGATCCGTCTCTCCATGACCGACTTTGGTGAACCCTGACCTACAGAAACCTAAACTTCATCCTCATTCTTAATGTATACTCTGCTGCTGACCCAACTCTCCCTTTTATATTCCGTTGCTCTACCTGCAATCTCTTCACCTCTTCCCACGAATCAGAAACAGTCAGCAAAAGGTTTGGAGATGTGTCATACTCAGATTCATTTGAATAATCTCCATTAAATTTGTAAGACCCACAGCTCAATACTTGGAAACTTCCTCAGCATATCAATTTTGAGATATAAAAAAAACGTTCCTGCTCTTGTGTGCTGCACTCTTTACAATGCCTGCTTTAACCAGTATTTGCAATGCCTCAGGAAGTTTCATAACGTAGTGCTCAATTCAGATAGGGGAGTCAGACAAGGTCATGAAACCCCTCCTGGATCACAACTGCCCAAAGTTGTGGACCACGTCAAACCCTTACTGGCTATCAGTATATATGGTGAATCTTAAATTGTCAGAGACAAAACAGGCTCTAGTAAGAGTGACCAGTATGGCCACCTGTACAAAGGTTACATTACACAGATAGAAGATTTCCACTACATTTTCTAAGTTGCAAACAGCATATGCTGCTTTCAAAATCCCTTTCTTGTCTTTTAAGCAAGAGCCATCCATAAACAGCATATATTAAGGCTCTTCTGGAGATGCATCTTGAATATCGAGCCTTGCATTGGTACACAATTCAGTCACATCGTGGCAATCATGGTAAACCTAATCATTTTCATCAACAACTGGAAATGATAACAGTGTGGCAGGAATGAGACAAGAGTACCTCCGCAAATTAATGTTTTCAGCTAGGATAACCTGATCATACTTTGTAAGTGGACTGATGGTCAGTTCAGTTCAAGACAAAGTTTATTTGGACTCCACAGTCATTAAACATATAAAATCAGCATAAATACAATTCCTACAATCATAACATTTTTACTTAGACTCATCATCTCAAAAAATTCACGATTTAAAAACCTGTACCATGTTTCAGACCTAGTAATTCACTTTACGTACCATGATTCAAGCATTTCATTACTAACTCTGGTCGGGTTTCTTTAGATTTTATATAAACTCCCCCCAGGCACAGGCAATTAATACATCAGTTTACAATTCTGGATTAACATCCTTACCTTCCTTTGAATCATATATCTTCCTTGGCTGCCTACTTGGTTTTGCTTGTCTTCCTGTTGCCTCGCCGCTCCCGTGGCCGAGCTTGGCTCCGCCCCCCCTGCCAGCAACGTTAACGGGACGAAGGACCGGCCGGGCTTGGCTCCGCCGGTCCCGGCAACTACAATACTCAGGATCCCCTGGGCCAGGATGCCAGTTCAACACGCGCCAGGAGGCGCATAAAGGCCAGCCTGGTGCAGAGCCCCTGGTTTTCCTCGGCTGCCCACTTGGCTTTGCTTGTCCTCCTGTTGCCTTGCCGTTCCCGTGGCCGGGCTTGGCTCCGCCCCCCCTGCCAGCAATGTTAACGGGACGAAGGACCGGCCGGGTTTGGCTCCGCCGGTCCCAGCAACTACAATACCCAGGATCCCCTGGGCCAGGATGCCAGTTCAACACGCGCCAGGAGGCGCATAAAGGCCAGCCTGGTCCCTCGCCCCACGAGGACGCGCGCGGGACGCGCCGGGTGAAGCCCGGGTCAAGGGCGGGGCCGTTGTGGCCGTTCGAGGCCGGAGGAGGCTGGGCTGGGCCACCTTATTTACCTCTTTAATTCCTTGATCCGTTGGCATCTGAGGTAGGAGTGGTTCAGTTCTGTATTTATTTTGACCTTTTCCCTGCTGCAGTAGGTGCGCTCGTGGGTTGCAAAGCACCCTCATAATGAATAAACGAAAAACGGGCGACAGGGTGGTTGGCACCTTGGACACTTTCTTAAAAAGAGTGGAATCTGTCTTAATCCACGAAATTGAGGCTACTGAACGAAGACTTTCATTAGACCCTAGGATATTAGGGGGGGGGGTCCACGTCATGTGCGCTTTTACATACTACCCGGTCATCACCTGAAGTAGTTGCTCCGACCACTTGTCCTCGGTCTAGGCTGCCTAGTCCACTTATTACTAACTTTGAGCACCACTCGCCGCCTCCACCTAGTCTCCCGTGCCTCCCTGCCGGAGTAACAACAAGAGGGATGAAAGTGGTGGGGAGACCTAATAAAGCGCCACAGAAAAAAGCAAGGAAGGGGCGTAGTACCACAAAAATAAAACCTCTTTTTCCATCTACCGCCACTAACGGGGTATTCGTTTTTGGTGGCTCAAGTACTGTATCTACTGACAACCCTTCTAAAGTTTCTACAGACTTTAACCACCTCATGAGTGGTAATTTATTTTCTTCTGTTTTTAAGGAGCAATTAGCCGTTTTATTTGAGCCACTCATCAAAAGACTGGATTCTGTCGACCATAGGCTAGCCAGGATTGAGGATACCTTGGCACGTCTACCACAAGAGGACCAGGCCCTGTATTCCAGGGTAGTCACTACTGGTAACATTTTGGCTTCAGTGGGAGATATTCATAAGGACCAGAGTGGTGCTAAGGTACAAGCTAAAACACATGTGGCTGGGGTAGATATAGCTGGTAGTGTAAGGACCATCCAGCCAATTGGGCCAAGTAATGTCGAGACAATCTCTCACCAAGATCCATCTGTGCTAAAGAGCCCTTGGAGGTCGAATAATATCAGTGATGTTGGTCGCAAATCGAGGCATTCCCACCTTCACTTGCCCCCTGAAGCGATCCCCTATACGATCATCCTGGTGAATGTTCCCCCCTTCTCCTGGGAACACAAGAACACTGGTCCTCACTTAAAAATAAGGCCCTAAATTACCTGAATAAAGTGACAGACATTGGGGACAGCTTATTCGAGGAATTTAAAATGGCTAGACGGATTGAATGGGTTGGGCAATCTGCTCACACCTTAAAAGGAGATTGTGTAGTTTTGAGTTTCAGGTCCCCGGGTTTGGTCCGTCATATTCTAGAGACGGCCGGTCATGCACCAGTTGATGGGGCCCCTATTGGCATACTCCCCCTTTGTTTCTTTTATCAACAGTACTCGCTCCAGAGACACAGGGATGCCCGAGCAGTCCAACGTAATCATCTTAAGCCAGACTTCTCTATTCAGCTTAATAATCGCTTTGATGCCATCTCTTCACTTGAAGAAACAGATTGACAGTGGGTGGGTGCCTTTGGGGGAGCAGTGATAGGAGGTCCTGGGACAGGAGAAGCATTACCCACTACCAGTCATTTTAACCCAGTAGACCTTATGGTCCAAACCTTGGCTCCCACCACTGCTCTAATGACCCCGGTTAGTTGCTCTTTGGCCCCAGATGTTGCCACTGGGTGCCTGTTCCCTATCCCACAGAAAGAATTTATGATTATTTCTTTGTGGAATATAGCGGGTCTGGAATCAAAAGTTGGGTCAGTAGATTGGTCATCCTTTATTAATGGAGTGGACATATGGGCGTTTCAAGAAACCTGGTCAGTGGACAATGTGTTTCATGCTGGTTACCTAAATTTTTCGAAACCGCCAAACAAGGGTTTGAGGGGGAGGCCGGTAGGAGGCCTAACATGTTTGGTTAGGCAGAACGAGGGGATAACTGTGGATGAGATCCCCTTCGACAATCCCGATATTCTCGCTATGAGAGTAAGATCTTCAGGAGGCCTTGATCTACTCCTGTTTAATGTTTATGTTAGAGGTCAACAGGGGGCAGGAGTTCTCAGGTTATTGCAGCCCTTAAGACCCTTTTAGCGGAGGGTGTGTATAACACCAACTTGATCATCACTGGAGATTTTAATAGATGTTTCGAGCCGCTGGATTTTGACGATGGATGGAAGGCTTAGTGAGGAGGTGGATTTTCTTTGGGGTGTGCCACAGCTGGACCTCCAACCTATTAAAAAATGGACCGAGGCTGCACTCCAGGTTAAAGGGTTGTGCCTGGAATGGGATCTTAGGGCAGTCCATGGCAGGACTAAGTCTGACGCATTGGGGGTGGCGACCTTTGACAACGGCCGCCACAAAAGCAGGATAGACTATATCCTTGTAAAAGTAGAATTTTGGCATCATGTCCTAGACATGGAAGTACAACCTCGCCCCGAAAGCGACCATGATCCCTTGGTACTCACATTAAAAGGTTTGAGCTTCGGCCCTATAGCCACTCTGGAGTCTGACCGCAGCTCTAACAACGTAATACTGGGAAACGATCTGAGAAGGGTCTGTTGGGACAAGGTGGCCCTTGACGAAAAGAGTGTGTTAGAAATTAGGGCATTAGTGACTGGATCATTGGGGAAATTAATGACTGCGGCTCGCAGGAGACACTTAAAGCTAAATTGCCAACAATCCATAATGAGCTCTTTAGTAGACTGAAAAAGTACTTCATAAACACCAAGCCGTTAAGAGCGAATCGTAAGTTGGAAGCCACCTCTTGGTATAACGACCTATGCAGGTCCACTCACAAAGTTCTTGTGAATGCCATTAAATCTAGGAACCACACTTCCATCCAACAGTCTAGGGCACTCTATAAATCCACCTTAAGAATTGCAAAAAGAGACTGGGACGAGGAGCGATGGAAGGATCTGCTGCTGGCATGTAAAGGGAGGAATATGACCCAGTTCTGGGACTTAATAAAATGGGGGAATGGGCAAAGGCTGATCACTCCAAACAATAATGTGGATCCACACCATTGGGTTGCCTTTTTTGAAGCTCAATATCGCCAGGGTACGGAGAGGGAAATCACCTCTCCAACTATAAGTATAGATACTCCCTTGACGTTTAGCACCAAGGAGGTTGAGGTGGTACTAAGGAATATTCCAAGCGGCAAGGCACCTGGGCCCGACTGTATTCCCCCAGACTTATTTAAACAGAATAGTGATCTTTGGGTTCCCTATATCATGACCTTGATTAATTCTCTGGCGGGGGGAACCCCATTTCCACCTTCTTGGTCCGGGGCGGAAATTATCCCGATTTATAAGAAGGGGGACCGTTCCGGCCAACTATAGGCCCATCAGCCTTATCGATGCCCTACAAAAAGTCACAGCTCGGGTCCTTCTGGGTAGGATCCAAAGCTGGATGACTAAAGGAAATATTCTATCTTCCTTACAAGTAGGGTTTCGGGCTCACATGGGGACATTAGATCAAGTCTTCAGATATGTTATGCTCTATTGGAGGGAGGTCCTTTTAGGTAAGGGCCTGATTTTTGCAGCATTTGTAGATCTAAAATCTGCGTTTGATCTTGTTCCCAGATCTAAATTGTGGGTAGTTTTGTTGGGATTAGGGATGCCCAAGGAATTGGTGGATTTTGTGGCTAAACTCCACAACTCTAACTATGCACAGGTTCGGTGGGGGAAACCAGGTGAGGTCACTGAGAAATTTAGTGTGGGGAAGGGCGTTCGTCAGGGGTGCGTCCTGGCCCTAACACTCTTCTCACTATTTATTAATGGGGTGGTACAGTATTTTGATAACTTTCCCACAGATGCGCCCATGTTGGATGGTCAAAGGGTACCTCTGCTCATGTTCGCCGACGACACTCTGATTCTATCGAAAACGAGGCAGGGCCTTCAGTTGGCACTGTCTCGTTTTGAGGAGTTCTGTAGCGACCATGAGCTAGTGATTAATGTGGGAAAGACCAAATTTATGGTACTCCATGGGGCGAGGTCTGTTTCTGCAAGAGTTTACATGAGCGGGAAGCTCCTGGAACAGGCTAACGTATTCACCTATCTGGGTTTCACCATAGGAGAAAAATTGAGTTGGTCCCCCCAGGTGAAGTTACTTGCATTGAAACATTCCCAGCTAGCTGGGGCGTTGTTAAAGGAACATAGGCTCTCCCAGACCAAGCCAATAGCTCCAGTTGTAAAAATGTACACCCTGAAAATCATACCAGCCATACTCTATGGCGCTGAGATCTGGGGTTGTAGCAATTTAACTGATTTAACATTGGCCCAAAACAAGTTTATAAGAACTATTGTGGGCCTCCCCAGATCGACCCCCCGTATTCCCCTCCTTCTTGACCTGGGATGCAATGCAATCGAGGACATTGTTCACTTTAGAATGCTGGCTTTTTGGAGAAGGCTCTGGACTGTCCCAGAATTACTCCCATTTGCTAACGCTTTTCTCGAAATAAGGGGTCTGGATCATTCTAACAAGATTTTATGGCTCTCCAGAATTAAAACTCTACTTATTGAGATGGGGATGAGGGACTTATGGGTGTCTCCAGATTCGGCTGTATTCCCAATGAAAGTATTATATAAAGCAGCCTTCTGGGACTTAATTAAAAACCGGAGGCATTCCATCATGGGTGGTTCCTCACTGACAAGAGCTTTTTTGGACTTTAAAGATGACCCCCGGATGGAAGGCTACTGGGATTTAATTATGAAACCTAGAGATCGCAGGTTGTTTCACCAGTTTTGAGTAGAAACTCTCCCACTTAGGAAATTCACCCGGAAATTCACCCGCAACTGGACAACTGGCAAGGGAGACAAGTGTCCATTTTGCCCAGATTTTGTTGAAAACATTGACCACCTTTCCTATGTCTGCCCTGCTTACCGTTTACCCAGAAGCGAGTTGCTTAAACCCTTGTGTAGAAATTTGGGAACGAACTCTGCAATGATTGCTAAAAGTCTACTGAAAAATGGTGGCGACTCCACCACTATAATAGGGGTCGCCAAGTTTCTGAGTTGGTCCTGGGCAATCCGTGAAAGAGAAGGAGGGTGATGATTGTCAGTCAAGGACACTTTCAGGATTGTTTTATCACAAGTTAAAAATTAGATGTATGCATATACGTAAAGTCCCTGCGATTGTTATATTTAATACTGTTTTTAAAGGTTTTCTTTTTTCTTTAAAGTAAGGCTGTCCTTACTGTATCTTATTGTACCTTTAATTGGTTTTTTTTCACCCTAGATTTGTTTTAGGGTTGTAAGTTTCTTTTTTTTAGTCGGAGCCACCAGTTGTAGGAAAAAGTTGGCTTCCAATTAGTCATTACGTCTTGATTTTTATCTTTTTATGTCTTTATTTCTAGGCACACTATTAGTCACAATATAGGATTACAATACCTGAATGAGTTTACTTTCTTGTACTCTGCATTTTATACATTGCCATGCACTATATGCACTTTAGATTGTGGCCTCCTGGCCCGATATTGGGAATGCTATCATTAGGGATTCTTTGAATCCGTCTCAGTCGCTTCGTGCCTTACACTTCATAAAACGGCTGGCACCCTATTATATATTAGGTCTTGGCTTCCGGTTTGATACTAGAAATATTCATACCGGAACCCTCTTGGAATTTGTCTGTGCAGGCTTTCTTGTACTTGATTTTTATACAATATTTATGGTGGATATTAGGAAATAAATAAGGACTATTTGTATTTGAATGAACTTGCTCATTTGCACATTGTATTTTATAACGTTCCGTTTTATATTGTATTTTTAGATTATGGTTATAGGGTTTGATATCAGGAATACTTTAGCTTTTTCTACTGTGTAAATGAAATGTATTGTTGTATGATCTGATCACTTTCAAGGCATTAAGTTGTCGAATAAAGTATTCTGATGATGATGATGACATATATCTTATCTCAAAATGTGTGAACAGGAGGGCATACTATACACATTTCAAGTTTTCTTTTGCTCTTTGGATAAACCTCCCCAGGGCGCCTGTGTCCTATTAGTTATACTATACTTTTAAAAATTGGACATAAAATCTCCTTCCGTAACTCTAAAACCATATAACAATCTAAGAAAATATGTAAAATATCACATGTTGTCCCCAAGATACAGTTACACTTCCCATTACTTCCAATCATTACTCTTTTTGTCTCATTATTCTGATAGCAAGGGTTGACACCGATTCTCAGCCTTAATACTTCTCTTCTCAGGCACTGACAGGGCAACCTATCAATGTAGGGGTAATGAGCAGCATTTTGCCACGACAAGGCCATAAAGCATACCGATTTTTGTTCCATGATGTACTCCTGTTCCTGGGCACAAGATCATTCTTTTCCCAGGCATTTAAGTTCCCTCCTCTTAACTTCAATTTCTAATGTCAAGGGGCTAATTACCTGCTTTAATAATACAGTCTCTAACCCCTTTGGTCCATGATAAATCCCTCTTCAAGATCTCGTTTCTGCACCATTGGGAAACTTTATAGTCATCTTCTGATCCCTGATGCTGCCACAATCTTACCAGAGCCGTACAGGCTGTTATGCTCCATGAAGTAATGCCTGTTTCAAGCCTCACTGCCTGCACCATTGAGGTCTTAGGCAGCGCAAATAGGTTTTTCAGGGCTTTTCCTTCCTCAATATCCCAGCCACATCTACCACTCAAATATAATAGTTCAGCCCCATAAAGCAATTGGGGTGGGACCATGGCTACATAAGCTTTTAAAACTGGTCTGTCCGACTTTTCCCCATAGACTCCATTAAATTTCTTTAGGCCACTGATCGAAGCTGATGTGCGTACGTTTAATGCTTCGAGGTGGAGGTGGGTGGCCCAGTTCAGATTTTTCTGAAACCACATGGCCAGATACCTGTATTCATCCACAATTTCTAACTTTGAGGAGCCCAAAAACCAGTTAAACCTTGATTTCCTTCTTCCCATCTTTAGAATATTTGTTTTATCCATGTTAACTACTAGTTTTTTAAGCACACAGTATTCATTAAATCTATTCAACTTTCTTTATAACCCAATCTTGGTTTGTTCTAATATTACCAAATCATCCGCATATAAAAAGCATGAGATGTGTCTCCCATTGACCTTTGGGCTGGCCCCCCTTTCTTTACTCAGAACCAAAGGTAGGTCTGCAATAGATAATGAAAAAAGGAGAGGGGCCAATACACACCCCTGTCCCAATCCATTATCAATTTCAACTTCTGAGATAGACCTCCCTCTGTGTCCAAGATTATCTGCGCCCAATTACGAGTACGTAATACTTGTAATAAACTAAGTAAATCTCTAGGGATATCGTAGCCAATCAACATCTCCCACAGTGTCCCACGGTCCACCAAATCAAATGCTGCACGGAAGTCCACAAAGCAGCAAAGCAAACTTCCTCTCTGCTCAATGGACTTCCGCACGATGGACCAGAGCGCAAAACAGTGGTCCCCCCTGTTCTGGAGGCACCACATGTTTACCTTCTGTCCACTCTTTCAGTCTCTCCAGAATTATTTTGGCAAAAACCTTTTTTCCTATATCTAAGAGATTAATTAGTCTATAATTCTTCGTGCTTGTTATGTCTCCTTTCTTATGGATGAGTCTTATAACTGCACCTCTCCAGTTTTCTGGAATTATGCCTGTGTTCAGCACCACCCGGAACATTTTTGAGAGGAAATCTGCCCACCACTCTGGCCTATTTTTTATAATCACTGCAGGGAGATTATCTGGGCCCGCAGCTCGCGTCAGAGTTAATTTCGATATTATTTTTTTCACATTGCTTGCGAAAAAGTATACCTTAATTTATTCTCCCACTCCTGGCCATAGTTTTGGGATTAAACTCTCTATATCTTTCCAGGTCCATGAATTTCACCCAGGTATGAGACGCAATCTGCTTCTGGTACCACACAGGACATAGAGCTCTCAGATTTACCTGAGCTTTCTTAAACCAATTTCCAGAAGCATTTGATATCTTTGGATTTTATCGCAGTTAGAAGTTTAACCCAGCAGCTCTTTTTATAAGATCTTTTTTTGTTCCTTACTAACGTTTTGTAAATTCTCCTTTGCTTTTGAAGTTTAAGGGACAGTTCAAAATTATACTTAACCCTGAGTCTTCTTTCTCATTGTCTAATGCTCACTTTAGCTTTATGACATTCTCCGTCATTCTGAGGGTCATGTGTTGTGTTTGAGTGTGGCTAAGTAAGATCTCTACTGAATGGTGAACCGTGACTGTGAGAGGGTACGCCATGACTATGCCCTCATACTGCTGTATGCTGACACCAAATGCTGCCACCGCCTCTAGGCAATCCGTGACCCGGTAATACTGCGGCTACTGGGTCAAGAGTGGCTGAAAATAAGTGATGCGACTTTTCACAATCTTTGTCCCATGGTAGCACATCTGACACTTTTTGTGTGTTAGCCTCTGTTGACGATAGGCCACTAAAGAAAGGTTGGGAATCCACTGATCAAAGTAGCTCACCATTGCCAGCAACAATATTGACTTCTTTCTGCATTTTGGGACAGTTCTTCTACAGTATGACAAATATTCACTCTTGAGACACTTTCCTTGCTACTTTCTTGATGTGATGTCCTAGATACAGGACTTCTTTCTGACAGTTTGAAAATTTGGTTGGGGACACCTTATGTCTGCTTTTCAGCTAAGTGATTTAACAGGGCTGTGGTATCATGCCTGCACGTCTCGCATTGTTGATGCCATCAATATGTTTTCGATTTATTGTATCAATACTGAGTTACACTGCAAATTTAGGGTCACTAGATAACTTTTCAAGATCTGGTCGAATCAATCAACCAATCAATCAGGTGGTACTTATGTTACCTGGGAAGGTATCCGGGTGCTGTGCTGCGGATATCAGTCAAAGAGCCAGGTCTTGAATCCGTCCCTGAAGAGAGTCAATGAGGGTGTGATACAGAGGTGGAAGGAAAGAATCTTCCAGTACTTGGAGGAGAGGAGAGAGAAGGAACATCCTCCGCTGCGGCAGTGGCAGATTCGTGGTATCTGAGCGAGGATGAGGTAGGCGGACCAGAGGTTCCTAAGAGGGAGGTGGAAATTCAAGCAGAAGCTCATTTAGGTTGGTCCTTGTTCGTGGAGGGCTTTGTAGGCATGGGTCAGGAGCTTGAATTGGCATCTACATGGGGAGCCAGTGGAGGTCTTTCAGATGTTGGGTAATGTAAGTTCTCTTGGGAAAGTTGAGGATCAGCCTGGCTGCTGCATTCTGGATCGTCTGGAGTCTTCTCATGTGTTCGGTGATGGTGCCTGCATAGAGTGCGTTGCCGTAGTCCATTCGGCTGGCGATGAAGGCCTGTGTCACACTTTTCCGGTGCTGAGGGGGAGCTACTTGAAGATTTTGTGGAGCTTGTGGAGGGTGTGGAAGCAGGCTGAGGAGATGGCGTTGATCTAACATTTCATAGAGAGTTCGCTGTCCAGGATGATGCCTGGGTTGCAGGCATGGTCTATCAGATTGGACGTGGGTCCGAGTTCTGATGGCCACCAGGCCAGATTGAGGGAATCTCTATTTACCCTTGAGTAATTTGGCACCATGCCAGAACTTTATTTTGGAACTGGAATGCGAAGAGGAACCAGCTATCTTCCTGCAATGCAATGGAAAATAACGCTTGGCTCTGATTTATGAGTGTGAACCACTTAGCATCACAAAGGATCTGGAACAATATCACAGCATGATTCGATACCACAGAATAATACAGGACAACAATATTATTAATCTGTCACAGGTCTTGTACAACCCACCACTTTTTGTTTGGTTTCTGTATTTCCATGATTGGAGAATGACAGGGAGTTGCTGAAATTTCTTTTAACATGCACTGCTACAACATAGATTAAATACCGGGGGTAATTCCAGCCACCGCCTCAGGTGAAAGGTTATATTGCAGCATTCAGGGGAATTCAGCATCTTGTTCCATTGTTATCTTTATAGGTTCAACACCTTTGATCAGACGAATATCTTTGCTAGAGTAATCCCAGACTTCCTCCTTCACAAAGTCCTTTAATTCGGATGGCAGGTCTTCTTTTGTCAAAACAGGGAATAGCCCAACATTGGGCTTCTGAGACCTTGGTTTAAATTCAGCATCCTCATTATGTGTTTGAAGCTCAACACTATTCGGTGTACAATAAGTCACACAGTCAAGCTTGCATAAAAGGTCTCTTGCTAACAGACTTACTTGGCTAGAGTCATATATCACACGCTGATGGTCCTCTTCAAGGGGACCTATTTTCACCTTACTAGAAACAGGATTTGCTGTATTTGTTTGCAATGCCTACAAATTGGACTTGTTATCTTCAAAAGGGTGAGTTTGGGACTTCAGCTGTTGCTAGAATGTGTAGCTCCGGTGTGGGACAAAAATGCAACAGGTTGGCCATTCACCTCCACCTCTACAGATCCGCCACTCTGGTCTACCTCCAAGACTGCTCACAACCTTCTTCCCCTCTCAGACACCACCATTGTGATTAGTCAGACCCTGGATCTCTGAAAGTGTCTAAGTCTGGGAACTGTTGGTAAGGTTCTGAACTGGGGCAGCGGTTCTGTGGAACTTTGGCACTTGCTTTCACATTAAACTTCAGACTCTCCAGATTTTGTTGCATCAAGGGGGTTTAGGACATGTTAGGATTAGGAGATCTTTACATTTGGGAGCGAGCATAAGATTCATATTAGGCCCTTGTCAAACAAACTGTTTTCGATTTGGATTCATTTTTTATTTTATTTTAATTTTTTCAAGTCAGAGTGCTTTACTAATATACATAATCAATGAATAGAAGGTAAACATCAGAAGGGGAAACAAAACAATCCAAAGAAGCAAATAAATAACTGGGGTATCATGAGAATATAAAAAGCTAGAAAAATACATTTAGTAACTAAGTACAGTTTCATATATAATTAATCATGATTGGCATTAGTAAAATCCCAACAGAAATTATTCCAAATCTTCTCGAACTTTAGCAATGAGGAGAGGGCTCTAGCTTGGGCCAAAGTGAGCTCCGATTCATATATCTGATGTATAAAGGTACACCATTCAGTATCCTTGGAAGGATCCACCGAGATCCATGACCTGGCAATACAGAGCAGGACATACATCTGAATAATTATTAATAATCTCTGAGTGTCTCCCTCAAGATTGTATTTGACCCCACATCATTCTCTCTTTAATAGATAATTGGACTAGGTGTCCCTAAATTAAGGACATAAGCTTCATCACCCCTTGCCAAAATGTTTGTAAACACGGACAGGGTTTGAACATATGCAAAACAACCATGACAAAGAGATTGCACTTGGGACATCTAGTTTTATTTGTGGAAGCAGTTGCTCCCCATCTAGAGATTATATCTGGGTTATAATATAGAAGGCATATTGTATGCAGCTGTTTTAACTTTAGATTGACAGAGTGTACAGAACGATCTAATAATTCTAAGGCCATCTAGATCTTGGCAGCCGATACCTCAGATGAAAAGAGCCTAGTCCACTTTACCACTAATACCAAAATGTCCTCTGCAGCAAGCTGTAAAAACCCTTGATAAGTTGCATTAATAGTAGGTTTCATACCAGGTTTAAAATAGTATGAAGAAAGCTCTGAGCCTTTAATATCATACACATATTCACAACCTGCCCGCATATAGTCCCTAACTTAGAGAAAATATTATTATTTTTTAAATAAAAGTTTTTATTGGGTTTTAACAGCCACAATGTGGCTAACAAGTGTTAGGCACAAGTAAATATTATTCAGAATCAGATATACAAAGTACAACCAGCGAGTCAGGGCATATATATAAATAGATCATTGATCCTTGAGTGTCCCTGAAGTTGGAGCATGAAGACAGCAGGTCAAAGGTGCAAACACTTCCCCCACAAACTGCCATGTTTTTGGAGAAAACCTCTTGCCTCAAACACTACTCTTTCTTGCCGGGCACACCAGCCAACCTCACAGCACCACTTTGTGACAGTAGGGGGAGTGGGATTCATCTACTGTGCCACGATGTCGCACTTAGCGGCCAGGAAGGCTGTACCCAGGAAGGCCCTCTCAGTCCTGGTACCCCACCTCCCTCCATTATTCCCAAGAGGATCAGGTTGGGAGATAGGGGTATCGTCCACCCCAACGTCTCTGACAGCTCACTTGTTACTGCAGCCTAGTATGTTTGTATTGGAGCACAGGACCAAACCATGTGGAAGAAATCTGAAGGCATAGCTTTGCATCTTGGGCAGATGGCATCAGGTTGGAGACCGGCCCTGTGTAGACGTGAGCGGGGTAGGTATGCTACATGGAGGTAGTAGGTTTGTATTAGCCTCAGCTTGGAGGAGATAGTGTTACACAGTCAGCTAGGACACATAGACAAAGCGCAACCAACGTGCTTGCAAAGGAAAGAGTGACATCAGAACTGCAGTGTGAACTCACCAGGGTGGTTTCCCTTTTCCTTAAACTGCGTGAAGCATGGAATTACCTGTGAAGGGAAGTATACATGGGAATGAAGACTACAATTCCCATGATTCCGCTGCTTCCTCTTGAACCAGGATGAGAAACCTCTTCGAGGTTTGGAAGTTCTACTAGGAAGTATCTAAATGGCTTCAGACATCGAGGCGGGGCAGAATATTCCAGTTACGAGGCCCGTGGAAGCGCTGCAGAAATTCGTTGGGATCTTTTCTCAGTATCGTAAGGGGGCTTGCACCATTTTCTGATTCTTTTTTACGCTTTTGCAATGTTAGTATTTTAAGTCACTCCTTGCACTGTGCTCTGGTCAATGAGTGGGTGTCTGGAGTGTTGTTTTGTTTTTTCCCATGTAGTCAATGTCCCAATCTATGAGTGCGCTTGGAGACAGTGCGGTACAACGAGAACTTGCTATTCTTGGGATTATTGGATCACACTATTTGGTTCTAAGATATATATACTGACTTTTGCTGAGGGGATAGGATTTCCTCTATATATAGATATTTTCGGATTCCAGGGATACAATGAGCATTACAGAGTTTCAGTGCAATGCGAGACATTTCTTGAGTGGCATTATTCAGACTACCATTACTTGTAATTCACAGACTATCCTAGGGGTATGACGAAATACCCAATCATCATATACTTCTACAAATAAGGCTCCGAAGCCTAAGAGGTGGTAATACGCTTTTTGTTAACCTGAATTTATTCATTGCCGTTTATTAACAGGATTCAACGTGAGACCTGTCAAGTTAAGGTTTACTCCCTGTGATACAAGGCATTATTAAGTGTTGGTTAAATGAGGTATCCTTTCCAGGTTATAAGCCACTCATTATTGAAGAGTGAGCGGTGTTACATAAAACCTATACTAATGTTTATCTACATGAAGATGGACTCAGTTTCAAGTGTTGACACAAAGGCTTTCTTAATGTTTACAGGTACATTAGGGCATTCATGATATGTTTTGCACAGGTGGATAAAACTACACATATTGATAGTGTGTTGTTTATATTTCAGGTCTCCTTCGCTGCTTTTCCCTCGCTTTCCTTCCCTCACTTGATCACCTTAAAATGTTGGTCTATTATGGCATGCAGAATTGAGGCTATCAAAAGGTAAACCTATTGCGCATCGGACCAACCCCGGGAATGAACCCACATCGTTACAGAACAATGTGCCCAAAGCATATAGTTCCTTTTGCTCAGTTTGGTGGTCAAGATGGCCACTCTTGCCGCTTTGGAGGTGGTTCAACAGGAGGTGGCTGCTTCTAGAGCTGAAACAGTAATTTTACAGGGTAGACTTGACTGCATGCAGAGAAATCTGTTTGACGTACAAACAGGGAGATCTGCAGCGGGTTTCTTGGGAACGGACGGCGGGGTTCAAGCCCAGCCCTCTCCATTTACTATGGAAGTGCCCACACCCATTCCGTTGGCTGTTCCAGAATGTTTTTATGGTGAAGCCTCTTAAGTACAGGTCTTTCTAACACAGATATTACTGCACTTCTCATGAAAACTCAAGGCATTTCCCACCAATCAAGCGAGGGTGGCATTTATGATTTATGTGGGAATAGAGAACTTCTGGAGTTAAAACAAGGCTCTAATATCTAATATCTCAATACTTTCCAGAGAGTAGCATCAGAAATTAAATGGCTAAAAGAGAAAAGAGCATCCCTAATCTATCAGGGTTTAAGAGACAACCTTAAAGATGTTTTGGCTCAGATAGATCCACAGCCAACCAGTTTTACAGAGTTAATCAACCTAACGTTATGTTTGGACTACAGAATAAACTAACATAAAGGAAACAAAGGAAGGTAAGAACAAACGCCTTCCAAGTATGAAAGAAATAACAAGAACTATGGTGGGGGAGAAGCAAGTAACGTTTCAGAACCTATGGATATAGGCGCGGTAAAGGCTTCATTAACGACTGAAGAAAGGGAACTACGATGTAAAAACAGCTTATGCATGTACTGCGGAAAGAAAGGGCTTTACATGAAAGACTGTTTAGTTAAACCCAAAAGTCATATAGGGGGAATTAAGTCCTTTACGGCTACTCCAGAGAAAAAGATGGAAAACTAGTTAGCTCAAGTGTTGGAGGGGAGAGGACCTTGAGCTTTATTGATATCCCTTCTATAAGTGATACAGAAAAGGCTTTGACCCAACATTTCTTCATAACCATTCAAATAAAGACACACTATGGATGGAAAAAGGTTCAAACCATGGTTGAGTCAGGAGCCACGGGGCTGTTCATGGACGATGCCATAGCTCAGATGCTCCAAGTAGCTTTACTAAGAAAAGAACATCCTGAGAGGGTTTTGACCGTCGATTGGGGGGAGATCACCTCTGGTCCTATTATCTATCACACAGAAGACCTTTTGAATTCCAGTGAGGAGATACATACAGAACCCACACATTTTGATATTATAAAAGCCCCACAGTATAGTGTAATACTAGGGTTGCCGTGGTTGAGATTACACAATCCAGACATCAATTGGGAAAAAGGTTCGGTCTCATTTGACTCCTTATATTTCAAGGAGCATTGTTTGGGTTCTAATATACATCCTGTGATAGCTTTAGCTCAATGGCACACAATAGCAACAGCTGCAGAGAAATACATCGAACTGACCCCAGTTTATCTCTCTTTTCAGGATGTGTTCAATGAAGTGCAGGCCGATGTCTTACTCCCACACAGGTCGTACGACTGCCAAATAGACTTGATACCAGGGGCGGTGGTTCCTTGTGGGAGGTTATATGCCCTCACAGAGCCAGAAAGTGAACACCTAAACAATACCTAGATAAATACCTAGCTAATGGCTCTATTTGCCCCTCCAAGCCACCTGCGTCCTCTCCTTTGTTTTTCATACCAAAAGCTAATGGTGAAAAGAGGGCTTGCATAGACTTTAGAGCACTCAATGGGAACCTACTGTACTGAGGCCCGGACAAGAGTATGGGACCCCTGCTGCAACTGCAAGACCTCCGCCATGACTGCAGAGGCTGTTTGTAAATTAGGCCGGAGTGGGTGAAATGCGACCTGCTTGTAGACCCAAATAACAAAGAGGCATATTTACAAGCCCCTATTGCCACAAGAACGTCACTTTTATCGACGATCTTGCGATTATAGGGGTTTCTCCTTATTCACAAGGCGGCGTTAAGTCACTTGGTAATAAGACCCTCTTTCACACTATACTTAGCATGAAAGGGGTGGACAATGGATGTTGTGGTGGGTGTTCTGCCGCAACACCCATTAATTTTGACACTACCCCATATTTACAAGGATGGTGTAAATATGGGGCACTGCCAAATTTAGGACCAGGGAAAACCTGGCCTTAAACAGGTCCAATAGGAGAAATGCTGCACAAGCAGCACACATAGGGTGTAGCCCTGCGTTTCTAAAGTGACGGGTTTGCGGTGTTAGCCTTTTTGGCTTAAACGCTGCGCTCCGCCACTTTAGTTGTAAATATGCCCCAAAGTACCCAGTGGAGGGAGCGATAAAGGAGCAGCAAAATGATATCATTATGTCATCCCACCAGCAGCATGAGAAGAGCAAACACCCAGCATGATACAGCATTAGCCAAAAAGCTGTACAGGAGAAAAAATATTGAAATCATTCGTACGCAACAAAGAAATTACGGAGACAGTGAGGATAAAATAAAAGAAGGGAGAATATGGACATTAAAATACATTGCAACCAATATATAAGAAACTGTATATAAAGAATAACACAAAAACTAAGAAGGTCATACATTCATTCCAAAATGACAAACTTATCATATGTAAATAAGAGTCAGTGTCTGTAAATTGACAATCTCTGCATAGTTTTACCAGTCGTGTTTAAACCAGCATTTGTTAAATCAAGACTATCTACCCAACGACAGTCAAACGTAAGAAGTGTCCTTTGCACATCTGTTGCATGTGAGTTAGATGTTATGTGCTCAATACCTCGCCGCTTAACATCTTGGGCTGAGTGATTTGTTTCTTGTACATGCTTAACCAGAAGAGCATTGATTATGCTACATCCTATTCTGCTTTTGTGTAACTTGTAGAATTCATTTTGCTTTGGACACGTTGAGGTGTCATCCCCATGTAGATTTCTTCACACGGACACCAAATGGCATAAACCTCGTTTTGTGAATTGCATTTAGCAAGGCAAGAAAGGGTGAAAGGTACAGTGCCATGTTTGCAAACTTATTGAATCTGTTACTACATACTCTGAATGCTCCACATTTAAGGTGACCCGTTCAGGGAGCCATTCCCCATGACTTAGTGATCTAAATATTTTTTCCAATCGTATTTTCAGCGCTAACCAATCATTGATATTTTTTCCACTTTTGAAGGCAAACAGGGGAGATTCTGGGGTATAGTTCGTGGATTTCTGTATCTGCCAGTTTGATAGAACAATATTTCTCAAACCATTTCTTGTTGAAATGAATTTTGTGACAACTATGTGCCTAAGTGTCATAGATGGCTTTTTATTAAGGGTAAGCAAATCCTCCCTAGGGCAAAATCAACCTTTCTTTTTAGCATGTGTAAGCAAGCCAAAAGATGAGAGATATGAATGTCAGATTCTCTGAAAGCGGCCTCTTTTGTTGTGCAATTACTAAGTATAAGGTTAGAATCGCCCAAAGGGCAAGTTATCGCACAGGCTAGCTGGATGGAAACTTAAGTGTGCTCTTCTAGAATGTTTCCAAGAAGGTCTCCTATACAAGGTCATATACAGGGAGCCTTCATGACATTGGACCAAGAGGTCCAAAAAGCTAGCTTCCTCATAACTAGAGGCCATGGAAAATGGACAGTCAGAATTGCATTCATTGAGCCACTGATAAAACAGTTGCGGTTCATGATTTGTACCTGTCCAAAAGTCATCAATATAATGTGACCTCAACGTTATATTGTTATATTATGGATTGTCATGATTCAAGGGTTATTTTCTTCCAAACGGATCCATGTATATTGTATAGCATGGCCTGGTTTGGAGCAAATGCAGTTCCCGTGGCAACTCCCATGGTCTGGAAATAGTACTTTCTGAGGATCTTAAACTTCTTTTGCACGGTAATCCTTAAGAGATCAGCTATAAAGTCTGCTGAAACTTCCATGGGAGTAGGGTACTGTCCAGTACTTCTTCAATCGGATTGATTGCCTCTTGTTGAGGAATATTGGTATACAATGACTGGATGTCAGTAAACACTAGAAATTGTCCATCTTTATTAAATGGCAGAATTTTTACTTAGTTGATTAAATCAGTGCTGTCTCTTATATAAGTGAAATAAGTTGCAACAAATGGTTTGATTAAAAATTCAACATATGGACAAGGTGGTTCTAAGAAAGAGACACAGCCAGCAATAATTGGCCTATCTGATGGTGATTTGTCATGTTTGTGCAGTTTAGGTACGTATAAATCACCGAAAACCTTGGTGGCGTTTAATTAAGAAATGTGCATTTCTTTTCACTGCAGAAGCCATCTTCTTTCCCGGGTGTGGTAATACTTTTAATCATTGCAGCTATTTCTTTGGATGCAAAAATAGAAAGTTTTTTATAATGTTAGAGTTTCCATAGCTACCAATTGTTCTCTGCATTGTAGTCCACTGTTTTCTGAATGACTACTCCTACAACCTTGTCAGCTAGTTTAAGAGTGAATGAAAAATGCCTCAAGGCATGTGAGACTGTATATTCCTCCTCGTTTTAATTGTGTCCAATATAGTGCTTTTCCTGCTTACGTACACCAGATTTCTCAGAGTTTTGTTTTCGAAATCAATCACTTCAGGAGGCATAGACGCGGCTGGAGGGTAAAAAGTAGAGGGAGGTTTAAAGTCAGTAAATTGACATGCCGTCGCAGGAGTTCCCTCTTTAAAGAAAAAGTAGAGCCTGATTTTCTTGGAAAATTGCACATAATTCAAATTTCATTTTAAAAAAATCTGGACGATTTCTTGGAATAAGACTGAGGCCATCGCTTGGAACAGAGAGCTGGGGAGCACTAAGCTGTTGTTTTGATGAATGATGAATATGGGAGCTTCATGAAAAAATTGAGGTGTCATTCCTGGTCAAAACAGCTCGTTTGGTTACATGTGTTCCGGTTCAGAGAGGACCTGGCTTGGCAGTTTGATCTATACTCGTCCTATCTCCGCAAGAAAAAGGCTGATTTGATTTGTATATTGATTTGATTTGTATATTGCTGGGTCTAATCTGAGGTAGCATTGTGGACAACAAACTATGGACTGGGATGCAGTTCGACTAAATTACCAGTGGCTGAGATTAATTCAAGCATCCATCAATCACTTTTTTGTTTACTTCAGTGCGATGCCCTAAGTGCCATGGGTATGCCCAGATGTGGGTCGCATGCTCACTTAACCATTGGAACTAAACTGCAACCAACTGAAGAGCTTCAAATAGGGCAAAAACGGTCCTGGGTTGCTTGTGCTCTGGTTGAATGAGCTATAAGCAGATTGCATGGGGATCTAGTAGCCCAATTATGATTTATAATAAAAAATAAAAAAAATAAGAACAATAGTATAGTAGCACAGTGCACTTTGTAATGGCATAGTGCAATTTGCGAGAAGTGAAGTGGCAATTCATTTATGTACTGTATTCAAAATGACAACTTAAAATATCAACAATAGGCTGCCTCAGACATGTCATGTTTGCGGCGCAGTGCGTTTTGTGAAAAATAATATTAAATGCTGGTGGCATTCCTGTTGCGGCACCATCACTAGCCATGACCCTGACAAGACCTTGTATTTTTATCCCTGGCTTAACTGCAAAGGTGTCTGCACAAACAGGTTTTTACAGTGTACATAGAGTGGGGTTTGTCTCCACATACAGCAGTATCATTCTCACCTCCTGCTATTAGCTCTTGGGGTATCATTCCACGTTACAGGAAGTGCTTCTAACGGAATGTGTGAGGGAGTATTTTAGACTCAATCACATTCAATTCTGCATCACCTGCAGGCATGCTATCCAGAAAGTAACCCTTTTTGCATTGTTTTTCCCAAGCACTGGTAAAGCCAATCAAGTGCCTCCAGTTTGATGCACAGCATTCGTCCATGCATAACATTTGTGTGTGCAACACATATAAACAGAATTTGGAAAGGCCAGTGGTGTAGGAAGGGGGTGAGGTTGGTGCGGGCCACCCCAGGTGTCATCACTCACGGGGGTGACAACATGCCAAAAATATGTGTTTTAAACACATATTTTTGGCATTTTGTCAAGTGGGGGTTATTTTCCGCACCAGGTACCACCTGACCTTGCTACACCACTGGTAAAGGCCTCTTGTAAAGTTCTTCAATAAGCACAACTTTAGGGGTAAGTTTGAAGAATTTATTGTGAGGAAGTATAACATGACCAGCAGAGCAGGCAGCAGCCAACAACTGTTGATTCCACACCAGCTACATTCCACATTCCACCCCTAGTAATAGTTGTCAAGGTGGCACATGCACTATGTTCTAAGCACAGAACCCAACACCTTTGTTTTCTTGTGTTCATGCATGAAAGCCAAATCCATTGGGTTTCCCAATTCTTGTTACACATGCGATGTAGGCGGGGCTTAACTCCAAACTCAGTTCTAGAGTGAGTTATGAGCTTATACAATATAATACAGGTATATGATATGTTGCTCTCTACTGGTGAAGGAGAACTATCCTGAAACATGTCTAGAGATATACGACACTGGCTGCACCAACATGGGTGAAAAACTAAGACTGCTACTGAAGTGTCTTTATGCACTGCATTTACCAAAATGCATTGGGGCGAACTGAGTGCTGGGATGTGAGTCAGTGTGCTCCCATCTTCCTTTATATAATAAACTCTGCTAGGTTCCCTTTCCTTGAAATACTAGCTAAAATAATTACAATTTATTTGAACATGGATGCAGAACAAAAATACCTAGATAATCCATACATGCTGATTTTCTCACTCAATTGCATCCTTTGTGAGGCAGCAGAAAACTTGAATACTTATGAAGATGACCTTGCAAAAAAATGTCATTCTTTCAAGGTGACGGTTCCTGGTTTATGGACATAATTAGATTGTCTATTAAATGAGTTGATGATGGATTTCATAGTGCTTTTTAGGGAAGATGGTTGATCATTTTTCACTTTCAAAAGTGCAAGTGCAAAAGATGGATCTATATATTTTGACTTTATTAATACAGAGGGCTAGAGTTTAAAAGGGTGCATACCTTAAAGCAGCAGTACTACTAAGAAGGCTCAAGAAGTAAACTGCTTATTTCTGAATTCAATATATTTATATTTAATACTCGTATGCATTGATAAAGTGTACAATTTAAAGCTCCGGTCTTCTGCTCAGAAATATTGGCCTGTATCTGGTTCGTGCTCACTGTGACCTTGTGGCGTGCACAACGGTGAATGCATTTTATAACATTATCACACCTAAGGTGCTTGAGTATAATATGAAACAAGTCACTCTTTTCCTGTATGTGAAAGTAACAGCCTACTGGGTCACAGACAGATATTTGAGGGGTCACCTCACCCATACCTTTTCATGGTATGCTTCATCATAGGCAACCTCTCATACTGGATAAGACAATGCCACTCCAGCGGACTCAACCAAACAAATTTGAAGTTCATAAATATTATTTTGCAAGACAAATTTATTGGTCCAGATTCAAGATTAGGGGCTTATTATGAGTTCAGAGGTCCCTGGACCGCAGTACCAGAAGGTCGTAGACCGCCAGCCGCAAGCTCGGTGGTACGACCACCGTATTATGAGATAGGAATATTGCCTTTTCAAAGACTGCAGATGAACCACCGACACCGCGAGCACACCGCCAAATGCTGGGACCCGGTTAGGCGAAAGCAGCTGCCATAGGAAGGTACAGACGAGCAACACCGTAGTCCGTATTATGATTTGGTTTTCCGACGATGGCCGTTGATCCCTTTCTCCAGGTCCCCCCTTCCGCCCTTCCAGGTCACTTAGATCTGACAAAAAGCAGCTAGCTATAGTCCCAATCATAAAGAGAGCACGAAGCGGAGGACGCCGTTTTGTGTATAATGCTGCTAAATTGTGGAACAACTTGCCTCTGTGGATCCATTGTGAATTGAACTATCTCACCTTTCGCAAGCTGTTAAAGACCTTTTTGTTTCCTTAAATCCTGTACCTGCTCTAAGGACCGCTTTAGCGCTGGGATGCTTTTGGGTAGCCATGCGCTCTAGAAATGCCTTTTCAATTCAATTCAATTCACAGCAGTATATTCACCCAAGGGATAGGACCCTGTCTGCGGAAATACACAGGTAAGTGCTTTTTGTACCATATACCCTTTACCTGGACTGCCAACATATGGGTCGGACTCCGGCAATGGGTAGGTAGTATTTTTCCACATGTATCATGCATTTGTGTGCATTTATGCAGTCTAAAAGAACACAGGCATCAATAGTTATGGTGTGATATTGCCCACCGCTGCAAGACAACCACAGCCACACCGCGGACACTACAATCAACTCGTAATACGGTGGTGGGAAGACCGCCAGCGCTCCGGTCTTTTTGCGGCCTTAAGGAGGTCGGGCCATGAAACTTGTAATCAGGCCATTAAATATAACTAGGGGTATACGCAAAGGATGAAGTTGTGTTCTAAAGCTAGAACCTAATGGTACACCTAACCACTAAAAAACAAAAAATACCAACATGTTTTGACCTATGCTTAGTGCCTGAATTTGGTAAAAATGGTCTTTGTCAGGGTAAAAGAACTCCCTATCTATACTGCACATGCGTTACATGCAGATAAATTGAGATAATGTTTTCATACAAATGAGACGTCAATTATGAAATTAACCTGCAGGGTTAAACAAAACCCAGTATTCATATGTTAGTTAGGTTAGAAAAATACAAGAGAACAGGTATGTTGTATCAAAAGATAAACACTGAACACTACAAACTGTAAGTGTGGGGTCTGGGTGCAAAACCCCCAGAAAATGTATCATTTCAGGCAGAAATGTGCTTACATGGTGGTGGTGTGCTCAGTCAAAGGCTACCTAATTACCACTTACCCAGGTTTTCTAAACTAAGGGCTTCATGTATCAGTAAGTGGGGGCATCTTCTCTGTAATCACACACTAGTCACACAGTAAATAATGACAAAATGTTAAGTCATTCGAATCAAGAGAAATATGTCCAGATTTGTAACGACTATATTTATATCACCTGTGAGATTCAGTGGCTACATCTGGTACCACTGTACCAAAACAAACACACAACATAAGTAAAAGGCCATGCCCACAGTGTGAGGGGACCCTACATGAAGATCAGACAAACTTGCATTCGTAAAAGACTCAAAACGGAGCAACCCACTACGGCGAGCAACCGCTAAAGGCTTACACGAATTGTAGCTGCCTTATGAACGAAAGCAGCAAACATCATTGAGCGTGCCGTGCCTGGCATTTGCAACTGGGCATCACCTCATTGTGGGGCTTTTTTGTTGTTGTTGAGAAGACCATTAAGTTACAAATACTTGCACATTCATACATGAATGGCAAATAGTGGAGCGACCCAGTTCGGGAGGCAAACCACAATTGCTGACATGACTTATAAGCTTATATGAGTGGAGACAGCGTGTATGCCAGTGTTCAAGACCAGAGGTCGTAAGATCGCCAGTGATCATCTTCCCAACATACCAGTTTATTAGGCTAAGACGAACTTGCACAGAAATTCAGGAGTACTACCTGCACGCATAGATTCTGACCAAGAAACTGCTGTATAAGAAGTATCCAAAGAAGGTAATACAGAGAGCTCCAAAAAGAGCTCACGATATTCCTATGGACTCTTTACTGCAGACTTTTTTTTTTAAATCTCAGACCATTTGATCTGTGTAACAACTTATGGGTTGCACTCGAATATGGTACAAAGGATTATCAATATGAACTGGAATATTCGTACATCTGGAACACTGAGTTTGGAAAAACCAATGTTTTCCTTCAGACGGGGAAAATCCATCAGAGATTAATTGGTTCATAAGCACCCCCAAAAAAACCACAACCAGGATCAACATGGTCTATTCATTGAACCAACCACCATTAAGGGCATTCATCATGGTCATTGCAATGTGTGCAAATTAACGAAAAGGTACAAACAACTAGATCTGGGTCTACCAACACCTTTTTTTGAAATGTATTTTTATAGAGTTTTATATAGTGCGAACTTGACCCGAATCGGGTATCAGAGCGCTTTACATAGCACCAGTTGCATGACATGAGGACAAGTTCATTTTTGTTAGGCACAGGGAAATTAAGTGATTTGCCCAGAATCACAGGATGTTCAGCATCATTGCCGAGACTCGAACCCAGTTCCGAGGTCAACCGCCCTAGCCGCTACGCCAACTCCTCTCCCCTTGGGCCCATAGACTCTTCACCAAGTGTGGTTCTGCAAACTCGATTTATATGATAACCTGTCCCTACAGATAGAGGTATGTAGGAATGACTACATGAAAGGTGAGTACACAAATGAGCAAATACAGAAGAACCATCACATGTAACAACAACCAAAGTGCAGAGAATTATTTTTGAGATGACCCACACTGAAAATTAATTAGAATGGGCCATAATAGAAGAAATCCTACCTCATATGACGAACATCAACAGCAGAGCGGAGGAGAGATGGATTCACCATTTGGGGACATCAAGTAGGGGCCTAAACAATAAAGTGTAATGGGCACAAATATAACTCAAGCAAAGTGGTTGTCAGTGGCCTGCAAGAGGACATGAATCTCAAATTTTCAATCACAACAAACACAACTATAATTCAAGCAAAGAGGTTGTTATTAGCCTGAAAGAGGAAATTATTCTACAAGTCTCAAAATCCGAAATTCGAGTTTAGATTATTTCTCTTAATACTGGAATGTGTGCCAAACCTAAATAAGATTTTCTTTGAGTTGGTTATTGTTAGATCTGGGGGTCTCTAGTTGGCAGGGTAGGTACCACTGTCCAAGTAGGGACCCTTGCTTCTAGTCAGGGAAAGGGGGATACACTGTTAAGATAACCCCTGCTCACCCTCTAGGTAGCTTGGCCTGAGCAGTCTAGGCTATCAAAGGCAATGTGTAAAGTATTTGTACCAACACTCACAGTAACACAGTGAAAACACCACAGATTTACTCCACACCAGTTTTAGAAAAATAATGTATCTTTACTAAAAACTTCACAAGACCAAATATTACAGACAAACCAACATATAATTCAAAAAGGTTACTTTAAAGATAGTTCAGAGTTTGCAGAAAGTACTCCAGGATGTAAAAGTCAGTGTCCTGCACAATGCGACTCTCAATGCACAAAATGCGACACTTTCGTGCCCAACAGTACCTGTAGTTGCGATAAGGTTCCCAAAAGCTATAACAAGGAAGCTTGCAAAGGCGATGCGATACTCCTGAGATCCTGGGGAGGCTTTGCAGCAGCCCTGCTTCACGCAGCAGAGGTGGATGCGCCGGCTCCGATCTGTAAGGGGAGGATGCGATGACTTTGGCCTTCGTTGCGTAGGTTTCTTAGGGGGAAGCTTCACGCACAGGTTCGATGCGACACTCTTCGATGTGGTGCGATGCGTGGCGCAGCGTTGCCTTCCGGCGCCGCAATTCTCGATGCGCCACGGAACGGGACTCTGCGTCGACGCACGCAGCGATTGGAGACTTTTCACGCACCGGCAGTGGTGCGGCCCGCAAACTGGTTCTGCGACAACCCTCGCAATGGCAGGAAGCTTCACGCTTCGGGACGATGCTCGACGCACTCGGCGATGCGGGGACCCTGCGTGTTGCGATGGTGCCGCGATGAAATTTTCCTCGCACTCTCGTCTTGCGACACGCAATCGGATGATGCGTTGGGTACCAGTCACTTTTGTTCACGCTTCTGCTTCCCAGCTCCCAAACACAGCAAAACGACCTCCTGAGGCCCCAAGACTGGGCAAGCACTCCAAGGCAGGTCAGAACTCTCTCAGCAGAGTTCCAGGGGAGCTGGTGGTGAAGTCCTTTTGTTCCTGGGACTTCTTAACAGGGAGCCAGCTCTTCTCAGGCCCTTGGAGATCAGAATCAAAAGAAGGGGACACAGCAAAGTCCTTCCCCTCTCCTTGGCAGCAAAGCAAAACAGCAAGCAGGCAGTCTTCTCCTCTTCAGTTTCTTCCAGCTTTCTCCTTGGCAGAGGTTTCTTCTTAGTTCCAAAGTGATCTAAAGTTTTAGGTGTCTGGGGTCCTCTTCTTATACCCCTCCAAGTCTTTGTCTCTCTTTGTTCAAGTGGGGGGATTCCCCTGCTCAAACCGGTTCCTGGGTGTGCTCTGCTCTGGAGCACCTGGTTCCTTTCAGAGTGAGGGGCAGGGTCGTTAGACGCTCAGCAGGAGGTGGAGCCTTCTTTGTGCCAGCAGAGGCAGAGTCCTCAGCCTGGCCAGCAGGGGGTGGAGCCAGCTTTGTGTTTGTCAGGGGCAGCCCTATTCAAACCCAGGGACTACTCCTCCCACCCATCTAAAGCAGATCTCCCTATTCACCCTGCTGCTGACTCATCCAGGCTCCTGGAGCCACCTAGCCCATCACATGACACCCTTCAGCCAACCAGCACACAGGCACACAGGAAGGTTAAACAGGAGAATAGCTACTTTCTAAAAAGTGCTATTCTCACACAGTGAATTTAAAAACCATCTTGCTAAAAAGATGTATAATTAAATTCTGAACACAGAGATACCAAACTTGGATTTTCTATCTTGCCCTTATGGGAAGATAGGCATGTAAACAGCCTTCCCCATTCTATCCTATGGGCAAGATAGCCTCTCAGCAGTGAAAAACGAAAATGGCTGTAATTCACTACCAGGGCATGTTACACACCTCAGTACATGCCCTACCTTTCAGATACACTGCACCCAGCCCAGGGGGGTACCTAGGGCCTCCATAGGGATGCCTGACATGTATAGAAAGGGAAGGATAAGGCCTGGTCGGTGGGTGCACTGGCCAGGTCGACATGGCAGTCCTGGACTGCACATAGGCACTGCAAGCAGGCCTAAGACATCATTTTAGCGCTACTCCTGTGGGTGGCACAATCAGTGCTGCAGCCCACTAGTAGCATTTGAATCACCAGCCCTGGCACACGCAGTGCACTTTACTAGGGGCTAACAGGTGAAACAAATATCCCAATCATGGATAACCAATCAATACAACAATTTACCAAGGGAGCACTTGCACTTTGACACTGATCAGCAGTGGCAAAGTGCCCAAAGCATCTAAACCAGCAAAATCGAAATCCAGCATAGCATCAAAAATACAGGAGGTAGAGGCAAAAAGTCAGGGGTAACCACGCCAAAGATGCCAGGTCTAACACGTGTCCCCTCCAGCTGAAAGTGGGGAGAACTACCCACCCTCTTGGGAGTTCTCATCGCTAAGGCGGAAAAACCTGGACAGACCATCAGCGTTGGCGTGTTCTGTACCGGGGCGGTGTTCCACCGTAAAGTCCATCCCCTGTAGGGAAATGGACCACCTCAACAGCTTAGGATTCTCACCCCTCATCTGCATCAACCATCTGAGGGGCCTGTGGTCCGTCTGAACCCGGAAGTGAGTCCCAAACAAGTAGGGTCTCAGCTTCTTCAGCGCCCAGACCACAGCAAAAGCTTCCCTTTCAATCGCACTCCACCTCTGTTCCCTGGGAAGTAGCCTCCTACTAATGAAAGCTACCGGTTGGTCCAAGTCCTCATCATTTAGTTGTGAGAGCACCGCTCCCACTCCATGCTCAGAAGCGTCTGTCTGCACTATGAACTCCTTGGAGAAGTCAGGCGCCTTGAGTACAGGTGCTGTACACATGGCCTCCTTCAGGGCATCAAAAGCTTCTTGGCAGGCACTGGTCCAAATCACTTTCTTCGGTAACTTCTTGGAAGTTAGTTCTGTCAAGGGAGCCACAATGGTGCCATACCCCTTGACAAAACGGCGATAGTACCCGGTGAGTCCTAAGAAGGCTCTCACCGATGTCTGGGTTTTGGGGGGTTCCCAAGCCCGGATGGTATCTATCTTGGCTTGTAGGGGCGCCACCTGGCCGCTTCCTACCTGGTGTCCCAAATACACCGCCGAACCCTGCCCTATCTGGCTCTTACTGGCCTTGATAGTGAGGCCTGCACTATGCAGAGCCTTCAACACTGCGCAGAGGTGTTGCAAGTGTTCTTCCCAAGTGGAGCTGAACACAGCGATGTCATCCAGATATGCAGCGCTGAATTGCTCCAGCCCGGACAGTACCTGGTTGACCAGTCTCTGGAATGTGGCAGGGGCGTTCTTCAACCCAAAGGGCATGACACGGAACTGGAAGGGCCCCTCTGGCGTTGAAAACGCAGACCTCTCCTTGGCCCCATCCGTTAAGGCAATCTGCCAGTACCCAGAAGTTAAATCAAACGTACTGAGGTAGTTGGCAGCTCCCAACCGATCCACGAGCTCATCAGCTCTGGGGATGGGGTGTGCGTCAGTCTTCGTGACAGCATTGAGCCCACGGTAGTCCACACAAAACCTAAGTTCTGGAGTGGCACCTGGCGCAGCAGCTTTCGGTACAAGTACCACTGGGCTAGCCCAGGGGCTGCTGGAGGGCTCAATCACCCCTAGCTCCAACATCTTAGAAACCTCCTTCTTGATGCTGGCCCTGACCTTGTCAGCCACCCGGTATAACTTCTGTTTCACAGGCATGCTATCTCCCGTGTCCACGTCATGGACACACCAGTTGGTGATACCGGGGGTCAGGGAGAACAGAGATGCAAACTGACCCAACACATGGCGACAGTCCCTCTGCTGTTCTGGGGTCAGGGTGGGCGAGAGGACCACTCCATCCACTGACCCATCTTGCTCCTTAGCTGCCAGGAGGTCAGGAAGAGGATCGCTATCCTCCTCCATCCCTGCATCTGTAGCAAGTAGCATTGTTATTTCAGACCTCTCAAAATGGGGTTTGAGGCGGTTCACGTGTAGGACCCTCATGGGGTTCCTGGGAGATCGCAAGTTGACCAGGTAGGTCACCTCACTCTTGCGCTCCACCACCTCATATGGCCCAGTCCACTTGTCCTGGAGCGCGCAAGGCTCCACTGGCGCCATCACCCACACCATCTGCCCAGGTTGAAATTCCATCAGAGTGGTATGCTGGTCATACCACCTCTTCATCTCATCCTGGCTGGCTTCCAGGTTCGCCTGAGCGAGGGCCCGGAAGCGCTGTGTCTGGTTGCGGATGGCCAGCACATAGCTGAACACATCCTGAGGGGTTTTCCCCGGGGATTTCTCCCAACCCTCCTTCACCAGACTGAGAGGTCCTCTAACAGGGTGCCCGTACAAAAGCTCAAAGGGACTGAACCCTAGAGACTTTTGTGGTACCTCCCTGTAGGCAAATAATAGGCATGGCAAAAAGACGTCCCACTTCCGTCTCATGGGCTCTGTCAGCCCCATGATCATGCCTTTCAGTGTCCGGTTGAACCTTTCAACCAACCCATTTCCTTGAGGGTGGTAAGGAGTGGTGAACTTATAGGTTACCCCACACTCCTCCCACAGAGACTTCATATACCTGGAGATGAAGTTGGTACCCCGGTCAGATACCACCTCTTTGGGGAAACCCACACGGGAAAAGATCCCCATCAACGCACGGCCCACCACCGGGGCTGTGGTTGTCCTGAGAGGGATAGCCTCCGGGTACCGGGTGGCATGATCCACCAGGACCAGGATGAACCTGTTGCCTAAGGCGGTCCTGGGGTCCAGTGGCCCCACAATATCTATTCCCACCCGCTCGAAAGGGGTGCTCACTACCGGAAAAGGCTGGAGAGGGCCTTTGCATTTTCCTCCAGCCTTGCCACTTGCCTGGCAAGTCTGGCATGATTTACAAAAGGAAGCGACGTCCGTCTTCATCCCGGGCCAGTAAAAGTGGGTGGCAAGCCTTTGTCGGGTCTTGTCCTGCCCGAGATGTCCTGCAAGCGGCACGTCGTGAGCCAGACCCAGTAGGAAGTCTCTGAACCCTGCGGGTACCACCAGGGTACGTGATCCACTGGGCTCAGCAAACCTAGGCTCGCTGTACAACAAGTCATTCTCCCAGTAGAGAAAAAAGTTCTTCGGATCAGCACCTGCTGCCTGGTCTGCAGCCTGGTGCCGCAGACCTTCAAGAGTAGGGCATGTCTTCTGCGCACGGAAGAACTCCTCTCTGGAGGGACCACCCTCTTGCTGCCAATGGGTCAGCTCAGGTATGTCTCCCAGCTCAGCGACCTGTTCCCCTGTAGGCTCCAGGGCATCCCCCGTAGGTTCTGCTCCTTCCTGGACCGTGGGAACAGCGGGGGTGGACGCACCACGCCCCTTGCCCTTCCTCTTTCTGGCAGGGACCTGGGCCACTGTTTCAGGCTCCAGGTCTGCTTCACAACCCTGTCTGGCTGCCATGGACCGGGTGGTCACACAGACCCACTCAGGCAAACCCAACATCTCCAAATGAGCCTGGCGTTCCACCTCCTTCCACGGGGAACTCTCCAGGTCATTACCTAGCAGACAGTCTACTGGCATGGATGGACTCACAACAACTTTGAGAGGACCTGAGACCCCCCCCCACTCAAAGGGAACATGTGCTACCTTGCAAAGGCGCACAGAGTTGTCAGCTGACACTACTGGGTGAAGTACGTCTGGAATGATCAGCTCCTCAGGGACCCACTGACACCTGACCGTAGTCACACTGGCTCCAGTGTCCCTGAGAGCCTCCACCCTCCTCCCATTGATGGTCACCCACTGCCTGTACTTCTTAGTGTTATCAGGGACAGGGGTTTCCTGGACCATCTCTGTGTCTCCTAAAGAGACAAGGGACATAACTGCTAAACCCTCCAAATCACTAGAAATTAAATCCCCCCCAAAAGCTACACTAGCTATACCCGGTGTTGGAGCACCAGTGGGTGCCTGGGATTTCTTGGGACACACAGGAGACTTGTGACCCAATTCCTGACAGTGATAACACTTAATGGGACCCTTGTTATCCGACCTGCCCTTAGGGGGCCAGGTTGGTTTGGGTTTTGACTTGGGGGGCTGGGACTGGTTACCCTGGGAACTATTTTGGGGCCCTTGTGAGAACTCCTTTTGGTTACCCTTGTCCCCCCCACTCCTCTGCTGGGGACCCTGCCCACCTTTGGCAATGGTACCCACAATTCCTCTGTGGACCCTGGTACTGGTCCAGCGGTCCGCCTCCTTAGCAAGCTCAATGGGGTCCGTCAACTTGCTATCTAAAAGATGCTGGCGCAGCTCTGGAACACATAGACTACTCAAGTGCTCCCAACTAATTAAATGTAACAACCCCTTATAATCAGTTACCTTGCTGCCCTTCATCCAACCTTCCAGTGCCCGCGAGTACAGATTCACACACTCCATCCAAGTCTCAGACTCTTTCTTCTTGGAATTTCTAAACTGCAGTCTATACTGCTCTGGAGTAAGTCCATACCTGAGACATAGGGCCTCCTTCATATTGGGATAGGTCATGGCACCTGCTAACTCTAAGGGCTCTAGAGCACTCCTCCCAGAAGCCTCAAAATGTTTCCACAGGCCCGCCCCCCAATGCTGTTCAGGCACACCATTCATTCTTAATGCTATCTCATACGATGTAAACCAGGCATAGATATCTTCACTCCTATTGTAATTCTGTACTAAATCTTTGGGGATATATACTTTACCCCCCTGCACTGGCTGTGCGCTGCCACCATTTGAACCGGACTCCACCTGCTTGGCCTTGATGTCCAGTTCTCTCATGCTCACTTCATGAGCCAGAAGCAATTTCTTCTCTTCCAAGGCACGGGCATTCTTGCTCTCCTCCGCCGCCTTGTCCTTCTCTACTTCCAATTGCTTCATTTTCATTTTCATCATTTCCATTTCATGGTCTCTCACCCTTTGATTCTCCTCCCGCTCCTCTGGAGTGAGCCCCCTACTGGAATGGGAGCTGCCAGCCCTTGAGACTGGTCTGCCCACAGGCAGATCTTGGGGAACAAAACCATCCTCTTCATTTGCATCACTTTCCTCTTGGGCCTCCCACCAGGCCTTCAGGACTCTTTGTAGCACATCCTTTCTAGCTCCGCTTTTAAAAGAGCAACCACGGTCTTTGCAGAATTGCTTGAGATCTTCAACTTTGTATGAATATAAATCCGCAATGGAAAACTCCAATTCTGCCCTCTCACTTGTTGCCACCTGAGACATGATGCTCTTGAAGAGTTACTCAAAAATAGAATCAAAAATAATACAGTATGTGGTTGTCTATTGGTCTGCACTCCTAGTGATGTACACCAATTACTGTGGGTCAAGTACAAATACAAGTTCAATCCTCACCGCTGACCACCAATGTTAGATCTGGGGGTCTCTAGTTGGCAGGGTAGGTACCACTGTCCAAGTAGGGACCCTTGCTTCTAGTCAGGGAAAGGGGGATACACTGTTAAGATAACCCCTGCTCCCCCTCTAGGTAGCTTGGCCTGAGCAGTCTAGGCTATCAAAGGCAATGTGTAAAGTATTTGTACCAACACTCACAGTAACACAGTGAAAACACCACAGATTTACTCCACACCAGTTTTAGAAAAATAATGTATCTTTACTAAAAACTTCACAAGACCAAATATTACAGACAAACCAACATATAATTCAAAAAGGTTACTTTAAAGATAGTTCAGAGTTTGCAGAAAGTACTCCAGGATGTAAAAGTCAGTGTCCTGCACAATGCGACTCTCAATGCACAAAATGCGACACTTTCGTGCCCAACAGTACCTGTAGTTGCGATAAGGTTCCCAAAAGCTATAACAAGGAAGCTTGCAAAGGCGATGCGATACTCCTGAGATCCTGGGGAGGCTTTGCAGCAGCCCTGCTTCACGCAGCAGAGGTGGATGCGCCGGCTCCGATCTGTAAGGGGAGGATGCGATGACTTTGGCCTTCGTTGCGTAGGTTTCTTAGGGGGAAGCTTCACGCACAGGTTCGATGCGACACTCTTCGATGTGGTGCGATGCGTGGCGCAGCGTTGCCTTCCGGCGCCGCAATTCTCGATGCGCCACGGAACGGGACTCTGCGTCGACGCACGCAGCGATTGGAGACTTTTCACGCACCGGCAGTGGTGCGGCCCGCAAACTGGTTCTGCGACAACCCTCGCAATGGCAGGAAGCTTCACGCTTCGGGACGATGCTCGACGCACTCGGCGATGCGGGGACCCTGCGTGTTGCGATGGTGCCGCGATGAAATTTTCCTCGCACTCTCGTCTTGCGACACGCAATCGGATGATGCGTTGGGTACCAGTCACTTTTGTTCACGCTTCTGCTTCCCAGCTCCCAAACACAGCAAAACGACCTCCTGAGGCCCCAAGACTGGGCAAGCACTCCAAGGCAGGTCAGAACTCTCTCAGCAGAGTTCCAGGGGAGCTGGTGGTGAAGTCCTTTTGTTCCTGGGACTTCTTAACAGGGAGCCAGCTCTTCTCAGGCCCTTGGAGATCAGAATCAAAAGAAGGGGACACAGCAAAGTCCTTCCCCTCTCCTTGGCAGCAAAGCAAAACAGCAAGCAGGCAGTCTTCTCCTCTTCAGTTTCTTCCAGCTTTCTCCTTGGCAGAGGTTTCTTCTTAGTTCCAAAGTGATCTAAAGTTTTAGGTGTCTGGGGTCCTCTTCTTATACCCCTCCAAGTCTTTGTCTCTCTTTGTTCAAGTGGGGGGATTCCCCTGCTCAAACCGGTTCCTGGGTGTGCTCTGCTCTGGAGCACCTGGTTCCTTTCAGAGTGAGGGGCAGGGTCGTTAGACGCTCAGCAGGAGGTGGAGCCTTCTTTGTGCCAGCAGAGGCAGAGTCCTCAGGCTGGCCAGCAGGGGGTGGAGCCAGCTTTGTGTTTGTCAGGGGCAGCCCTATTCAAACCCAGGGACTACTCCTCCCACCCATCTAAAGCAGATCTCCCTATTCACCCTGCTGCTGACTCATCCAGGCTCCTGGAGCCACCTAGCCCATCACATGACACCCTTCAGCCAACCAGCACACAGGCACACAGGAAGGTTAAACAGGAGAATAGCTACTTTCTAAAAAGTGCTATTCTCACACAGTGAATTTAAAAACCATCTTGCTAAAAAGATGTATAATTAAATTCTGAACACAGAGATACCAAACTTGGATTTTCTATCTTGCCCTTATGGGAAGATAGGCATGTAAACAGCCTTCCCCATTCTATCCTATGGGCAAGATAGCCTCTCAGCAGTGAAAAACGAAAATGGCTGTAATTCACTACCAGGGCATGTTACACACCTCAGTACATGCCCTACCTTTCAGATACACTGCACCCAGCCCAGGGGGGTACCTAGGGCCTCCATAGGGATGCCTGACATGTATAGAAAGGGAAGGATAAGGCCTGGTCGGTGGGTGCACTGGCCAGGTCGACATGGCAGTCCTGGACTGCACATAGGCACTGCAAGCAGGCCTAAGACATCATTTTAGCGCTACTCCTGTGGGTGGCACAATCAGTGCTGCAGCCCACTAGTAGCATTTGAATCACCAGCCCTGGCACACGCAGTGCACTTTACTAGGGGCTAACAGGTGAAACAAATATCCCAATCATGGATAACCAATCAATACAACAATTTACCAAGGGAGCACTTGCACTTTGACACTGATCAGCAGTGGCAAAGTGCCCAAAGCATCTAAACCAGCAAAATCGAAATCCAGCATAGCATCAAAAATACAGGAGGTAGAGGCAAAAAGTCAGGGGTAACCACGCCAAAGATGCCAGGTCTAACAGTTATGTTTTGTTTTGTTTTGCTTGGACCAAGAGGATGAGACATCTTTTTAAACCTGTCCTCCCTAGATTGACATATCTGCCTATGGTTTGTGGCTGTTTTTTTAAGGAACTTCTCATTTTACCTAAATATATTAAGTATAGGTGGAGTATGATCAATGATGCATATCACAATTGAGGAACCTCAGAAATACTTTTTACATTGGTCATTGTCACCCTTTGTCTTTTTTTCTGTTTTCTATAAAGGCAAAACTCCAGAGAATTTGCTATACGCAAATATCACCTAATGTTAAATTTCCCTTTTGTACATTTTGCAATGGCCCATAAATTACAAGCTGTGAGTTACATCGATAAATATAAAAAATAATTCTTGTATTTATATATTTTTTAAAATATAATCTTTTTTGACATATTTTTTTTGAAGCCTTGAGGCCCTACTATTCCATGCAACCATCATCGTGTGGTGCTCATAGGACAAACTCAGGGCCGATAGGCCCCCTTTTCATGGATTACATCCCCTCTTGCCCTTGTTCATGCGTAAAGAGTTAGTGTAAACTACATTTCCCATGTGTACCGTCGTGGTGACATCACATGCACATGAACAATGAATGCACACTACACGTGATCGGGGATGCATTTACTTTATCTGGCTTTGCAATTTTGCACACACACTAGTTTGGATATTGACTCATCAAAATGTCTGGGGTAGTTGAAGTGACATCACTTTGAATGACAATGGTATCACAGGGTTGACCCACTGTGACACTCTGATATTTTGAGGCAGTCATGCTAGAGAAAAGAAAATACATACTGGACACCTGGGACTTTTGGAAGAGCAAGGAGAAGGAACTACTGAAAGATGACAGGGCTCTAAGAGTACTTGCAACTTGCTTTTCATACTCATATTAGCACAGCCTCTCAAACTAGGGCTAGGGATATATCACTAAATGGTAAGCCAGTGTTTGAAATAGGAATCTCTAGTTGGCAGAGGTAGGTACCTTTGTCCAAATAGGGACCCTTGATTCTAGTCAGGGTAAGGGGGATACACTTCTAAAATAACCCCTACTCACCCCTTGGCATGAGCAGACGGTGTGTAAAGCATTTGTGAACACATACAGTAATACAGTGAAAACACTAAAAATCGATGCCACTCCAGTGTAGAAGAATAAGTAGTCTTAATCTAAACCAAACAAGACCAAAACGACACAAATCCAAAATACAGTAATACAAATATGGCTTTCAAATAGTAGAAATAGTTCAGTTAAAAAAAAATATTGCAGATGTGACACTTTTCACACAAAGTACCTTGGTTGCATCGCGTACATAAACAAAAAGGGTCGCAGGGAAGGTGATGCATCGGTTCCTTGCACTCAGGGAAGGTGGTGTGTTGGTTCCTTGCTCCGGGGGAGGTGATGCATTGATTCCTTACTGCTGCGCAGGGGAGGTGATGCATCAGTTCCTTACTGGAGAGGAGGTGATGCTTCGGTTTCTTACTGCGTGGGGTGTTGATGTGTCACCCCCAATGATGCAACAGACTTGGCGCCTCGATGTGACGATCCGGGACGATGCGTGGGTTCTTGCTGCCGCACAGCAGGGCTTACGTCAGAATCGTTGCGGTGATCTCGGACTTCAGAGACCGGTGCACTCGACGCAGCGTGTGGCAATTTCTCGAGCGGCGGGCAGACCTTGCGTCGGTTTCTTTGGCGATGCGTCGGAAACAGGCATGGATACATCGCGCATCTCGAAGTTGCGTTACTTTTACAGCTCCCAGCGGCAAACGGCCTCCAGAGGTCCAGAACAACAGCAGGCTCCTCTTAGCAGGTCAGGGGAGCTGGTGGTGAAGTCGTTGTGTCCCTGAGACTTCAGAACAGGAGGCAAGCTCAGTTTCAAGCCTTTGGAGATCTTCTTCAAGCAGGGGACACACCAAACAGCAAAGTCCTTTTCCATTCGTTGGCAGAAAGTAGTCACTGCAGGCCAACCCCATACAGCAAACAGCACAGGGGCAGTAGTCCTCCTCAGCTTCTCCGGCTCTTCTCCTTGGCAAAGGTTCCTCTCGATTCCCAGAAGTGATCCAAAAGGCTGTGGTCTGGACCCCTCTGTTTATACAGTAAATGTCTTTGTTCTCTCCTGGCCCAGGGCTTTGAGCACCAGTCCAAACCAGTTCTGGGGGGCATTTTGCAAGTGCACAACAACCTCATTGTCAATGTGAGCCCTGGCTTCAGACACACCACAGGGGGACGGAGCCATCATTGTGGAAGGCAGGCACAGTCCTATTCAGGTGAAGGTGCTACTCCTCCCACCTCTCCAAATGCAGACCAGGCCTATTCAGCTTAGCACTGACTAATCCACACTCTTTGGAGCCACTGCACATCCCCAGGCCCTGTCACTCCAAAGCCAGACAGTCAATACAGATCCTAGCAGAGGCACACTGGATGGCTGAGGAAGAAAATACCTACTTTCGAAAAGTGGTATTTCCAAACAGAATGTAAAAATCACCGTCACTAAAAGATGCATTTTAACATTCAGATTTCAGACATATTAAACTTTATATTCCCATCTGGTATCAAGGGTTAGTTAGGCTTATAAGATGTTATAAGCAAACACCCAGTTCTATCCTATGGGAACAGATAGTGAAAACCAAGGGCCCGATTCACAGAACTAACTTAAGACAAAATCCTAAACTTACTACCATTTTGGTATTCACAGAAGGCACTTACTCATTTTGGTATTCACAGAAGGCACTTACTCATTTCGGTATTCACAGAAGTTAGGAGTCCTAACTTTAGGACTCCTAAATGCCTTCTGTGAATACCGAAAGTCTTAAAATTAGGATTTTTCTCAATTTAGTAGTCCTAAATTTAGATTTAGGACTACTAAATTGAGAAAAATCCTAATTTTAAGACTTTCGGTATTCACAGAAGGCATTTAGGAGTCCTAAAGTTAGGAGTCCTAACTATACTGCTACTAAACTGAGAAAAATCCTAATTTTAAGACTTTCGGTATTCACAGAAGGCATTTAGGAGTCCTAAAGTTAGGACTCCTAACTTCTGTGAATACCGAAATGAGTAAGTGCCTTCTGTGAATACCAAAATGAGTAAGTGCCTTCTGTGAATACCAAAATGGTAGTAAGTTTAGGATTTTGTCTTAAGTTAGTTCTGTGAATCGGGCCCCAAAATTGGAAGTATTTCACTGTCAGGACATGCCTCACACATCAGGGCATGTCCTACCTTTCACATACACTGCACCCTGCCTACAGGGGTACAGTGGGCCTATCTTAGGGGTGACTAACATGCAAGAAAAGGGAAGGTAAGGGCTTGGCAAGTCACTTGCCAGGTCGACATGGCAGAACTAGACTGAACACAGGCTATGCAATGGCAGGCCTGAGTTACATCTAAAGGTTGCTTCTGTGGGTGGCACAATCAGTGCTGCAGGCCCACTAGCAGCATTTGATTTACAGGCCCTGGGCACATACAATGCACTGTACTAGGGACTGACTAGCAAATCAAATATGCCAATCATGGAATCACCAATCCATAACAACAATTTACAAAGGGAGCACTTGCACTTTGGCACTGTACAGAAGTGGTCAAGTGCCCAAAGCACTTAGACCGGCAAAACGAAGTTCAACACACAACAAAAATACAGGAGCCAAAGGCAAAAATACAGGGGAAACCCACACCAATGATGCCAGGTCTAACACGTGTTCCCTCCAGCTGAAATGTGGGGAGAACTACCCACCCTCTTTGGAGTTCTCTTAACTAAGGCGGAAAAGTCTAGACAGACCTTCAACGTTGGCGTGTTCTGTACTAGGGCGGTGTTCCACTGTGAAGTGGGCTGTAGGTAAATGGACCACCTCAAAAACTTTGGATTCTCACCCATCATCTGCATTAACCATCTGAGGGGCCTGTGGTCGGTCTGAACCCGGAAGTGAGTCCCAAACGAGTAGGGTTTTAGCTTCTACAGTGACCAGACCACAGCAAAGGCCTCACGCTCAATCGCACTTCACCTCTATTCTCATGGCAGTAATCTCATACTAATGTAGGCTACAGATTGGTCTAGGCACTCCTCATTTAGCTGTGAAAGCACAGTCCCCACAACATGCTTTGAAGCATCTGTCTGCATCGCGAAATCCTATGATAAGTTGAGTGCATTGAGCATGGGCACCATGCACATGGCAGAGTTCAGGGCATCAAAAGCTTTTTGGCAGGTGTCAGTCCAGTACACCTTTCTGGGCTACTTCATGGAAGTCAGCCCTCTCAAGGGTCAGCAATGGTGCCATATCCCTAGACACTTCTCCTGTAATACCCTGTGAGTCCTAAGAAGGCCCTCACCTTTGTCTGGATCTTGGGTGGTTCCTTAGCCAGAATGGTATCAATCTTGCGATGTAGGGGTGCTACCTGGCCGCCCCTATCTGGTAACCCAAGTACACCACTGAACCCTGCCCGATCTGGCTCTTGCTTGCCTTGATCGTGAGACCTGCCCTCTGCACAGCCTTCAGCACTTCCCAGAGGTGGTGCAGATGTTCCTCCCAAGTTGCACTGAACACTGCAATGTCATCCAGGTAGGTGGTACTGAAATCCTCCAGTCTAGCCAACACTTGGTTGGCCAACTTCTGAAAGGTGCAGGAGTACTTGATAGTGCCCCTCTGGCGTTGAGAATGCTGACCTCTCCTTTGACCCATCAGTTAAGTTAACCCCTTCCCCGCTCATGACGGAACCACGGTTGCGCTGTGCTCATGACGGAGTGGTTCTGTCATGCTGTGGCCGTTGGCGGCCGCTCTGCCCACGCGGCGCTTATTCCCCGCCTGTGCGGGCGATTAGCACAGTGGGCGGAGACGTGACGGAACCACTCCATCATGAGCACAGCTCAACCGTGGCTCGTGACGGAGTGGTTCCGTCACGAGCACAGCGCCACCGCACTGCCCCCAAACCCCCCCCAGCGCCGCGGCGGAATTCCTGCCGCGGCGAAGGGGTTAATCTGCCAGTAGCCAGACATTAAGTCAAACATACTGAGGTACTTGGCAGCTCCTAACCGATCCATGAGCTCATCTGCTCTGGGGATGGTGTGTACATCAGTCCTGGTGACCGAATTGAGCCCTCAGTAGTCTACACAGAACCGGAGCTCTGGCATGGCACCGGGTGTGGCAGCCTTTGGAACCAGGACCACTGGGCTGGCCCAAGGACTGTTTGAGAGCTCAATCACCCCTAGCACTAACATCTTGATGACCTCCTCCTTGATGCAAGCCTTGACCCTGTCAGTCTTTCTGTAAATCTTGTGCTTCACAGGAGGACTTTTCCCAGTGTCAACATCATGGACACACCACTGAATGACACCGGGGGTCACGGAACTGTCCCAACAATTGGCTGCAGTCACTCTGCTTGTTCAGGAGTCAGAGCGGGGGAGAGGGTTACACTATCCATCATTTTCCTTGGCAGAAAGGAGGTCAGGAAGAGGCTGAGTCTCCTCTTCTATGCCAGCATCTGTCGCCAGGAACATGCCCACTTTGTACCTGCTCAAGTGGGGCTTGAGGCGGTTCACATGCAGGACCCGCAAAGGGTTCCTTAGAGACTGCAAGTCCGCCAGGTAGGTGACTTTACTCTTGCGCTCCACCACCTCAAATGGCCCAGTCCACTTATCTTGGAGTGCGAAAGGCTCCACTGGGGCCATGACCCACACTTTCTGGCCAGGCTGAAATTCGATCAGAGTGGTATTCTGATCATATCATGGTTTAATCTCCTCCTAGCTGGCTTCGCAATTCGACTGAGCGAGTTGCCTGAAGAGCTTAGTCTGGTTCCGGAGGCCAGTATGTAGCTATAGACATCCTGGGGAGGTTTACTGGGAGCTTTCTCCCAGCCTTCTTTGACCAGACAAAGAGGTCCTCTTACGGGATGCCCATACACGAGCTCAAAGGGACTGAATCATAAGGACTTCTGCGGTACGTCTCTGTAAGCAAACAAAAGGCATGATAAGAGGACGTCCCACTTACACTTGATAGGCTCACCAAGACCCATAATCATGCCCTTCCGGGTCCGGTTGAATCTCTCAACCAGCCCATTACCTTGGGGATGGTAAGTAGGCCTGGGCGAAGCACTACGCTACGCTCGCGTAGTTTGCGAAGTTCGCGCTACTTCGCACTACGCGAACTGCACGTAGCACAGTGCGAACACGCGTAGCGTAGTGTTGCGTAGTGCTGCGGTCATTTTTTGCTTGCTCGCGGTCCTCAACGTCAAGTTGGCGACCGCGAGCAAGCAAAATGACATCCTGGCGAGACTTTTTCCTTGTTCGCGATCGCGAGCATGGAAAATAAACCTCCCGGCGAGATTCCCAACGCGAGGAGGTCAGGTTTCTCATTGCGAGGGGTCGCGTATGCTCGCGACCGCTCGCGATGAGAAACTACCAGTTCGCGTTGAGAAAGCTGCCGCTCGAGTAAAAATCTACTCGAGCAGCAGAAAACTACAGCTCGCACTGTGCAAGATGCCATTTTCAATGATTGCACATTGCCGGTTGCTTGTCCGCACTGTGCAATCATTGAAAACAACATCTTGCACAGTGCGAACATGTTACTACGCAGTTCGCGAAGTGCTACGCGTAGCTCGCGTAGTGCGAACTTCACTTTGCGTAGCTTCGCGAAGTGCTACTTCGCGAACTACGCCCACCCTTAATGGTAAGGAGTGGTGAACTTGTAGGTAACACCTAACTCTTGCCACAGGTACTTCATATACTTAGATATGAAGTTGGTACCACCTCTCTGGGGAACCCCACAAGGGGAACCCCACAAGGGGAACCCCACAAGGGAGAAAATCTCCATCAACACATGACCCACCACGGGCCATTACAATCCAGAGAGAGATGGTTTCCAGGTACTGGGTGGCATGGTCCACCAAGACCAGTATGAACCTGTTGCCCATGGCTGTATTGGGATCCAGAGGCCCCACAATGCTAATACCCACCCTTTCAAAAGGGGTACTGACCACAGGAAAAGGTTGGGAGGAGCCGTGTACTTCCTCCCACTTTTACCACTTGCCTGGCAAGTCTGGCAAGACCTACAATGGGTGTCAGTGTTCTTACACATTTGGGGCCAGTAAAAGTGGGTGACAAGCCTTTCAAAGGTTTTGTCTTGCCCCAAATGCCCTGCCACTGACACATCATGAGCCAGACCCAGTAGGAAGGCTCAGAAACCCTAGACTCACTATACAGGAGATCATTCTCCCAGTAAATGCAATGTGATCCAGACCGATCACCTGCTGCCCCGTTCTCAGTCTGTTGCTGCAAACCAACAATAATTCCTCCCTGGAGGGGCCTCCTTCCTGCTGCCAATGGGTCAGCTCAGGCAGGTCCCTGAGTTCTGCCACTTGTTTCCCTGTAGACTCCAGGGCATCCCCCTCAAGGTTTGCCTCCTCCTGGACCTTGGGAACTTCGGGGGCCAGTTTCATGCGCCCCTGCCTCTTCTCTTTCTGTCAGGCGCCAGGGCAACTCTTTCAGGCTCCAGGTCCTCTTGATTGCCCTAATCGGCTGCATACACTGAGTGGTCACACACGCCCACTGAGGCAGACCCAACATCTCCAAATGGGACTTCTTCTCCACCTTTTGCCAAGGGAAGCTCTCCAAATCATTGCCTAGCAGACAGTCAACAGGCATGGCTGGCCTCACAGTTAATCTCAAGGTACTTGAGACCCCCTCCTACTCAAAGGAAACCTGTGCCACTTTGCAGAGGCACTCAGAGTTGTCGGCTGCAACTACTGGGTAGAATGTCTTGAGGATCACCTGCTCCTCAGACACCAGCCAACAACTGACAGCTGTTACACTGTCTCCAGTGTCTCTCAGTGCTTCCACACTATGGCCATTGATGGTCACCCACTGCCTGTACTTTTTAGTGTTATCAGGCAGATGAGCTCTTGGGACCATCTCACTGTCTCCTAAAAAGACCAGGGTCATCTCTACAGATCCCCACCCCTCTTGGGCACTCGACTCCTCCCCCAAGGCTACACAAACTATCTCTCGGGGGGTGCACCAGTGGGTGCTGTGGTTATCGTTTTGGGACACCTAGGGTTCCCCTGGAAGTGACCCACCTGACGACAACTATAACATGCCCTGGGGCCCTTCTGACCAGGCTTACCTGTAAGGACCCATGGCTTCTTCTCAGTGGGAGGCTGGGAAACATTCCCTTGGTTCCCTTGGGAATTACTTTGGGGCCCTTTCTGTGACTCCCTCTGTTTACCCTTGTCCCCCCCACTCTTCTGCTGGGGACCCTGCCCACCATTTGCGGGGCTTCCCACACAACCTTTTTGGAGAATATATGACATTACAATGCATACTTTTACAACGCAGTCTTTACATCGCAACTACCATTACATTGCATGATTTTACAACGCGTGCCATTACAACACATTTTGAAAAACCAACATTACAAAGCATTCCATTAAAACGCATACCATTAAAATGCATAATACTTTTAGGGCAACAGTAAGGTAAGTGTTGGATATTGTAGGGGTAAAAATTACTATTTCCACTCCAGTGAGTGCAACAGTAGGGTAAGTTTTGGATAGTGTAGGGGTCAAAATTATTAAGTGTTGGATAGTGTAGGGGTAACAATTACTATTCCCACTCTAGTGAGTGTAACAGTAGGGAAAGTGTTGGACAGTGTAGGGGTAAAATATACTATTTCCATGTACCCTAAAATCCCATGCCCACCCTAATATTAAAAAAATCTCCATTACTTACCTTATAATGTGTTGCAATGGCATGCGTTGTAATGGTATGCGTTGTAATGGCATGCGATTTAAAGGCAGTTGCATTGTAACAGTTGCATTGTAAAGGTAGGTCATTGTAATGACTGTGTTGTAATGGATTGACTCAAGCTTCTTACAAGCCCACAATATCTGCCTGTATGATTCTGGGGTAAATCCATACCTCCCTATTTAGGATTCCTTAAGGGGGGTTGGGACATTTGATCTTCAGTGGGCAATGCTAGCAACGTTTCCCTCCCTTCACTGACAAAGCGGCTCCACAACCAGCTCCCCAGTCTCTCTCAGGGATTCTGTAGGACCTCATTGCTACCTCATAAGCTTTGAACCACTGACCAATGTCCTTATGCTTCATAAAATCCTTAATAACCTACTAGGGGATGTACACCCTCCCTTCTCCAGGCACTGATGGTGCTCTGCCACCATTGGGATTGGACTCTATACTCTTTGCCTTTAGATCCAGCTCTCTCAAACCTCTTTCATGCTCTTAGAACATCTTTTTCTCCTCCAGGGCTAATTTCTACCTTTGAAATGCCAACTCCTTATACTCCTTCCCCAGCCTGAGCTTTGTGAGCTCTAACTCATGCATCCTGTTTTTTCCCTGTCCTTCAACTCTTCTGCTGGAGACTGCCCCTTTGAAGAGACACTGCTGCTCCCTGGGGAAGGTAACCACCCCACAAGCAGAACCAATAGCCTATTCTGCTGTTTATCTAAATCCTACACCTCCTCCACAGGTTGGTCGTCATGCTCGCTGGCATCCCTTGACTCCGCCAGGTCTAACAGCCAGGTGTTGCAGTTGCTATCCTGCTATGTCAATTAATGTCCCTGCTTGGGAGTTGATGTCAAAACCTTTTTTGTAACTTGTTGATGAAATATGTGAACATTTTAAATGCTTGTATGTCACCATATAGATGTATACAGTTGTGAATAATATAATTGTAAAAATATTGCATATACACATTTTAATATTGAATGCATACCATGTAACTAACCATAATATCGGCAACACAAACATTGACATAAAAATACTGTTAAAATGACAATATTAAGGCACAAAACACTGACAATAAAATACACAAACCAGGAAAAACTAATAAATAGTCTATCATAATATTGTCAAAATATGTCTTTAATAAGCAAAAACGTGCTGAATAAAATGTTTTAAAAGATTTAGAAAAAAGTCAAATGATAACTAAATGTGAATTGGAAAAATAAAATCAAGCACTGGGCTTTGACTAAATCATACAGCATCCTGAAATTTGAAGTCTTTCTACATAAAAACTTAGGGCCTGATTTAGATCTTGACAGTAATAGTTCTGTTGTCGCTTTTCCATTCTTCGCCCACCCGCTCTAGTTAGATGCTGGTGGGTCCATGAACGAACGACGGTCGGAGTGCAGCTGACTCTGCCAGGTATGTTCACCTGCGTTGACTGCATTATAAGCAACAGCCGCTGTCAGAGGGAGCATAGCCAGTTTGTCCGCCGGGTTAATCACTATGTGCTTTGCCGCCAACTGGACTGAGCAGATGGGAAACCTACACACCTGAGTTGTCGAATTGGAATACATTTAACGATGAAACTTACCTTCTATCTGTTTGACACTCCCTTTACAGCCATGGATCCGATAGTACATGTCCTGCCTTTGCTGCTGCTACTTGACCACAAAGCAAATTCACACCGTTGTCGCCAGAATCGAAGGTAAGCTTCTCTGATAAATGTTACCTTTTAACTTGTCAGTTTACATTTGATCAGGACTCTTGCATGTTAAAATCTCTCTTAGAAACAATAACATACCAATATGTAATGCATATGAATGTAATGTTGTTGTTTAAGAAATTTAAATAAACACACCTGTATATTTTATTGTAATTTTAATTTTGGTGCAAGTTTCCTTCACTATAATGAACACTTACTCAAAAATGGACATCAAGCCAAAAACCAAAAAATGACCATACAGATGTGTTAACTTAATTGTCCAAAACTATAAAATCATAAACATATGCATTACACATTATTGGGATAATTGCAATGTCATATTATGTAGAAATTACACTTGACAAGGTGGAGCGTGTGTTTGAAAATAACTGTAAAAGCAATTTCAGTTCCAAAGTTTTATCAATTAATACATTTATCAATTTAACATTTCCCTTTGTCTAGTGTATTTCCTGTATTTAATTTAATTATATTTGTGCCATCATTATTTTAAGGTGCAATGCATATGTGTTTATCTTCATCACTTATTAAGTACAAATAAACACATCTGTATTAACACTTAAAATATTAATGTGGCTAATCTATTTTTGGGTGTAAGTGTCTATCATGATGATGAATCCTTGCACCAAATTTTAAATGTCCATCACATACTTTTATTACTAGTTTATGGAGTTGACAAATTAGAAATTTTAAAAAAAGATTGCATTATCTGTCATAATTTTAAGTTAAAATATAAAAATCACATTTTAATCATTATCTGTTCTAGGAATAAAAGAATAGTGATTAAAAAGAATCTAAGAACAAACTTGGTGTAATTAAAATATAATTTTATTATTAAATGAGCTACTTCTCTTAAATAACAATATATTTATTTTTCAAACATAAAAAAAAGAAAAATGAAATGTCCCAAAGACATTGGAGTGTTGCCTCAAACTTGCCTCCTAAACAGACTGCCAAAGAGGAAACGCCTCAAAAAGGGGCATCTAGTGGTTGACCGGGCAGGCACCTCCAGGATCTTCAATTGGAGGGGCGGGTTTGGGTTTGGGAGGGGTGGGGTGGTAGGGGTGGGTTTGGGTTTTGGATGGGTGGGTTTGTGTTTGGGAGGGGTGGTTTTGCATTTGGAAGGGGTGAAGATCAGAGCAGAAATAAAAGCAGAACTAAGATAAAGGGTAGGAGGGATGTAAGAGGACTGGGTTTTGAGGTAGAGGGAGCTGGAGTGTGTGATTTGCATGCGTCTGTTGTGTAGTTGCATGTGGGTCTGATGTATGTTTTATACATTTGGTTGTGTGTTTTTTGGCAGCTGTGTGGTGTTCAGGTGAGTGTGTGTTTGACTTTGGTTGCTGTTGGTTTGGGTGTAGGTGTTGTTTTATGTGATTATGTTTGTTTAGATGAGTGTGCTATTGAGGTGGTTAGACTGGTTGTGGTGCATGTAGGTGTGTTTGTTGATATGGGTGTGTTATTGGTTGAGGGTGTGCTGTTGTGCTGGTGCATGTGGTGTGCTGTTGGTTGTGGGTGTGCTGATGGTTGTGGGGGTAGTGGTGGTTGTGGGGGTGCTGGTGGTTTTTGTGGGGTGGGTGTGGATGTTGTGGGGGTGGGTGTGCATGTTGTGGGTGTGGTGGTAGTTTTGGTGGGAGTGGGTGTGCTGGTGGTTGTGAGGGTGGTGGTGGTTGTGATGGGGTAGGGTGGGGTGGTCATGTGTGTCAGTGAGAGTGTGATGTTTAGGGATGTATGAATATGTGCTCGTATGAAGGGGATATATTTGTACTGGTGACTGAGAGCCTGTGTCATATGTACTTGCAGTACAGGACATACCTTTCACCATATGTGCCACCGTTACAAGAATGACACAAACATACCATTGCATGCTCGCTTAAATGTGGATACATTAAAAGTGCAGGTAAATATTCTACCAAACACTTCATATTATGAAACATTTTTCTGCACTTAAAATTACTCTCCTAAAAAATGGGCTGTATTTTTCCTACATACTTATGGCATAGTGTAGACTGCCCACTAGGGAGTAAGGGGCCTGCTGTTTGTAAATGCAACACTTTGAAATGGGAGAAAATACAAATTAAGTGTTAACTCAATAATTAAGGTAATTCTCCATTTAATTTTTCTTGCATTTAAAAACATTCAGAAGCATAATTTTGTTCACAACTCCAATTTTGAGTTGCCAAGGATTTTTTCTGAAAGTCAAATACCTCAGTGCATCATTTGTTCACCTCTGTAACTCCCCTCCCAGCCTGGGCCACAAATGTGACTGAGCACTCCTCATTGTCAGGCCCTGTAATCTGCAGCCTGATGATCCTGATGTGTCAGGGCTCAGAAATCAAGAGCCCGCAGGCTTCTCTGCGCCGCCCTAACTCCGGTGGGCAGATTTCAGAACACTTACCGGTTTGCAGGAGATTCAAAATGGTTGTCACCCGTAGCAGGGTGCTCGGAAGAGCATGCAGAAAATGGTGGAACGCCAATAAAGTTGCCTGTCTATTCTCTCGCATTGGGCTCCAGGCACGAGGACAAGACCGGCAGTGAAGTGCGTCAGCAGAATTCTAAACCATGAACTTCACCAATGTTTTCTTCATGAGAGCACCTATTGCGCTAGCGTTTAGCTTAGTCAGTAATTAGTGTAGACTATGAGCATGCATAGTAAGTAGGCGTATTGTAGTGTACGTTTCGGGATTCGGCGGATAGTTAGTTAGGTTAATTTTAGGCTTAAAAAGAAGCATTTCTGAGTTAGAATTTTCGACATTACGAAGACATGAGAAGTTACCTGAGCAATTAAAAAAGGCTTACCTGGTGTTTGACTGAGTCCTTAGTTCTACAGGAGTAACTACAACTACTAAACCGCAAGTATTTAAAACCTATGAAAAGAGAAATAGAGAAAACAAAATTAAGAGATATTTAACTTTTGAGAGAAGTCAGTACTGGTATTAAATCAAAAGTAGAGGAGCAAAAGCCTATAGCTAGAAGGGTAAGGAAGAAAGAGCATAGAGTTTTAGAAAAAGAGAGTTCCAGGGAAGAATTAATGGTGTTATTTCTAATTCACTGTTCCCCACACAAGAGCGAGAAATAGAAAAGAGAAAAGCTGACAAAGGTGTGAAGAAGAAAAGTAGAGTGAGGAGAACCAAAGAATATCGAGGCAGTCTCTTCTCTGTCCCTTTCCCCTTTCCCCAAGCAGGGTTCACACAATCTGTTGAGGTCTGTTGAGGGAATTAGGAAATTTTGGCATTCTGCTCCTGAGAGTACTGGAAGTAAGAAGTGAGTACACGTTGGGCCTTGACAGAGTGAAGTGCCCACGAAATATACTCTCCCGAGCAAACTGGCAGAGGGTTTTGACCTAAAGAATTTAGGGAAGGTTTTAGAAGCAGTTCAACAGGAGCCAATGGCTGTGAGGGAGGAGAATAAGGCTCTCAAGTCAGAAATTGAGGCTTCAAGAAGAGAAACCCTAGAATTAACTGTTCAAATGAAAGGAGAAGGCTCTGGAGTTAAGTTTAACCCCTCATCTCCCTGAGCTTCAACCTCAAACGCTGGCTCAACTCCAATTCCGGGGTCCACCACTCGAGTAGTGTACTCTTTAGCTTCCATCATACCATTAGCACCCCTAAAGAGATTCAGTGGGGATCCTCAGAAGATTCAAATCTTTTTAACACAATTCTCATTGCATATCATGTGTCGTCCTACCGTCTTTCCAGATGCGCAGTCTCGAATAGCATTTATCCTTTCGTATCTGAATGGAGACGCCGCCTCCTGGTCTATGCCCTTGGTATCACAAGAGTTTAAAAAGGACTTCTGGCGCATATTTGATCAAAGAAGAATAGCGCAAGCAACAGATAAAGAACTATTAGAACTGAGACAAGGGAAACCCACAGCAGACCCCACCGACCTCAAAAACTACAGACCCATCTCCCTGCTCCCGGCGAAAGTCATCAAGAAAGCCGTCAACAGCCAACTCGCCACATTCATCGAAGAGCACAACATCCTCAACTCCTCCCAATCCGGCTTTAGAAAAAACCACGGCCCGGGAAACCGCCCTCCTCGCTGCAACAGACGACATCTGCACCCTACTGGACAAAGGAGAGACTGTTGCCCTCATCCTCCTCGACCTCTCAGCGGCATTCAACACAGTCTCCCACTGCACAATAATACGCAGACTCCACGACTCAGGGATCCAGGAGAAAGCCCTAAACTGGATCTGCTCCTTCCTCTCTGGCAGAACGCAGCGGGTCAGGCTCTCCCCTTTCCTCTTGGACCCTACTCCAACCACATGCGGAGTCCCTCAGGGGTCCTCACTCAGCCCCACGCTCTTCAACGTCTACATGGCTCCACTCACCCCCATCGTGAGAACCTTCGGACTCAACATTGTGTCATACGCAGATGACACCCAACTTATCCTCTCCCTATCCAACGAACCCAACACCGCCAGACACAACTTTCAAGAAGGCATGAAAGCCGTCGCCAAATGGATGAAAAACAGCTGGCTACAACTAAACACCAACAAGACAGAAGTACTCATCATGGGCCCAAACTCCGATGCCTGGAACGACACCTGGTGTCCCCCCGCCCTCAGAAACCCGCCCACCCCCACGGACCACGCACGCAACCTGGGAATCATCCTGGATTCCGAGCTCAAAATGGACTGCCAGATCAACGCCGTCTCGTCCTCCTGCTTCCACACCCTCCTCCTACGTAAGACCTTCAAATGGATCCCCCTTGAGCACAGAAAAACGGTCACTCACACCCTGATCACCAGCAGACTCGACTACGGCAACGCACTCTATGCCGGAATCAACAAAAACATCACCCACAAACTACAGAACATCCAGAATGCCGGCGCAAGACTGATCCTCAACCTGCCAAGACACTGCTGCTTCTCCCAGCACCTGCGCACACTACACTGACTCCCAATCGAGGCAAGAGTCACCTTCAAGATGCTCACCCACACAGACAAGGCCCTCCATGACACCGGACCAGCATACCTGAACAGCCAACTCAATTTTCACGCACCCCAAAGGACCCTACGATCAACCCAGCTCTCCTACACCATAGTCCCACGCACCAGAAAAACCAGATCAGGAGGCCGCTCTTTCTCCTTCCTCGCGGCCAAAGCCTGGAACGCCCTTCCGCTCCACCTTAGATAGACAACTTTTCTTCCCATCTTTGCAAAACACCCCAAGACCTGGCTCTTCGACGAACCCCCCATGATGGACGGGAACCTACACCCCCCCACCCCCAGCTCTTTGAGACCCTCACAGTTGAGTAGCGCGCTTTATAAACTCCTGATTGATTGATTGATTAACCAGCGGCCATTTCTTGAGGGGGTGTCCCAAAAAACCCAAGTCCTTTAAGAAGGAAAACTTGCAGCATCACCAGTAGGAGGAGTTGGACTGGTGGATGCTAAAGTTGAAACAACTCCAACAAGTCACCAAGTAGCAAACACGTTACAATCTTCGGCTCCACATCTTATCATGGTTATGACTCTAAAATTCCGTGAACACACTCTCCGAGGAGTAGCAGTAATGTTGGATTTAGGTGCCACTGGAAATTTCTGTGACTTAAAGTTGACCTCCAAGGTGGGCTTACAGGCAATTCCCAAGACCAAATCTGAAGCTGTAAGGGCTGTGGGCGGAACAAATCTGTCCTATGGCCCAATCGTAAGTTACACAGAAGTAGTGGAACTCATTTCTACAGAAGGCCATTGGGAAAATATACAGTTTAATCTTATCGATGCTCCTCAGTTCCAGATCATATTGGGACTTCCATGGCTAACAGAGCAATTCCAGCTACTGTTTGGAACATTGCTTTCATGAGAATTTGGAAGTTGAGAAAAAGGGTCCTGCGACCTTGCTATGTGAGAACAAGTTGATGGTGTGTGCGGTGTGAACCATGATTCTTCCAGAAGAATACAGAGAGTTTTCAGAAGAATTTAGTGAGTCGGAATCTAAGAGACTTCCACTCCATCAGTCTTATGATTGCAAAATAGACCTGGAGCCTGAGGCAAACCTTCCCTGCAGTCGAATTTATGCGCTTACTGAAGCTGAGAATCAACATCTCAAGGACTATCTACAAAAATACTTAGATAATGGGTTCATACGAGCCTCTCAATGTCCGGTTTCCTCACTACTCTCTTTTGTCCCTAAATGAGATGGTGATTTGAGAACATGTATTGATTACCGCACACTGAATAAGATAACTATAAAAAAACGTTATCAATTGCCATTGATCTCTGTTTTGCTTGACCAGTTAAAAGGTGGAAGGATCTATACAAAGTTGGATTTGCAGGGTGCATACCATCTCATCAGGGTTCGAAAATGAGATGAGTGGAAGACGGCCTTCAGATCTAAGTATGTATTGTACGAACATCAAATCATGCCATACGGACTCAGCAACGCCCCTGCAGAATTCCAATATTTTATAAATAATGTGTTGAAGGAATTTATTGACCAGTGTGCAATCGTGTACATTGACGATATTTTGATTTACTCGTCCAATGAGGATGAACCCCAACAACAGGTTAAAAGAGTTCTGCAATGTTTGAAAGAAAATAGCATGTATGATAAATTAGAGAAATGTGCCTTCGGAGTCAAGTCCGTAGATTTTTTAGGCTTTATCATTGCTCCTGAGGGTCTCACTATGGACATGAAGAAAATCAAAGCAGTACTAAATTGGCCCCCTCCAACTTCAGTTAAGGAAATACAGAGCTTCATTGGGTTTGCAAATTTTTATCGTAGGTTCATCAAGGATTTTTTTCAGAAAGTCGTACCCATTACCAGACTCTTGAGGAAGGGAGTACAATTCCAATGGACTACAGAAGCCGAGGAGGCCTTTCAATTTTTAAAAAAGTTTTACCTCCGCACCCATTCTGCTTCAAGCAGACCCTACACTACCCTTTTACTTAGAAACCGATGCTTCAGAGCAAGCCATTGGAGGTGTGCTTTCGCAGAGACACAAAGAAACCGGGCAGCTGCATCCAGTTGCTTACCACTCAAGAAAATTGCAACCAGCAGAGATCAATTACGGCAATTCAGATAAGGAGCTACTGGCTATAAAAGATGCGTTCCAGGAATTACGTCACTATGTCCTCGGAGAAAGACATGTGGTGACAGTGTTTACCGAGCATAGGAATCTGCAATTCCTAAAATCTGCCAGGACCTTGACTCCACGACAGTTGCGATGGTCTTTGTAGTTCGCAGACTATGATTTTGTCATAACCTACAGAACAGGGAAGAACAATGGAAAAGCGGATGCATCATCTCGAATCGACACAGATGGAAAGAAGAATCCAATGAACGAGCAAAGAATAATCTCTGAGACGAAGAACATAGGTGCAGTAGTCAAAGAGACCTTGGAAGATAAGATCAGGAAAGAGATGACTCAAGAAAAAATGCTAAATTCAGCCAAGGAAAATCTGGCTCGAGAAGTTCGCTAACAATTACAGTTTCACGCAAAAGCATTGTACATTCCAACCCAAGAGCTCCAACAACAAGCAATGTCAGATTGCCATGACAGCCTATTGGCCGGCTATCCCGTAATCCATCGCACCAAAGAGTTGCTGAGATGACAGATCTGGTGGCCTGAGTTAATCAAGGATGTTCGAAAATACGTAAAAGGTTGCAAAACTTGTGCAAGGGGAAAGACGGAAAGACGACCTCCACAAGGTTTATTGAGGCCCTTACCCACTCCCCCCTACCCTTGGCACACTATCACGATGTACTTGATAGTTGAGTTGCCTTCTAGTCAGGGATTCAACTCAATTTTAGGGATTGTGGATGCCTTCTCAAAGATGGCACTTTTTGTCGCCTTGAAGGGAAATCCTACAGCAAAACAAATAGTCACACAACTAAAACAGAGTTTAATTAAGATTCATGGAATTCCAAAGGTTTTAATTTCTGACCGGGGAACTCAATTTCTGACCCATTACTGGAAGGCCTACACTAAGAGATTAGGAATAGAGACAGGGTGCTCCACAAGCTTTCACCCACAAACCGATGGACAGACTGAGAGAACAAATCAAGAATTAGAAAAATACCTTAGATTGTTTCTCTTGGATCACGAGGGTGAATAGCCAGATCTCCTTTGGACAGCAGAGTTTCCACATAATAATTGCAAAGACTGCTTCCACAGGATATTCCCCTTTTTACCTAAATTATGCTAGACATCCAAATTCTGCAGTTTCATTTCAAGAAGTCCCAGTGCCAGAGGCACAAGAATTAGTTCAACATTTAAGTAAGGTGCATGAGTCAGCCACTAAGAACTCAGCTCTGGCCAAGGAAAGCTATAATCGAAATGCAGATAAAAAGAGAAGACAGGAACTGATTCTGCAGGAAGGAGACAGGGTCTGGCTAAATACTAAAAATCTGAAACTCAAGGGAAATAGAAAATGTCAACCACATTTTGTAGGTCCATATCCTGTGGAACAGGTAGTGAATTCAGTAACCTATAAATTAAAGCTTCCTCCACAGTTAAAAATACACCCAGTGTTTCACGTTTCCCTACTTAAGAAGATTTCCCCCTACTTCAAAGAATCCAAAAATCCAATACCCCTTGTGGTAGAAGTGAGAGAAGAATTCGAAGTTAAAAAAATCTTAGACATAAAATCAGTGCGTTGGAAACTTTTCTATCTGGTAGATTGGAAAGGGTACGGTCCCGAGGAGAGGTCTTGGGAGGAACAGTCTGATGTCCATGCCCCTATATTAACCAAGGCCTTTCATCTACAATGCCCTCACAAACCTCAACCCGGAGACTTGACCTTGCAGGGGGTTAGAGCTCAGAAATCAAGAACCCGCAGGCTTCACTGCGCCACCGTAACTCACGGTGGGAAGATTTCAGAACTCTTACCGGTTTGCAGGAGATTCAAGGTGGTTGTCAAGCATAGCAGAGTGTTCGGAAGAGCACGCCAAAAATGGTGGAACGCCAATGAAGTTGCCAGTCTAGTCTCTTGCATTTGGCTCCAGGCGTAAGGACAAGACCGTCAGTGAAGTGCATCGGCAGAATTCTAAACCGTGCACTTCACCAATGATTTCTTCATGGGAGCACCTTTTGTGCAAGCATTTAGCTTAGTCAGGAATCAGTGTAGACTATGAGCATGCGTAGAAGGTAGGTGTAGAATACAGTATGTTTCTGGATTTGGTGGATAGCTTGTTAGGTTAATTTTCGGGCTTAAAAAGAAGCATTTCTGAGTTAGAATTTTCGATATTACGAAGACATGAGAAGTTACCTCAGCAATTGAAAAAGTCTTACCTGGGGTTCAGCTGAGTCCTTGGTTCTACAGGTGTAACTACAGCTACTAAACCGCATGTTTTTAAAACCTAAGAAAAGAGAAATAGAGAAAAAAAGAAATTAAGAGATATTTACCTTTTGAGAGAAGTCAGTACTAGTATTCAATCAAAAGGTCTTAAGCAAACAGTTCTCTTACACAGCTTAGCTATACAAGCGACCAAGAATTGGAATTGGATTTTCAGTATAGAGAAAAAAGAAGAGGAGCAAAAGCCTATAGCTAGAAGGGTAAGGAGGAAAGAGCATAGACTTTTAGAAAAAGAGAGCTCCAGGGTGGCGTTAGGGATGAATTAATGGTGTTATTTCTAATTCACACTTCCCCACACAAGAGCGAGAAATAGAAAAGAGAAAAGCTGACAAAGGTGTGAAGAAGAAAAGTTGAGTGAGGAGAACGAAAGAATAGTGAGGCCGTCTCTTCTCTGTCTCCTTCCCCTTTCCCCCGGCAGGGTTCACATGATCACCTGTGGCATGGGTGCTCATGGGAAGCTCTGTTGAGGGAATTAGGAAATGTTGGCATTCTTCTCCTGAGAGTACTAGAAGTAAGAAGTGAGTACACGTTGGGCCTTGACATGATGTCACGTGAACACAGCCTTCCATTAACTTTGAAATGAAAATAATACCTTGTGCTCATTTGAAAAATAACTCAAGACTGTGAACTATTCTGAAGTTGTCTGGGAGCTGCTGGTAGCTCCCAAACAACTGGTTGGAGACACCAGATCTAGGCTGAGTGATTTGTGGGATAATACACATAGCAAACAACATTAGTATTTGGTATGTAATACAGTTGTACAGAAAATATGTTTTTCAAAATGTACATGATGTGAAATGTCTTCATTTCACATGAAAATGATACATATACCTACATATATTTCACAATACAAATCAAATGCAGGGTTTAAAACACACACCACATACTAATTATGTTGTTTTCTTTAATCATCAAGTGCTTAAAAATTCACACCATTATTGTTCTATGTAATGTAAAAAATAAATGACACTCCACTTTAATCACTACACTTCGCTCAGTAACTCAAAGAGACAATCTGGCCTGTGTTTAAAGAAAAACAGACAGATTTAAAAATACATTTTAAACATGTATGCGTTCCTCTGGTGAGCCACAGAGTTGGCTGTACAGGGACAGAACCTCTATTGCCCGCAACTCTGGTGAGAAGCCTGGTGACCTGTCACCTGTTCTTCCTGCCATCGTGGCTTCCAGAGGTCAGAAACAGCAACAAAAGCTGAGGAGGTCTTGTTGGCTGTGTGCTAGGAGTTTGCCTGGGAGGAGTTTTACTCTGCGGAACTCCGTGAAGTGCCGGAAAAGCTCCACCACGCTCTGCAGTGTGCCGCCACCAACAGAGTCTATTAAGTCACGCTGCTTGCCCTGATTTTTAGCATCAAGAGTTTGTCCCACACTGATTTTATAGCACAGGACATACTCTTGGTGCTAAAAATCAGTGTGAGCAGTGCGATTTAAAAGACTCTGTGGAACGCAGTGGAGTTTTTCTAGCTCTTTGTGTTGCACCAGAGGGTGCTGCTGCTTTCTGCTGCTTGAGTAGACATTCTACTTGAAAGGCAGTCTCCTCAAGGCAAGCAGCATGTTTCTCAAAGCGATATGTCGCGACCTACCTTGAACGCCTGGTTGAGAAATCTCGCAGGGAGGAGGTCTAGCTTGCAATGTTTTTTGCTGGAACTCGCCAACTTAACATTGGCAAGCCATTTGAGAGAAAAAAACTCCACTCTGGATCACTTTGTGTAGTTCTTCAGAACTCCTCATGGAGCGCGGAGTGTGCAAAACTCAGCGACCTTTTGTGAGCACGGATTCATCTGACTTTGCCTTTCAGCTGCGAATGCAGGCAGGCCCAGGTTACTTGTTGAGCGAGAGAGATACCTTTCTAGAACAGACAGTGTGGGATGCATTCAGTGTCCAAGGATGAGAATGAGATTCTGTCTCAGCTCTCATTGGAGCCTGGTCATCTCCGTCGAGTAGCCTCGATGCAGAGAGTGTAGCTAGCACCTACAGCACAGATAAAGGGAGAGGGAGATTCTAGAAATCTCTCTCTGTGTTAGCAAAGAGTATAAAGACGAAGATCTCTTGATTTGTTCACTATATGCATTCATTTTACTTGTGCACTTTGCCATTTGATATATGGGAACTTGATGCAATAAATATTCCTCTTTACTTGGCAAATGATGTTGAGCTTTGTAAATATTGTATTGTGGTACTCCAAAGTGTGTAGAGTCCTATTTGGAAGAGTTTTCACGTTGTGTCCTGATATTTTGAAGTCTTGCTCAGCTGTTCTGAAGAGAAAAGAAAGACACCATGTCATCTTCATTTTGACACTTCAAAGTTGTGACATTTACAGTTCTATGCTTCTATTGTAAAGTTCAGAGGGAAAATGGACTGATCCTGTGAAAGACACACACATTTTGGGTGTATATATCTTGTACAAAGACACTTGTCCATTTATTGATTTGAAGTTATTATTAATAATAATAATAATAGTGATATTTGTAGAGCGCAAACAGCTACCTCAAACAGAGGGGTCCCGACACTGTGCAGAAATCAGGTGTGTAGACTATAAGATTGCTGTAGACGTTTTTTCTGTTGAATGGTGCCACCAAGCCAATATTTGCTGCTTAAATTGCTCTAACCACACGTGGTATGCGACCCAAAGCATACCAATCTACCATCGCATTGGCTAAATCCTCATTTTGTGTTAAGTGTATGAAGCTGTTAAAGTGACTCATCATTGTAGAAAGAACGTCTTGTATCACGCTGCTTAAATTTGGTTGCAACATTCCACCAGATAGTGCAGCAATGAATTGGAATGATCCCGTAGCTATAAAATCGAGTACTGCCAGGATTTTCACTATTGGTGTAATTTGATGTGGGATTACTATTCTGAGCCAGAAGATCAGGATTAAGCGTGGGCGGATAACTCCGCTCCACCAGCGAAGTTTGCTGATGTTTAAAACTCTGCACTCCGTTTGGAGTGCAAAGTTTTCCAAAAATCTGCAATTGCAGCAGAGCAACAGTTCTCCTTTAGATGGTGTCCTGAGTCCTGCCTGCTCTGCTCCTGTGGCTCAAGCCACTCATCTACCGCTGCTCAGCTGCTCCGGTGTTCAATTTCAGGAAGGACTGCAGTGCGCATGGCGTACTACATGAAGGCATGCCTGACCCTCCAGGGGGTGCAAGTCGTAATCAAATTTTAAAGCACCATTACACTCATACAGAGAATGGTTGAGATTTAAAAGGAATAATGGGGAAGGAGAGAAAACAAAAACCTCTTATTGGGTCCGCTATGTGCTCCTACTATCCCCCACAATTAAGCCAAAACATTTCAGCCAAGCTTCATATATTAAACCATAATTCTGGTTGATTAACCTAACATGGTTTTTCTAGCCCTAATGGCTGCTTTAAAAAAGCCACAGACACTGAAAACAACTTCAGGCAAACTCAGAGACTGTAAATAAAGGAGAGCTGGTCTACAGCGTCGGAAACCTAAGCTCCGTAACAAAGGTTTTAAAAAGTACTTTCATGGAAGGGTGTGCAAATTGCAGAAAAACATAAAGTGCAATAGTGATTGTGCAGAGTTATTGTCACAAGGACAAGTGCAAACTATATTTCCCTCCAGGTCTAAAGATTTTTTGAAAAATAAGGACCAATGAATTGACCCTACTCTGCAGCAAAAGAGAAGTGACCACTCCCATCTTGGCAAGTCCAAAGATAAATATAAGGGCGATTTGTCTGTATGTAAAATACTACAATAATGCAACCCCGAGGTTTTCGATAACTCTTTTCTCAGTCTAATGTTTGCACAATAGTCCTTAAATAATATATTCACCTCCTTCTTGGCATTTTTGAGGATACATGTGGGATCAGTAAACCAAGAGGATATACCGAGGGATCCAAATGTGTGCCGTGTGTAGCTCAGCCACGGTATGGAATAGGCCTTATACAAAGTCAGGCAATCAGATATAATGTCTTTACAAAGCTTAGCTGCTGGGTTCAGCCAGATACTGACCTGTAATAAAAGTGGCGACAGCTGAATCTTGTCTTCTATAAAGCCCTGGTTCAACTCAAAGTGGGTAATGAGACTAGAAGTGGATGGTGGTAAGCTCAGCAACTGTCGCAAAAATCGTTTTTCTTCAACCTGTAAAGAACCTTTTTTTTTTATGGACCTCCCGCCCATCTTGGGCAGTGCCCACGAAATATTTCTCTAAATCGTAACACACATGTTACAAGTCTAACTACCTCCCATGGGACCGTTAACACACGCTCAGATAATTTTATACAAACGACTAAGGGCCATATTATCAACACAGGCGATAAAACTATCGCCGTTTTAGCGGCAGAAAACTGCAGCTAAAACGGCGATAATGGGCTTGATAATATGCTCTATAGAATTCCAATTGAAGCCCATGTTAGATGTGAAGGACATCTAACATGGGCTTCAATTGGAATTCCATAGAGCATATTATCAAGCCCATTATCGCCGTTTTAGCGGCAGTTTTCTGCCGCTAAAGCAGCGATAATTTTATCGCCTGGCTTGATAATATGCCCCCTAGTAAGTTTACTACCTTCTAATGCACCGGCTGTAGCTCAGGTTCCACTGCATGCATCTTCTGTTTCATGCTCTGTACCCACATCTAACAGATTCGATGCACTTCTCGATGTGGCTTGACTTACTGGTCCTACAGCAGTTCTAACACCTGGTACTGTTGGTATTACACCCATGGTTGGTACATTGCTAGTAAAACCTACTGTTACTCCAAATATAAGGCATTTAGCAGATGCATCTCTTACTTTGCCCATGCATTGTAGAACTCTGTCTGTCCTTAGCTGGAACGTGGTAGGCCTTAATGGGAAGATTAATAATGAGGACTGAGGGCATTTGTTTCCAAGTATGATTTAATTCTATTGCAGGAGACCTGCCTCACTGTTGCACCGTATTTTGACGGGTTACACTTGTTATTCAAGTCCTGCTATTCCTTCTCTAAGCGGCCGCGCATCTATAGAATTAGCCATCTCGGTTAGCCTAAGTCTTCAGCTGGAGGTATCACAGGTTAAATCTGGTTCCTCTTCCTTTCTAGCGTTAATAATTTGCGTCTCAAAGACATATGGGGGCAGATTTACAAGCCCCTTGTGCCACTTTTGCGTCACTTTTCCCATGTTAAAAATGACGCAAAAGTGGCGCAAGGGCCTTGTAAATGAGCCCCATGGTTTTTATTTCATACATTTCTATAACAATGATTTTATTAACACTAGTTGTACACACTATAATAGCCTGTTTAATTTTATATCTCACTTACAAACTAAGGTTGATAACCGCATTTTTCTAGTTCACTTTTCCTCTGTGGTGATTTTAATGCAAAGTTTAGAGGGGGCCTCAGGACACAAGACATTCATAGGAAGGAGGACGCTGCAATATGCAGGATACAAGGGGGCAGAGCTTCTCAAGTATCTTACTGCTCACGGTCTGGTTGACGTATTTGATATCTTAGGTGGGGTGAGCAACACGTCCATGGCATTTAGAGGGGGGAGAGAGCCTCCCTTATTGACTATGGGCCCTAATCACAAAGATACACTGAGACGGAAGTCTAACTTTATGGCTTTCGGTATTCACAAAGGGCATTTCGGAGTCGTAAATTTAGACTTTTGTCACATCTTTGGTCTCAGTTACACTTAAGACCAAAACTTAAGCCTAACTGAGACAAAAGTTAAACATGGCTCTTTCAAACGTCATATGCAATGAAATCGATTATCTATGACGTGATGTCACCAGGTATGTCATCAATGGTGGCATTCGTGATATAATTTGTGAAGTCGTGTGTGAAGTCTTGGGCCTTTGACTGCATGCGGGAGGCTATGCTGGCACAGCTGCCAGCCCTGTAAGCAACATATTCAGAGCAAGGCTTTCAGTCACCTCATGTGCATAAGACACACGCCCTGGCAGTTGGCTGTGTTCTGCGTGTACCTCACTGGCGTAGTGGCCTGCAGCTATTCGCTATTTGATGCGCACTTCCACTTTACAATAAAATTACTCACTGAATGAAGTATTAAAATTGAGCAGTCAGAAAACGGTCTTGTGTTATTCAATTTAGAAATCATACATGCATGCACATGACTGATTTGCACCTCACCTGATAAAAAAACAGCCAAAGAAATGCTATGCAGATGTAATTGTTTGGCCGGACAGAATTTGAAAGAAAACAGACGTATATTTTACATTTATGTTAGCATTCATTAAAATAGTAATTTGCCATGGTGAGGCAGATAGCTTCGAGTATTGCCACGCTCTGCAGGGATGGGATTGCTCATTAGTCTGACATATTTAACGAGATGATGCTTTGTAGAACTGATCGAACTTGAAGTGTGTCATATCCCTGGCATCATCAAAAGTGCCTAGCATGCTAATGCGATTGAAACCATTCCGTCTTAATGAAACTACTGAATGTCATCTTAAAAGAAAATTATTTGTAAGTGCAAAAGAAAAGTCATTAGCACACAGAAACAGATTAATTCAGTGTCTATATCGACTTAAAAAATAATTGTTTAAGCACCTGCCGGATGGATAATTGTTTCCATTGCTCAGCTATGCTTGACTAAATTTTCATAGAATTCCTATAGGTCGTGTTCACAACAAGATTGCCTCTGATTAAGGCCCAGGGATACTGACGAACAGCCGGTGATTGAATGCACACAGCGCGCGCATAATTCCCAAGCAAGGGGCTGTGTGAATCTAAGCAAGTATGCAGAGCTACTGTATTATGCATCATACCTGTGCGCAAATAATACATATATGTCATCTAGTAAATATCTGGTTTTATTTATTTACTGCATACATCTTTTATAAATCCTCATAAAAATAGATTATAACTCAATATCCCGTCATAGCTTCGTCCTTAGTTTTTCTGCCCTAGGGAAAAGACGCTCCATTTCGTTGGGCGCCAGTGTACTTGCACCTGGAAATTGTGAAAGATGGAAAAATGACGTTCGCTTGCAAACTTCCCCTATTTCTCCTGAAAGCTATGATTACTACACAAAATTCACAAAGATTTCTTCATGTGAGTTTTCACGTTACAATCATGGCCTTCGGACCCATTTTTAAGCTGTTTAAAATAAGTATCCAACTTCATATTCATCATTCACGTTCTCCATCACTTGACACCATTGCTGGACTAGGGGAGTTTGCGGTGCGCTGAAAGGTGCGGAATTGATGTGGTAGCTCAGAGAGTTCAGTGGAAGCTGATCCATTGTCAGACTACCCCAGAAATAGGCAGAGCAAATCACTGATATTTTTATGATTTCAGTCATGGCTAATGAGTAAAGAATAAGGTGATCGTGTTCTCCACCATCCCTTAATTTGAGCCACATAATTGCAGGGGCGGACAGAACTGGTGGAGTTTCACTCTCCGCATAATTCTACAGAGTTACATGACAACTTCGCAAGATTCAGCGGAGTTCCACGAACGGGTGGAATGAGGCACATTGCGCTGATTTTAAGCTCCGGGAGCTCATTCCGCACTGAGAAATCAGCACAAACATCACCACGTGGCACACTAGAGGATGCCGCTTCTTCAGATGATTTTGCTGCTGCTTGAGTAGATTTTCTACTCAGGCGTCAGCTTTCTGACCGTGAACATTCATGACTGCCTGCTACTGCCCGCATTGGGGAAATTTTACTCGTCAACCTACCATTGGTTTGCTGCGTGTGAGAAAAAAACTCCGCCACATGGCAGTTTTTGGAAGTTGGCCACAACTCTCATACACATTGGCCAAAACTCCACCAACTCCGCTGGCGGAGTAGAATATATTGTTCATCCCGGTATAATTGCCATCTGTATGACTTGTTCCCAGCAAGCAGTATCTAGAGTGTCCAGTGACAGCACCCATGGATAGAGCAATAGGTTTTGCATATAAGCTGCTTCCCAAATTTGGAAGGATCACATATAGGTCAATCAGTGTTGTGATATCTTAAAAACTAGTAAATTATGTCATTTGCTGTCACAAATGCCAAGAATGTGTAGGCTTACAGGCCCTGATACACAAAGCTAATTCTAAACCTAAGTGGCATTTACAGTTGCCAAGAGCAGCATATACAAGTGCAAATTCAACGTTGTTATTCACAAAACATGTATTTGCACCTGTAAATGGATTTATTCATACCTCAAATTATTCTAACAGTGTTAGGTGGTTGGTGGTCCAGAGTGGGAACACCTTCAAAAGCTGGAGTACACTGACACACTAGGAGGTTTGTAGGTGGTCACAAAACCTTTCTAGATAGTTTCATTCCCTGGCTATGGTTTTAAAAGAAAGAGGAGGGACACAACCAACATTTTCGGGTGTATGAGAAAAATGTTCCCAGCTGAGAAACAAAAAGAAAACATATTTGGAAGTGAAAAGGAACTAATATATTTGAAAATGTACACCTGTTGCAGGTGTAAAATGTTAAATATGTGGGTATTTCTTGGATTCTTTGGAAGTTCCAAGAAAAAATATACTTAAGACATAGAAGTAACTCTACAGGAGGGGGTTTCTGATTTTCTCTATGAATAGCCCTTCTCTTGCATTACTCTTGGGTAATCTTCATTCTGCTGAGTCTTACCTTCCAGGTTCCCAGTCCTAAAGTGTGATGGTGCCAGACTCCCAGAGACAGGCACAAGAAAGTCCTAATAACAGAAAAAAAATAACTCCACCTCAGTAGGAGGGATAAGGAGATGATCTTCCTGTCTTGTTCCTTTCTCACTGTGAGTGAACCTCCTGGTTCATTAATCGCCTGCACTAGAAGAGGTTAGGTATGTTTCTCCCCTCTTTTTAGAAAGTCCTGCTATAAAGAACAAAAGGGAAAGAGTTGAACTTTGGGTACAAAGTGTCCAGCATAGTCAGTCCACTAATTTAAATATAGGGCCTCAGCCTCTTCTGTGTTGAATAACCAGTTTGGATTCTTTGGGCTTCTCCCTTCTCCTCCGCTCACTAGAGAAGTGTTGGGAAGATGTGATTAGGTCCCTTAAGGACTCACTTGGGAAGGAAAACTGTTCAAAGGGGGTATGTCGGTTGTAGGTGTTCACTTTCTGTGCTATTGATGTATGTCGACTATTTTGCTGGGGAGCACCTTCCAGCACCGAAGAGAAGGCGTCCCTTCTGATGCAGCCAGAAGTGGATCAGTTGCAGGGTTGCTCTGCATTTATGCGAGCAGCACTTAGCAAAAGGATCTAAAGACTAAGTTGAGCGTGTTTTGCACATATTCTCTTTGTAAATTATTTCTGATATTCTGATTCTACAATCCTTTCTCACTGTTCCCATTACAAGTGCATCCAGTCCTTCACCTTCTCCTAAACGCTCCTCAAAACAAAAACATTTGGAATTGGAGGATAGGTTTACTGCTCCCATAAGAGGCACAAGCATCACGAGCGTCATGATTCAAAGACTTGTGTTCACCAGCTCACTCCTACTGTCTCTCTAGGTACTGATGCGATACGTCAAATGATTCAGAAAACAGCAAATTATATTTTTGAGAGTGGCTTTCCAATACTTGGCCAAAGCCTAGTTAGGCTGCACATCATGGTCAGATAGATATTCAGGTAAAAGACGAGGTGGGGATTTAGGCTGTGCTACTGAGGCAAAAAGCCAGAACACTAAATTCCTGATTATGAGATAAGCAGAGCCGAATTCACGTATCAAATTCTCACCTGGCCCCTTGATCCCGCACCTACGTTTCCGAAAGGACATACTGTGCAGAGCACCGAATATTTATTCTGTGTAAATGTAATTACTTCAGTGTAATTGGAGTAAATCTGTAATCCCGCATTACTCCTGTGATGTGGAATTTCTTTTTGTATTGCCATAATGCCATGTCGCTCAACCAATTCTCCCGTTCAGGGAAAATTGGACCGCTGGCACCGCAACATACACTGGAACAACACGAGAGCATGAATGCTTCTGTTCACTCATTTGGCCAATATGATCAAAACATTCAGCGGTCATTTCAAGAAAGCGAGCAGCAGTACAATAACTCCCGGAGTCAGGGAGCAGCATTTTGAGTAGAATTCTACTCAAGTGGCTGAAAAAACAGCTCGAAATGCATTTTCAAGTTGAAATTTTACCCAAATGGACTGTTAGGGTATTTATTCAGCTCAAAAAGAACTTTAAAAAAAAAACAAGAAGGAGGAGCTATAGAGACTGGGAGGCTACTGTACACACAGTACTAACTTTCTCTTCCTGTCCTGACGACTCCTCCCTCTGCTTTGTCCAGCACTTTGTCACTTTTGATGTGGATTTTGGAAGGAAACTACCACTCTCTCTCTCTTTGTTTGCAATCCCTGTTGTGTCCGTAATGACCAACTAAAAGAGAAGTCCTTGTTGGTGAGCATATTGATCTGAATAAGGGTTTTCTTGACCCGTCTATTTCTTTCGTGTCTGAAGGAGGACATCCACTACTTTCCTTGTTAAAACCAAACAACGTCAATATCCTCCACTGCAAGGGACAGATGATCGAGACGAGAAAGAGAAGACTCAGAGTAATGATTATTGCCAGTCAGTATTCTGAGCCTTACCACTTTGTTTTTCTTCTCCATCCCATTCATAAAGTGTGCGGACATAATAGGTTATATCATATGCATCAATATAACTCACAACAACAACATTTATTCCGCACCTAAGAAAATTTAATGACAAGCAAAAGAAACAAAATTAGAAAGCGTCTACCCTTGGAACAGAGGAAGTGAAGCATCGTCAGAATTTATTACATGAAGTCTGAAGTGGCTGAAAATAAAATAAAGGGAAACCCAAGAGATCACACAAAAAACATAGCTAAGAGGAAAACCACAATAACCAGGAGGACCAAATTGAAAGTGAGCTGGTACCTCTGCACCCAGCTTTCAAACTAGTTCAACCACAATATCAGCAACATTTACAGAAACTTGGGCCTGCAGCTCAACCATGCTGCTCAGTTAGACGAACTCCCTGGATCCTGCCATGACCTTATGACCCATCATCCAATATGGCAGAAACCACGGTGACCATATCATACATCTCTTCAGGAGCTCTATTGGATCCCCACTCACACTTCATCTTCACCAAAGAGTTGACACCATCTGCACAGCCCTGACCCTGATACTCTACAACTCCATCAGCACAAGTACTTTTCCGGATGCATGGAATCAAGCCACAATACTCCCCCTTCTGATGAAACCCTCAGCAGACTTAATGATGCTGGCTACCTTGCCAAAGTGCTGGGGAAAGTCAATAATAAATGAGTGGCAACCACCTAACCAACAATTACCTCCTTGACCCCACCCGATGTGGATTCAGCCCCACCACAGCACCAAGACTGCCCTTATTCTCACCACAGATGACATCCAACTGATCATGGACAGAGGAGTTAGCACAGCTCTCTTTCTACTCAGCTTATCTGCAGCCTTCAACACCGTCTCCTGACATATGGACTGGGATGAGGATGTAGGTGAGGGGGTAATGCCCTTGTTTCCTCTGTATTTTTTACCTTCAGAATTATTAGGAAAAAGGGGCGTGGTCTGGTGTCAGCCAAGATGGCAGCGTAACCCTTTTGCTCTGTCCCGGCCCTCGCCTTCGCAGGCAATATCCCTGATTGATCCGACCCGTGTGCTGAGTCGAGAGGCCTGCTTGGCGACTGCAGAAAAGCTCCAGACAGCGAGGGAGCAGAGTCTCATCAGAGTGCTGACTGCCTTTGGGGTGCCCGTCTTGGGATCTCTGCCAAGCGAGATCTGCTGCCTGGGGCCTGTGACCGGTACACCAAAAGCATCCTTTCCTCGGAGTGCAGCACAACGGACTCAGTCGCTACTACTGGCGTCAATCCATGGGCCTCAATGACTGCTGAGCAGCGCACCACGATGGAGTATCCTGTAGTCTGTGCTGTCTGTGGGCTACCGGCAGTGAGCCCCCCAGGGTCTTCCTTCTACCCGGGTGAGCTCGCTGGTGGCTCCGACGATACGCTGGTGTGGACCGAATTTTCGCACAGAGCGGGGGTGACTGGAGGGGGGGGGCTCACCCTGCGTGTTACACGGGGGCAGCGGTGGCATCTGCGGCGGGGCCCCCTGGTGTATTTACTGATGACGCTGGGTATGGACAGATCGACCCTCAGGGGGAGTAGTGTGAAACGTCTGCAGTAGGGGCCCGCCACCTGGGGTCGAAGGTTGTTGGTACATTTGGGGCGCGGCTCCATGGGCCCTGTGGAAAGCGTACTGCTGGTTATGAAGACCCCATGATGTGCCTCCTGCAGTCTGCCGGTTCGTGCCCACATGATCACGCCCCAACAAATAATTGAGGTGACGACGAGAGTTCAGCACTAGGGCGGCACAGCGACTATACCTGGCTTCAGTGTGTGGCAGGGGACTGGTCCTGAGCGGTGAAGATCTTTCGGGCGTGGGGTGTGGCGCTTCCGCCTGGGTGTCCCGTTGTCAGATCTCCTTTGGATTGGATTGCGGAATCCATCTGTGCAGCGAGCCAGTTGTGCAGCTTGTATCGAAGCATACTACAGGGGGAGTGATTGCTCCTGACTTGCAGACCTACAAACTTTGGTGCCCAGAGATCAGTTCCAGGGGTGGCACGCAGTTGGTGGGTGCAGAGGTGAAGGGCCTCCTTGTCCTCTGATAGCGTGTCTTTGATCATGACCAAGTTACAAGGGGCCCCGCAGCTGTGCAGACGAATAAGTTGGACAAGTATGATGTTGCATGCCACCTTGCGCACGAGAAAGCGGTGACAGGAGGAAAATCAGCCAGAAAAGAGCCGTCCCTTGGTTCAATTATGTCTGTGATCCAATCCTTAGGTGCGACCTTGGAGACCAAAATTGATAAGGTTACCATTGAAATAAACTTGATGAGGGCGGACATGCAGAAAACCTCGGAGAGAGTCACAGCGACGGAGGAAAATGTAGGGGAGATCCAGTCTGTGACGAGTAAGCTGGAGGAGAGCGTACAGAAACTGTTGCATCAACACAATCTGATGGCGCTGAGTTCGGATGACCAAGAAGGTAGGGCCCGTCGCAACAACATCAGGGTGGTGGGAGTGCCTGAACAGGTAGAAGGCCAGTGCATGGACCTTTTTATTGAAGACCTTATCCTGAATCACCTCAAGCCTAAGGGACTATCTACTCTATTTACTGTGGAGAGAGCTCACAGGGCCCTGATCCCAAAGCCGAAACCCAGGGCGCCTCCTCGGACGATCATTGTGCGTGTCCTTAATTTTAGAGAACGGGAAGTCATAGAACACGTGGAGACCTACCCTTTGAGAACTCGACAGTATGTTTTTTCCCAGATTTCACATTGAGAGTTGTGGAAATATGGATTTTCCTGGTCAGTTATGTCCCCTATCTTGGACCCCAACGGTTCCATGTGTATGTCACAAGTACATGTATGTTCCCTCCAGTTCCAGTTATGAAGACGCAAATACATGTGCGTCCACCGTCAACATGTCCTTTGACAGATCCGCCATGTATAGGCCGGATATCCCATTCCTAAATATGAAAGGCCATCGGCTTTATATGGTTCACTTATGCCACTTTTCAGTCCAGGCAAGTAGGCCCTGATTCTGTCATCAAAACTCCTCTTGCCTTCTGCCTCTGAAAGCTCCAGCCCGAGCCTGCATCTGTGACCATGAACTTTGTCTCATTCTCTGCGCGGCTCACGAAGCCTGACATCAGCTTACTCTCTGCCAAGAACTGTATTTCACCTTCGAATTATCTGCCTCCCCCTCAGCCGATGCATTCCTGCCTAGTAGTTTAAGTAAACATTCTTCCAGTTACCAAGCAAAAAGGCCCATCTTCTCTGTCCTCATGCAAGTAATTCATAGCCCTGTTTACCATGGAATATTCCTACCCCCTCGCATTCAGTGTAGACACTTAGACGCTTGTACACGCACGCACAGTCAGTATAGAATAGATTCTGTCCGAGAGTCCCTCTTTTATGGATAACATAGTTCTTTAAACATAGGATGTTAGATATGATTTGGGATTAGGTTGACTTGACCCCCCAGACTTCTCGTCTCCACATATAGAGCTAAATGTCAAGTCCCCGTCACCCCCTAGTTACACGTCAATTACACGTCATACTGCTGCGCGCGCATCAATGCCAAGTATTATCTTATAGATCCACCTATGTATTACATCATAACCAATCATGTTCCTTTTTACTCATTATTACACCCATTTTCGGTTACGCAGACCAAACGTCAATGTCCTTATCAATTGTTACGCCTACTGTATTCACTTCATTATAATGTATGTACTATAAAAGTTACTTCTTGTCAATAAAGTATGTACTTCACTTCCTGAACCCCCGTGGTGATGGAACTTGAAGCATCCGATTATAATCGATTATTGGAATAAAGCCCATTCCGAAACTCTAATATCACGGATTCTGCCTCTCATTTTACTGAGCTATTTTATAATGTTTCTGTATCAAATTCAGTCCCAGTAAAGGAATTTTTATTTACCACATGATGGCGCCCGAACAGGGACACTTTCTCATCTCACGCGCCGGTGGTGCGTTGCAGGCCCGGTCTCCTGCCACAGCTGGACGGACCATAACGCGTACCAGCAGGATTTCCTGTATCTCCCTCCGGTCAAGCGGGGGCGACTGAGATTGCGATCAACACCCAGACGAGGCGGTGAGAAGTGCGAAGTATCCCGACCAGAGCCTAGCTGAGAGAGCAAGATCCGAGGTATACAGAGACCCACCAGTCCGAAGTCAAGCCCAGTGTCCGACGAGTCGAGTCGAGTCGAGTCCAGTCCGGTTCAAGTTCAAGTTACTGAGGCCTTCCGTTTCCGAAGCTACCCGGTGAGTACCATGGCTGGGGAGGCATTTCTGACGTGCACATAGGTTGTGCCGGTCAAGACGGGTTTGGGTACACAAATCCGGTCTGCACTGTTTTAGCAGTGTATCTGTACTGTTTAGCAGTATATCAAGTATTCCGAAGTATTCCGAAGTATCTAGTTATTGTCTAGTTATTGTCGAGAATTAAGCTTGGTGATTAGTTATGCAGACGATCATCATTGTTGTTTCAGTTAAAGGTTTAATGTTAAATGTTTAAAGTGTTTAAGTATGTTCTGTATATCGTGGTATGAATGACTGTTCATTATCGTGTTTATGGTATTAAGTCTGTTCAAATTCAAGTATCAGGTCAAAATCAAGTATAAGGTCAGTTCTCAATATGCCGCTCTTTTCAAAATTAAGACAGATCACTACCAGAAAAGGGGTTCTCGAAGAAGCCGTCCCTATTCCTCCTAGGGACACTCCAGGGCACTTTATGTATCATAAACATGGCTTGACGCTATATTATTTCTTGATTTATGGGTAGACTATACCAAGGGATTACCAGAAAGTCAGAGGTGGCCCACAGCGGGGACCTGGGATGCAGAGTGCATCATGAAAGTCGAGGAAGAGTTATGGAAAAGAAAAGTCAGACAGTCACAGAAAGACGCCGTTGAATTATGGCGTAAAGAATCACATAGACGAACAGAAAAAGCACGTAGACAGGAAGAGAAGAGTAAAGAGAATTCCAATAAAGTTCGAGAGAATCTATTAATTGAGGAAGGTATCCGAGTGAAATCAGAACAAGTAGACAGACAAAGAAATGCCCTTATGAATGGTATGTATCCCCTTCTGGCCGAAGGATTACCTAAGGCTGCTCCAGAGATACCGAAAGACTTGCCACCCCCATTATTCCCAATCAAGGTACATCCTAAGGGGCATCCTAGAACCGCAGAAGATGTTTTTTTTCCTCATATTTAGATGACGCAGCTCCCGAGTATGCTAATTCCGCCCCACGTAGACCGCATACCAGGGAGGTCCAACGCCAAGATCCAGCACCCGTATCCCTGCAGCAACAAATCGAGTCACAAGTTCCGGCAAGCACATCTGTTTCTGCATCTGTTCCTACAAGTACTTCTATAGCTGAGTCCACACCTATAGTTGCTGTGTCACGTTCGACGAATCCTTTCACACCCGACGCCCCAGACGGGGCCACGGGAGGTGCTACCAATATTTTTTCTACGCCACCTAGAATAAATAAACTTATTTTCCAAGAGTCAGCGCATTCACGTACACCCAAATTCGTAAGTGATCGTACGCTTAAGGAACTTCTTATAGATTGTAGATATGACCCGGTGCTCGGTAAAGAGGACGAAATGATCCTGGCATCATTACGTATCAGACGAGCCGCAGGGTATTTAGCGAAGCTACCAGGAATGACTGCGCATCTAGATAAAATATATCATTTTGTTCAAACAGGGCGAGATCCAGAATGTATTAACAGAGCTATGGAATACCAGAAAGTAGAGATACAGGGGGAACTGTTGCGTTTCCTCATAAACTGTGTGATCAGAAATCAAGACCGACCGGGGGTAGATCCGGAAGCAATGAAAATTCTTACAAAATGGAGCCAGAATATATCAGAAGGGAGACACGATAAGCAAAATTGTATAATAGCCATGTGCCGAAAGATCCGTAAAGAAATAGAACGCCTACACGAAGAGAGATTAGAGACAGACGAGTTCGAGCAAAGCGAGGAAGAAGGGTCAGGACTGCCCGCCGGACAGTCAGACACCATAGCCTATGTAGGTAGAGGAAGATCTTGTAATAGGAATCAGACTAGATGTCATACTGACCCAATACGTCCAATATGTCCAGATAATGACAGGAATTTCCAAATACCTATAATTAACATAAGGTCTAACGAGCATTCGTTCCAAACCGCCGACAAACTACTCCGAGAACGAAGGGGTTATCATTTTCTCGATTCTATGGATGAACAAGATTTAGCGAGGGCAGCTGTTCATTGGATGGACAGTCCCGGAAAATATAGTGATGAGACAGTAGTACGCACATTTTTGAATCTCACCCCAGATGAGCAGAGGTTAGCTGGGATTTATATGATTCAACAACTCATTATACTATATCAGAGTCAGCATTCGGACCCTGGTCCCTTACCTGACATATTGACTGAATTGCTTATAAATAAATGGAGAGGTCCAGGTACCAAATTAATTAAAGAAATTCTAGTATCTAGAAAGCAGTATATTCTTTTTGTATGCTCAGAGCATGTCTCATTGCCTGTCAAGGAAAGAACGACGTATCACCTGGATAGACAGAATCCCTTACGAGAAGTACACCCAATAAAAGGCGAGGACAATGAGTTTAAACGTGTATTTGTATATACGCCTATATCGAAAATAGAATTGTTAGAAATGAAGAAAGTAGTACCCAGTCATGACAAGGACCCAGCGGGTTTTCACCGAGAAATTAAAGACATGTTACTCATGGGAGAGTATACCTACCCCGACATTATGACAATATTAAAGGTGTTGATGCCTACTGGCATTTATGAGAAACTCAAGGAAAAAGAGTGGGAGGTAGGTGATCAAAAGATAGAATGGTCAGCATTAGAAGCAGAAGAAAGGGCCCGAGGTCCAGGTTCGGGGCTTGGGGACAAAACTAAAGCACTACCAGGTCTACTAGTACAGGTACTGCCACGTTTATTAACTACGAAAAAGGAAGATTGGGGTACAATTTCAGCCTGTAAACAGAAGCAAGATGAAGACACTAGCGATTACTATGCCCGATTCGAGAAATGTTTTGGTATAAATAGTGGCATAAAAGCAAGTAGCGAATCATACCCGCATCTGTTTGTAACAAAATTAGTGGAAAATGCCCTGCCCCCAGTAAAGAATAGAGTATTAAAATTCGAGAGTACCTGGCAAGGTAACACTCCAACACAAATGTTACAAATGTTACAGTACCACCACAATAGAATTAAAGAGGAACAAGAACATGAACACAGACGCATGAAAGACACGAAAATGAAAATGCTAGTTTCCCAGACAGTTCCAGCTGAAGGACATAAAAAGGGTATGACACATTCCGATTCAGCAGGACCTGTAAAAGGGACATGCAATTATTGTAAAAAGCCAGGTCATTACGTACACGATTGTCCAGTGCTAAAACATAATATCGCCATAGGTAAAACACAAGAAAGATCACGGCCACTAAGACAAGATCAGAATGAACAAGGAGCTACGCAGCATGCCCAGGCCATGCCAGCCGCACAACAGCCAATACAGTTTGTGCCAGCTGCACCACCGTCGCCTGTTGCTGCCACACAGACAACAACACGACAAATGTATCAGACTGCACAGTATGAATATCCGGAGTATCAACGTTACGCATGAACTAGCCTAGAGAGGGAAGTTGACTTACCCCTTATCGAGATTCCTGTAGATTAAGAAGGACCTTATGTACATAGTGAATTATTAGGTCAAGATAGAAAATTTTTACTCGATACAGGGGCAAGTCGAACAACTATAAAACGAAGTGAAGTCCCAGGGGCACCCCTCTCAGGCTCACAGAATATTTCCCTTGGTTTTTCAGGAAAACCTATTGTTAATGAAGTGTCACAGCCTCTTCCACTTACGATAGGACCTCTGACCCGAACTACAGATTTATTGCTTACTAAATCATGTCCAGAAAACTTGTTAGGAATAAAAACGTTGAAAGCCCTAGGAGCCATAATATGTTGTTCTCCGGAAGGAGTAAGGTTGTTTTTACGTGATTTTAAAGGTCACTATGTATCTAGAGACATGGATCCCCGACTGCAGACTTTACCTACACATCTATGGGCACAAGGCCCTACTGATGTTGGTTGCATGAATATTACACCATATCGAGTCACACTAAAGGCAGGAGTGGTGCTACCACGAATGCGACAATACAAGTTACCACCAGATGCTGTAACGGCTTTACTACAAATCATTGACGAGCTTATTGCCCAAGGAGTAGTTGTAGAAACAGACTCCAATGTATGTAATTCACCGATAATTCCGATTCTTAAACGAACAGATCCTACAGCTCCGCCAGTATATCGATTGGTTATTGATCTGCGCGAGTTAAACAAATGTATTGTGCCACAATTTCCTGTGGTCCCAGATATCTCGTCATTATTGACAGCTATTGATTCCGAAGCAACATTGTTTACTGTAATTGATCTCAAAAATGCCTTTTTCAGCGTCCCAATAGATCCGGAAAGCCAATATTTGTTCGGATTTAGTTTAAATGGGCGAAGCTTTAAATTCACACGCGCACCTCAAGGATTTACAGAAAGCCCCAGCATCTATAGCCAAGCACTGAAACGAGAACTTGACAGTATCCACATGCCGGTTAACACTGCCCTGCTTCAATATGTCGATGATCTGCTGATCACCGCTAGAAGCGAACCCGAATGTGAGAAAGCATCACTGACAGTTTTACAATTTCTAGCCGAAAAGGGGCACAAGGTGTCCCCTTCTAAGCTGCAATTCTGTGTCCAGCGAGTTATTTATCTTGGTCACTCGCTGTCCAAGGAGGGAAGGCAGCTTACACCCGACCGCATTCAGTTAATTGCTAACATGTCAATACCCAAGACACAGAAGGAGGTGCGGGCTTTCATAGGCCTCACTTCATATTGTAGACAGTGGATCCCTCAGTATGCATTTCTAGCAAAACCACTCATTCAATTGACAACACAGGAGGCAGCCACACCGACTGTTCTCCCTTGGACTCAGGAACACACACAAGCTTTTGAAAGCTTAAAGAAAGCTTTATGTCAAGCACCCGTTTTAGCAACGCCATGTTACAGAAAACAGTTTACACTCTTTGTTACAGAACGCGAAGGTACGGCCTTGTCAGTACTCACACAGGAACAAGCAGGAGCACACAAACCATGTGCTTATTTTTCTAGTACATTAGATCCCGTAGCTCAGGCTTTGCCTGCATGCCTAAAATCAGTAGCAGCAACAGCTTTAGCAATCAGACAAAGCGATGCCATAGTGTTAGGACATCCATTGACAGTTCAAGTACCACATGCAGTAGAGGTTCTTGTAAATAGAACGCAAACACAACACTTGACTATAGCGCGACTTACAGGATACGAGCTTACATTGTTTCAGCCACATATAGAAATCAGACGCTGTAACACATTGAATCCTGCCACACTTTTACCAGTAGTCGGAACAGACCCACTAGCCCATGACTGTATTGAAGTTATTACAATAACAACAAAACCCAGACAAGACTTAACCGATGTCCCATTGTCAGATCCAGACCTGACCTTGTATGTAGATGGTTCATGCATGAGAACAAGTACAGGAGAGTTAGTAGCCGCCTACGCAGTCACAACAGATACTGAGGTCATTGAAACTAATCGTATAACTACTTTGTCAGCTCAAGCCGCAGAACTTATCGCTCTGACACAAGCCTGTATTCAAGCCATGAATAAAAAAGTCAACATATACACTGACTCACGTTATGCATTCGGAGTTGTACATGACTTCGGCGTGCTGTGGCGAGAGAGAGGTTATTTAACTTCCCACGGTGCCCACATTCAGCACGGACCCCTCATTCATGCATTATTAGATGCAATACATCTACCCACTGAAATATCAATTATGAAATGTAAGGCTCATACGAAGGTTACTGATATCATTTCCCAAGGCAATGATCTAGCCGACAGAACAGCTAAACTGATTGCTCAAACTCAAACCCCCGATATGACAAAGACAATAGTCCCGACACCGACACATTGTATGACAGTTAAAGATCCTACTCTTGACGTAATTGACATACAGACACATGCTACACCAGACGAAATAAAGAAATGGACTGAATTAGGAGGGATCCAAACGGACCAAGGATGGATGATGAAGGAAAGGTCTGTATGGTTCCTTCCTGATTCAATGGTCCAGGTCATAATTAACACTATACATAGTCCAGCACATTTAGGAGAAAAAGCTATGCTAGACAGCATTCAACACATTTGGTTCAATAAACATTTACGAGCAGCAGCAAAACAAAAGGTCCGTACCTGTATGATCTGTTGTCAGTTCAACCCAGGAAAAAGCGTTCCCGAAGAACAGGGTGGATTTCATACCCCTAATCATCCTTTTGAAGTACTCCAGATGGATTATATCCAGATGGAACGATGCAGAGGATTCAAATATGTTCTCGTAGTTGTCTGCGCTCTGTCCCGTTGGACGGAGGCATACCCGGTTTCAGATTACACTGCCCCGACTACCGCCAAACAGTTGGTTCGAGAATTCTTCCCACGATACGGTTTACCACGTGCTGTTTACTCAGATAACGGCCAGCCGTTCTCATCCGAATTAATGAAACACGTTTCACTTCTGTTAGGATATCAGTGGAAATTCCACTGTGTCCGACATCCCGAGGCAGCAGGTCTCGTAGAAAGACATAACCAGATACTGAAAATTAGAATGTCCAAAATATGCAGAGAGAAAGGTGTCGACTGGGTAGTAGCGTTACCAGTTGCACTCTTTTACATGAGAATGGTAGCACACTCTCGAACAGGGCTATCCCCGTATGAGGTGATCTTCGGTAGACCACCGAATATGTGGGGGACGCCTATACCACGCAAAATAACTGATATTGACTGTAATATGCTGACAGATTACTTGGCTTCCTTGATGTCTGCACTACAATATTCTCGTTCACAGGTAGCTGCAGCCTTTCCCGACAACACTGAGGTGAAACCCCATGACGTTGTTCCGGGTAATCTTGTCTTTGTGAGGAATTTCGACCGAAAGACTCAGCTGGAGCCCAGGTGGAAAGCACCCAAGTTGGTCCTGTTGACCACAAGAACAGCCGTGAAGATCGAGGGCCGCAAGGGCTGGATTCATTCAAGCCACATCAAGAAATTTCATGGACTATCTTCGGATATAGACATTGTGCCCTGCACTCCCTCACAGACTGATACAAAACTCCCTTTTGTTGAACCTAACAAATCTGAAAATTACAAACTAAAGCTTAGGCCCAACCAGTCGAGCAATTTGATTGTTTAAGTCCTCTCCAAGGTGAAGCGGTTGAATTGTCTCTGACATGTATCCCTTGGACCTGAGTAGAGAAAATACCCGAAAAATGTTGAAACGACAGGCGTATTGTAAATCACTGCGTAGCCACTGCATAGTGACATTATTAATTTTGTTTTTATTGAGTCTTTTAATAATTATTACAAGTATGTTGTTGCACATATATTACCCTATTTCTAGACATGTTTATAATGTTGCTGCTGAACATTCTTTTAGTGACTTACCTCCGCATGAATTGTCTTATAGACTTGCGCTGCGCAATAACACTTTCATTAGTATGTTACATCATTCCCATCAGACTAGTAATGCCACCAATTGTTGGGTGTGTGGCCGACTCCCTCCCTATCAGAATTATGAAGGAGTCCTGCCTTTCTTTCCACATCCATTTACACATAATGGCTCCTGTGGAGCATGGTTTAGCTTAATTAATTCCATAGACTCAGACACAGCAGTTTCCCAAGATCATTGGGTATGGGGAAATCTGAACCTAGCTTTACTCAAGGTCTGTTACCCTGACAAGGAGGGTCGCCCCAAAAGAACAGGAACTGATCTAGAAAATGAAGTATATGGATTAGGCAATTTTACACCTAATCTCATGATTCTAAATGTCGTATCTGAAATTGAACTAGTCTTACCCACCATGTCAGTATTCCCAGCGAGGGGTGAATTATGTGTAAGAAAGGTTGGTTCCATACATATGGGCCATAGTAAATGCACTACTATGGTAGAATTCAGTGATCAAGGAAAATCTTCATTTAGAGCTTCTCGCCACTCCTACTTTATATGTGGTCAGACTGCATATATGCGTCTACCTCTAGATTGGGATGGTACCTGCTACATTGCATTCCTTTTGCCACCTGTTTTCCTAGCTCCTCCTGATTATTACAGAAATATTCATTTAGTACACAACAGAGAACGGAGAGATCTCCCCATTGTCGATTACACTGAGACGGCATGGGACAAGTATGTAGATTTTAATAAAGGCATCTTTCCCTATATAGGTACTGTTACTAATAGTAAGCTGATACGTAGATTAACTAGAACCCTTGAAGCAGTAGTGAATGAGACTATTTCCGCCTTAGGCAATTTAACGGAAGAGCAGTCTGCTATGCGGATTGTTGTGCTTCAAAATCGTCTTGTCCTTGACGTCATCCTGGCTGATAGGGGCGGAGCTTGTAGGGTCATCGGATCAAGCTGCTGCGTATTCATACCAGAAAATTCGCCATCTGTATATAAAGCCATCACTCGCCTTCATAAGATTGTAAGCCAGATACACCAGAACCCAGGCACTTGGACTTGGTCCAGTTGGTTTTGGAATGCGGTATCAGCCTGGGGATGGAGAGTTTTATCCTTCCTAGGTATTGGCTTTCTCATACTATTCAGTTGCTGTCTATGTCTACAATGTGGACCAGCAATTTGTGGTCTGTGTGCCACATCGTGCATTCCACATCAAGATTTTCATTCAAGATCCCGGAAGAAGAAAGAAGAACAAATTATGCTATATGAACAGATCAATGGATTGATGAAGATTGATATCTCTTGAAGGGCAAGTAGGGGACAAGGAGGGAATGTGGAAATATGGATTTTCCTGGTCAGTTATGTCCCCTATCTTGGACCCCAACGGTTCCATGTGTATGTCACAAGTACATGTATGTTCCCTCCAGTTCCAGTTATGAAGACGCAAATACATGTGCGTCCACCGTCAACATGTCCTTTGACAGATCCGCCATGTATAGGCCGGATATCCCATTCCTAAATATGAAAGGCCATCGGCTTTATATGGTTCACTTATGCCACTTTTCAGTCCAGGCAAGTAGGCCCTGATTCTGTCATCAAAACTCCTCTTGCCTTCTGCCTCTGAAAGCTCCAGCCCGAGCCTGCATCTGTGACCATGAACTTTGTCTCATTCTCTGCGCGGCTCACGAAGCCTGACATCAGCTTACTCTCTGCCAAGAACTGTATTTCACCTTCGAATTATCTGCCTCCCCCTCAGCCGATGCATTCCTGCCTAGTAGTTTAAGTAAACATTCTTCCAGTTACCAAGCAAAAAGGCCCATCTTCTCTGTCCTCATGCAAGTAATTCATAGCCCTGTTTACCATGGAATATTCCTACCCCCTCGCATTCAGTGTAGACACTTAGACGCTTGTACACGCACGCACAGTCAGTATAGAATAGATTCTGTCCGAGAGTCCCTCTTTTATGGATAACATAGTTCTTTAAACATAGGATGTTAGATATGATTTGGGATTAGGTTGACTTGACCCCCCAGACTTCTCGTCTCCACATATAGAGCTAAATGTCAAGTCCCCGTCACCCCCTAGTTACACGTCAATTACACGTCATACTGCTGCGCGCGCATCAATGCCAAGTATTATCTTATAGATCCACCTATGTATTACATCATAACCAATCATGTTCCTTTTTACTCATTATTACACCCATTTTCGGTTACGCAGACCAAACGTCAATGTCCTTATCAATTGTTACGCCTACTGTATTCACTTCATTATAATGTATGTACTATAAAAGTTACTTCTTGTCAATAAAGTATGTACTTCACTTCCTGAACCCCCGTGGTGATGGAACTTGAAGCATCCGATTATAATCGATTATTGGAATAAAGCCCATTCCGAAACTCTAATATCACGGATTCTGCCTCTCATTTTACTGAGCTATTTTATAATGTTTCTGTATCAAATTCAGTCCCGGTAAAGGAATTTTTATTTACCACAGAGTGCAGCAGGAGAGGCGCACATTCGACGGGGTGAAACTAGCCCTTCGCGAGAAGGGGATAAAATACATGAGGTTTTTTCTGGCTAAATTCAAAGTCATAGACAATGACAAGTCCTTGTTCTTTTCATCACCTGCGGAGGTCCAACAATGGCTGGATGGGGGCTCCCATCGGTCATTCAACTGTCGCACTGAAGGGGACTGGCGCGCGTGTCGCTTCCACACTCTGGAATTACAACCTCGATGCAAAGAAGGGAAAAGGGATGTATCCAGGCCCCGGAGCTCCCGGTCTGGAAGCCCCGTGAGCAAAGCACGATCTCCCAGGAGGTAAGACTCAGGACTCTCTGCCGAGTATCACTGGATACTTTTGGGGACTGCAGGTATTGTTTTTCATGCCAGCTACTGGAGCTCATGATCGTGCGGGGTAGAAGTTTGGGACATGTCCGGATGGGACAATGTGTGGTGTGTTTTGGCGATATGAGGTGTTGAGGGCTGGGGCAGGAGGGGGCGCTATTCAGTGGTGGTGTCAGACAGCCCTACTCTAATTTCTGTTTTTTGGGGGCGACAGGCGCTCTGCTATTGGGGATGTGGGTAGTTCTAGACCTGGAGGGCAGGATTGCAGGGTGGGGTGATATCGTTAGGGGTTTTTCTATTTTATGCGTGGTTATCTATTTGGTTCTTGCTTCAGATGTAATGCTGCAATCTTTGTGTCAGATGATAATCTTCGACGAGATGGGTCCTTCTGCGTGTAGGCGGGGTCTCTAATTACTGGGTGGAGGGGGGGCTGGTGTTGTCGGACTACATGGTTACACGACCTAGTAAAAAAACGGACTATACTCTCCTGGAATGTTAATGGCCTGGGGGACAAAATTAAACGTACTATGGTTCTTCAGTATTTGCACAGGAACTCCCCAGATATAGTTCTACTTCAGGAGATGCACCTCCGGGAGAATAAGTACATGGCCCCTCAATAGGTATGGCTATACGCTACTGGCCCATGCCGGCTTTACGTCCAGGTCCAGGAGCATGGTTATACTCATAAAAAATGTGATCCTTCTAGTGATACAGCGCACATGGTGTGGCCAATTGGGTCGATATGCGGCTCTGTCAGGAACTTGGGAGGGGCAGGTGGTAAACATATGTTCAGTGTACATTTCCCCGCAACTGCACAAAATCACGTTTCTTTACCTCAGCCAGTTTCTATTGGATTTCCCGCCAGGACTATTGCACTTGGGGGGGGGGGGCATGAATGATACTCTTACACCTGAAATAGATAGAAAGATTCTCCCCTCTGGGGTAATGGGGCCCCGTCCATTGTTTTCTTTCCCACAGCTTTGGGACTGGTGAGTCTTTGGAGATGCCACAGTCCCAGAACTAGACAATATACTCATATTTCTGAGGCACGTGGCAGTGGGGCTTGGCTGGCCTATATTTTCACACATACTACCACTGCGGGGCTTTTTCGGAGTGGGTGCCTTAAGGCAAGAGGCATCTCTGTCCACTCATCAGTAGAGGTGCAACTACACGGGCCAGTCTGTGATTGGTCTCTTCCCCCAAGATTAGACCCCTTTATGTTTCGGGACCAGGAATTTTGAGAGCGTTTCGAGGAACGCACGGAACTATATTTTGCGGAAAATGTTAGCTCCGTTAGCTCTACCGGTATCCTCTGGGAAGCATACAAGGTGGTGGTGAGGGAATTTGCACAGACGGCGCGCAGTGCCCAACGCAAAGAAAACCAATTTCAATGCAAGGAACTCGAACAGAAAATACTCGCCTTGGAGCACACCATAACCCAAAATACCAGGGAGGTCGGTGGGCTCAAGGATTCCCACAAACTTAAAGAACGAGACCTTGCAGAAAATGCGGCCCGGGCTCACGCGATTGCCACACAGCGCAGAGTGTATGATCTGGGTGACAAAGCCAACAAATGAATTGCCTCGCTGGAACGCAGGGACAGCAGTCGTAATTGGGTATCCGAGATTTGGTCTGAAGAAGGGACGCAGGGTGGTACGGGGGCGGCCCTAACGGAAATGTTTGCCAAATATTTTGAAAACATTTACCAATCTCAATCCACATGGGGGGAACCGGAATGCAATGATTTTCTGCGTGACATTTCTCTTTCGACTCTAGGTTCGGAGGACAGGGAGGCACTCGATTCTGACTTCCACTTGGAGGAAGTGGAGAATGCCATGAGAGACCTGCAATCTGGGAAGGCGGGGGGCCTGAATGGGCTCCCCACTGAAATGTTTAAATGTGTGGTGGGCAAGTTGGCTCTGTACATGTTCGAAATGTTTTAGGAAGCGTCCGAAGTAGGGCAACTTCCAGAAGATATGAGAATGGCAACTATTGTAGTTCTTCTTAAAAAACGGAAAACCTCATGACTTCTGCAGCTCCTACAGACCCATATCCCTCTTAAATTTCGAACCTAAGGTTAGGCTCGGTTTTGCAATCCTTGATCCACCCGGATCAATCGGGATTTATGCCCCATAGGAGTACGAGGTTAAATCTGAGACGTTTATAAGGAGTCATGTATATGACTCGAAGTCAGCCAGATGTCCCAGCCGCTCTCCTCTCTCTAGATGTGAGGAAGGCATTTGATAGTATCGAATGGTCTGACCTTTTTGCTGTATTGGGGAAGGTGGGCAACGGCTCACAGCTGCAACAGTTGATCTGGTTGTTATACACTGCCCGATGGCCAGAGTTCTGGTTAACGGGGTTACCTCCAGAGCCTTTGCATTGCACAGGGGGACACAACAGGTGTGTCCTCTGTCCCCGATGCTCTTCGCGTTGGCACTTGAGCCTTTGGCGGCATGGATTAGGAAGGACCCGGTGGTGAGGGGGATTGATATGGGGGCGTCTGGGAGGAGCACATTTTGTTCTATGCGGATGATATCCTTCTTTACACATACCGGCCCCGACAAACATTCCATCGGCTTATTTATATAATACGATCCTTTGGTTCCTACTCTGGCTTTCATATCAAATTCAAATACCTGGGCATCTGGATCACTAAGACTGATGCGGAGTTTACCCAATTCAACCTTCAGGGGCAGCTTTCCAGGTTGTGAGAGGATGAAACGCACTGGAGGGGGCTCCCTATTTCTCTTATGGGACGGGCAGTCCTCTTCAAGATGATGGCCCTTCCGCGACTACTATACGTCGTTCAAAACACTCCTTATCGCATCCCAGATTCCATCTTCCACACGATCGGATACGAGCTACGCCTGTTATTGTGGGGGCTGGGGTAGTCCCAGGATTGCGCTTAAGAATTTACAGAAGGGTGTGTACGAAGGAGGGCTCACAGTCCCGGATCTCAGAAAATACTACTGGGCTGCCCATCTTATCATCGTCAATGGTTGGGTCTTCTGCACACTTAAGGAACCAGCCTATAGAGTGGACAGATTGGCCTTGGGTTCAAGCAGTCACTTGGGGTAACTATATCATAAGGGATGGGGCTCAGCCCATCTGCCACCACATACTAAAACGGTTTTTGATATTTGGCATAGAGCAACTAGGATGACCGGGTGGGAATGGAAGCTCACTGAACAGACCCCACTATGGTAAGGGGACTTCCTGAAAGAAGTGCACAGACTGCAGGGGTTCTGGATGTGGACCCTTATAGGCATTGACGTGCTCAGGGACGTCTGGAGAGGTGGTAAAATGGTAACCTTCGATAGTCTGCGAGAGGGCTTCCAAATGGGTGAAGGTGAATTCCTTTGTTACCAACAGTTGTGCTCAGTGCTCCACTGCCACATGAAAGAGGATAGGCTTCTCTTGGACCCCATGATTCAGAAGGCGGTGTCACTAACATACAAGAAACTGGTTAACAATACTCTGGACTGTCTGGGTCCTTTGGGGGAGGCCTGGGAAACAGATGTGGGTCTGCTAGAAGACGATGACTGGGCGGAGGCCCTCCAGTGTCCCAGAGAAATAGCCATCAGAGCGTGATTTTGACTTGTCCAGCTTTGAATCCTTCATAGATCATATGCCTCGAGAATGGTGCAGGTTCGTATTAGGGGTGGGGACTCTGAGGACTGCGCCAGGGGATGTGGTGGGAGGGGTTCATTCTTTCATATTTTGTGATCCTGCCCGAAGATTCAGAAATACTGGAAGGGCGTCGCCGTGTGATTGAGGCAGTAGCGGGTGCACAGGTCTCGCTGGAGTCCAGTTGGCACATCCTCTGTGTCACGGGAGAGATCACGTGGCCAAAGTGGATCAAATTGTGGCTAGTTCTGGCAGAGGGGTTGCTAAGAGGAACATTGCACGCGCATGGGGGCAACAGAACCTCCGACAGTGGCTGCATGGCTATGCGATATGGACCGGTGTCATAGTGCGGGTCAGGTGCTGTATCAAACATGGGGCTGCCCTTGCAAGTGGGAGAAAATATGGGGGCCGTGGACAGTATATAGGGGTCTGTGATGGGACTTGTGGGGAGCACTGACTGGGTTTCCCTGGTTGGTTATGAGACGTACTCGAATGGGTGTTGAGGAGCTCCACTCACAATTTCAATATAGATGATGTGTTATAATGCCTGAGAATTGTCATTTCTGATACATGCTTTATATATGTACATTGTAAAATGCTTATACCTGAAGCTTGTTTTTGATTTAATAAAAAAAGTTTAAAAAAAAAGAATTATTAGGAAAATGTGTCCTCTCATCCCCTCAGACCTTCAAAAAACGGTGGTTACCACCCTTGCCTTGTCCAAATTGGATTATGATAATGCATTATTTATGGGTATTCAGAAAAGACTCCTCCACTAACTCCAGGTGCTTCAAAATGCATCATCTCGGCTCCTGTCAGAAATTCCAAAGTATCAATCTGTGTCTCAGGCCCTGAACAAGCTGCACTGGCTTCCAGTGGGAAAAATACCAGAATTTAAAGCATTATGTATAGCATTTAAGGCACTACCTTATATTGGACCAGCCTATCTACAGGACAGATCCATCTGGTACACATCATCCAGGAAATTCAGCTCCTCTGATTCTACCAAACAAGCTTCATTGGGAAGTTGAAGTTTCATTTTGAGGACAGCAAAGTTGTGTAACTTGCTCCCCATGAATCTGAAACACTGCCCAGACCTTTTGTCTTTCACAAAATCTCTTAAGACCTGGCTCTTTAGTCCTCACTACAGCAACTTTCTCTTCTTAAAGTCAGAAACAGTGTCAAGACACCCCAGGGCATTTGAATGCTTTAAAAGACTATACATCAAAATCGAATAAATCATAATCAGGAAAGCTCATGAAAATAGGGGAAAGATGTCAGACAAGGCTCTGGGAGAAAATAAAGAAAAGGGTCAGAGAAAAGTAGTGCCCCAGTTTAACATAGTCTATGTGCGAAATTCATAGCTACCAAAAACACCACTAGAGCAGAGAGAAGCTTCAAAGGCTCACAGGAAGCCTCAAGAACTAGAGGGAGGTCCAGGAAGGAAGCAGAAGCAGGGAATATATTCTAGCTCTGAGAAGGGCCCAACCTTTAAGAAGGCGAGAGGCAATCTCAGTAAAGGAAGTAAAATCACCCCAGGTAAAACATATACGGCATGCAGACTGCAGTATTTCCTTCATGGAGGGATATCAGACCAATAGGAGTCAATAGCATGACGGGCGGATCACCACCGCCGGGCAGGCGGTGGTTACTGCCGGCCCGGCGGTGGCGTTCCACCCGCCAGATGGTCCTGCATCACCCCCCACCATATTTGTATGGCATGGGGCACCGCGGTGGACGGAAAGACCGTCCGCCGCTTTTCCGCCGGTCGGATTCGTGACCGGGCGGAAAAGGCCCATAACATCCATATTAGTATATGGCTTTTTCAATGCCTTTCCATGGCGGAGACTCTGCCATGGAAAGGCATGCGGATTTCTGCTTTGGGGGCCCGTTGCTGGCCCCCAGAGGTTTCAGGGGGGTGGGAAGCTGCACTTGGGGGGTAATATTGGCATACACAAGGTGGCAGGCACCTTGCGGTGCCTGTCACGTTGTGCATGCCAATGCACAACATGCATCTTGGACATTGTGGAGGGTGCTGCTTGAAGCACCGCCCGCCACAATGTTCGATATGTGGGATGCGACCGCCAGGGTGGCGGTCGCATCTTAATAGGCACAGCGGGACCTCCGCACCCCTGACAGGCGGCCCGCATACCATTATGGTGCCACCATCGTAATGGTACCCAATGTGCCCTTCTTTGGGAGCTTAACCAGAGCTGTTTCAAGGTATGGGCAAAGTGGGCTCTGGCTCATGGCCCCAGCCTTTCAGGGCCCCCACTTTTATGTAGAGACTTTCCCTGATGACCTTAAATAAATCTTAGAGAGATTGTTTAAATATTGTTTTTCTTTATTTATTTTTTAGTGTAGGTGATGTGTGAGATTCTATAATATAAATTTTGCAGAGAAATGTTATGTTTATGTTTAATGTAGCATCCATAAAATGTTTCTTATCGATTGATCAGGACATCACAGATGAGAAATGGGAGGGGGTCACATAGATTATTTGCAGAAATATTAGTGAGCTGCTGCTGTGTTACAATATTGAAAACAGAGGTCACTTTCCCTAAATATTAAACATAAACACATTTAGAATTTGGACCAATGTGCTTGTTGTGCACTGTCAGTAACCTAGCCAAAGAGGGCATGAAATAACTAAAATTGGATCATAAATTCAAAGCTGTTCCGAACAGAGGCCTCCAAAATACGTTTGCCCAGGCTCCCAAGATCCTTAAAATGTCACTCAGCAAGACACCCTCAAACTCTAGGGCTGGGAAGAGAAACAAAGTGGTCATTCTATTCATAAATGAGCCCTCCTCTTTGGAGTCCCATAGGAGAGTGGTCACATTATTTCAATGGTTAGTCGGGTGAAAGGGGTGTTTATCTTCAAACACGTCTTAACAATTTTAGCATTTTTTTTATGACTTCCATTTCACTATTTATTGTTTTTCTACTCTCTTTGTTTGGAATCCAGCTACTGTTTAGGCAGATCACTTTCCTTTCCTGTTTCACCGATCCCTGTCCGCCCTCTCCCACCGCAATAATAACAACTAATATTACATGGCGTTCTTACCTTCAGCTCACCAGTAACACCACGGTCAGTTTAGAAAGGAATGGTTGGAGTTTTTTCAGATATGCTGGTAATGCCATTTACATACAGAAGCTGAGGTTTTGGATCATCTGCATGGAATAATTTCTTTATGCTTTGATTGTTTTAATAGGGCCACCTTTGTAATACATTACAGACAAAAGGATAGGAGAGTGTATCAAGCATTCTGATAAATACTCTAACAGATTTCTGCCACTCATTGATGGAAGGAGGCTTCATTTTGATATTCTAATGTGCATAGTACATTGCATCTGGGAAATACACTCCATCTGCCCTGCGTTGCATAAATGATCTCTCTGGCACTGACTCATTTCCTGGCACAATACAATTACATGTGGGAGATGATGTCATTGGCTTGCAAACTCTGCTTACCTTTTCAGCTGAGCAAAGATGTTTGCAAGTGCTGTGATTGTGAAATGGGCTCGCCGTTATCAAATGATGGTCTTCATATTTGGTAATAACACCTTGCAGAGGTACAGCCAACATAGTTATTAATAGTATTATCAGCATCATTATCATATTTCTATACATTACTAATCAAATGCACATGTACTACTTGCTGCTACAGCCCAGTACAAAATACTCAAACAAACATGCTCTGAAGCAGAACCCTGCTCATAATGATGGTTTACATCTTTACAAGAACTACAGCTGAGTAGAATATTACAATATTACATTTAGAGCTGTCTCGGTGCATGACAATGACTTCATAGAACTCGACAGCACTCCCACTGGGCCTCACTCCCATGCCCCTGCTGTGGTGCAGGAGCACTCGCTTTAATGTAATCAACACTTTATCAAGGTTATTCTTGAAGCATTGCCCTAATGAGTTTCCAACCACTTGGCATAGCAAAGTATTCCACTAATAACAGTGCTACTGGAGCTCATCTTAACACCTCACCTGATATCCCTGCATCTATCATTATACATTTACATTATCTTTTTCAAAAAATGTACAATATTAACATATCATTAACAAACAGAAATAAGATTTTTAAAAATCAGGGTTAATATAAACTAGCATTTTAGATAGCTCATTACAGTAAAATATTATTTACAGTTAGTACCAGAAGCTAAATATGCATGTGTCATAAATACAGCCATGCATTTAGATAGCATTTCATAATTACGATTGTTATAGATGCAAGCTTTGTTAACTCATCACTTTATTAGTGCTATGCTTAAATCAGAACCCCCATTGCTCATCCGCCAGTATCAGTTATTCCAGATAATATTAGAATGATATTTCCCTGTCACTAAAATATTCAGTTAAAATTAAAGCATAGTGTGTATATTTTGCATTTAAAAACAATGGGGCCAATTCACAAAGGCACATGAGAGTACGTAAAGGGGTATCTTTGTCGTACTCTCTTACATACTCTACATCGTCGTTGTGAATTGGCCCAAATAACAACAAAATGAGAATAAATTGGAACATCCAGGGAATATTCATATATAATAAATACAAATAGAAAGGATCATGTATTTTACTAATCTGGAGTTGGACGTTTGAGTGGAGTCACAATGAGTATATTTAAAAGATTATTACTATAGTCCCACATCCCGTACTCATAAATGCATTTGTGAATAGGCCTCAAAATTCTACCATGCAGGTCATGAACAAATACAGAACAGCTCGCTTTTATCCACTGCACTGAAGACCCACAATCTATCAAAAGCACACTGCATGCTAGATGTGTTTTTAAGACGTGCATGTTTATGGCTTCACCAATTTAAAAAAAGTTACCTCTTATTGCTAGAAGAAATTGTAATCCTTAGATATTGTTCAATCATTGAGAGCTTTCTCATCCCACTCCCAACCTATGATCATCAAGCCAATTTTGGTGCATTGTATAAGCAAACTAAATGAAAGTTTAGAATTAAAAATGTTTCAACCACATAAAACAATCATCAGCCAAGTTTAAGGACATGCTCTTAAATATAGATTTTACAATTCCAGTGTTTAACCTCTTCTCTAAATAAAATTTGCAAGCCAAGTTTTAACTAATTCCAGACTGGTGATCCTACTGTGGGTTTTTCATGGAAGGTCAAAACAAAATATCCACACCTTTGTGTTTGTTAGTAAAAGTTATTCCTCAACTAGCCCCAATAATATCTACATGCTATCACCATTGTGGGCCTGCAACACAGGGGAGGGCCCATGAGGAAAGGGTAGTTAACAATCATTATTCCCAAGAAGATGAAGTGAATTAACACCACTCCCTTAGGCCACGAAGAAAGGTGGAGAACCAATGTGGTGAAGGGAGGACAGCTTTTCGTTTTTGTGCAGTCCTAGTTCCTTCTAAGACGCTGCAAAGGAAACAAGCATTTGTAACGCAATAGTTCTCGCATTGGTGAGAGTTTAAGTTATTGGCATTGTAAATGGCAATGACTTTTATTTATGTTTTAAAAACCAAAACATAAATAAAAGGCATTGTCGTTTACAATGCCAATAGCTCAAACTCACATAAATACGAGACCTGTTGCATTGAAGATGCTTGTTTGTTGATGTCCCACATACGCCAAATTCTAAACCTGGCCATTAGTGTCCAGGTTCCAAAGTCACCTAAATCACCCTCTTAAACTGTTGTCAATGAAATAGTGGAGTTCAAAGTACAAGTCTGCTCGCATTTTTCTCCCTGAAATGATAGACGGGTGTTGATTTTGCTTTTCCATCGTAGGACATGCCCGAGAGTACACAAACATAGAAGTGACTTGGAGAAGTGATGGCCTGCCTCCTACTGAACTGCTGCTCAGCACCCATCCCTGCGTCTGCCCTGCTGAGATTCCTGCTGCTTGCGTCATGTCTTTTCCCTTGTACTGAGAAGCTTGCCATGCTAGGATGGTTCTGCGGAACGGGACCTTGCAAATTGTTGGGGGATACTCTTGTGCCAAAGCGCCTCTTCTCCTCCCATGTAAAAACTGTAATTTGTTAATTTGGAAAATAAATGTGAACGGACGCATTTTCTGTCTCTAGAATTGGAAATTAAATTTAAGGCAATATTCACATAACCAGACACCTCCAGGGACCTTGGTGCGAACCAAGGAACCTTTACTCGCCCAATAGTCTTGAATTTCAGATTTGCGCCAGTTCTCGATCTCATAACAGAATGTTATTTGCATACGAGTCTTCCTTTCTTCCTTACATTGCTGATACTTTTACCAATGTTACATTCTTAGCACTGAAGCTATTAAGCTCTCTTCAAGGGTTTAAAAACTACTGCGTGCCTTCTGCCAGGAGCTACATCACTGGGTGGCAGCAAAGGAGGATCATCTTAGCTTCTCCTCAGTGCTTAGTTTGGAGCAGGTGTCGCCAGTGAGGCCCACCAGCACTCATTTTTGGCGACTGGCACTCAATTTTCCTCCTTAACCTTTGATGCATAAATAGAGTGTAAGGAAAGTAAAGAGGAAAAGAAAGAAAACAAGCAATCAATCAAAGAGAGGTATCACAGGGACGTCTGAGAGGGTGAAAATGAAGCATTCTGCTCAGGACAGATGATCCGATTAGAGTTAATTACAGCAGCGGGCGAGGTAGGGACACCGGTCTCTGCCTCCAGCTCTTCAGCATAAGGTGAGGGCATTGTAAACTATCAGCACAGCCCTCTTTCTCCATTCGCATGGCTCTTCTGCTGTGAGGCAGGTCAGGCTGGAGCCTGCTGACTGATTGGGAGCGTAAGCAGAGAAAATACTAAGCCTAGGCAAAGCACTACGCTATGCTCGCGTAGTTTGCGAAGTTCGCGCTACTTCGCACTACGCGAATTGCACGTAGCACAGTGCAAACACGCGTAGCGTAGAGTTGCATAGTGCTGCGGTCATTTTTTGCTTGCTCGCGGTCCTCAACGTCAAGTTGGCGACCGCGAGCAAGCAAAATGACATCCCGGCGAGACTTTTTCCTTGTTCGCGATCAGCAACATCAAGTTGGCAATCGCGAGCATGGAAAATAAACCTCCTGGCGAGATTCCCAACGCCAGGAGGTCAGGTTTCTCATTGCGAGTGATCGCGTATGCTCGCCGACCGCTCGCGATGAGAAACTACCAGTTCGCATTGAGAAAGCTGCCGCTCGAGTAAAAATCTACTCGAGCAGCAGAAAACTACAGCTTGCACTGTGCAAGATGCCATTTTCAATGATTGCACAGTGCCGGTTGCTTGTCCGCACTGTGCAATCATTGAAAACGACATCTGGCACAGTGCGAACAAGGTACTACGCAGTTCGCGAAGTGCTACGCGTAGCTCGCGTAGTGCGAAGTGCACTTTGCGTAGCTTCGCGAAGTGCTACTTCGCGAACTACGCCCAGGTTTAGAAAATACACATGAATGAAAGCGAAACCAGCGCAGGGCTGATAAAGTATGTCCACAATTAAAACAAACAAACAAGTGGGAGTCCTGGTGGAGAGGTAGCAGTAAAACAAAAAGGCAGCAGTAACACAACTGGCATTAACAGACGATGGGAGGAAGAATGCTATATTTGAATGTAGGCAGCTAGGGTGCTGAAGCTAAACACAGACAAACAGTAAAAGAGAAGGAAACCAAGAAAAAAAAGTCCCCCAGAGAACAGATAAAGAACCATAGTGAAATGAGACAGTGCTAAGTCATGCTCTGTGGGAGAAACAGAAGAGAGAAAGGAGGGACAAAGAGGCAGGACTGACCACTAGCAAGCAGCGATTTTTGAAGGACACTGAAATAGACAAATGAAAAGCAGTGGCAAGAAAGGGGATGGACTTGATACCTACAGACCGATTACAGCAAGTCTCGAAGAGACAGCTGCGCTGTCTAGCTCAACCTAAAAAACAATCTCTCTACCATGCTATGGGAAGTGTGATCTACCACATGCCTTGCTACAAAAGGCGATCAACCACAAAACTTGGGAAAAATGTTTGTTGTGAACAGATAAGGAAGTCTGAGCTCCATGCACACAGTATTCGGGATGTACTTCAGCATGAGTTAAGCAGCCACTTAAAGACCAAACTTGACCACTGAGGACAGGGCTCATGCAGTACATCGGAGGGATATTGGGAGGTGGCAGATATTAAATAATTACTTAGCATGCCTCTATCAGTAGCTACTACCAGCAAGGGGAACATTCCTATAGTCTAGACAGCTCTGAACATGCTCGTCTAGATGCTGGTGTTTATTAGACCGGAAAGTTAGTACCTCCATTAAAAACATCTCAATGGCTTAGTAGTAATAATAATGGCTGAAATAAACCTTCTGATCCTTCATTCCAGTTCTTGTCTTTCTAATTCTCCCTGTTTACTTTAGAACATTCTACCCTTGGGCGATGGTCTAATAGCCTTATAACCAGAATCAACAAAGCCAGTGTACAGTAATTCAAAACAAGGGGCACTGTAGTCAGTACAATACTGTAATCAAAAGAGCACAGAGCCACAGATTCCATATGAACCGTTATGTTCATGGAAAGAGAGTGGGCCACTATGGAACCATACCCAATAGGTATAAAAAGCCCTCACTCGCCAACCTGGTTGGTGACATGCTTCATCATTGGGCTTCCACTGGGACGACCGAATGTCATCCCAGTGTGCTGCGACGCCAGGTTACTGCGGAGCGGGGTTTTGTTGTGTGGGGAAAGTGAATTTAAAATATCCAATTGAGTCAAAAATAAAACTTTAATGATTTTGCTTAATTGGAAAGGAGTAAAAAGGAGTGAGGGTAAAAAAAATAAAAGACCTGGTTCACTCCGCGGCGGTCAACATGTTTCTGCCTCTAAGAGTGTTAATCGGGCATTCTTCAGGACCAGAGTGGGATGTGCGGAGCCCCGGTGGTGTGAACTCACTAAGGTCCACCCTACCGTGGGCTGCTTATGTGAAAATCAAAAAAACACTAAATAGTGTAAACTCCGCCAGTTAAAGTAATTAATTAAGGGGAGAGGAACGAGTTTACTCTAACGATACAGAGAGACAAACAAACAAAAAGACAAAACATAAAGAGAGATATCAATGTTTGTCGCAAAGTCGTGCTCTACAAATCAGGAGTTAAGAACTGTTGTGCTCGAAGGACAAAAGAGTGCCTCTAGATCTACCTCAGGTGCCAAAATGTGAGAAGCTGTGCACCTAGGTATAATCAAATATCGGTGTAAGATAACAGAACGTTATCCTGTCAATAGTGACTAATAGTCAAATCTCGGAACGCACGTGAAATGTATCGGTGACACTCAAATGCGGAGAAATAGGGCTAGGGACTGATTCAACTGCCCGCGATGCTCAGTATGCACAAAATAGGGAACGAATCTTACAGAGAGGCCAGTCCGTTAAATGCCTCATGGATCCCGGGAGGGGGGTGGGAGCAAATTGGCACACCCTGCATCAGGAAGAAATGAAAAGAAAACGGAGTCTGTGTAAATGTCACGAACGGAGGAGAAAGCGAAGGCTCGCTTACCTTTTTGGGCGAGGAGCGGATAATGTTACTTACGCCCTTGCTGCTCTGCACCCGTGAAAAGCCTACACAGCCTCTTGCTGCCGGGTCCGGATGGTAGTGATCCGGGGCCGGAGGTGTGTATAAAAAGGTAACTCGGCGCTTCCCTGGTCAGGCTCTCTAAGAGAGCTTCTACCTGATTGGGTAGAGAGCTCTTGCTCCGTTGCTGATTGGCCAAGAGAGATCCAATTGGAGCGAAGGTGAGAAAGAAAAGGTTGTTCGTTGCGCTTGACAACGTGTAACAACGAAGGAAGAGAAAAAAGGGAAAAGGTATGCACAAAACTTTATTGGCAGGTTCCAATGGGGGCACTAAACAAACCAACACAGGGCACACGTGGAGTGTGCAATGGGGCCTGGTCAGAAATACCCGGTTCCAAGTAGGTGGATGAAGGGTATCAAGAGTACACTAGGGACGGTACTGCTCGAAGGGGGTATATGGCAGACTCGCGTACTAGGTCAAGAAGATGTACGAGCAGAGTAAAGGGCAAGCAAGATAACCTTTTCTGTCTGAGGTTAAGGCATGTAAAGACAAATGTGTCATCATGGCTGGAAAAATGACAAAAATGGGACATCGCTGCCGGGGTGGCAGGAGTTTCTAATGTGTAGAAAAATTTTCCGTTATTGGAGGGAAGATGAAATACACCAAACGACTAATTAGAGTCATAGTAGCAGTGGTCTCAGGGGTTTCTGATGAATAGAGAACAGGAAGATAGTGATCATCCTATAGGGTGAGAGTGTTCAAAGGATATTGGTCCAAGGGACATTATCATTTAACCCATGGAGGTTAGTCCCCAAGCGGTAGACCCATCTCTGCTCCCTTTCAAAAAGTACTTTAGGGATGTTCCTACCGCTTGAGACCTCTTCTATCACCGTCCACTTTAGGTCGTTGGTTGTGTGGTTGGCGGATAGAAAGTGTTCACTCATTTTGGTAGTTGCGCGTTTGCACCTGACGTTACTCCGGTGTTCGCATATCCGGAGTCTGACCTTCCTCGTCGTCATCCCCACGTATCGTAAACCGCAGGGGCATGTAATGAGGTAAACCACATTCGGAGTGTTACAGTTCGTGTGGCCTCTTTGGGTCCAGATCTTGTTAGGTTCAAGGTTGAGGGTTTTAGTATGTGAGGTCAGATGACATACACTGCAGTCAGAACAAGGAAAATGCCCAATGATCTTGGTGAGGCCCCAAGCTTCCGTTATAGATCTTTGTGGGGTCTCTCGTGGCATCAGTGGTCGTGTATGTACCAGATTGTTGCGGAGGCTTTGTGCGCGTTTGAATGAAAAGAGCGGTTTTTCCCAGTTACGATTAGCGCTGTTGATTATACCCCAATGCTTATTGATAGTTTTTTTCAGTTGGTTGGAAAGGGTACAATAGGTGGTGACACAAGTAAGTGGGATAGACACAGTGTCCTTAGGATAGTCAGTTAGGAGTACATCCCTTGGTTGATTCCTCGCACGTTTGTAACTTCTGGAAAGGAGAGGGGAAGGGTACCCTCTCGTTCTCAGTTTGGTTGTTAAGTCATGAGATTGGATCTTGAAATCGCTCAGGGTGGTGCAATTTCGTCGTAGACGGAGGTACTGTCCGTAGGGTAAATTTTCCCTCAGGGTGCGTGGGTGGAAACTGGTAAATTCGAGGAGATTGTTCCTCGAAGTTGGCTTGTAATAGGTCCTGGTTTGGAAGGACCCTCGTGTCTTAGTTATCACCACATCAAGAAATACAACCTCAGATTCGTCATATGTATATGTAAAATTCAGGTGCGGGTTCAGAGTGTTGATCCATGTGAGGAAAGACTGGAGGGTGTTGTTATTACCTTGCCAGATCAGAAGCACATCGTCTATATATCGCTTCCATAAGGCTATGGAAGAGCGATACGGGTTTGAAATCGGGAGGATGAACTTTTGTTCAAAAGCATAGACGTACAGTCCAGCTACACTGGGAGCAAAGGTACTCCCCATGGAAGTACCTGTGGTTTGGAGATACAATTGTCCCTGGAACTCAAAGAAGTTTCTCTTCAAGGCCAAGGAAGCACATTGAATCACGAACTCTTTAGTGGTTCTGTATTCCCAGGGAGTGGAGTCAAGTGATTCTTCTAAGACCCTGATGGTTTCGTCCTGGGGAATGCTCGTATACAAGCTTTCTATGTCCAATGTTGCCAGTATAGTGTGTTCTGAGCACGTGGTGTTACTGAGTAGTTTTAGAAGGTCCTTTGTATCCTTAAGGTAGGTGGTAGATTTTTGGACCAAGGGTTTCAGGAAGTGGTCACAGAACCGAGATAGGGGTTCCAAGAGAGAGTCGATCCCCGAGACTATGGGGCGTCCAGGTGGGGGGCTCACACCCCATACAATTCCATTACCCATTCGGCCCACAGATGGGTTGGAACCCTGGATATGCCTCCCCAATGTACCCTCCCAACCCGTTTTCACAGCCCCATTTTTTAGAGAGGGGCCAAAGGGGAAAAGGCCGGCGGAGAGGGAACAACCAAAGAGTACACTGGGTACAAGACGACCCAGTGGGCAACCACACCCGGAGCAAACAAGCTCAGGAACAGTTGGCCTCGGGACCGAGCACTTCGACAGCCTGATCGTCAATCTGTCGAATAAGACACTAACAGACCATGAGAGATCTGTTTTGGAAAAGGGACTGGGCTTTGTCCCATCAGCCCGCCCCGATAAATTCCGCCTTCACTGCGAACTGGCAGCATTTTTCAGGAAGTTGAAATTAAAAGCCTTCTTTGAAGGTCGAGCTAACGAGGAAGCTGACTTGGACGTTGGGGACACCCCCCTCCGACCACCATCGACCTTTAACCCTCCTCCACATACCATTCCTGTGGAAATTACGACCTTTGAACGAGCGGTTTTTGCCGAAATTGAGCACACAGTCATCCCCACTACTTTTAAGAATCTGAGGGCAGATGAGTACAGAGCCATCACCTCTCTCCGTGCGGACCCCAACCTCACCATAAAACCCGCAGATAAGGGGGGCGCTGTCGTACTACTGAACACTACCGACTACGACCAGGAGTGTCTTCGTCTTTTAAACGACCGCCATAACTACACACCACTCCTCAATGATCCATCTGAGGAGCTTAAGGGTGAGATCCTGAGTGTGGTTGAAGAGGCACAGACACAAGGTGTCATCACCAGGGTTGAAGCACGTTTCCTTACTGAAGGCCCGGGCAAGATCCCTTATTTCTACACACTTCCCAAGATCCATAAAGAGAGAGTCCCCCCACCTGGACGCCCCATAGTCGCGGGGATCGACTCTCTCTTGGAACCCCTATCTCGGTTCTGTGACCACTTCCTGAAACCCTTGGTCCAAAAATCTACCACCTACCTTAAGGATACAAAGGACCTTCTAAAACTACTCAGTAACACCACGTGCTCAGAACACACTATACTGGCAACATTGGACATAGAAAGCTTGTATACGAGCATTCCCCAGGACGAAACCATCAGGGTCTTAGAAGAATCACTTGACTCCACTCCCTGGGAATACAGAACCACTAAAGAGTTCGTGATTCAATGTGCTTCCTTGGCCTTGAAGAGAAACTTCTTTGAGTTCCAGGGACAATTGTATCTCCAAACCACAGGTACTTCCATGGGGAGTACCTTTGCTCCCAGTGTAGCTGGACTGTACGTCTATGCTTTTGAACAAAAGTTCATCCTCCCGATTTCAAACCCGTATCGCTCTTCCATAGCCTTATGGAAGCGATATATAGACGATGTGCTTCTGATCTGGCAAGGTAATAACAACACCCTCCAGTCTTTCCTCACATGGATCAACACTCTGAACCCGCACCTGAATTTTACATATACATATGACGAATCTGAGGTTGTATTTCTTGATGTGGTGATAACTAAGACACAAGGGTCCTTCCAAACCAGGACCTATTACAAGCCAACTTCGAGGAACAATCTCCTCGAATTTACCAGTTTCCACCCACGCACCCTGAGGGAAAATTTACCCTACGGACAGTACCTCCGTCTACGACGAAATTGCACCACCCTGAGCGATTTCAAGATCCAATCTCATGACTTAACAACCAAACTGAGAACGAGAGGGTACCCTTCCCCTCTCCTTTCCAGAAGTTACAAACGTGCGAGGAATCAACCAAGGGATGTACTCCTAACTGACTATCCTAAGGACACTGTGTCTATCCCACTTACTTGTGTCACCACCTATTGTACCCTTTCCAACCAACTGAAAAAAACTATCAATAAGCATTGGGGTATAATCAACAGCGCTAATCGTAACTGGGAAAAACCGCTCTTTTCATTCAAACGCGCACAAAGCCTCCGCAACAATCTGGTACATACACGACCACTGATGCCACGAGAGACCCCACAAAGATCTATAACGGAAGCTTGGGGCCTCCCCAAGATCATTGGGCATTTTCCTTGTTCTGACTGCAGTGTATGTCATCTGACCTCACATACTAAAACCCTCAACCTTGAACCTAACAAGATCTGGACCCAAAGAGGCCACACGAACTGTAATACTCCGAATGTGGTTTACCTCATTACATGCCCCTGCGGTTTACGATACGTGGGGATGACGACGAGGAAGGTCAGACTCCGGATATGCGAACACCGGAGTAACGTCAGGTGCAAACGCGCAACTACCAAAATGAGTGAACACTTTCTATCCGCCAACCACACAACCAACGACCTAAAGTGGACGGTGATAGAAGAGGTCTCAAGCGGTAGGAACATCCCTAAAGTACTTTTTGAAAGGGAGCAGAGATGGGTCTACCGCTTGGGGACTAACCTCCATGGGTTAAATGATAATGTCCCTTGGACCAATATCCTTTGAACACTCTCACCCTATAGGATGATCACTATCTTCCTGTTCTCTATTCATCAGAAACCCCTGAGACCACTGCTACTATGACTCTAATTAGTCGTTTGGTGTATTTCATCTTCCCTCCAATAACGGAAAATTTTTCTACACATTAGGAACTCCTGCCACCCCGGCAGCGATGTCCCATTTTTGTCATTTTTCCAGCCATGATGACACATTTGTCTTTACATGCCTTAACCTCAGACAGAAAAGGTTATCTTGCTTGCCCTTTACTCTGCTCGTACATCTTCTTGACCTAGTACGCGAGTCTGCCATATACCCACTTCGAGCAGTACCGTCCCTAGTGTACTCTTGATACCCTTCATCCACCTACTTGGAACCGGGTATTTCTGACCAGGCCCCATTGCACACTCCACGTGTGCCCTGTGTTGGTTTGTTTAGTGCCCCCATTGGAACCTGCCAATAAAGTTTTGTGCATACCTTTTCCCTTTTTTCTCTTCCTTCGTTGTTACACGTTGTCAAGCGCAACGAACAACCTTTTCTTTCTCACCTTCGCTCCGATTGGATCTCTCTTGGCCAATCAGCAACGGAGCAAGAGCTCTCTACCCAATCAGGTAGAAGCTCTCTTAGAGAGCCTGACCAGGGAAGCGCCGAGTTACCTTTTTATACACACCTCCGGCCCCGGATCACTACCATCCGGACCCGGCAGCAAGAGGCTGTGTAGGCTTTTCACGGGTGCAGAGCAGCAAGGGCGTAAGTAACATTATCCGCTCCTCGCCCAAAAAGGTAAGCGAGCCTTCGCTTTCTCCTCCATTCGTGACATTTACACGGACTCCGTTTTCTTTTCATTTCTTCCTGATGCAGGGTGTGCCAATTTGCTCCCACCCCCCTCCCGGGATCCATGAGGCATTTAACGGACTGGCCTCTCTGTAAGATTCGTTCCCTATTTTGTGCATACTGAGCATCGCGGGCAGTTGAATCAGTCCCTAGCCCTATTTCTCCGCATTTGAGTGTCACCGATACATTTCACATGCGTTCCGAGATTTGACTATTAGTCACTATTGACAGGATAACGTTCTGTTATCTTACACCGATATTTGATTATACCTAGGTGCACAGCTTCTCACATTTTGGCACCTGAGGTAGATCTAGAGGCACTCTTTTGTCCTTCGAGCACAACAGTTCTTAACTCCTGATTTGTAGAGCACGACTTTGCGACAAACATTGATATCTCTCTTTATGTTTTGTCTTTTTGTTTGTTTGTCTCTCTGTATCGTTAGAGTAAACTCGTTCCTCTCCCCTTAATTAATTACTTTAACTGGCGGAGTTTACACTATTTAGTGTTTTTTTGATTTTCACATAAGCAGCCCACGGTAGGGTGGACCTTAGTGAGTTCACACCACCGGGGCTCCGCACATCCCACTCTGGTCCTGAAGAATGCCCGATTAACACTCTTAGAGGCAGAAACATGTTGACCGCCGCGGAGTGAACCAGGTCTTTTATTTTTTTGACCCTCACTCCTTTTTACTCCTTTCCAATTAAGCAAAATCATTAAAGTTTTATTTTTGACTCAATTGGATATTTTAAATTCACTTTCCCCACACAACAAAACCCCGCTCCGCAGTAACCTGGCGTCGCAGCACACTGGGATGACATTCGGTCGTCCCAGTGGAAGCCCAATGATGAAGCATGTCACCAACCAGGTTGGCGAGTGAGGGCTTTTTATACCTATTGGGTATGGTTCCATAGTGGCCCACTCTCTTTCCATGAACATAACGGTTCATATGGAATCTGTGGCTCTGTGCTCTTTTGATTACAGTATTGTACTGACTACAGTGCCCCTTGTTTTGAATTACTGTACACTGGCTTTGTTGATTCTGGTTAATCTACTGAGGGGACTAGCCGTGTTGATCCCTTCCTCTCTTGTTGATTTTTGATAGTTCAGCAGCGCACAGCTGTGAGAGATCGTGTTGTATCTTTTCCCCCCCCCTTACCTTAGGCGGTGGTTCTCCCTATCTTTCCGGGATTGCATCATCCCTCCTGTACCCAGACAGTATGGCCTCACTTGGTCTTACTTTCTCAGACTCTGAGGTGGATGCTATTCTAGCACGCCCCTCACTTTTTGCGGACCCTTCCATATCGCAAACAGTAACATATGCTAGCGAATGGGAACAACTCTCTGAGTTAAAGAAAAATCGGATCCGCACAATTCTGCATGGCACTATCCTAACGGAGTACTTACGGACTAATACAGCCCCAAGGGGCTTACTAGTAACCAACGCACCACGTATCTTTCTGGAGGATGCCACCTTCAGAAAAGACTGGGCAATGATAGCATGGCACTGCACTCGAGACTGGTTAGTCTTAATCATAAAAACAGCCGTCCGACTGTCTGAGGCGATTATGATCGAGATTACCCAGACAGAAACACAATTTAAAACCACACTCACTGGTTTTAAAAAACGACTTGATGAATTGAACAAAGACATCAATGAGTATAAAGAGAATCTCACACAGAGTAAGGTGAATCAATTTCAGAAAGATCTTAAGAAATTTGAATTTAATAAGGTATACCCTTATGCTGACCCGGCCTTTGTGGCCACACGTAGAACTGAAACCAACTCCTACGGGACAGATGATGACTCCTCTAACAGCAGTGGTTCAAGCAATAGCAGCTCTAGACAAACCAGAAGGGGCAGACAAAGAGGAAGATCACGTCCCTTCCCTAATCAAGCACCTTGGGCAAACTTTCCCCCACAACAAGGTACTATGGGCTCACACCCCATACAATTCCATTACCCATTCGGCCCACAGATGGGTTGGAACCCTGGATATGCCTCCCCAATGTACCCTCCCAACCCGTTTTCACAGCCCCATTTTTTAGAGAGGGGCCAAAGGGGAAAAGGCCGGCGGAGAGGGAACAACCAAAGAGTACACTGGGTACAAGACGACCCAGTGGGCAACCACACCCGGAGCAAACAAGCTCAGGAACAGTTGGCCTCGGGACCGAGCACTTCGACAGCCTGATCGTCAATCTGTCGAATAAGACACTAACAGACCATGAGAGATCTGTTTTGGAAAAGGGACTGGGCTTTGTCCCATCAGCCCGCCCCGATAAATTCCGCCTTCACTGCGAACTGGCAGCATTTTTCAGGAAGTTGAAATTAAAAGCCTTCTTTGAAGGTCGAGCTAACGAGGAAGCTGACTTGGACGTTGGGGACACCCCCCTCCGACCACCATCGACCTTTAACCCTCCTCCACATACCATTCCTGTGGAAATTACGACCTTTGAACGAGCGGTTTTTGCCGAAATTGAGCACACAGTCATCCCCAGTACTTTTAAGAATCTGAGGGCAGATGAGTACAGAGCCATCACCTCTCTCCGTGCGGACCCCAACCTCACCATAAAACCTGCAGATAAGGGGGGCGCTGTCATACTACTGAACACTACCGACTACGACCAGGAGTGTCTTCGTCTTTTAAACGACCGCCATAACTACACACCACTCCTCAATGATCCATCTGAGGAGCTTAAGGGTGAGATCCTGAGTGTGGTTGAAGAGGCACAGACACAAGGTGTCATCACCAGGGTTGAAGCACGTTTCCTTACTGAAGGCCCGGGCAAGATCCCTTATTTCTACACACTTCCCAAGATCCATAAAGAGAGAGTCCCCCCACCTGGACGCCCCATAGTCTCGGGGATCGACTCTCTCTTGGAACCCCTATCTCGGTTCTGTGACCACTTCCTGAAACCCTTGGTCCAAAAATCTACCACCTACCTTAAGGATACAAAGGACCTTCTAAAACTACTCAGTAACACCACGTGCTCAGAACACACTATACTGGCAACATTGGACATAGAAAGCTTGTATACGAGCATTCCCCAGGACGAAACCATCAGGGTCTTAGAAGAATCACTTGACTCCACTCCCTGGGAATACAGAACCACTAAAGAGTTCGTGATTCAATGTGCTTCCTTGGCCTTGAAGAGAAACTTCTTTGAGTTCCAGGGACAATTGTATCTCCAAACCACAGGTACTTCCATGGGGAGTACCTTTGCTCCCAGTGTAGCTGGACTGTACGTCTATGCTTTTGAACAAAAGTTCATCCTCCCGATTTCAAACCCGTATCGCTCTTCCATAGCCTTATGGAAGCGATATATAGACGATGTGCTTCTGATCTGGCAAGGTAATAACAACACCCTCCAGTCTTTCCTCACATGGATCAACACTCTGAACCCGCACCTGAATTTTACATATACATATGACGAATCTGAGGTTGTATTTCTTGATGTGGTGATAACTAAGACACGAGGGTCCTTCCAAACCAGGACCTATTACAAGCCAACTTCGAGGAACAATCTCCTCGAATTTACCAGTTTCCACCCACGCACCCTGAGGGAAAATTTACCCTACGGACAGTACCTCCGTCTACGACGAAATTGCACCACCCTGAGCGATTTCAAGATCCAATCTCATGACTTAACAACCAAACTGAGAACGAGAGGGTACCCTTCCCCTCTCCTTTCCAGAAGTTACAAACGTGCGAGGAATCAACCAAGGGATGTACTCCTAACTGACTATCCTAAGGACACTGTGTCTATCCCACTTACTTGTGTCACCACCTATTGTACCCTTTCCAACCAACTGAAAAAAACTATCAATAAGCATTGGGGTATAATCAACAGCGCTAATCGTAACTGGGAAAAACCGCTCTTTTCATTCAAACGCGCACAAAGCCTCCGCAACAATCTGGTACATACATGACCACTGATGCCACGAGAGACCCCACAAAGATCTATAACGGAAGCTTGGGGCCTCCCCAAGATCATTGGGCATTTTCCTTGTTCTGACTGCAGTGTATGTCATCTGACCTCACATACTAAAACCCTCAACCTTGAACCTAACAAGATCTGGACCCAAAGAGGCCACACGAACTGTAACACTCCGAATGTGGTTTACCTCATTACATGCCCCTGCGGTTTACGATACGTGGGGATGACGACGAGGAAGGTCAGACTCCGGATATGCGAACACCGGAGTAACGTCAGGTGCAAACGCGCAACTACCAAAATGAGTGAACACTTTCTATCCGCCAACCACACAACCAACGACCTAAAGTGGACGGTGATAGAAGAGGTCTCAAGCGGTAGGAACATCCCTAAAGTACTTTTTGAAAGGGAGCAGAGATGGGTCTACCGCTTGGGGACTAACCTCCATGGGTTAAATGATAATGTCCCTTGGACCAATATCCTTTGAACACTCTCACCCTATAGGATGATCACTATCTTCCTGTTCTCTATTCATCAGAAACCCCTGAGACCACTGCTACTATGACTCTAATTAGTCGTTTGGTGTATTTCATCTTCCCTCCAATAACGGAAAATTTTTCTACACATTAGGAACTCCTGCCACCCCGGCAGCGATGTCCCATTTTTGTCATTTTTCCAGCCATGATGACACATTTGTCTTTACATGCCTTAACCTCAGACAGAAAAGGTTATCTTGCTTGCCCTTTACTCTGCTCGTACATCTTCTTGACCTAGTACGCGAGTCTGCCATATACCCCCTTCGAGCAGTACCGTCCCTAGTGTACTCTTGATACCCTTCATCCACCTACTTGGAACCGGGTATTTCTGACCAGGCCCCATTGCACACTCCACGTGTGCCCTGTGTTGGTTTGTTTAGTGCCCCCATTGGAACCTGCCAATAAAGTTTTGTGCATACCTTTTCCCTTTTTTCTATTCCTTCGTTGTTACACGTTGTCAAGCGCAACGAACAACCTTTTCTTTCTCACCTTCGCTCCGATTGGATCTCTCTTGGCCAATCAGCAACGGAGCAAGAGCTCTCTACCCAATCAGGTAGAAGCTCTCTTAGAGAGCCTGACCAGGGAAGCGCCGAGTTACCTTTTTATACACACCTCCGGCCCCGGATCACTGCCATCCGGACCCGGCAGCAAGAGGCTGTGTAGGCTTTTCACGGGTGCAGAGCAGCAAGGGCGTAAGTAACATTATCCGCTCCTCGCCCAAAAAGGTAAGCGAGCCTTCGCTTTCTCCTCCGTTCGTGACATTTACACGGACTCCGTTTTCTTTTCATTTCTTCCTGATGCAGGGTGTGCCAATTTGCTCCCACCCCCCTCCCGGGATCCATGAGGCATTTAACGGACTGGCCTCTCTGTAAGATTCGTTCCCTATTTTGTGCATACTGAGCATCGCGGGCAGTTGAATCAGTCCCTAGCCCTATTTCTCCGCATTTGAGTGTCACCGATACATTTCACGTGCGTTCCGAGATTTGACTATTAGTCACTATTGACAGGATAACGTTCTGTTATCTTACACCGATATTTGATTATACCTAGGTGCACAGCTTCTCACATTTTGGCACCTGAGGTAGATCTAGAGGCACTCTTTTGTCCTTCGAGCACAACAGTTCTTAACTCCTGATTTGTAGAGCACGACTTTGCGACAAACATTGATATCTCTCTTTATGTTTTGTCTTTTTGTTTGTTTGTCTCTCTGTATCGTTAGAGTAAACTCGTTCCTCTCCCCTTAATTAATTACTTTAACTGGCGGAGTTTACACTATTTAGTGTTTTTTTGATTTTCACATAAGCAGCCCACGGTAGGGTGGACCTTAGTGAGTTCACACCACCGGGGCTCCGCACATCCCACTCTGGTCCTGAAGAATGCCCGATTAATACTCTTAGAGGCAGAAACATGTTGACCGCCGCGGAGTGAACCAGGTCTTTTATTTTTTTGACCCTCACTCCTTTTTACTCCTTTCCAATTAAGCAAAATCATTAAAGTTTTATTTTTGACTCAATTGGATATTTTAAATTCACTTTCCCCACACAACAAAACCCCGCTCCGCAGTAACCTGGTGTCGCAGCACACTGGGATGACATTCGGTCGTCCCAGTGGAAGCCCAATGATGAAGCATGTCACCAACCAGGTTGGCGAGTGAGGGCTTTTTATACCTATTGGGTATGGTTCCATAGTGGCCCACTCTCTTTCCATGAACATAACGGTTCATATGGAATCTGTGGCTCTGTGCTCTTTTGATTACAGTATTGTACTGACTACAGTGCCCCTTGTTTTGAATTACTGTACACTGGCTTTGTTGATTCTGGTTAATCTACTGAGGGGACTAGCCGTGTTGATCCCTTCCTCTCTTGTTGATTTTTGCTAATAGCCTTATAGCCCTTCTGCCTTGGGCTGTGCAGACTGTTCAATGCCATCTCCCACCTCATTTGCCTTCTCCTGCAGCTCAGGCCTATAGCTCGAGAAGAGGTCTTTAATAAGCATTATAGTCCTCAGCAGCAGTGCTTTAATAGACAAGTGGAATATTTGGAGCTCCATTTAAGACTGTGAAACGCACTAGTGAAATAATGATCCTTAATTATTTATTATGCATTCCTGTGCTTTTGAGTATAGGACAGGCTAATTGAGATGTCAGATCACAGTACAAAGCTCACGTTGATCCTCTTAGTTCCAATTCATACTAAGCTTATTGTTTGCTTAAGAACAGTCATGTGTAGAATATATACCCAAGTCTGTCTTGAGTTGGGAGCTATAAGATACATGCAATTACTAACTACATGAAAAAAGAGTAATAATTTCATGAACAAGGGTGTAACCAAATTTATCACCATTGTAAGCTTTGTGTAATGTGTTTTCCTGTAACACTTATAGTATACACATATTTGCTCATGTATGAAGGTGAGACAAACTTTTCAACATGTGGAGGATGGGCAAATCCCTGAACCTAATTCTAGGAAAAGAGGCAATCAATAATTAGAAATATATTGAAATATAGTTATGTGAAACACATTCAATGACTGTTACACCTAAAGACCTTGATGAATTAGATTGATTCAGCATATTTTTAAATGAATATTATCAGTATGTCTGAAGATTGGTCCACCTGAAGAACCTGAGTACATATGCATATATGAAGTGCTGTAGTAACGTTTTTGTTGTAGACATTTTTTGCAGGCAGATCAAGCAATGTTTTGGTAAAATTCTAAATTCCAAGATCTATTTATCATAGATTAGAAGAGTACAGATGAACAATTTGTTAACATGAGTAGAATAGAGGATAATAAAATCAAATTTGCTATCGCGCATTTGTCTTAAATCAAGGATAAACATTAATTATAATAAGTACAGATAATAATGTTGACTTTACTCATTGAAACAATCTATTTCTTTCAAAATGGGATATCGTGAATATTAGGGGAGGGAGCCACTATATAATTCTTTGTGTTAATGCTCAGTGGTGACATTTGCTGTTACCTGAAGGCCATTGTTTGGATTCCTTGCAAGGCACACTAAACTTTCCATCCGTACAAGGTTGGTCAATTGCCTCAGCAGTTCTTTTTCAAGGGGTTCTCTCATTAAATATGGAAAAGGTCTTGGTTTGTGAGCCAGTAGTGCTGCATTTCTTTTACATTTTAGTCTATTTTGGAAATTCTGAAGCATCCCTAAACTCTCCAAAAATAACTCTGGAAATTCTTCACAAAGTTGATCGATTTTTCTACTAGAAGGTTTACTTATTCTGGGTGTAATGCTGCAGAAGTTGGTGATCCTCCAGCAGTAGGCTTCTTAGTCCATGGTGAACATGCTCGAGTTCACCACACCCACCTTCCTCGTTTTCTATGTTGCTATTGGTCTCTGAGGTAATGAGAATAGATGGAGAGGGCTGTCTGGCCTGGAATCAACAAAGAATCTTTGACCAGTCCATACTGGCCTAACCTGTAATTCTTAATTTCAGAATCTAGGAAATGTTCGACAAAAAAATAAAGAAGCAGATTTACAGACCACTTTGTATTGCAAGATTTGCATAGTGATGTATGCCCCTGAAATGGCACAAGATCACCTCTGGGTCCTCAGATAAAAAGCAATACTGTTTGTTGTCCATTGTTGTTGTAGTGTGGTCAATGTCGAAAACATTGGGCATCAAGCATGTCTGTCAGAAATGTGTTCCAATCATTCCTAGCAAACATGGTTGTGCTTAAGCATGAACTGAAGTAGAGAATTACCTTGCAAAGACTCATAGTCAAGGTGATAAGTCAAGTGGCCTGCTGGTGTGCATAATTAAACCCCCGCACACTCACAATGTGCTGAATTCTATCAGGAACCCATCAGGCCATCTGATAAATACACAAATGGATATTAAAACAGCTTTCTTGAACTTCATGATCTATATCAGACGATCACTGAAACCTCACCCAACATTAAAGTAGACTTTTCAAGGCAGATCCACTACCCTCAACTGAATCTTGACCAATGGGCTGGGATAAATGCATCCAATACAGAGCAAGAAGTCAGGCGTGTGCTTTTGGAGCTAGTAATGGGGAAGTTCCTGGCACTGATAGGATCCCCACTGAGTTGTATTCCTTGTTCTCCCCCTACTACTGACTAGACTGGCAACATTAACCACTTGTATTTATGATGATGGTTGACTGCCTCCCTCGACTGGTGAAGTCCTCATTACTTCGATCCTGAAGACTGAAAAAGATGTTGTGGATAAGTCCTCGTATCAGCCCCTTTCTGTACTTAATGCTGACTATAAAGTCTATTGACAACCAGAATACTACATAGAACTCCCAAACTTGATCTACTTAGATAACTGTGGGTTTATTCCGGGACGCAGCACTTCCCTCAATATCAGATGTTTATTCTATATTCTCAACTATGCACCCCCTTGTTATCCCAACTCAGCCTGTCTTTCATTCGACCTAGCAAAAGCATTAGCCTCCCTTGATTGAATGTATATGCACTCAGTCTTGAGCAAGTATGGCCGAGCCACATGCATCACTACCTGGGTTAAAACACTGTACTCCAACCCTACAGATTGTGTCAAGCTAGGCCACTGTGCCTCGGACTCCTTCAATGTACACAGAGGCACATGGCAGAGTTGCCCCAACTGGCTTTTGCTCTTTGTGTGGGCTATCGAGCCACTCATATAGTTACTTCATGGTACAGGGGCAGCCCTGAGCATCCCAATGTCTGAGACCACGCACATGATCTTGCTTTATGCAGATGATTTACTGATCTACATCAGAGATACCTTGTCTGATATGTCTAGGATCGAAGAAAGCCTGCAGCAGTTCCACCAGTTTTCTGGACTCAGAATCAATGGGGATGGGTAAAAGTCCTGTATCTTCCCTATAAGCATGAGCACCATTCCTAGACTGCTTTGTACAGGGTTGAGTGCCTTGGGCTGGGCGCCCGACTGCCTCAATTGGTAAACAGCCATTACATTGCATGCGTAACAACGCATGCAATTACAATTGGTGGTTACACCAACGTATTGTTACATCGCAGTACCAGTACAACGCAAGTCGTTACATAGACTTGCTGAAGGGGGCACTTTAAGCTAACGAATAGTATAATTTACGATTCTAACACCTTCCCTACTGTTGCACACATTGGAGTTGGAATAGTAAATTATACTATTCCAACATCCAGCGCCCCCTACAGCAAGTTGTTGTAACGACTTGCATTGTAATGGTACTGTGATGTAACGACGCGGTCGTTGTAACAACCGTGTTGTAATCGCATGCTATGTACAGGTATATATTTGCCTCAATTACCTCAGGTGAAGATTTACCACTCTGATGCGAACAACACTGAAGGTAATGTGGGTGCATCAGTAAGTTTGCTGAGAGCACAGATTAAATTCTGAACTACATTCCACCTCTCAATGGTGAGTCATGCAGCGATTGCTAAGATGATCATGGTACCCAGAATTCTATATTGCTTTATTAACATACCCGTAGTGTGACCCGGATCCTTTTTTAGAGGCTTGGACCAGCTACTAGGAAGCCTATTATGGGACACAGGATGGAGCAAAGTGGCCCTTTCCAGGCTTCAGTTACCTACTGATAGAGAGGGTTGAGAGTCCCAGACTTTGAGAAATTCTACGCTGCTGCCCGACTGCAATGGCCTACTAGATGGTTGTGGAATCACTCAGTGACCAAAACAGCACTTTCTCATATGAAAGTGGAGTCAGGGATGCTGTATGCATCCTAATTCCCTACTTACCCAATCAAGGTATTGGGATATTGCAGCTGATGTCGGTGGCAGTTGCAGCACTGAGACGTGGGCTCATACTGACTCGTCCAAAGCCCTGCCTCTGGTAGCCCTCCCTTTATGCACAGGTTGGCTCTCCTCCAGGGCTGTATTCCAGTGATGTTAGAAAAACATTACTCAGGTCAGGGAGCTCTTTAGTCAGGGCAACCTGGTAGCCTTCCATGAATCCATGATCAATATGAAATGCATAAAGGGCAATTTATAACATACAGATGTATCACTGCTGCGCTGCACACTAGCTGGTGAGCTATACCACAAGAACCCCCACACATGAACTCCTCCAAACCATGTACACTTTTGCAGTTGGCCGTAAACTAGTCGGGTGCATCATTGGGGCTCAACTGCAGCAAACTTGAACACATTATCATCATTCAGGAATAAATGGGAGATTGATATCAGCAGAGCATTTAAGGATAAAGAGTGGGGAAGGGTGCTACAATATCTGCATAAAGTTTTGCACAACTCTAGATTTCAGCTGATACAATTGTATGTGTTACACAGAGCATACTGTACCCCAGCCAAGATTGGCAAAATCTTTCCTACAGCCCCCTCTCATTGCCCTAGATGTTATTCACACAAGACTGTTTGCTTTCACATGCTGTGAACTTGCCCTGTGGTCACTCAATACTGTGGACGTGTCACAGCAACCCTCTTCAGTAGCACAGGGATGACTAACCGGCATTCCCCTGAGGTGTGCATGTTGGGAATTTTTAGACGACCTGAACCGGATAGGCCAATGGCACAATTCATTGATTTCTCTTTCCAAGTTGCCTGACATAATGTCAACATTGCGTAGTAAAGTGCTGTACTTGCTCCTCCTTCCCATGACAAAAGTGGTATGGTGCGATCATACACTGGCCAACACACAATAGAATTGAGGGGTCTGCACAAACACTCCACAGTGCACAGCTGGGCAGAACTTATAGCATAATTACAAGCACACTTTAAAATTGATAACAGCCATTCTTGAACTCAGCCCTGCAATGCAATGCCTAGGTAGGCTCTTTGTACAATTCTGTCGCCTATATAGGTCTCGTCAGAGGCCCTGCTCTGTGCTCCATGAGATCACTCCTCTGTGCTGCAACTGCAACCTTAAGGATTCTTCCACATGCCATGAATAATGTAAGGATGGCACCCTGCATCTCTGTGCTGTTTATATGTATCCTTTGCACCCTACCCTGCTTTTTCTCCTTGGGCAGCTGAGATCGCTCACCTTCTCACCCTACACTGTCTTGATTATGTAGCAGAAGACTGCAGCCAGTTGTAACATGTATAGGTACCTGATATATTAGGTGTTTTTTTTTCTTAGTTTTTGAGTTCTAATTTTTGTGGAAGGTGGGACTATTATAAGGTATATATGTATTGCGTTTGTATTCAAAAGTGAAAAGACATTGGCAATAATTTTCTTTTTTTTTAAATGAAGCAAAGAGTTTTAGGAGCTAGAAAGTTGCATTTTCTGGCATCTTCATAGTGGTTTTGCTCATTTTGTAGGTTGTTGGTTTGTAGCCCGGCCTACATGATAAGAATTAGACATCATGTATCCAATCATGTAGCAAGAATCTTAAAGGGGCTTGTACGCATAGGGTTAGGCAGAAATGTGTAATATAGATGGATTCAGAATTGTGGATACTTATTATAATCATATAATCTGACCTATATACGATCATCTGTGTAGGAACAGCAAGGGTAATCCCTCTAATAATAAGTAGAGTTACACCGTGCAATAGGCCAGATTCCTTTATTGTAACCATAAAACAGACAGCCTTCTACCTACACAACAGGACTCAAAGAATCAAGGTTAATCACTCACCATCTGAGACCACATTAGGTGTCCTTCGGGGCTTCTCACTTTCGCCCACTCTCTTCAACCTGATCATGGAAACGCTAACGGAAAATCTGAGCACTTCTAACAGCCAACTTGGCGATGCAGCGCGTGCAAAGTAAATTATTTTATTTATATAATTACTTACCTCTACGCCAAATTACCACCTCTACGCCGATGACACCCAAATCTATTACAAGATTAAAACTCATGCTGACATCTTACACCTGAGCAACACCCTTACCAAGATCCAAACCTGGTTCCATTCCAATCATCTCAAACTCAACCCTAACAAAACCGAAATCTTTCTCTTCTCCCCCAAAAATACCCCTCTACCCGTTCAATCATGGATCCCTGACCTCAATGCACTCAATTGCTCACTCACCCTGTCCAACTCTGTCAAATCTCTTGGCATCACTATTGACAACACCCTAACCCTTAATGTTCACATCAAAAACACTGCCAAAGGAGCCCTCTTCACTCTCCGTCACCTCAAGAAAATCAAACCATTCATACCCACCTATGATTTCAAACTCGTAGTTCAGTCGCTTGTTCTGTCACGTATTGATTATGGTAATGCCATCCTTAATGGAATCCCCAATGTACACCTAGCTCCAATCAAAACTGTGCTCAACCTTGCTGCCAGGCTCATCACAGACTGCAAACGCTTCGATCATATATCCCCGGTTCTCAAATCTCTTAAATGGCTCCTTATCGAAGGCAGATCTGCCTACAAAACCGCCTGCATGACTCAGAAAGTCCTCCACCAAAACACTCTGCATTACCTCTCAAAGAAACTCCACACTGCGGGCTCCACTCGACCTCTGAGAAGCACCAACACCCTACTCCTAATCCCACCTCTGCATAAAAAGAAAGCTACACAATCTCGCTCCTTCTCTGGCAATGTCCCTATCAATGCCCTCCCAAAAAACCTGCGCTGTAATCCCTCCTATTCTAGTTTCAAAAAAGACCTCAAAACCCACTTCCTCAATTATTATTGGGGTTCCTAACCTGTGTCCTACTCCTGATTTCTTATCTATCATACTATATTTGTTCAGTAATATATACCCTGTTCTCCTGTTTCCCCATTTACCTAATTACTTAAATGTATAGCTCCTGCCCCTGTTTATTTATCTGGATTTGTATAATGGCCATGTTGTTTGCACTTTGTATATTTCAAATTTTTGTTGCGCTACCTTTCATATGCTTTTATACCCTATGTGCCTTATACTATCCTTATCTTGTAAAGCGCTCTGATACCTCTGGGTCTATCAGCACTATATAAAACCTTCAAAATAAATAAATAAATAAAACCTTGCTCCTGTTTGTCATATGTCGGACTCTACTAACCCCCCGCCCTGCCCCTCCCCCGCCCTGCCCCTCCCCCGCCCTGTCCCACCACCCACAGCACTCCCTCAGCGAGCCGCAACTGGTGGAGACAGCATAGTGCAGAGCAGAGCAGAGCAGCCTATTCAGGTGATTGTGAAAACTCCTCCCAGCACTCTAAATGCAGACAGGTCTATTTAGCCTGGCAGTGAGTCACCCAGGAAAGGTAGGACACACCACAGCCCTCCTTGTGATTGTTCAGCGTGAATGCACATCCCCAGCTACTGTCACTCCAAAACCAGACTGTGAATACACAAACAGGCAGAGGCACATAGGCTGATTAAACAAGGAAAAGTCCTCTTTCTAAAAGTGCTATTTTCAATCACACAATTTAAAAAACACCCTTGCTAAAAGATGTGTTATTAAATTCTAAGCTCGGGGAGCCTAAACTCTACTTCTCTATATTTCCCAATTGAAAGTTACAATTATAAAATGTTACATGGCAGCTCCAAAGATCACCTGTGGGAAAGACAGCCTTTCAATAGTAACAAAATGAAATGCACAGCATTTCACTATCAGGACATGTCAACCACACTACTACATATCCTACCTTTCACCTACATTGCACCCTGCCCATGGGGCTATCTTGGGCCTACCTTAGGGGTAACTTACATGTAAGAAAAGGGAAGTTTAGGGCCTGGCAAATGGCACTTGCCAGGTACACATGACAGTTAAAACTGCACGCAGGCACTGCAGTGGCAGGTCTGAGACACCTTTGAAAGGCTACTTGTGTGGGTGGCAGGTCTAGTAGTAGCATTTGATTTACAGGCCCTGGGCACACACAGTGCACTGTACAAGGGACTTACTAGTAAATCAAATATACCAATCATGCAAACCAATCCTAACACAATTTACAGTAGGAGCATTTGCACTTTAGCACTGCGTAGCAGTGAAAAAAAAGTGTGCAGACACTAAACCAGCAAAAACAAAGTCCAACATACCATGAAAACAGTATGTCAGGAAGCAAAAAGACAAGGTTAAAACACCAAAAGATTCCAGGTCTAACAAAGTCAAAGAGCAAGTTAGGCACCATAACTTAAATTTCATTGATAGTTTTAGTACAGTCAATGATAAGAGTGTGGATACATTTCTAAACTGTTATTCTCATTAAGAGATTATTAAAGTTCTTTTAGTCATTTTTATTTCGCTTAGTTCATAAATCAAATAGGTATACAGAAATCTCATTAAAAAGAATGGTTAGATTAAAATCAAATAATATATTTAAGTGTGTTCCAAAAAGGACTAATTGCCTGTACTAAAGATTGGGATCAGAGTTGGGATTTGGAGAGCCCATTAGCAGTTTAGATTCAAAAGGAATAGAGTGAGATCAGAGGAGCATAAAGCTCAAAGCCAAGCAAAAGCAGCAGAGCTTCCCATAAACAGTAGTTCATGAAACTCACCCGAGTCTCAATAAAGCCCAAAACAAATCAGCATATAGTTGGAGTAACAGTATGTCAAAATTAAATGGGAATATTAAGGCAATAGGGAAACAGCAGCAGCAGTAGCCGCAACCATCAAGAGTCTGGTAAGGTGAAAAAAGGGAAAAAGGCATTGAAATCTACTTGGGGACACACACTAATGAAAAAGACATAAATTCATTTTGCTAACAGTTTATTGGGCTCCTTCATCTGCGGAACAGTCAGGTGGCATGTCTCATCATTGAACAGGTTCATCTCCTCCATTCCCATGCAAAAATGCATGTGGCTTGTAAAGTTATCACAAAGTTAGCTACAAACATTCCTGCGTAGTTAGATTCTGGAAAGATAAGCCTTAGTTCCCATAGGTATTTGAGCACAAGTTGACCTTTTACATCACATTTTGTTACTCTGCGAAAACAATGAACTATACTAACTAAAAGGCAAAATCACTGCTAGGTAATGCATTCCATTTAATATGAACAAGAATTATTGTCTGTAAAACACAACTATCTTAATCAAGCATGTATGTGAGAACATGAGAAAATAAGAAGTTCTTGACATTTAAGAATAAAATGTAGTTCAGAAAGTCATAAATTTATGAAACTGAAACATTCTGCAGTTATGACGAAGAATTTTAAGCATGCCATTTTAAGGTCAAGCTTCTAATTCATGTTGTGCACATTTCACAAATATTAGGTTTGTTTTTAGCTGAAGAAACTTGCTTCTCAGCTTTTCCATTGCATTTGTGACTAACTATGACTGCCTATTGCAAATCAGCACATTTCAAAAGATTGTCAACTGAACATTGAATTTGATATATTTATTATTGCATATTCAGTTACTAAGTTAGCTAATTTTCATGGTACTTAGTGGACTCTATTACATGCCTCGCCCTCTTGACCCTTTTTCTTAGCTTTTTTTTCTTCCGTCATGGTCCTCATAACACTTGTTCCCTTGACCTGGTCCTTCTGATCCTCCTCACCCTGTTCATCTGATTCTAGGTGCACCAGGTACTGGTCCTGCTTTCCCCCTCGGGTCACCTGGAATCTTGGTACCTGGTCCTCTGCGACCTCAGCGTCTTAGCCCTTGTCCTCCTGGTTTGGATTGTCCTAGTCCCCCTGCCTCTGTGCCTTATTCTCATGGTCCTTCTAGCACTGCACCCACTGGTCTGGGCCTTCTTGAGCCTGATTCTCTCTGTTTAGGTCCTTCTGAGCCGGTCATTTTGATCCTTGTCCTCCTGGCCATTCAGTTTCAATCTGCGTGGTCTTTCTGTCTCGAGCAGTTCTGGTCTTCCTGATCTTCCCAACCCTGGTCCTGCTTCTACCAGATCCTGATCTTTCTGCTTGTAATGCTATTAAGAATGACATTTTGACCAATGGCTCCATTTTGCATAACTGACTCCATTTAGCATGACAGACTCCATTTCTGTGCTTGCACGTATCTGCAAAGTGGGGAAGGGATGTTTTCGCTCTTCACTTGTTTTCGCTCCTCACCGATCAGACTGAACTGGAACATGTTGTGTGGGATGCGTGCTTAGTACCTTTCAGGGAATGTATGGAATGTACAGCTCTATCTCAGAGTCAAAATACAAGGGCCTGGCCGACTTCTGTCTTGACCATGACTCAGACCAGTACGACCATCTCGGTTTTTCAAAACAGAAGAAAGGGGGCGAGGTTTCTAGAACCTTCGCTTCACACTGAGTAAAAGGTATTAAAGGCGGAGAATGTTGACAGGTGGATTGGAGCTCACTTGTGGGGTAGATGTGCTGTCACAAGAAGAATCTGGATTCGAGTCCCGATCGCAAGTCTTGCCTAGATGTCAACGGGCTCCCCAGCTTCAGTTGGCAAGGATGTTGGGTGAACGATCTGTGAGGTATTACTTACTTTGTGTATATAATTTCTACATTTCCTTGCTACATGTATATATTCTACATGTTATTCTGGTTTTGTGCTTAAGTTACTTGATATTTGTATGATAGTATTGAATCAATAAATATGTGTTTGTCACTTTAAATGCACCTGAATTTATTTTCTTGCCTCGCCTTAAGAGAGTGCTGGGTCTTGTTTTATCGCCTCGTCTTTTGGGAGTGCTGTTTTATGTGTGTTATTTAAAGGTGCAGCAGTGCATATGCCCCCTCTCGGGAGTACAGGGTTAAGTTGTGTCCTATTGTGTCAAATTAAAAGCACTACACTGCTCCACTTGGTTCTCCGGGCCCTAGTCCTAAGGGCATGGTCTCCCTGACACTCCTAGGTTTGTTCCTTATCCTCTTGGATCTGTTCCTTCTAACCTTCCTTGCTGTAGTCCTGGTCCTCCTGACGCTGGTCCTCTTGGTACCCTTAGTACTGCCCTGCACATCTTCCTTGCTTATTTTGGTACCCTGGTACTACTGATAATAATTCTTAAGTTCCTAATCTTCCTTTTCTTCCTGGATCTGGTCCTGATCCTTCTGGCCCTAGTCGTCCTGCTCCTTCTCTTGATAGTTCAACACGACTGGGTATTGTCCTCCTTGTTCTAATCCTCATTTTCCTGGCCATCCTTTTCCTAGCACCGAGGACTGGTGATCCTGGCTGTACTCATCCTGGTCCTCATGTCCCTGATCCTGATTCTCATGTTCTTCTAGTCCTGTTTGCCCTGATGTTCCTGGTCCCTTTGTTGCTAGTCTTGTTAGAGCATATCCTTCTGGCTTTGAATGCCTTGGTCCATGGTCTCACCCCCTTTGTCCTTCAGGCCATGGTCATCCTATTTTTGTTTTCTCTGGTCCTTGTACTTCTTGTGATTATATGTCCATTGGCTCTGAGCCTCTTGCTCCTAGTTTTCCATGGTCCTCGCCCACCAACCATCCTTGTCTTGGCCTCCTTGGTCCTAGTCGTCCTGGCCCATTTTGCCTTATTGTGCTGGCCATCGTAAACCTTGCGTTTTGCTCATCTTTGCCCTTCTTGGATCGTTCAGTTTTGAACCCTCCTGGTTCTGTTATTTTCTGATTCTTTTGGCTATGGTCAACTTGTCCTGGTTCGCCTCACCCTAAACCTCCTATCCCTGGTACCACAGGTCCTTGTTCTTTTGGTCCTATTGGTCCATCTGGCCTCTCATATACTGATCCTCTTAGTCATGGTTCTCCTGGTTTGGGTTGTACTGTTCCTCCTGGACCTGTTCCTTGTCCTCTTGGTCTTACTGGTCTTCCATCTTGATCTAGGTACTCCTTGTCCCGGTCCTGATCAGCCTGGTCATGTTGGTCCAGGTCCTCCTGGGCACAACTATCCTGTGGTGGGTTGGCCTTACTTGCTCTGGTTGGGCTTCTGGCATCTGATCCTACACACCCTGGTCCTGCTACCTGAGAAGATTGCTCTGCCACATTTAGTAATCTGAGCCCTAGTCCCCTGATTTTCAGGGCCCTCTCAGCCCTGTTTTTGATCTTCCTGGCATTGCTCCTTGCTCTTGTTCTCTAGGTGTCCTTGGTCCTGGTTTCCATGGTCTTCCTAGTCCCTAGCATCCTCAGTTTGGTCTCCTGGTCCTACTTCTTATTGCCATATGTCTCTGATCTTCATAGTTGTCCTTAATGTGATCCTGACCCTCCTCATGTCATCTAGTTCCTATAAACCTATATAGGATCTGCACGTTTAGACAACATAGACTGTAGGATCGGCGTCCAAACTGATTCCAGTAAAGCCCACCGGGTATGTTAGCCTGTTGTACCAGTTAGCTCACAGTGCCACTAGAAACCCCTCTTACCAAGGAGAGAATAGCTCTTGGCAACTATCGAGCATGACAACCCTGATTTTCCATCTCCTTTGTGACTGGGACATCCATTGCGTAGCAGAAAAATGACAAATAGGATACCTGCTATTAGGACCAGGATCTGCGGAAGCCCTCCAAAAATGCTTCTGAAAACAGAGTGTATGAAATGGGAAGAACTCTGAGGATTGTCTGAAAGGTGCTGAACAGTCCAGAACCTATGGTCTTAAATAGGTGTACTATACCTGTTGTACCAGACATGTTAAATATAAGTTGTACCATGTCTGTGAAATGGAAAGGGCAGTTTGTTCGTACTAGTGCCTGTATCTCAGCCTAGGACCTTGGAACCTGGAGAGCATAAGTTTCTCGGGCGGAGGTTAACGGTACGGTTTGCTGTAAAAGAATGGCTTTCGGTCAGAGTATTAAACCGTATAAAAGAAACATTCAACGAAGGCCATAACAGCGCGCCCCTGACTGTATGGGTCAGGGGAAACAATGCTTGCACACAGCAAGTAACCCTGGAGCTTACAGTGACAAGATATGCGATGCCTGGGAACATCCCACAGCAACCATGACCAATCATCATCAAGTAACTCCCATTTGAAAGCAACTGGAACACCGGATTACTGACGGCAGCCGGGGACCTTTCAAGTGACAGGATAAGTTAGCAACTGAACCAATACAGGCCCCGTGAAGCATGATATCCTGGCATATGAGAGATCCACTTAAGGAACTCTCGTAGTTGGTACCACTAAGGAACACTTCCATGTCCCCATTCCTGCATCGAAATCTGTATGGCAATTCCCAAGATTCCTTGATGAATTCTCCACCCATCGCTTCATATCTGCCCACCTGTTGTTGTTCGAGGCAATGCTGAAACAGAAAGTTGTGACCGGTAATGTTATATGTCCATGGACTAACCATTCTGTGGATAGTGATTGTATAACAGAAATGGTAGTAGTGTATATATGGGTCGCCCATCAAGGAATTATTTAAATGTATACAGAGCTGACAAATTTAGATATGAATGTTATACGTAATAATGAACAGTCAAGTAGATTGCGGTGCCACTCAGGATTACTAGCACCCTACTTCCATAGGTGCAAAAAGATACTGGAACCTGAAGGGTACCAGTATACCAAAATGCAACTGAATAAATCCCGGAACTCCTAAAGTTTTTGGGGAATTACAAATATGTGACCTTCATAAGTTTACACCAATATGGAAATAGAATGTTTCCATATTGGTGTAAAACGTATCAAGGTCACATATTTGTAATTCCCAAAAAACTTTAGGAGTGCCGGGATTTATTCAGTTACACAGCATTGTATATTTAGCTCCCCTCTGTGCCATCGTTTTCTACTTCTCAGTTAGATTGTATGCAGAAAATAGGGATGTGCTGTTGATAAATCACCAAGGCACATAATCAGTGCGCAATGATTGCAGCGTACAGCTTAATAACATATTAGAACGTAGTTGAGATTGTCCATGTTGTAGTATGGACAAGTCCTGTTCTAGTATATCAATAGCAGAAGATGCAATGTTGCCCAGTGAATAAATCCTGAATGTTAATGTAGTCATACCATTGTCAACTACAGCCAACACCTTTTCTAAGTTAATTCTATCTATTTCACGAAGTCTCTCCGCTGTTTCTTGTTGAGAGATCTTCCAGATTTCATTATAGACAGCATAAAAGAAACATTTCTGACGTGGCTTTTGGGGACCTTGCAAAAAATCCCTTAGATACACCTCATCTGAGAGAAAGTATAAGTGCTGTTTCATCTGGGACAGTGTTGAGGTTTTTAGCCAATTGAGGCACAACTTCCCAACACTGTATGATGTCACCACCCCTCAATGTTCTCTTTGGACATAGCGTTGGTCTGGCCGATGGATAATAAACCCTTTGGTTGTACCCTTGAATCTTGATTGACATCTTCCTATTGGGGTCTGAAGTATTGTACTGCATGACGTCATCTATTGTATCCCCTCCTTGTGATTTAAAATTGATGTGTGAAGCTGTGGGAATAAGATGCATGTTCAAATCCTTGTTCTTGGCTAGTTCAAGACAGAAAGTCTGTTGCACAGTGTCATTCAGAAATATTATCTGCTGTGGAATGAGGCACGCTCTAAATAGTGCTTCTGTTCCCCGACCTTGCCATTCCTCTTAACCCTAGACTGATTTTGTGTCTATAGTGTCCTTCCATAAGTCGAAACCCTGTTCAAACCGTTGGGAAATAAAGGATGCAGAATGAATCTGTGTTTTGTGTTAGTCAGCATATTTTTTTGTGCAGGTGTAGGTGCAACCTTATAGTAGTAAGTAATAGGGCTTTTAGTTATGCCAGCTGAGCCGTGCAGTCTCCCAGGGACTGTGTCTTGGTATCGCTGGGATTGAACTTGTCTTCTTGCATACGACCTTTCACAATCGCACCGCAGTGCAGTATTGCTGTTTACTTCCTACGGCCGGCTGTGCTGACCCGTCAGTGTAAATAATGTATTCATACTGATCTAGAGTCATCATTTCATTTGGGAGAGGATATTCTTGTTCATATTTCAGGAATGTTTGTGTTTTTAAAGCTAGGGTCAAATCTGTATTCTGCATCAGTTGCAGTGAGAGAATTTGCCCATTGTATCAATCTTGGATGTAAGGCTTTAGCATTAAGGACGCTTGCCTTTGTAGCAGCCTCTAAGGCTGGTACCGGAGTAACGACAATTATTCAATTCCCCTGAGCCAGTCCTCTTTCTCTTACTACAGCTGTCTGTACTGCTGTCAGGATTTTTTCTGTAAAAGCAAAAAGCATTTCAGCCTTTATGTACAAGTGTGAATTGTATGCTATGGGTACTGTTTCTCCTTCATTGAAGGTTAGGTAAGTGTACCCAGATTGACCTGCTATAACACGGATCACCAGGTTGCGGACATTTTTGCGTGTCTGCAAGTGTTTAGAAGCTATCATGTCAGCTTGTAAGGAAAGAAGGATATCTGTGTGTTCCTGTGTCCAATGCCTAACTGAAAACTCAGGTCTTATTAAGTCGTAGAAAGGTTTTACTTTTTCTGCGTAATCTAAAATGTATGTTCTGCCAAAATTTAAAAATCCCAATATGGATTGTAAGGTTTCAGCGATTTAGGAGGTTGGAGCAGCACACACTTTTCTAAAACGTTAGCTGCCAGGCTTTTTCCTTCACTTGATAACTCATAACCCAAAAATAGGACATTGAGGTGGGCTATTTTAGATTTTTTAAAGTTGAATTTGTAGCCCTCAGAGGCGAACCCCCAAATTATGTTGCTCACCCTGGCCAAGCGATCCTTTAAATCATTATCTGTCAGATAAATATCATTTACATGGGACAATGCCTATTCATTCAAATTCTGAAGTAAATCTGTTAACCTAGCTGATCAAAACTCAGGGCTATTCTTATACCCTTGGGGGAGTCGACAAAATTGACCCTGAGAACCTAACGTGGAAAATGCGGTTAAATACCTGCTTTCAGGTGCTATATTTTGGCAGAAAAATCCATTTGAGATATCTACTGTTGTTTTGTATTTTTTCCGTACAAAGTTATTCATTAATGCGGCACTGTGTGCATTCTGTACTGCGAATGTTTTAGTGCATGTGTTCAGATGTTTGTAGTCTAAAACTGGATGGTATGAATTATCGGGATTCATTATGGGAAACAAAGGATTATTCATTGGAGAGGTGCAACTTTCAATACAACCTGGTATTCAAGTTGATCTAAGATCTCCCTGACCTGTTTTTTCTCTTCTTGTTTTATTAGGTACTGTCTCTCTGGAGTTGGAGTCGTTTTTACTGGGATTGTATGGTGAGGTGAATAAGCATCCCATCCAACATGGTTACAATATAATGCTGGAGCAAGGGCTAGCCCCCACTTCTTAGCATATGAGTTTTTTAAGTATATTGGAATAAGGTCGGAAAAAGCATGTAAAATAACCGTTTCTCCCTTTGGGCAATCAATAACAATCTCAGGCGGCCAATCTTTTTCAGCTAAAAGGATGTCAGAGCCAAAAGTCAGGTTCTCTCAAAATAGAACTTTAATTTTTCTGGGTTTGTCCCGCTCTGTTTGGAGTGTTATCTCATGTAACCGATGTGGGACACTTACCCTTTTATCAGGTGTTTCCACCTTGATATGCTCATTCAACTCTGCTGTCACCAGAAATTCCGTCAGGGTCTGGCGAGCTATTGTTACTTCTGCTGCGCTGTCTAGCATCGTCAGAGCCCATTCCCCATTTAGAAGTTGTGTCCTCAGAATTCTGGGCATGTCTAACGTTGAGACCTGCTACCTTCTTCTTTTTAAATTGAGGTTTTGATTTAGGCTTCTCTTCTTTCTTGGAAGTATAATCTGAAGTGTGTGGTGTGTCTCTGGACCTTGTACGCTCTTCTTGTCTGTGTTCTGTCCTTCTATCTCGGAGTTTCTTGGTGAACCCTGAATGGAACGAGAGGAATGTGTATCAGTATCCTGATACCTATGAGGTTTTTTAACGTTATCACGGCTCCTAAGGTTGTACCTCCTTTCGGAGAGTTCCTGTTGAGGAGACCCACCCCTGGATTGTGATCTATTCTCTCTATACTTTTGTTTTTTATTGTTATTGTCCTATTTCTTCATGGAAGAATCAGGTGCTTGCTTGATGCTATCCTTTTCATGGCCTCCCATCAGTTGAGGTTTTGTTGCTCTAGCTCCCAAACTATCTCTACTCAATTCAACATAGGTGTTTTCAATCATTTTAGGTAATTCACGTTCCTGTTGTAAAGGAGTGAAATCCCTCTGAGTAGGCGAATTGCCACTGCTGCTGCATCCCCTTTAACATTAGCTAGTATGACAGCTGATACCTTGGCAAAATGACCTAATAATTTCATCCCTAAATTCAGAGCAGGTTCTGCTCCATACTCATTATGTATCTGTCTTAATACATCTGGTATTACTGCGAATGGAGGGATACCATGAGTTCTGGTATATATGGCAACGAAAACTGTACCCTAAGTGGTACAATCCTTCATTTGTGGAGCTATCCCCATTGACAAGCAGATTGTTAAAATTCTGTGTTTTTCTTGAGGGCTTGTGTGTGGAAATACTGCCTCTAGATGTGTTTTTTTTTAGCTATCCAAAATGGCATTTGTTCACATTTAGTGGACATTTTACCCATAACTGCATGTAGCGTTTGTGGTGTTATTTTAGTTGTAGTTCCTTGAATTTGTCCTGATTGTGTAGCCCTTGTTGGCTGAATTGTGAGGGTTCTCATTACGAACTGTGTCAGGTTTCTGTAAAGTTTTAAAGTGGACATAAGTCTGCCACTGGCATTGAGTCATTGTCTGGATGTGGTGTTTAAGCAGCAAGGACCGGCCAAGTGGTTCCATTTCTTCCAAGCGGACCTAGTCTTACTTTGTTTTTTGTGTGGGTGAGGGCACCTTTAAACCAATTTATGTGCCCCTGGTAGGTGAGCGGAACTTCAAATTCCTCATACAGACAGTATTCCGCTGGTGTTTCATCTTCAGTGTAAGAATGAAATGTTTGTGATTGTGCATCTGCTTTTGGGAATTTAACTTATGAGTAGAATACCTCTATTCTATATGATTCGTGAGCCTCAATCACGAATGTTACTGTGCTGCCCCTAGCTGTGACTCCGTAGTCGGCTAGTTTTAGAGTAAGGGCATTTCTGACATTTTCTGAAATGTTAATTTCATTTTCCTCTTCATCTTCCCTGACTGGTGCACATTGTGCTCGCACAGCGGCGTCTTCGTCAGCCATTATTGACAGAGGTTTCTCATGGAAGAGTTTCAAGGATACTGAGATAAGGTTTTATGCACAATAGGAACTGTTTGTCCTTCAAGCTTGATAAACCTACAGCCAATACATAGGATATGCCTACTCAGCTGTGGTGAATAGTTCCCTTCCCACTCCAGACATCTCTGGGAAAATGTGAGTAGGGGTCTCTGAGAATAGCACGACTGAACTACACAGATTTCACAGTTAAATAAGTACCAAACCAACGTTGGCGGCACCATGTCATGTAGTTCCTATAAACCTATATAGGATCTGCATGTTTAGACAACATAGATTGTAGGATTGATGTACGGACTGATTCCAGACACCCCCACCGGGCATGTTAGCCTGTTGTACCAGCTAGCTCACAGTGGCATTAGAAACCCCTCTTACCAAGAAGAGAATAGTTCTCTGCAACTATTGAACATGACAACCCTGATCCCTCAGGACCGTGGAAATAGTGCAATACTTTTTGCTCAGTCGTTCTCAGAGAGATACACAGAAAAAACATTGGGGACGTTTTCCAATAAGCATTTATTGAAGCAGCGTCATTCTAGTGTAAAATAGGTGTTCTGAAACAACCATGAGACAGAACAGATATAAATGATTAGAAGCACTAACAGAGTAAAAGGATGGTAGATTTCTACCATCGTGCTAAAACAATGAATACAGGCAAGTATAACAAAAACATGACAGTAATAAATGTGTACTAGTACGATGCGACCCTAACTAAATGTACCTAAGTGTATCTAGCATGTATGTGGGTGTAAAGCCAAGAATCCCTCTAGAATATAGTCAACCCCATTACCTGAAGTGAGAGACTGTGGGACGCCGTCTTGGTCTCGAGATGGACACCCCCCAAAGAATGACAGACCACTGCAAGCTGGAGTGTCTGCACGCAGGAACCTCAGCGGCTCGCGTCAGTGTGTTGGCATGGAAGTACTTTTCTCCTCTGACTACCTCAGCAAAATATAGTGTTTATAAACCCAAAGTGCTACCCTCAGGGGCTCTACCTTGCTGTGTCATGTCGGACTTAGCATGATGGAAGGAATGACCCTCATAAATAGTAATTATGCAGGAGATGGTAGCCCTGCTGAGTTTCCAAGAATCCTCATGCATAATGGATAAGGCCAGTTTTCAAGGAAAACCCTACGTCCTGTAAGCAGTATTGTAACTAGGTAAAAGGTCAGTCCTAAGAACCGTTATGTAGTGTAATGGTAGGGTAGAATATAGGTGAAAGGTTAGGTGATTACCTGAGCCTATATTGGGGTACCTATATGAAACGTAACACTCACAATAGTCTTCCTGCTCCTTGTCCTTATGGTTCAGAAATAATTTCTCATGGTCCACCACAGATCATCCTAGCCTTTCCTAGATGTGAAGGTCCAGGATCTCCAGTTCATGCTTGCCTGAGGACTCCCTGGCCCTCTACTTCCGGGTCTGTCTTTCTGGTGTTTCAATGTAGTCTTGTCTCCAAGTCCTCTGGATCCTGTGTCTCTTCTATCACAGGTTCCCCGCCCTGGCCTTCTTCATCCTCCTCACCCTAATTCTGGTCTGTCAACTCTCCTGGAACTCCTTCCCTGGTTTAGCTAGTAACCCTGGTTTGCCTGCTCTTTATCCTTTTGCTTCTGAGCTCCCTGGTCCATGAATTCCTGGTCTTAGTTCTAGTACACCTTTGTCTGGTACACTTGTATGGGGTCTTCTGGTGCTCATCCCACTGGCTTTGTTTTCCCCAGCCTATCTAGGACCCCCAGTTCTCCTGCAACATCCTAGTCTTACTAGTCCTCTTGGTATCCTAGTTTCCTTGTCCTACCTTGTTGCTGTTCATCTGTTCCTGGCATGGTCCTCTTAGTAATGATCCTTCTGGCTCTGACCTTCCTTATCTCTGTGGCACTGATCCTCCTAGTTCCTATGTTGCATATCACCCTGGTTCATATTCTATGTGACTCGTGAGCCTCCATCACGAATGTTACTGTCCTGCCCCTAGCTGTGACTCCGTAGTCTGCAAGTTTTAGAGTAAGGGCATTTGTTACCCTGGTTTAGGGTCCCCCTTCTCATCCTGGTTGCATGGGCCTGGACTTTATTGTCCTTTATATTCTTCCTGGTCCTATATTTTTCTGGTCCTGCTAGCTCTGGTCCTTTCAAGTCATGGTATTCCCAGACCTGGTCTATTTGCTTCTGGTCCCTTTGTCCTTCTTAGTCTGATCTCTGTGGCCCTGGTCCTCCTATCTCCTGTCTTAACTTTCAAGGTTCTCCTGGTACTGGTCCTCTTTTGTCTGCTCACCTGGAGCTGCTACTGTTGGCCCTGCTCGTCCTTGCTCTGGTCTGTGTGCTCAGGCCTGCCTAGCCCACCTCATCGTCCAGGTCCAGGGATTTCTGTTCCTTCTATCCCTGTTCCTTCTGTTCATGCAGACCCTCACCTGCTGGGCCCTAATCCCCTGTTTCAAATCCTCCTGGCTCTCCTGATCCTTCTCACCCTGGTGCTGGTACTCTTAGTACTATTTTCAATGTCCTGATTCTCTTAATCTGCTTGGTACCAGATCCCTCTTGCATGGTATCCCTGGTCTTTGGGGATTAGATCTACCTGGTCCTTATTCTCTTTGTCCTGGTCCTCGTAGCTCTAGCCATCCTAGCTCTCCTTTATGTTCCTACTGGTTATCATCCTCCTTCTATTCATTCTATTCTTTCCTTCCCCAGGCCCCTTCCACAAACACTTTAGTCATGTACAGCCCCCAAGCCTGTTATGCAGATTTTAATAATTTTTGGGCTTCCAGCTTTATTTTGCCCACATAAAACACTGCTTAGTATGTTAAAAATGAAACTACCATTTCCAAGATTCATTGGGCAGGTGACTAAAATCTCAGTGTGGCTGAAGGGTCCACTCACGACATTGGACTAATAAGCAACCATGCCTGAAATTCACTCTACTGGGTGAATAGTATGAAAATGTGTTATTCAGCTGGCATCTCAATGAATAGGCACTTCCACTGTGATTTACCTAGATTCATTGCTTAGTGTTCCACAAAATTCAAATTACTGTGTCTCACTCAATTTATCTCTTGTAAGTGTTCTAAAGCACTGTGCCCCAAGCATCAATTACCTAATGTACGCACCTCTATCTCTGTGACCCAGATTCCACCTATCACTCTGCATTCCCTGGGGCAGATTTATGTTAGACTTGCGCCACTTTTACGCCGCTGTTGCGTCACTTTTGTGACGCAGCGGCGGCGTAAACCCTGCGCCCTATTTACATTGTGACGCATCTATGGAGATGCGTCACGGTGTAAAGCCCTGCGCCACATTAAACCTGCGTCAGGTTCAATTTATGCAGGTGGGCGTTCCATCGGAAAAAGCCTCGGAAAAGTGATGCAGTGAAATCTACAAGATTTCACTGAGTCACTTTTCCGACGCTGCTGCGTCAAAACCCTGCGCCTGCTTGAAGCAGGCGTAAGGCATGATGCAGCATGTTAGGTATGGGCAGCCCCTAAACATTGCTGGAGTTGCGTCGTTGTGACACGACTCCAGCAATGCGCCGTCCTTACGCCATCAGATGCGTCATGCATCTGTGTATCCTTTCGCCACGATGCGCTGCATTGTAAATGCGGCGCCTCTGTGGTGGCGCAAGGGTAAACTTGCGTGACGCATCTTTCCTGGCGCATCCCTGCTGATTTGCAGGGATGCGCCAGGAAACATAAATCTGCCCCCCTGTTTGCTGCTGCTTGTTTACTGCTGCTGTGCTGCCAGGTCTGAGATATTTTTCATGTAAAATGTCCTTTTAAAAGAAGCTCAAAACTAGCACAAGGCTTTCCATAAGAACACCAAAAGGAGCTCAGCCTTCAAATATCATCAAAAGAAAGACCATGAATATTAAAAAAAATGTATTCCAATATGTGGCAAAGACATTTATGTAACCATGCTGATTATTCTTGGCAGGCAGCCAAATACTCTTAGACAGCAGCACAACATATATGCATGCCATATCCTATAGCTCCAGAAAAGGAACTTTAATTCCTGCATTTCTTATTTTCATAATATATTGACATAGATGTTTACTGTTGTTTCATCTGTAAGCAACTCAGTTTGATTCATGTACTTAACTTCATACATACTTTTATATATTTGTATATGTACTTACCTTCAAATGCTTCACACAATCTGCATCCGCATTACATTTTGGTCACCACCTTACCATTAACTGGAATTCCTTTTTCTTCATGTCTGGCTAAATAAAGATCTCCTTCACACTATTTATCAGGCTGCTGATCAAGTGGTACATGACGTCTATTATTTAGTCTGCGGCCAGCCAAACAGTGAAGTTACAGCTATTTAGCTGGCTGCTGGCTAAATAGCAGATATTATGTGCTATTATGCTGGCTGCAAGGTAAAAAACAGATATTATGCACTATTTGGCCATCTGCCAGGCAAATTGTCTTTATTTATTTGTGCTATAGTTTCAGTGCTTTATATAGTACAAACCTGACGTGAGAGGCAGCTGAGAGTTTACATAGAGGAAGCCATACATACCACTGCATATAGTATACAGGGTCATGGGTGGACAGGACATCACAAAAGGACTTTACAAAATATATTCAATTTCTGGTTTTCCTTTTCAGTTTAGGGATCAAATGTATCATGATAAGCTTGACTGGCCATTCAGCCACACTGGCATTTTCCCTGTGGGCTACAGTGTTGTGGGCTAGGAATAAGCTATCTTGGACTGAACCATGGCTCTATTCTAGTCACAGCCTCCTGCATTGTGGTGCTGGTTTGAACATTTTTGTCAGGGCTGATTTTGGTTTCCAGTTCGGCACTTGGAGGTGGAGTAAGAGACTAGCAGCTGAAGTTAGAGAGGGAAGGATTTGTTGGTTTATTCCAGTACAGAATGTCTGCTGGAGGAGCCTAGGCCCTGGTAATGGCTATTTGACAAGCAAATGATTGAGTCTGATGTGCTGTGTGTGGCACACGCACATTTTATTTAATATGCACGAGTTCCATCAATGTTTTGTGTAGCTGGTATATACTGTTATACAGATACAACACTGAAAAACATGTGGCTTCAATATTTATGGCTATTCCATTTTCTGCAAACAAGTCTAAGTAACTTGGAAACAGTGTTATCAAACACATCAAGCTATCATGTGAAATATATTACAGAGGAGTATTTGACACACCCCTAGGGAGTTATAAGAACTTCTCTCATTTAATTATTTCCAAGGTCATTTTTCTAGGAATTGTCTGTCAAAAACCTAAGTCTGATGAGATGTGCCAGTTGGCAGGCAGTGTGCCAGAGGCCTTGCTTCCCTTTCTTTTCTACACTTGGGCTGCCAGTAAGAGAACATCCAGTATGGCAACCAGAAAGAACATTTAATTCTGTAATAAATAAATGACTTAATGTGACTTTTTAGAAACTATAAAAAATAACAGCACTATAAAAGCAACATTATTTCAAATCATATTGACGGAAAGTTGTATTTGCAGAGACAGAGATGAAGAATATGTTTTTTAAGGAGCTACTTAAAGTGACTGACTGGTAGCTCTATCTCTTAACAGAAGAACAGAGTGGCCTCCTAAGATTAACCACAGGGGAAGAACAACCTAGGAAACATGCTTCCCCCAGCCAGTTCCATATCTGAAGTCGGAGAGTACGAAAGAGGGTCTGCAGTGCGGGTCAATCCCCACCCCTTTTACTTATCTCAGAACCTTCTACCTTCTCTTCCTTGCTAGAGGCCCTTCCGAACCTAAAGTCCTGGGCTCAGGGAATCCCCAGTGTAACATGTGCACATTATGTCTTACATAAAACAGTTCCAGAGAGGTGGTACGCAGATTAGTATCTGACATGTATTACTTTTTTATGATTTTTACCTTCTTTTGAGTGTCATAAGCAATGATTGAAGTCCCTTTGTAATTAATGGTTTTTCAGATGTTTGCATGTGTCACCTGTGATGTAGTGTGAGCCGATTAGCTTTAGAAGCAAGGTTTCATTTTCTATAAATACTGTTGTCCTCTCAAAGGTACACAGCTTGAAGAGGTCTTCAATGTCAATCTACACAGTAGCATCCATATATCATACATTTTTGATCAATTCAACTACACATACAAGTATAGGAAAGACTGGATGAGGTCAATAATTTGCTAATGGACTCAAAATACCTTTACATTCTACCTTCATTCAACTATTCTTTGTGAAGTTTTGTTTATACAGTGGATGAATGGCTTTGTTCAAAATCTCTTTTAACAAGAGTGGACTGCGTTACAGAAGTTATGTCAACCCGTTTTATGACTTTAAAAGGTTAAGACATTGCTTCCTTATGGACTGGTATAAAAAGTGCATGCAGTGTACTTTTTGACTTGTGGCAAAGTTTATACTCGATGCGGCATGACTGAGTTGCAGATAGTGCAAGCCAATTATCACTTTGTTACGCTGGATCTGTTTCTTTTGAAATGTTATGGGAAAGATGTGAGAAAGTCTACCCTTTTTGGCCCTAGTCAACCCCAGTTTTTGACTAATACTGGTGGTAACTGACTCTGACTGTGCCCTGGGCTCTGCTAACAGGCCCAGGGCCAGTGCTCAGATGAAAAAGGTATATAGTAATTAGCTATAATGACAATTGGCAATGACAGAGCCTGTAAGTCCCTTGTATATAATAGGGCTTGGGGGGATTCCAACTACCTATAAGTCCCTAGCATATAATAGTGCATGTGGGATAATAGGCCCAGCAGCTTTTCTGCACTGGAGTGTGCATACTGTCATTTTTTAATTCAGCCCTGCTTTAAAGTCTGTTTTTAAAAATAAATTGCATGCAAATCTGACTTTGGTGGTACAGGTACTACCAAAGTGGCAATCTACCTTATTTGTACATATGTCGCCCCAAAGGTCTCACCTAGGTGCCCCAGGTGCGGGGTGACATATAAGCAGTGACATTATAAAAGAGGATTTATAAGCTCTGGTGAGGGAGCAATTGCCAATCTTGTTTCCCCCCCATAATAGATTATTAATTCCATAGGCTAACATTGGATATGTTATTTATGTATAAATATTGCCAAGGGGCTGAAAATATTGTTCAAAGACTTGAAAGATTGACAATGATAAATCCAACAAATTGCCATTATTCAAATTACCATAACTAATATAGAAAATAAGTTATAAAACTTTCTTTTCTGTGAGCCAAAATCCAGCCTTCAAGTAGTCTCTCCTGATTGGTCAGCCATAACAGGCTTAGCCAGTCTGCTTTGATGAGGTGATCAGTGGCCGCATAGAGCAGAGGTTATCTGACGGAGAGAGCTCTGCAGCTGCACAGGAAGGGTCAGAAAGTGGGCTAGATCGATCAAACTGGGCTTCAATGAGAGAGCAGGACAGTAAGGAATGCCAGGCCTACCACCCCTTCTTCCTGTAACCCAAGCCAGATGGCAGGCCTGTGAATGGAATTTTCCAGTGGTGAAGGGGGGGGGCTGTTAAGGGAAATGTGGTACCACCATTTAGTTCAGCCATCTTTTACTCCAATGAAGAGAAAATATCCATCTTGAATTTTAAAGTTAGTGATTTGTGGGACAAGAATATGCTAAACTTTGGAGGAAGCTGTCATGCTTTTGGGTGGCACCCAAAACCTAATTGGAGAGGGGTGCCCCCCAACTTGTTGCCTCAGATCATTGAATTGATATGTGAGAGTTGCAGAGGAACTCATTTCTAGTTTAGTTTTGAATTTGTGTTCGAATTTGCTGCCTGAAACGACAAGAAGAAGGATTGCCCTGCTGGAACCCTTGTCTGCATGACACAGGATTGCACCCTGAAGGACTGCTCCTGTTGCACACTTGGAACTACTGTCCTGAGGACTTTGCCTTATTTCAAAAAGGATTAAGGAGTCTACTCCCTGAAAGCAACAGGTTAACAGAGCTTCCCTGTACCATCCCCCTCAATAAGTCCCCAGCTGAAAGTGCATCCAGTGGATTTTTAAGGATTTGGCCAGCGGCATTTTGAAACTGTAGTCCGGACTTACTAGGACCATCTCAGAGCTTCTAGACCCTTGGATTTATGTTTTGGACACTTTGAATCTTCAAGAGAAACTTCAGGAAGAAGTTTAAGAAGTTTTGAGAAGTTTGTGGGGACTTTTGGAAGAAGTTCCATTAGTGGACTGACACAATGGCGAGAGTCAAGCCGACTACTTTCAACCATGACCCAGCTTTGATTTCTAGTCCGTCCCACTGTAAGCTCCGGAACCCCAGACTTCCAAGATTTGAGAAAAATGTCCTTGTGGAAAAGCAATCTGACGATATTGAATCAAAATCAGTCTGCTGGAGGGTACCACACAACGTTGAGAGAAAATCCTCTAGAAAAGTTTCTAAGTTTGAAGGTAAAATTTTGACCGTAGCCTCCAACTTGGTGTCTCCGACAAGGGCTCCATCGTGGTCAGCCTCAAACTTTTACTTTGTCCCGGTCAAGCGCGACCAGATGTCCGAAGCTGGTGCTTTATGTTTTTAAGCACTACAAAATGGTTAATCTCTAAAAATTCATATTGCCAGTTCCCTACATAGGATTTTTGTCTGTTTGGTGTAATTTTAAATATGTTTATTTCCTATTTTTATAAATTGGTGTGCTATTTCTATTGCATGTTGTGTCCTATTTATATAATGTATTGGTGTATTTAAATGCTTTAAATACCTGTCTCCTGAGTTATGTCTGCCTGCTCGCAGCCAGCCACCAAGGGTTTAGTCAGGGGCTAATGTAGTGAGACCTTGTCTTCACCTTATGTTTCGTGGGTGGCCTTATTGCTAGTAGTAGGTGCATACTTACCCCTACCAATAACCCATCCTCCAACAAAAGCCAGTGGGGATGAGAAATTTATTGTAAAAAGCATATGTTAAAGTTAATAGGCATTTAGGTGTGAAATTGTATTATATATTAACATCTACAGAAAGCTATTCTGTTGTGTGGAATCTCACAATTTACTGTAGTAGGCAATGGTTTTGACATTGGCCACCAACTCTGGCAAGCCCTGGGTGGTTTACTGTGATGATTCTTGCTAGACCCTGTTGAGAGGGATTGTTCATTGTTTTGCAAGCTGTATTTTTCTATAGATTAGTAATTTTATAACTTCATGCAAGATGGTTGCCAACTTATGTGAACTTGAATAGGTTAGTTAGGTAAATTGTAAAGCCAATATTAAAGGGTAAATACTTAATTGGTTTGTCAGATTTCATATGGTTGATCGCTTTATTATGAAACATTATGACAAAGCCAGTAGGCCTGGCCTATTTATTGTAAAAAGCATGCTTAAAGACATTAGGGTTTAAGGATGGATTGTTATTACATTGTGCTAAAGCCTGTGGTTATGGTGTTTGTCACCCAGTCGAACACCCTAGTAGTAGTATTTCACTGTGGTGAATATTTTTAAGCCTTATTGAGATAGACTGCAAACAAATGCTGGACAGAATGCGGAATTATCAAAACATTCACCCCCAGTATAGAGATCTGCTCCTCATGGGAACAGTCCAGCTTGAACTGCCAAGCCAGATCCTCCCTGGACCAGAAACAACCATGCTAGGACAGGTTTCGGGGCATCACCCCATATCAGCCAGGCTAGCTTGAATGCAGTAGCACAGTGAGCACAGGAACCATGTCTGGGCATACCTGGCGCACTTAGGGCAAGAAAGCAAAAGACACACAAATGATGGATGGAATGCAGAACAAATCAAAACATTCACTAACAGTCAAGATATCTGGATTAAATCCATTGTTCTTTTGCTCACCATGCCACCCCAAATTTGGACCCAGCCATATGCAAATCAGTCTCAACCCTGCTCCTCATGGGAACAGTCCAGCCCGAACTACCAAGCCAGGTCCTCCTTGACATGTTGATTGTGGTAATTATGTATTAAAACCACCAGGCATTTAAGGATGGATTCTTATTTTTCTGTATTAAAACACTACAGATAGGCATTTTATTACAAAAAAATTCAGATTAACTTTGTAGGGAATGATTTTGGTGTTGGTTACAGTCATTGACAAGCCCTAGGGGAGAATATTTGTACTGTAACAATTCTGGCTACATTCTCTTCTTAGATATCTGCCAGGATCTTGTAATAAAAAACATTAAAAAATACATAGATATATATGTGTGTGTATATATATATATATATATATATTCACTGAAAAAACCATAGGTTTCAGGCCTGATATAGTTAGGAATTAGCATTTAAAAAACCTTAGAAATTCACTGAAGTCATTGCAAACTACAGTGTCCCGGGGGTGGGCACCCCGGGACACTGCAGGAGCTGGCCCTGGGGGGTGGTGGTCCCCAGGGCCTGGACAAGGCTCCAGGAGGGGTGCCGCGCGGCCCCCCTCCCACATTTTGAAGAAGCCCCAGGGGTGGCGGTCCCCGGGGCTGGGGGGGCCTGAGAGCCCCCCCACACAATTTTAATAAGCCCCGGGGGGTGGCAGTCCCCGGGGCTGGGGGGCCTGAGAGCCCCCAACCCAATATTAATAAGCCACGGGGGTGGCGGTCCCCGGGGTGGGGGGGGCCTGAGAGCCCCCCACCCAATATTAATAAGCCACGGGGGTGGCGGTCCCCGGGGCGGGGGGGGCCTGAGAGCCCCCCCACACAATTTTAATAAGCCCCGGGGGGTGGCAGTCCCCGGGGCTGGGGGGCCTGAGAGCCCCCAACCCAATATTAATAAGCCACGGGGGTGGCGGTCCCCGGGGTGGGGGGGGCCTGAGAGCCCCCCACCCAATATTAATAAGCCACGGGGGTGGCGGTCCCCGGGGCGGGGGGGGCCTGAGAGCCCCCCACCCAATATTAATAAGCCCCGGAGGGTGGCGGTCCCCGGGGCAGTGGGGGGGAATTGGGACCCACCCACACTATTTTTTGAAAATGCCCCCAGGATTTGCCCCCCCCCCCCGGGGCCAATTACCAAAGAAGCGCGGGAGTCCACGTTTAATTTTTTAAAATTTTCGGCCGAAATTCACGCTGGGTGCGCGAATTTTGCCGATTTCTTTTTTAAAAAAATGCTTTTTTTGGCCCTGGGGGTCCTTGTGGGAGCCCCTGAGCAGGCCTAGGGGGTCAGGGTGTTTCTACCCTGCCCCCTTCTTGCATTTTTTGCGTTTATTTTGCTGATTTCTTGTGCCTCGGTTCTACCGAGGCACAAGATGGCTGCCAACACTTCCTGATTTGGAGTGTTGACAGCCGATTAGAATACAGCTCGTGCACAGCAGGGTGTGCTTAGGCTGCGATTAGGGTACGTGGACCCTCCGAGGCCATAGATATATATGTACATTTAAATGTCATTTTCTCAGGAACTACTGAACGGATTTACACCATTTAAGCAAAAGGCACGAGTGTGAACTAAGGACTACCTCGTAGTGGGACCCCCTTTTTTCTCGGGCCTCGCTTGACGAATTACTGTGAAACTTTCAGGATAGGAGCAGACCGGAGCTGGCCAAAAGTTTTGAAAGTTTCGCGAAAATTCGTCAATCGGCGCCAAAGTTATTCCAAATAGAATGTTGCAGATTTCCTATGGAAAATTGAGAATAGGTCCTAACTATATCTACCTACTGGCAACCGCCAGTAGGTAATATGTATGTGTATATATATATATGTATGTGTATATATATATTTAAATGCATTTCTTTTAGTAGCGTTATGTGAACAAGACCGATTTGTTTCGGTCGAAACGCGTCATGCTGAGGCACTGGCCACGACTGACTGGTTGCTACATATATGCGATTTAAATGAAGCACTTCAGTTTGAAAATGTCCCTTGAAGTACCTGTCTTTGTGCGCCGTTGGAAGTTGGTGACGATCCAGGATTTGCTTTGTGTTTAATCCCGCTGGGGTACGGCTGTCTCCAGCTCACGGACCCTCTCTCCGTTTTTGGGCAAACCGGCGTGCAGCCGCCATCAAGTAAACAAGAATCTCTGACCCCGAAGGAGTATTGGCTCGGATTGCCCCCCATCACTGAATCACAAGCCACAAAGCAGCAGCGAACCAGAAGAAGTAGAGGCAGTCCCTTAGGAGTCGGAGAACACACTGGGTGCCGATTGGGACATCTTCGGTAAGCCGGCCTAATAGTTTTGATTCAGCATGTGATGGTCGGAGAGATCGGGACTCAATTGCTTGGATGCCCATGCATTGGAAAGGCATCTTTGTGTTTAATTAAATATATACTTAATTCAGCAACCATGTCTACAGTAGACGCGCTACAACACCGTGAGGCAGCGGCAGAAGCCCTATTTGAAAATGTACCTGGGGTCACAGATGACCCCGGCAGAAGCGTTATTAGTAAGAAACTGGCAAATACTGATTTAAAGACTATATTGAAATCATTAGAAAAACTACAAAAAATGAGTTAACAAAAATGGTGGGAGAAAAAATCCCTGGAGAAATACAGAGATGTTAACCGTGTTCTCCGAGGATTAAGAGTTATGATTGCTCCTACCTTTGAAAACCCGCACCCTGCAATGCTCATTGAGTGGGCTACGAATAACCTACGGGGGTCGATGAATATGGTCTTGATCTTAATAAAGCAAGCTGAAATCGATAGAGAGACCATTTTGAAAGAAATTGATAAAATGATTGTACTACTTGATGGATTTGAACAACAACATGATGTCAAAAAAGGCTGTGAGGAAATAAATGGCCGCCTCCAGAAATTTGAGGATACTATTAAAGCCCGGAAAGTGTTTAAGTTTGCACGGGACAAGAGGGATTATGAGATGGGGAGAGTATTCACTTTCTCTAAATGATTTGACATAAACAAAAGGCAAGCACTGGTTGAAAATGCACCCCTTTCCCATCCACAATCCATTAATTCTGTTGGTCCTGCTTTAACGAGTTCTGAGGCCAGCTCTATATCAAGTAGTTATGAATCTGATGACAATAGAGAATCTGGTGACACTCCGTCAACTGCTTTGCTGGTATCGTGAACTCCGGCTGAAGAGATGAATTTTCTGAGGCCCGACGCCAGACCCTGCGACCCCGGAATCCTCAGTACAAGCAGGGAGAAGGAGAACCCAACAGAGGAGGGAGAGGCGGAGGATCCAGAGGCAACGCCAGAGGAAGGGCAACAAGAACAATAAAATTGTGAACCCCAGCAAGTCAAGTGACAATACAGTAATCAATCTCTCTGACACCATTTTAACCACAGTGGAAATTCAACTCCTTTTACTTGGATTGACATTTTGCCCTGAGAGCAATTTTAACTATACTCAGTCTCGAGTTGACATCTACAAATTCATCAGGAAGTTAAAGCTCATAAAATTATTTCAATGAAAAAATTCCACGAAAAGCATAAGTGATGCATCTCTTCCTGCTGATAGGGGTTTGAATTTACAGGTATCCGACACAGACACGCTTAAACTTTTCCATGCGCTAGCCACAGACACTGACTCTGACTCTAGACCCACACAAGAAATTTTATATGAACTGGTATTACAACTAGTGGGTCAGCTAGCAGTCCATTTTGTCCTTCATCAACTTTTGTGCCTACGATGCCGAAAGATGCTATTGACGTATTTAACGATATGGTCATAGAAGATTTGAAAGCACTGAATAGATCGGTCAAATCCAAACATCGAGGCATGTAGAATTGCAATACCACAATCTTATGCACAAACTGAAAGAAAAGAAAAATGTAATCATCAATAAAGCCGACAAAGGAGGCAATGTTGTACTGTGGCCGAGAGATCTTTACATGGACAAAGCTATGCAACACCTGAATGACGCAGAGTCTTATAGGATGGCATCGTTTATGGACCTCAAAAAGGTTAAAGATATGGTCTGTAAAGAACTTTTCCAGTGAAGGGGAAGAATTTTTTTTGTTTCTTAAAAATGAACATCCTATCACACCGATTTTATACTTCATCCCTAAAGTTCATGAGAACATTACCCCTACTCCTGGAAGACCGATTTCCAAATTTGTTGATTATTTTTTACAGGAATTTCTATCTAGCCTACCATCTTTTATAAAAGACACTGGGGACTTTCCTAAGACATTGATAACTGTTACTTGGGACAGTGAATATTTATTGATTGTTATAGACATAACATCCCTGTATACGAGTATCCACCACATTGATGGAATCAATGCAGTGACCTACTTTCTGGGGCTGCGTGATATTTGTTTCTCAGAACATAATAGGATGTTAATTGATATGATTGAGATTTGCCTCAGAAATAACTTTTTCTTGTTTAACAAACAAGTGTACCATCAACTGCGAGGAGTAGGTATGGGGGCATGCTTCTCCCCCAGCTACGCATGTTTACATGTGGGCTGGTGGGAGGAGCATGTCCTCAGGGGCCATCACAGGGAGCTGTTCAATAATCATGTCCATCATTGGTGGCGATTTATAGATGATGTGTGTCTTATCTGGAGGGGATCCAGAACATCAGCTATGGAGTTTGTAGATATTTTGAACACCAATGATTTGAATCTTAAATTCACTGCCACCATCAGCTCCACTAATGTGGAATTTTTAGGTGTGTCAGTCTATATTGAGAGAGGTCAATTACAGACTAAACTGCACAGGAAACAGACGGCTGGGAATCTGTTCTACATGCTATAAGTTCCCACCCTAAACATTTGATTCGCAGTATTCCGTATGGGGAGTTTCTGCGGATCCGCCATATCTGTAGTAATGACAAGGATTTAGAAATCTGACAAAATGAAGCCATTCAAAGATTCCTATCACACGTTTATAGTATTAAGGATCTTAACTCAGCCCGCACTAAAGCCAATTCCTTGTCACGTGATCATTGTCTAGGTATTTCCAACAGCCAGACGAGGAATAAAGTCACAACCTCTAACACCATTAAAGATACATCTCAGGAAGTAAGACTCATTACTGCCTACTGTAGACAACAGAAACAGATTAGGAGTATTGTGCACAAAAACTGGCCTACAGTCCTCACTGACCTTACTCTCTCTCAAATGTTACCTGCTTCCCCCTCTTTAACTTTTAAATGGGCACCATCTATCAGAGATAATCAGGTAAGGAACAGCCCTGAAGTTACCTCCACCAATACATGGCTGTCACCCAGGTGTGTTTTTTTTAAGTGCAGCTCATGTCGGGCTTGTATATTCGGGACTACACAACAGAATACATGACTGCTTTTAGCAACATACCTGTCAAGATACAAGATTATTATACCTGTCGTACTGACTTTGCAGTATATGTGCTTCGCTATACATGCGGCTTGAAGTATGTAGGGAGCCCCAAGCTTCAGGTGTATAACTGCATACTTCAACATCTCAGAGCCGTAGTAAATTCTGACCCGAATTACCCCGTAGCAAGACATTTAAAATTAGCACACAACAACAATTTAAATGACTTGGAAGCCTTTGTAATTGGGGCAGTTCCAAAATCAGTTTGAGGAGGTAACAGAGAACACCAGTTGACACAACTTGAATCTAAATTCATATTACAACTCCATACCAAGATGCCTAATGGCCTCAATATGGGGGAGGCTTTGCACAACTTTTTATGATTACATCCTGTTGTTTGTGTATTTGGTCGTGACATCTTGGCCTATCCAGTACTGTATCTACTCATTTGTGGTTTTATTCCACATTTGTATACAAATATTTTCCCTGTCTTTTTATATCTATATTGATTGATATTTTGTTCTTTGAATAATCTGTTCCAGACACACATGTTCTTTGTGTCACACTGTCAACAATGTATGTATTTGTCGAATAGGGCACTTGCCCAATATCTAAGCTGCTTGCCATTGATTTTCGTATATGTATGGGCTTCCCCGGGGCTCCGGGGGCATTTTTTTATATTATTGTTTTTTAGATATTTTTGCACTTGCACGTTTTGCACTTTCTCACCTGACAATGCAGTAACTCAAGTGATTTTGTGACTTCAGGCAATCTATTTTTTTACTCTATTTCGCACATGAGTAGAAGTGGACATTTGCATTTTTGCACACCATTGCCTTGAGGGAAGTTTATCTATGCCTATCATTGTTATATGTGATGAATAATATACTGCACCATGTATTTATTTGTAAAGGCACTATCTCCCCTCTTTTTAATGAATTTCTTGAATTTATATTATTTTAATTCCATTAAATGTAAATATATTTATTTATATACCTCATGGAGATATTTTAGATATTTAGTCTATATCATCCTGCACTTTTAATAGCTATTAGTTTAAGAGTCTGTCGTTCATGTCTATTTGCCACGTAACTTGAGCTTAATTGTCAACAGGTGTGATTCTTCTAATTACTTTCACTATTTAAATGCATTTTTTTTAGTAGCACGTTATGTGAACAAGACCGATTTGTTTCGGTCAAAACGTGTCATGCTGAGGCATTGGCCAGGACTGACTGGTTGCTACATATATGCGATTTAAATAAAGCAATGCAGTTTGAAAACGTCCCTTGAAGTGGTCCGTACCTTGTTTGTGCGCCGTTGGAAGTTGGTGACGATCCAGGATTTTATACATATATATATTTTATATATATATATATATATATAAGAGATAGATAGATAGATAGATAGATAGATAGATAGATAGATAGATAGATAGATAGATAGATAGATAGATAGATAGATGCCAGGATTTTGTAATAAAAACGTTACATACATATATATATATTCACTGAAAAAACCATAGGTTTCACACATGTTATAGTTAGCGGAAATTTTACTGATAAAAAACCAATGAAATTCCCCCGTTATAGTTAGTGCAGGCAACTATAACTCACGCGACCGCAATCCTCTGCTGATGCTAATACTGTATTTAGACACTTATTTGCCCATGTCTTCTTCCATAAATTTTTAGCTATACATATATTACAAATATTTTTTTTTCATAAAGACACATATATCATCAGCAGAAGATTGCGGTCGCGTGAGTTATAGTTGCCTGCACTAACTATAACGGGGGAATTTCATTGGTTTTTAAAATTTCCGCTAACTATAACATGTGTGAAACCTATGGTTTTTTCAGTGAATTTGCAAGGTTTTTTAAATGCTAATTCCTAACTATAACATGTGTGAAACCTATGGTTTTTTCAGTGAATTTGTACGGTTTTTTAAATGCTAAGTTACTTTACGCCATTCGTGGCGTGCATGCCCACTTAACGCAGTTCGTTCCGTGCGCGCACGGTGCGCGAAGCGCACCGTGCGCGCACAGTGAGCACGCGGTGCGCTTCGCACACCGTGCGCCCACTTTACGCAGTTAGTGCCGTGCACGCACGGTGGGCACGCGGTGCGCTACGCGCACCGCGTGCCCACGTTACGCTAGATGGGCCATGTACGCACGATGCGCTTCGCGGCGTGCGCGCCCATTCGTGGCGTGCGCGCCCACTTAACGCAGTTCGTTCCGTGCGCGCACGGTGCGCTTCGCGCACCGCACGCCCACTTTACGCAGTTAGTGCCGTGCACGCTATGCGCACCGCGTGCCCACGTTACGCTAGATGGGCCATGTAGGCACGATGCGCTTCGCGCACCGTGCGCACATGGAGGACATATGATGGGCTTCGTTGTGAAAGGTAATATTTTAATTTTTCACATGTGTGATATGCCATGCTCAAATGGTGCCCTTCGGGCACCATTTGCACATGGGGTGGGGAGAGTATCGATAATTTTTTTATTAAAATTTTTTTTACCGTACGCGTACGGTAAGCGTAATCGCCGAAATTATCGAAAAAATTAAAATTACGTTTTTGGCCTTGGGGGATCTTTGGGGACTCCCCCAACATGGCTAGGTGCTTAGGAGCTGTCTAAACAGCCCCTTTACATGTTTTTGTCCTTTGTTTTTTAATCCCCACTCAGAGTGCGAGAGACAAAATGGCGGCCGCCGCTTCCTGGTTTCGACCGATTCGAATGTTTACTAAGATCTAACAGCCAATCAGAATTGCGCTCGCGCACGTCACCGTACGCATACGGTAAGCGCACCGTAAGCGCACCGTAAGCTGGCTCAGATATATATATTGATTTAAAGGCTATTTTCTCAGAATCTACTGAACAGATTTACACCAAACCTACAAAAGGCACTTCCTTGACCTGTAGACTACCTCTCTGCCAAATTTCAAGGAACTCTGTTCAGCCGTTCGGGCTGTAGCTGTGTCTAAAGGTCCTATGGAAAAATGCATGGGAAAAACGCGTTTTGGGACCCCCCTTTTATCTCAGCCCCCACTTGACGAATCCCCCCGAGACTTTCAGGGTAGGAGCGGAGCGCAGCGCCCCACCTATTTTGAAAATTTCGCGAGGATTCGTCAACCGGCGCCAAAGTTATTCAAAATAGAATGTTGCGGTTTTCCTATGGAAACAGGGTCCTAACTATAACTACCTACTGGCAACCGCCAGTAGGTAATATATATATATATATATATATATATATATATATATATATATATATATATATATATATATATATATATATATATATATATTTTTTACTGCCAATGATGCGGCACACAGGGATTCAGTTTAGTTTAGTTGATTTATTCAGCAAACACTCAACCAACGCGTTTCAGCCTCCTGGCTTTGTTCACGGTCAGTGAGCCCTCTTCTCTTTCTACATTTATACCATAAATCCATTATGAGGCATTATGGGATCTGTAGTTTAACATTAAAAGTTACATAGTTAACATAGTTAATCAACTAAACTAAACTGAATCCCTGTGTGCCGCATCATTGGCAGTAAAATTGATGAATTGGGTCTGGATCCGACCCCTATGCAGAGCACCCGCACTTGAGCGCGCAGGATAGATTGGATCCCATTGTGGCATATATATATATATATATATATATATATATATATATATATATATATATATATATATATATATATATATATTATCTACTGGCGGTCGCCAGTAGATAGTTATAGTTAGGACCGTGTTTCCATAGGAAATCTGCAATATTCTATTTGGAATAACTTTGGCGCCGGTTGACGAATCCTCGCAAAATTTTCAAAATAGGTGGGGCGCTCCGCTCCGCTCCTACCCTGAAAGTCTCGGGGTGATTCGTCTAGCGGGGGCCGAGAAAAAAGGGGGGTCCCAAAACGCGTTTTCCCCATGCATTTTTCCATAGGACCTTTAGTCGAAGGTACAGCCCGAACGGCTGAACAGAATTACTTGAAATTTGGCAGAGAGGTAGTCCTCAGGTCAGGGAAGTGCCTTTTGCAGGAGGTCTGGTGTCAATCTGTTCAGTAGTTCCTGAGAATATCAAAAGTAAAATCATATACATATGTGGGCGGAGCCTAACCACACATCTCATCCTGAGATCTGATTGGCTGTCAGCACTTCATCCAAGAAGTGTTGGCAGCCATCTTGGGACCAATATACATGATAGCACTTCATTAAAAAGCATTGCAGTTAATAGAAGGGTTTAAGACTTTAGTTACATTATAAATCATTTGTTGATGGTACCATACTCATTTTAGGAATTGTGGTATGTTCCAAGGTGATTTCACCATGTGAAAAAGCCTTCTGCTGGGATATCATGATTGAGAGAAAAATATTTTCTCATGCTTTTCCCACAGAGGTTTGGAAGGTGATCTATAAGCTAAACTGAGAGCTTATTTTCTGTAAATTCACATTATCTTTCTCAGTCATGTGAGAATGAAGTCTGACATTCTCAGTAAAACATGTACATCCAACAAGGGCAGAGACTGTCAGTTGATTCCTTTGTGTTCTACTGCAGCTTTCCATGGTGTTCCAAAGAACAACTAGAGCACTAACAGTCCTACTTAAGATAAACGTATGGCACACCTGAAGCCATCTTGCTTGGATTAAAGTGGTAACTCTTAAAACATTTAATTTAAGAAGGAACAAAATGAGGGGGTTCATTTTTCAATAAAAAGTATGATTAGTGGTGCAGAAAGAAAAATTAGGGCAGATTTTGAGTGACTTCTCAAATCCTCTTCTATTTCATTAAAACATTCTGACATGCAGACTGAAACATGCACTTTCAATACCAGCAGCAGTTTTCCCTTGTGCGCAGTAGCTTTACTACAGTGATCTAATGAGCAAAAAGAGTGCTAACATTCTGAATTTATGGCAAATGTGTGACACATCTGAATGCCTTATTGATGGAATCAAAGTAAAAAACTGAAAGTATTTCCTACTGAGGAGACTGCAGTAAATGAGGAAATTAGGAAACTTCATAACAAATAAATCTCCCAAGATGGCCACCAGAGACAAAAGAGCCCAAATATAGCCCAAATATCACCCAGATGTAGCCCAAGTATAGCCCAATGACAGAATGTCCCAGAGTGTTCTTAAAACCAACTAGAGCGCTTACTGTCTTCATTATGACAAAAGTATGGCACACCTGAAGCCATCTTGATTGGAATAAACTGGTAACACTTAAAACATTTAATTTAAAAAGGAACACAATGAGGGGGTTCATTTTGCCATAGAAATTATGATTAATGCTGAAGAAAGAAAATGAGGGCACATTTTGAGTGACTTCTCAAATCCTCTTCTATTTCATTAAAAAATTCTGACATGCAGACTGAAACATGCACTTTTAATACCAGGAGCAGACTTCCATGGTGAACAGTAGTTTTACTACAGTGATCTAATGAGCAACTAGAGTGCTAACATTCAGAATTTATGGCAAATGTGTGACATATCTGAATACCTTCATGATGGAATCAAAGTATAAAACTGAAAGCATTTCCTACTGAGGAGACTGCAGTACATGAGGAAATTAGGAAACTTCCTAACAAATAAATCTCCCAAGATGGCCACCGGAGACAAAAGAGCCCAACTGTAGACCAAAATCACCCAGATGCAGCCAAAATATAGCCCAATGACAGAAGTGTGCAAAACACTTATTATTTTGTGTTTTTGCAGTGTTGTATAGTGCAAACTTGTCAGGTATTGGAGTGCTTTACATGAGCATTGGTTACATCACACAAGAACAAATTCATTTTGGTTGTAGACATGGGGAGACTAAGTGATTTGACCAGAATCACAGAATGTCGAGCTGAAGCAGAAACTCCAACCTGGTTCCCCAGTTGCAAAGTCTGCAGTTCTGGAAGTAACACCACATCCTCTCCCCTAAGTGCAACATTTAATCAAGTGGTCAACTGGATAAAAAAACATAAAGGTAACAAATAATTTAAAAGTGCTTTGTCGCTATTTGAAAACTCAGAAAATATGTCCTTATTTTAGTCTTTTAGAGCACTAACCATAATTTTGATGCCAATAAGACCCTCTCATATATGTAATTTCTAAAGGAAATGCTCTAGGTATTACAGTTTTGATTACATCAAGATGACGTCAGGCGTTCCACACTTTTGTAATAAATATAGAATGTTAGCAATCTAGTTGTTCATTAGGATACTGTTGAGAGGCAGAGGCCAGGGGCACGGACTCTGAAAATTGAAGGCAGGTAGGAGGGTGCAAAGGCAACAATTTAACCACACTGAGCAGGCAGGAAGGGCCGTGGCAGCACAACAGACTATGGAGGGCAGTGGAAAGGGCGGCAGGGGCAACAAACCAACAATAAAGGACTTGCAAGAGAGGCTGTGGCAATGTAATAGACCATTGTGGGCAGAAGGAAGAGGCAATGGTAGTACAACCATACATGCCAACAGACCCGATTCAGCCAGGAAACGTCCAATGTTTTTAAGCTCAAATGGGCTTTATTTGATCTGTCTCCTGTCTACAATCTCCTCTTTTTCAATGTAACTCAAAGATGAAAATCAATATTCCAGTTTTTTTTCAAAATCTCCCTCTTACCAAGTTCAAAATGTTCGCAAGTATGGTACATTGGATCATGTTAGGCAGGAGGAATTGGGGTAGGGACATGGACTCGGATAACAGAGGACAGGAGGGACATGGAGAGGTGCACCAAACTGACCCTACAGGGCAGGCATCAGGGTTTGCAGCAGCACAATACACCACACAGGGCATGCGGGACGGGAGTGCAGCACAACAATCCATAGAAAGCAATAGAGAGGGGACAGGACCATGCACATGGACGACAGAGAACAGAGGGGAAAGAGGCAATGGTAGCTAGCTGACCATAACGGACAGACAGGAGAGAAAGCTGCAGCATAACAGACCATAAAGGGCAGGAGGGAAGGATCAGGGGCATTACAATGGAACAGACAAGCCAGGAGGGAGGGAATAGGGGTCTGCACATGGAAACAGAGGGCTGGGGGCAAGGGGGCAGGGCAGGAGCAGCAAGATGACCATGGGGGCGAGGCAGGATGGGCACTAGAAACAAGACACACCATGGAGAGCAACAGTGAGACTATGATGGCATACACACAGACCATGGAGGGAAGGTGGGAGGGGGTCAGGGGCAGCTAGCTGACCACACAGGGAAGGTGGGAGGGGCCATGGCAGCACAGAAGACCATGCATGGCAAGCGGGAGGGTTAGTGGCAGCACAATGGCTATGATGGGCAAGAAGAAGGGTGCAGGTGCAGGGGCATGCACAAAGGACCATGGAGGATAGAAGGGAGGGTCAGGACCTGGGCACAGACAAGAGAGTTCAGGGGAAGGGGCCTCACAACAGACCGCGCGGGGCAGGTCGGAGGAGCAGTTGCAGCACAACAGACCAGGGAGGGCAGAAGGGTGTGGCAGTAAAATGGACCATGGAGGACAGGAGGAAGGGGATGGGGGCATGGCATGTGGACAGGCAGGGTGGAGGTGGCAGGGACAGGTTACAGTCATCTGACAATGCTAGGCAGGTGGGGGGAGTGGCAGCTCAACAGAACACTCAGAGTAGATAGGAGTGGCAGGTCCATTGAACATGGTGGGCAAAAAGGATGGAGCAGGGGCATGCACAAAGACATTGGAGGGCAGGGGGAAGGAGAATAGGGGCAGCAAGCTAAGCACAGATGCTAAGCAGGAGGTCAATGATGGGCCATAGAATTGGGCAATGGAGGGCAGGAGGAGTGGACTGGTACATCATGCTAAATGGAGGGCAGTGGCAGCACATCAGACCATGCATGGCAGTAGAGAGGAGGCTAGTTCATGGATTCAGACAACAGAGGATAGGGAGGAGGTGGATGGAGCAGCAAGATAACTGTTCAGAGAAGGTGGGTATTAGGAACTTTATTGTTTTTAAAATGTGTGTCTGTGCGAACTACTTAAAATATGAACAAGTAAGCAGCATAATCTCACTTTTATTCAGGAAGAAGAGGGCGTTTGTGACTGCGACTCCGGGCTCACTTGGCAGAAACACGCCCTGACCCTCCACCCCCTATCGCAAAATGTAATGCCCGTGAAAAGGGTAGGTGGACGCAGTGTTATATAGAACATAGTCCTGAGAGCATGATTGAAAATGAAAAATATATACAGTATATGGTATAAACTATGCACCAAAAAGTGTGATTTAAGATGAACCGGGGCGTGAAATATAATTTGCAATACATTGTGCGCAATGCCAGATTCATTGGAGAGCGCGAGATAGCACAGGCAGCACTAGCGCGTGCCATGCGATATGCGCCTTGGAGTGTCATATGCACAGGGCAGTGTTGTGTAACCTAACTAGTCTCTAAAGTTGTAATATAAAATATGTGCTGGGGAGTGTAACGTTGCATATGCACTGTGACAAAGATATGGATCCCAGATTGTAATATGTATGGCATAGCGCTGTGCGTTATAACATAGGCATCGAGGAAGGCACGTTAGATGGGGCAATATAACCCGTGCGAAGGCAAGTGTGGCATGACATATTCACGGGTGGTGTTACAGTGCACATGGGCTAGAGAGTGTCATAGCATATGCACTAGCTGTTGGAATACAACACAGAGGTGTGTGGCACTCGGCGGGCACTGGTGGGTGTAACACAGCATTGGGCTCAGCCAGGAGCACGCTGTGACTGTGAAGTTCGTCTCCTTTCCAGAGAGTAAAATAAAAAGTATTACACATCCGGCGGTGGATGTGTGTTTTATTAACCGTGAGGGGGGTTTCTTGCATAGTTTGGTCGAATTTATGTCGAATCCCCTTTGAATGGCTTGGTGTGCATGTGTATTAAATGTGCCCGTCAATAGCTACCCATGTTTGTATAAATAAACGACAAGGGTGTCTACCGGGATTAGGCACGGTAGGGCATCAGACATGTCAGAGCTTCACTAGTGGTGTAAATACATTCCACGTGGATTCATTGTATGCATAGTCGCCTTTTAATGAATATCACGCAAATCGTCATGGTGATAGGTACGTACGGTTTGTCCAGCATGTCCTAGGTGTGTCTATAAATATACATTTTTTTAAAATAATAAAAAACAGTGGCCGGCCCTGGGGATTGGGGTAAAAAAAAAATAATTAGGAGACAGGCCCTGGGGGATGGGGTAATCAGGGCCAATAAATTAGAATAAGAAGGGGAACCACACAGCCCCCCTTCTTAAAAAATTAAAATAAATAAAAGACTGGCATCGTGCTGGAGGCCACGCCCCCTCCTTGCAGCACTCTGCAAACGCGCCCCCTGGCGAGTTGTAAGTTTGGGAATTAATTCCTCTTCAATACTGAGGGTCCCTGAGGGCCAACTAGCCCAACAGGCATCTCCAGTATGCGCCAGGGAGCTGCGCTGCAGACAGGTGTTCTGAGGCCAAGCCCCTTTTTACACCTCTCTGCAACGCAGCTCTGTGGCGCTTACTGGAGGTACCTAGTGGTCTAGTTTGACCCTAGGGACCCTTAGGATTCAAGGGGACTTAATCTCTCAACTTAGAACAGCCACAGGGCGCGTTTACACAGTGGTGAAGGGAGGGGACGGGGCCTGGGGTGACATGTGCAAACACGCACTATGGCACGTTTTAAATTGGGGATATAATTTTCCTTCAATACTGAGGGCCCCTGGGGGCTAACTAGCCCACCAAGTGCTTCCAGTAAGCGCCACTAAGCTGCATTGCAGAGAGGTGGTCCAGGTCGTGCCACTTTTTACACCTCTCTGCAACGCAGCTCTGTGGCACTTACTGGAGGTACCTAGTGGGCTAGTTGGACCCTAGGGACCCTCAGGATTCAAATGAACTTAATCTCCCAACTAAAAACGGACACAGGGCGTGTTTACACAGTGGTGAAGGGAGGGGACAGGGCCTGAGGTAACGTGTGCAAAAACGCCCTGTGGCCTGTTTTAAGAGGTAGTTTTATTCCCCCTGCCCTATTATATACTAGGGGCTTACAGAGGATGTCATGCTAATCACAGGGGGACCCCAACGCATAATGTTCCCTAGTGTATGTAGGTGTTTTCACTGTATTCTAAGTGTCTTTTAACATAGCACTGGCTCTAGGACTGGTTAGTCAGACTCAGTTACCACCAGTATCTGTCTGAAAAAGTTGAGGGTACAGGATGATTTTGCAACAAGGCTTCTTTCTGCTCCTCTTTTTGTTCTTTCTGTGCATTTTTTCTTCTTTCTTCACATGTCCTATCTCTGTAGGCATAGTTAGAAATTAGCATTTAAAAAACCTTTGAAATTCACAGAAAAAACCATAGGTTTCAGGCACGTTATAGTTAGGAATTAGCATTTAAAAAACCTCAGAAATTCACTGAAAAAACCATAGGTTTCAGGGGTGTTATAGTTAGCTGGACTTTTCACTTGTACAAAACCATTGAAATTCCCCCGTTATAGTTAGTTCAGCTAACTATAACTCATGCGCCCGCAATGCACTGCTGATGACGTCACATATTACATCACTCATGACATGGTCAGTGACATCACTCATGACATCACTGATGACATCTCAAATGACATCACTGATGACATCACCGATGACATCATCCTTGTGATAGAGTGGCAGACCTCCTCTCACCCTAATATAACCTTTGATACACACATTCAAAAATAGAGACTAAACTTTTCAAAACAATGGACATACCAATACCAGTTACAACAACCTCTTCAGTAATTCTAAGATCCACATACACATCCACTCATTCACCAACAGTCCTATACAGTCACTCATACATGTACTCACTCATCATATGTACTCATACACCTATACATCCTGTTACACAATGCCACTCATCCATAGAGTTACTCACACACATAGTCACTCATGCTAATAATGAATCAAACATACATTTACTTGCATATACAGTTATACACACACCACCACACTTACTTCTACGGAAACTTACACATACTTAGTCTTTTAAACAATCACTTATAGAAACACATACTTATTCATACAGGAACTCTTTCAATCTCTCACTCTCACATATACTCACTTATATACACCAATAGTCACATATACTAGTTTGTAGTTACTCATAAAGACACTATTGAGACAGTCATTCACTCACTAACACACCCATACACACACACTCATCCACCCATACAGCCCTGCACACATGCTGTCTTCAACACATACAAACAGTGAGTCACTCATTCATGCACCTATGCACTACGTAATACCCCCCTCCGAACCATGCAGACACTCAGACTGATACTCAAAAAACCAACTAATAACCTATATAGACACCCATGTAGCTACTCACCAACCCATGCAGCCACTTATACACAAAGTGAGAGACTGATACAGATATTTACATATTTAAACATTACTCACTAAGCCATGTATTCACTATGATACACTTAATCAGTCAGTTACACAATCAATTTTTCAAAAACAAATCATCCATTTAGACACTTATATACCCATTTATTCTTCCATCGACCTTGAGATATACATATATAAAACATATTTAATTTTCAGAAAAACACACATTCACTGGATGATGTCATCAGTGATGTCATTTGAGATGTCATCAGTGATGTCATGAGTGATGTCACTGACCATGTCATGAGTGATGTAATATGTAACATCATCAGCAGTGCATTGCGGGCGCGCGAGTTAAAGTTAGCTGAACTAACTATAACGGGGGAATTTCAATGGTTTTGTACAAGTGAAAAGTCCAGCTAACTATAACACCCCTGAAACCTATGGTTTTTTCAGTGAATTTCTGAGGTTTTTTAATTGCTAATTCCTAACTATAACGTGCCTGAAACCTATGGTTTTTTCTGTGAATATATATATATGTATATATAAATACAAATATATATATATATATATATATATTTTACCTACTGGCAGTCGCCAGTAGGTAGTAGTTAGGACCTATTTTCCATAGGAAATCTGCAACATTCTATTTGGAATAACGTTGGCGGCAATTGACGAATCTTTGCGAAATTTTCCATACTATTGGCCAGCTCCGGTCTGCTTCTATCCTGAAAATTTCACAGTGATTAGTCAAGCGGGGGCCGAGAAAAAATGGGGGTCCCAAAACACATTTTCCCCATGCATTTTCCCATAGGACCTGTTGACGCAGCTACAGCCCTAACTGCTGAACGGAATTACACCAAATTTGGCAAAGAGGTAGTCCTCAGTTCAGAATTGTGCCTTTTGCTTAAATTGTGTAAATCCGTTCAGTAGTTCCTGACAAAATGAGAGTTAAAAAGATAGATATATCTGGGCGGAGCCTAACCACACATCTCATCGTGAGATCTGATTGGCTGTCAGTACTTCATCCAAGAAGTGTTGGCAGCCATCTTGGGACCAATCTACATGATAGCACCTCATTAAAAAGCATTGCAGTTAATAGAAGGTTTTAAGACTTTAGTTACATTATGAATCATTTGTTGATGGTACCATACTCATTTTAGGAATTGTGGTGTGTTCTAAGGTGATTTTACCATGTGAAAAAGCCTTCTGCTGTGATATCATGAATCATGTTTGAGAGAAAACTATTTTCTCATGCTTTTCCCACAGAGGTTTGGAAGATGATCTATAAGCTAAACTGAGAGCATATTTTCTGTAAATGAACATTATCTTTCTCAGTCATGTGAGAATGAAGTCTGACATTCTCAGTAAAACATGTACATCCAACAAGGGCAGAGACTGTCAGTTGATTCCTTTGTATTCTACTGCAGCTTCCCAGAGTGTTCTAAAGAACAACTAGAGCACTAAAAGTCCTACTTATGACAAACGTATTGCACACCTGAAGCCATCTTGATTGGAATAAAGTGGTAACTCTTAAAACATTTAATTTAAAAAGGAACAAAATGAGGGGGTTCATTTTGCCATAGAAAGTATGATTAGTGCTGCAGAAAGAAAAATGAGGGAACATTTTGACTGACTTCTCAAATCCTCTTCTATTTCATAAAAAAATTCTGACATGCAGACTGAAACATGCACTTTTAATACCAGCAGCAGACTTCCCTGGTGAGCAGTAGCTTTACTACAGTGATCTAATAAGCAACTAGAGTGCTAACTTTCTGAATTGATGGCAAATGTGTGACACATCTGAATGCCTTCTTGATGGAATCAAAGTAAAAAACTGAAAGTATTTCCTACTGAGGAGACTGTAGTAAATGAGGAAATTAGGAAACTTCATAACAAATAAGTCTCCCAAAATGGCTACCAGAGACAAAAGAGCCCAAATGTAGCACAAATATCACCCAGATGTAGCCCAAGTACAGCCCAATGACAGAATGTGCCAGAGTGTTCTAACAAACAACTAGAGCGCTAAGAGTCTTACTTATGACAAAAGTATGGCACACCTGAAGCCATCTTGATTGGAATAAAGTGGTAACACTTAAAACATTTAATTTACAAAGGAACAACATGAGGGGGTTCATTTTGCCATAGAAATTATGATTAGTGCTGCAGAGAGAAAAATTAGGGCACATTTTGACTTCTCAAATTCTCTTCTATTTCATAAAACAATTCTGACATGCAGACTGAAACATGCACTTTGAATACCAGCAGCAGACTTCCCTGGTGAGCAGTAGCTTTACTACAGTGATCTATTGAGCAACTAGAGTGCTAACATTCAGTATTTATGGCAAATGTGTGACACGTCTGAATGCCTTCTTGATGGAACCAAAGTAAAAAACTGAAAGTGACAGCACATCAGACCATGCATGGCAGGAGGGAGGAGGCTAGTCCATGGATTCACACAACAGAGGATAGGGAGGAGGGGGATGGGGCAGCAAGCTAACTGTTCAGAGAAGGCGGGTATTAGGAACTTTATTGTTTTTAAAACGTGTGTCTGTGCGAACTACTTAAAATATGCACAGGTATGCAGCATAATCTCACTTTTATTCAGGAAGAAGAGGACATTTGTGACTGTGACTCCGGGCTCACTTGGCAAAAACACCCCCTGACCCTCCACCCCCTATCGCAAAATGTAATGCCCGTGAAAAGGGTAGGTGAACACAGTGTTATATAGAACATAGTCCTGAGAGCACGATTGAAAATGAAAACTAGATATAGTGTATGGTATAAACTATGCACCAAAAAGTGTGATATAAGATGAACCGGGCGTGAAATATAATATGCAATACATTGTGCGCAATGACAGATTCATTGGAGAGCGCGAGATAGCACAGGCACTAGCGCGTGCTATGCGATATGCGCCTTGGAGTGTAATATGCACAGGGCATTGTTGTGTAACCTAACTAGTCTCTAAAGTTGTAATATAAAATATGTGCTAGGGAGTGTAATGTTGCATATGCACTGTGACAAAGATATGGATCCCAGATTGTAATATGTATGGCATAGCACTGTGCGTTATAACATAGGCATCGAGGAAGGCACATTAGATGGGGCAATATAACCCGTGCGAAGACAAGTGTGGCATGACATATTCACGGGGTGGTGTTACAGTGCACATGGGCTAGAGAGTGTCATAGCATATGCACTAGCTAGTGGAATACAACACAGAGGTGTGTGGCCCTCAGCAGGCAATGGTGGTTGTAACAAAGCATTGGGCTCTGCCAGGAGCGCGCTGTGACTCTCAAGTGATCTTCGTCCCCTTTCCAGAGAGTAAAATAAAAAGTATTACACATTCGGCAGTGGATGTGTGTTTTATTAACCGTGAGGGGGGTTTCTTGCATAGTTTTGGTCGAATTTATGTCGAATCCCCTTTGAATGGCTTGGTGTGCGTGTGTATTAAACGTGCCCAGCAATAGCTACCCATGTGTGTATAAATAAACGACAAGGGTGTCTACTTGGAGAGTACCCACCGGCGGGGGCGCCGGGATTAGGCACGGTAGGGCGTCAGACACGTCAGAGCTTCACTAGCGGTGTAAATACATTCCACGTGGATTCATTGTATGCATAGTCGCCTTTCAATGAATATCACGCAAATCGTCATGGTGATAGGTACATACGGTTCGTCCAGCATGTCCTAGGTGTTTCTATAAATATTTTTTTTTTTAAAATAATAAAAAACAAAGGCTGGCCCTGGGGAATGGGGTCCCCGGGGCCATAAGTGGCCTGAGGAGGGGGGCAACGCAGCCCCCATCCTAAAGAATTTTTTTTAAAAAGGCCATGACCCGGGGGTTGTGGTCCCCGGGGCCGATTAAGGCCTTGGGAGGGCCAAATTAATTTTTTTCAACAAAACAACATTATGGTACAGGCACAGGGGGAGGGGGTCCCCAGGGCCAATAAATTAGAAAAAGAAGGGGGGCCACACAGCCCTCCTTCTTAAAAAAATAAAATAAATAAAAGACTGGCATCACACCAGAGGCCATGCCCCCTCCTTGCAGCACTCTGCAAACGCGCCCCCTGGCCAGTTGTAAGTTGGGGAATTAATTCCCCTTCAATACTGAGGGTCCCTGAGGGCCAACTAGCCCAACAGGTATCTCCAGTATGCGCCAGGGAGCTGCGTTGCAGACAGGTTTTCTGAGGCCACGCCCCTTTTTACACCTCTATGCAACGCAGCTCTGTGGCGCTTACTGGAGTTACCTAGTAGGCTAGTTTGACCCTAGGGACCCTTAGGATTCAAGGGGACTTAATTCCCCAACTTACAACTGGCCAGGGGGCGCGTTTGCAGAGTGCTGCAAGGAGGGGTGTGGCCCCCGGCGCGATGCCAGTCTTTAATTTATTTTATTTTTTTAAGGAGGAGGGCTGTGTGGACCCCCTTTTTTTTCTAATTTATTAGCCATGGGGACCCCATCCCCCAGGGCCTGCACCCTAATTTTTTTTGTTGAAAAAAATAAATTTGGAAGGGGGCCACGTGGCCCCCCTCCCAAGGCCTTAATCGGCCCGGGGACGCCAACCCCCGGGTCATGGCCTTTTTGTTTTTTATTCTTTAGGAGGGGGGCTGCGTTGCCCCCCTCCTCAGGCGACTTATGGCCCCAGGGACCCCATCCCCAGGGCCGGCCTTTTTTTTTTATTAGTTTTAAAAAATATATATGTATAGAAACACCTAGGACATGCTGGACAAACCGTATGTACCTATCACCGTGACGATTTGCGTGATATTAATTAAAAGGCGACTATGCATACAATGAATCCAAGTGGAATGTATTTACACCGCTAGTGAAGCTCTGACGTGTCTGACACCCTACCGTGCCTAATCCCAGCGCCCCCGCCAGTGGGTACTCTCCAAGTAGATACCCTTGTCGTTTATTTATACAAACATGGGTAGCTATTGACGGGCACATTTAATACACACGCACACCAAGCCATTCAAAGGGGATTCAACACAAATTCGACCAAACTATGCAAGAAACCCCCCTCACGGTTAATAAAACACACATCCACCGCCGGATGTGTAATACTTTTTATTTTACTCTCTGGAAAGGAGACGGACCTCACTTGAGAGTCACAGCGTGCTCCTGGCTGAGCCCAATGCTGTGTTACACCCACCAGTGCCCGCCAAGTGCCACACACCTCTGTGTTGTATTCCAACAGCTAGTGCATATGCTATGACACTCTCTAGCCCATGTGCACTGTACCACCACCCCGTGAATATGTCATGCCACACTTGCCTTCGCACGGGTTATATTGCCCCATCTAACGTGCCTTCCTCGATGCCTATGTTATAACGCACAGCGCTATGCCATACATATTACAATCTGGGATCCATATCTTTGTCACAGTGCATATGCAACGTTACACTCCCCAGCACATATTTTATATTACAACTTTAGAGACTAGTTAGGTTACACAACACTCCCCTGTGCATATTACACTCCAATGCGCATATCGCTTAGCATGCGCTAGTGCCTGTGCTATCTCTCGCTCTCCAATGAATCTGTCATTGCGCACAATGTATTGCATATTATATTTCACGCCCCGGTTCATCTTATATCACACTTTTTAGTGCATAGTTTATACCATATACTATATCTAGTTTTCATTTTATATTGTGCTCTCAGGACTATGTTCTATATAACACTGCGTCCACCTACCCCTTTCACGGACATTACATTTTGCGATGGGGGTGGAGGGTCAGGGGGTGTTTCTGCCAAGTGAGCCCAGAGTCACAATCACAAACGTCCTCTTCTTCCTGAATAAAAGTGAGATTATGCTGCATACTTGTTCATATTTTAAGTAGTTTGCACAGACACACATTTTAAAAACAATAACGTTCCTAATACCCACCTTCTCTGAACAGTTAGCTTGCGGCCCCATCCACCTCCTCCCTATCCTCTGTTGTCTGAATCCATGGACTAGCCTCCTCCCTCCTACCAGGCATGGTCTGATGTGCTGCCACTGCCCTCCCTTTAGCATGATGTACCAATCCACTCCTCCTGCCCTCCATTGCCCAATTCTAATGCCCATCATTGACATCCTGCTGAGCCTCTGTGCTTAGCTTGCTGCCCCTATTCTCCTTCCTCCTGCTCTCCGATGTCTTTGTGCATGCCCCTGCTCCATCCTTTTTGCCCACCATGTTCCATGGACCTGCCACTCCTATCTACTCTGAGTGTTCTGTTGAGCTGCCACTCCCCCCACCTGCCTAGCATTGTCAGATGACTGTAACCTGTCCCTGCCACCTCCACCCTGCCTGTCCACATGCCATGCCCACATCCCCTTCCTCCTGTCCTCCATGGTCCATTTTACTGCCACACCCTTCTGCCCTCCCTGGTCTGTTGTGCTGCAACTGCTCCTCCGACCTGCCCCGCGCGGTCTGTTGTGAGGCCCCTTCCCCTGAACTCTCTTGTCTGTGCCCAGGTCCTGACCCTCCCTTCTATCCTCCATGGTCCTTTGTGCATGCCCCTGCACCCTTCTTCTTGCCCATCATAGCCATTGTGCTGCCACTAACCCTCCCGCTTGCCATGCATGGTCTTCTGTGCTGCCATGGCCCCTCCCACCTTCCCTGTGTGGTCAGCTAGCTGCCCCTGACCCCCTCCCACCTTCCCTCCATGGTCAGTGTGCATGCCATCATAGTCTTATTGTTGTTCTCCATGGTGTGTCTTGTTTATAGTCCCCATCCTGCCTGACCTCTATGGTCATCTTGCTGCTCCTGCCCTGCCCCCTTTCCCCCAGCCCTCTGTTTCCATGTGCAGACCCCTATTCCCTCCCTCCTGGCTTGTCTGTTCCATTGTAATGCCCCTGATCCGTCCCTTCTGCCCTTTATGGTCTGTTATGCTGCGGCTTTCTTTCCTGTATGTCCATTATGGTCATCTAGCTACCATTGCCTCTTTCCCCTCTGTTCTCTGTTGTCCATGTGCATGGTCCGTTCCCCTCCCTATTGCTTTCTATGGATTGTTGTGCTGCACTCCCGTCCCGCATGCCCTGTGTGGTGTATTGTGCTGCTGCAAACCCTGATGCCTGCCCTGTAGGGTCAGTTTGGTGCACCTCTCCATGTCCCTCCTGTCCTCTGTTATCCGAGTCCATGTCCCTACCCCAATTCCTCCTGCCTACCATGATCCAATGTACCATACTTGCAAACATTTTGAACGTGGTAAGAGGGAGATTTTGATAAAAAACTGGGGTATTGATTTTCCCCTTTGAGTTACATTGAAAAAGAGGAGATTGTAGACAGGAGACAGATCAAATAAAGCCCATTTGAGCTTAAAAACATTGGACGTTTCCTGGCTGAAACGGGTCTTTTGGCATGTATGGTTGTTCTACCACTGCCTCTTCCTTCTGCCCACAATGGTCTATTATATTGCCACAGCCTCTCTTGCCAGTCCTGTATTGTTGGTTTGTTGCCCCTGCCCCCCTTTCCACTGCCCTCCATAGTCTGTTGTGCTGCCACTGCCCTACCTGCTTGCCCAGTGTGGTCAAATTGTTGCCTCTGCACTCTCCTACCTGCCTTCAATTTTCAGAGTCCGTGCCCCTGGCCTCTGCCTCTCAACAGTATCCCAATGAACAACTAGATTGCTAACATTCTATATTTATTACAAAAGTGTGGAACGCCTGACGTCATCTTGATGTAATCAAAACTGTAATACCTAGAGCATTTCCTATAGAAATTACATATATGAGAGGGTCTTATTTGCATCAAAATTATGGTTAGTGCTCTAGAAAAACTAAAATGAGGACATATTTTCTAAGTTTTCAAATAGCGACAAAGAACTTTTAAATGATTTGTAATCTTTATGTTTTTTATCCAGTTGACCACTTGATTAAATGTTGCACTTAGGGGAGAGGATGTGGTGTTACTTCCAGAGCTGCAGACTTTGCAACTGGGGAACCAGGTTGGAGTTTCTGCTTCAGCTCAACATTCTGTGATTCTGGTCAAATCACTTAATCTCCCCATGTCTACAACCAAAATTTCTTTAATCTTGTGTGATGTAACAAATGCTCATGTAAAGCACTCCAATACCTGACAAGTCTGCACTATATAAAACTGCAAATACACAAAAAATAAGTGTTTTGCACACTTCTGTCATTGGGCTATACTTGGGCTACATCTGGGTGATATTTGGGCTACATTTGGGCTCTTTTGTCTCTGGTGGCCATCTTGGGAGATTTATTTGTTATGAAGTTTCCTAATTTCCTCATTTACTGCAGTCTTCTCAGTAGGAAATACTTTGGTTCCATCAAGAAGACATTCAGATGTGTCACACATTTGCCATAAATTCAGAATGTTAGCACTCTAGTTGCTTATTAGATCACTGTAGTAAAGGTACTGCTCACCAGGGAAGTCTGCTGCTGGTATTGAAAGTGCATGTTTCAGTCTGCATGTCAGAATTTTTTAATGAAATTGAAGAGGATTTGAGAAGTCACTCAAAATGTGCCCTGATTTTTCTTTCTGCAGCACTAATCATACTTTCTATGGCAAAATGAACCCCCTCATTTTGTTCCTTTTTAAATAACATGTTTTAAGAGTTACCACTTTATTCCAATCAAGATGGTTTCAGGTGTGCAATACGTTTGTCATAAGTAGGACTGTTAGCTCTCTAGTTGTTCTTTAGAATGCTCTGGGAAGCTGCAGTAGAACACAAAGGAATCAACTGACAGTCTCTGCCCTTGTTGGATGTACATGTTGTACTGAGGATTTCAGACTTCATTCTCACATGACTGAGAAAGATAATGTGAATTTACAGAAAATATGCTCTCAGTTTAGCTTATAGATCACCTTCCAAACCTCTGTGGGAAAAGCATGAGAAAATAGTTTTCTCTCAAACATGATTCATGATATCACCGCAGAAGGCTTTTTCACATGGTAGAATCACCTTAGAACACACCACAATTCCTAAAATGAGTATGGTACCATCAACAAATGATATATTATGTAACTAAAGTCTTAAAACCTTCTATTAACTGCAATGCTTTTTAATGAGGTGCTATCATGTATATTGGTCCCAAGATGGCTGCCAACACTTCTTGGATGAAGTACTGACAGCCAATCAGATCTCATGATGAGATGTGTGGTTAGGCTCCGCCCAGATATATCTATCTTTTTAACTTTAATTTTCTCCGGAACTACTGAACGGATTTACACCATTTAAGCAAAAGGCACGAGTCTGAACTGAGGACTACCTTTTTGCCAAATTTGGTGTAATTCCGTTCAGCAGTTCGGGCTGTAGCTGCGTCAACCGGTCCTATAGAAAAATGCATGGGGAAAATGTGTTTTGGGACCCCCCTTTTTTCTTGGCCCCCGCTTAACGAATCACCGTGAAATTTTTAGGATAGGAGCGGGCCAGAGCTGACCAAAAGTTTGGAAAATTTCGTGAAGATTCGTCAATAGGCGCCAACGTTATTCCAAATAGAATGTTGCGTATTTCCTATGGAAAATAGGTCCTAACTATAACTACCTACTGGCGACTGCCAGTAGGTAATATATAATGTTTTTATTACAAAATCATGGTATCTATCTATCTATCTATCTATCTATCTATCTATCTATCTATCTATCTATCTATCTATCTATCTATCTATCTATCTATCTATCTATCTATCTATCTATCTAGAGTGCCTTAGGGTCGACTCTGTTCTGCCATTGGTATGCCTGAGTGTCGTTTACAATTTTCTCCCATCCATGACAGAATGGGTTCATGATTCCATCTGTATGATTCATTGGATCTTTTGCCATGTGCATGATGGTATTTCCTGATCAGTGTGTACATCTACCTGAATGTGAGTGCACTTCAGTAGCAGGGTTGGTTAAATAGACCTTTTGTTTTGAATGTTCTTTTTTTATAGCTACCCTTTCAATTCTTTACTTCTCCTCTTTTTATTTTAATGTTTCTTGAGAGGGAGGATGCTACTGCTTTCCAGGCAGTGCTAACCGGGTACTTGCTGGCAGCACATGCCATCTGCAGTGCACCACATTCCTTGTGGCCACATCACCTAAAAACAGGATATCCTTATGGAATGCTGTTTTCCATAGTGTATCATTTTTTAACCATTCAAAGATGGTCAACATGTTCGTTCTAAATCTGGTGACCATGCTTCAACTTTAAAACCATTTTAGACTATTTACAATACTTTAGTAAAACACTGCTATGTTAAGTTTTGTTCTTATAAATATATGCCCACGGTGTATAGAAAGCAGTGTGCTTTCTTTTTTTCTACTTTTAAACTTTTAATTTATCTTGCATATGTTGTTGAGTTTGTTTCTGTTTTATTGCAGTTGTGTTAGAGGGTGAATGGAACGATGAGTCAGTGGACTGATGAATGGATGCATGAGTGCAAAGATGAGTGACAGAGTGCGTGTATGATGGCTTATTGAGTGTCTACGCCCATCAATGGCACAGAACACACTTTCATTCATAAGTCGATGCTTGTTTATTGTGAAATGGGCAAGGTCCTTCATTAATTTTAGAAAGTTCACTTGATATAAACGATGATATGGAAGAGTGGCATGTTCTCTTAAGTTCATTTTCGTATTATAGAAACTCAAAAATTGAGAGGCGCGCCTATCAAATGAAGAGTTACAGAATTTTCTGCAAATTCATTTGCAACATTTGACTTCTGGTATCTGGCAAAACTGCCAACGGTTATCTATAAAAGCCCAGCTGAAACATTTAATAAAAATTGTTAATGTGAATCTGAGGCAGCTAGTGGATGTCCTTCATTTAATTTTTATTTTGCTCAATTCTGTTTTATTTAAAAGTTTTTAAACTGCATTTTATTTGCTATTGTCCTTTTAAAGTATATTTTCCTGAGATATTTATGCATTCATTGTTATGGGATAGTTGTATTCTTTGTAGTAGTGTAAAAAAACACCATTTAATTTTTTTTCTCCTAATAAATATATTATTATCATAAAGATTTAAGCTTAGTATTTTGGTTATTTTGTTAGTGAGGTTTAATGGGAGAAAGGGGTGCAGCATATATCACAGACCACTTTGTAGTGTGGAAAAGGCCTCTTTATTGAAACAGGTGCACCTCACAATCTTTACCTTGCAAACCGCCTTACAAAACTAAACCTCACTTAACATCAAATTTAACTAACCAATGTCCCCCACCCCACCCCTGCAGTCCCCCCGAAAGCCTACCCTACAGCTATCCCATTTAACAGTAGTGCATTTTAAATTTTAAACTGTATATTTCCTTTATAGCCTATGACAGCATATATGAACGCCCAGGCAACCAAACCATCTAAAATTAACCTTGAACTACCTGCCTACCCTCCCGTTGGACATGGTTCACCAACTGGGAACACCAACCAAACTTTTGACAAGTCCTGCACAACTTTTGAGACCCTTGCCACCCAGAAAAAGGGAGCCCGCTAACTTTTTCGCCCCCACCGCTTCTAGACCCTTTTTGAAGTGCCTCATCACCTGATGTTCAGAGTCCTAGACAAGACTTACCTAAATTCCAATAAGTACAGGTCCATGCCGACGCATAACAGATGCACACCATACCCATGGAAAAACTCAGTTTCCTCAAATTTTATGTCTGAATAACAAGTTCTACTAAAGCGAATCTCACTGCAAAAATGGTCCATATCCCAATTCACCTTTCTGCACACCCTATCAATGGCATGAGGGCTTGGTCGCCCACCCCTCCAAGACCTCCTTAGGATGACTTCTGTCCATAAAACAAAGCATCTGGACCAATTCACCTTAATTTGTAGCAAGTCTTTTTCATCACCGTCATTAAAGCCATGCCCTTTTCTTTCCCAAGATCAATTTCCCCTAAGTCAATGATAAATACATCTGTATCCCTCTATCATAACATTTAGACACCGCAACAAGTCCCTCCAAGATATCCTCCCTTTTCTTTTCCACGTAACTGGAAACACACATTTACTAAAACCCAAAATGGCCCCAAGGTCCTCTGATGGGATTGCACCTCGGCCCACTTGTTGAACGAGTAGCCCACCACCCAAATGGCCATTTCCTCTACCACCAAAACTGCCACAGAACCTGCAAGAGCCATAAGAAATACAGAAAGGCTGGGCCCCTGCCCTATTCTTCTCCCCCAAAACTCATGCAAAGCACTTGTTACAATCAGAAGACCAACGACCTAAGAGCATGATGTCCTCACGCATCCATCCCAGATCTTCTGCCTTTGACGCCGTGCCAGTGGGGAAAGAATGCATGCCAAAATCAGCAGAGGGCAGCCCTAATCACACAACTTTTTTTTCACAACACCGATAGCAGCTGGAACGCGATCCCACCATATGCACTTCTACTCTCCTACCATGTGCTCTTTGGTCTGCTTTAGAACTATGAAGCCAGACCTCCTATATACCCACCCACTGTGAGACATCCTCCCACAGTACCCCTCCATGCCCCCTGCCTCCCAAAAACTCTGACACCTGGAATGCACCAAAAACATCAACAGCATAATGGCCAAAATAGCAACATTCTGAAGCATCTCTGCACACCTGCAGCATCTACCCCAAAACAGTGCACAGTAACCGCCACGTTATCGGCCTTCTTGTCCTCCCCACTCCCTCTTTCTCTCACCCTTCCAGCATCCTGTACCCCAACTCGCCTGCCGATGGTGCATAACCCCACAACAGATTGCCTGCAAACGCCACTCCTGCCAATTTGCCTGTGATTGTAGCTGAGACAGGCCTCTTCCAATCAAGTCCAGTATAAACGGAGTCACATCCTCCGCCAAAAACCAACCTTCCTCCCTACTACCCAGTTGTACTATCCTGCGTAGCCTACCAAACCCTTCTCTGGCATGGGTGTTGGGTCTCTGTCCGCATCCTTGGCCAGCCCAAGGAATCTCCCCAACTGTGAACAAGAGAAAGCATCCGCAAGTCATTATTCACACCAGGCACATGCTACGCTCGAAAAGCAATATCATGATGCAAGCGGCCCAACACAAATCTAGCAGTTTGAGAACCTGTGTGTGTCCCTGGCCTATTCAGCACTTCCAAATCCGACATGTTGCCAACTCTGAAAAGCACCCTCCTCTGTGCCAACTCTGCTCCCCACAAAGCCATTGCCACCACCAAAAGAAACAACTCCAAGAAGTCAATGCTCCTGCCCCCATGTGTCCACTGTTCTGACCATGACCCCGCAAACCACCTGCCTTGCCAATAAAGACAGAAACCCAGACCTCCCGCTGCATCAGAAAAAATCTGCACATCCCAGCTCAAATCACCCTGCCGTGCTAGCGCAATCCTGTTAAATTAGTGCAAGAAAAGCCACCACATCTGTAGATCCTCCTTGACCCCCCGAGAGCCTTACATGATGATGAGGTAATGAGAGCCCGGATAACGGTAGCCCCAGCCTTCTGCAAATGATCCTACCTGCCTTTACCACCCTACATGCGATGTTCATGTGACCTAATAGTACTTGAACCTCCCTCACTTTCACTCTCCCCCGAGCGAGCATACATTTGAACAAACTTAACATCTTCCCTTTTTTTCCTGTGGCACCACGCACCCATGCGACCAGAGTCAATATCAATGCCCAGAAAAAACAACACTGTTTGTGTACCCACTGTTTTATTTCCGTGCTAAAGGCACCCCCAGGTCACCCATGAGCCCCTGGAACCTTGCTAGCATTACTTGGCAGTCCGCCGAGTCTGGTGCCCCCACAAAAAATAAATCATACAAGTAGTGGGTTACCAACTAATGGCCCACCTGCTATGTAAATGTCCACTGCAAGAAATAGTTGAAGCATTCAAACAGGGCGCATGATATGGAGTTACCTATGGGTAAAACCTTATCCACGTACCAGCATCCTTCAAATTGGTTACCCAAGAGCTAAAAGTCCTCAGGATGCACCGGAAGCAGTGGAAAAGCTGACTTACTTCACGGCTCACTTTGCCAGTAATGCCCTAGAGCCTGCCATCACTACCAATGACATCGCCACACCAATGGAAGAATATGACACTGAGGCAACCTCTTCTGCATACAAATCATTCAGTGCCCCCCTTCTGGCCTGGACAAATGCTAAATGAGGCAAAACTGACCCTGTTCCTTCTTGAGCACCACCCTGATTAGGAAAACCATCAATTTCTCCATTGGCCATTCCTGAAAAGGGCCCGCCATCCTGCCCTCTGAACCCTCTTTCGGCAATTTTTCTTGAACGCCCGTCTGTGTTCTTTTGTAGACCTCTAGTTATCCGCCCACCACTGCACCGAGGACCCTCGTAACCCAAAAAAAAACCCATCTAAACCCCTCCCTTAGAATCTTGGCTTCCTCCCGACTCCCGTAGTACCGCAGCCAGAACTCCAACCTGCCAAGCTTAATAGGAGTACAAACCTTTTATACCAGATCCTGGGCCCCCCTTCTTCCACTGTTGCCAGAGAACTGCTGCTGCTAGTATGGCCCCTGTCTACCCTAAGTTGCTGCCACTGACTTGAGTCTTGTCCCTGGTGGCCACTGCCCACCCCAAAACCGTTGATGAGGGGATGCCTACCTGCCCACTTGGATCACTTGTGGCGAAACAGTATTCCTGAATGCACATCCCTTTATTAAAATCCCTGCAGGTAACCCCCGTCCCCATCTGTTTTTTTTGCTAGAAATCCCACCCGCCACTGGTCGACTTCCCTTGAAAGGGGCGATACACAATTGGCAAACTAATGGACATAGAGATGGCTTAACCCAGATTTGCAGCCCCCATAGTGTGCTGCCAAAGGTCTGAATCTAACTCCCCCCACTTCGCCTCAGGTTTCCATGCCAATGTTGCCCGAAATTCCTTGTCGTACTGTGCCGATGCATAACCTCCCCCGGTGAGTTGTGGCTTCTGAATAACATCCATGTACTTAAACATGGCCACGCAGTGCTCCAGATACTTTTCACAGTAAACACTGGCATAAATTAAGAATGCCGCGGTCCAGTTCTCGATTGTCGTGGGTACTTTTGGCCGCTTTGCAAGCTCGTATTACTCTTCCTTTGAACCTTCTTTGGAGCTCACCTCCCTATGAAAGGGTTTTAGCATTTCCATGTGCTCCGCTTTCCATATCCATCCTTTGTGGCTAGCATTAAATGAAGTCCCAATGGCTTAGTGACCCCCATGTAGGGTAACCTCTTGAACTCCTTATTCTCCATCTATTTCTTCTTCCCTCCCTTCTCTTGTGACCCCCCACTACCTGTCCCTCCGCCGCCACACTTCACACTCCCTATATGACTTCCTGCTTTTCTTCTGTGCCCGCTCCCATGTCTCTGACATACCTTCCGTTATACAGCCACTCCCCTAACCCACCCTGAATCCCCCCCACATCCACACCTGTGGATACCATGACTAGACCTACTGCAATGTCCCAGACTTTAACCGGCTCCAAGGACGGTGTCTGTACTGCTGCTTGCCACCTCGCCTGGGGACTCTGCGCCTCTATCGTCCTACTCAGCTGCTCCATGCTTGTCTGCAACGCACTGAACATGAAATTAGTTGCACCCCCCCCTCCCGTTGCTTCCTGGCTCCTCATCCCACAACTTGCCTTCCTCTAGGCTTTCAACGTCATAGTTCAACATTGTGACCTCTACCAGGTCCACCACATCACCCCAACTGGGGCCCGCACCCACATCCTGCCTGTAAACTGCTACTGGTCTGGGAGTGGTAGGCCGACATGCGGGGCTCTGGGGGCTGAAATAACCCCACCCTGCCACTCCACTGACATTACCCTGCGATCGCTGGAGGTAGTCTGAGCCCTTCCAGATGAGGGGCCGGTGAGGTCATTCGGGAACTTCTTTCTTATGACTGCTTCGTAGACATCCCTAAACGACATCAGGTGAACCACGCGGGGCCCAACTGTCTCTTCCCTCAGTGCTTGTGACCCATTCCCAGTTCTACCGAGTCCAGAAATCTGCAGCCGCTCCTTTATGTGCAATAATGATGACAGATCTGGTGTGCTGGGCCCCTGCGCCTGCCGCTGCAGCCACACTGCACCGTGAGACGCCCAAATTGCACAGAGTAACCTACTGCTACTAACGTAACCTGTCCCAGATCTCAATCCCCTTCCCACCTCCACTAGTCGTGCTGCCCTTCAAGCTTGAAATCCCTCTCTTCCAGTTCATCCCCATTCCCTTCTTTTTCCTCCCCACTCCATTCCAGCTTGGCTGCCCCTATAAATGACGCTGAACCCCTAACTTCCCCTACTCCCACACTGTCCTGGCAGCCCTGCTTGCATCAAGACCTACCATGGGTATACCCCTCCTCCCCACCCCAATGACCGTCTGCCTCCCCCTGCAGTTGCAACCCCTGTGAAGCCCCCTACAACTCCCCCTTTTCAGGTATTCGTCTAGCTGTGACAACATGTCCTTTCCCCCTCTCCTAGCTCATCCCATGCCATTTCTGGGACCTCTCCATATGGCCTCTTCCTGATGCCCCCACATGTTTCCTGCCAGGCACCAGCATCCGCAAAATCGCCCTATCCTCCCCCCCACTAAACTCCCCAACGTGGGTCTTACCTGATACTTCCCCCTTCTCCCCCCCCCACTGTTCGTCAAGGAAATCCCCCAGGTCCCTGCCATCTCTGTCAACTTGATTTGACCCCCCCTCCCATCCCTCTCCTTCTTGGTCCTTCCCCACATGTAAATCCCCAGCTGGGAGTGGCGTTGCTGACTCCACTTGCTTCCCAGCTGGGCCTGCCGCTTCACGGTGCTTCTACTCACCCCAGCTCGGCCCCCCGTGACACGACGCTCCTCTCCCCGCCCCAGGATCCAACAATGCATGCCTGGGCATAACAGCCAGGCCTGTCCCAGCCTCATTCGCTCTCCTCCTAACTGCACCACGAGGGGCCACTCACCTGGCCACGGAGTGGCCCTTCGAACTTGCCCTCACTGGGACAGATGCTGCTGCCCTCCATTTGTGCAGCAGCAACCAGGCAACAACTGCGGTGGCCACGCACGCTGATCCCACAGGCACCGCTGCTGCACCTCTGACCACGAAGTCAAGGTGCCGAGGCCCCTTCAGCAGCCGCATCGCCTCAGCAACTTTTGACTCTGCTACAGACATGTGACATACGAACCAATAAGTCCTCTTAACTTACCGTTAATAAACCATTAAGAAATTTGCCTAAATCACTCCCTGTCACCAGACACCAGGTCACCTGAACCTAAAATGGGGACAAGGAGCCCAAATTGAAACTATTTATAAGTTAAGCTATTTGGGGCAACAAATGTAGCCCAACACAAAATGGCAGTTCATGGACTGCACCACCCTCCCAATCTGCCTGGGGCAGATCTCCCTGTGGTCAGCTCCCCCTCAAGTCCCCGTTTTACTATTACCCTCTTCGTATTTTTGTGCCATTCTTCTGTATCTTTCTATATGTGGTCTCATTCTGTGATATTTACTCCTTTCACACTGGCATTTACTTACCTTTTTATTTAATGTGTGTTTAAAAATATTTTTCTCTTGGAGAAAAGTGATATTTTTTTCAGCTTAGATTTTTAAGTGTAACTGTCTTCACTAATACTCTTATAATAGGGTAGGTAGGACTCACTGGGGGGTTCTCTTTTATTAGTAGTATGTGCCACAGTTTGCAGTGTTTTATGGTAGGAGATAAGGGGCCTATCCATTGCTTCTAAGCAATAGGATTTCTTTATTTGAAAGGTCACATGCATCCGCTGCATGCCTGTTACCAAAGTGTGCTTTTAGCTGGAAGGGTCATACAGGACTTCCATCTATGATGTGATTGTCGGCAATATCAGAGCTACTTAGGTCTCACTGAGTGAGTTCAGCTTCAAAGGGCTCTCTCCCACACTTCTACGGTGTGAAAGTCATCAGTTAAGGAGGATTACTTTTGACTATCCAGGCAACTATGCAGTAGCTTCCAGCTTACTGGATGGGAAGTGAATGGATTGCGTATTTAGCAGCAATAAAAAATGGGCTGGGATAGGAGGGGTCACCCTCAGGTTTCCAAATCTTAACCTGGCTAGAAATTAGCACCTTAATGGTCAAGCTGTACCACGCTGCAACAAAATCCACATGTCTTTACTACCTAGATTGGGCAAAGGGAAACAGTGTCCTAGTTTAAGGGACCAGAATCGTTAGGCTGTTGATCAGCCAAGTCCTCTATCTGGAGCTCTGGCCACAGGAATGATGCTGAAAATGATCAGGAATTGATCATTGTGAGATTTAGGTTCTACCAGCAACTTGTTGTCATCGATACAGAATCATATGCAATGGGAATTTGTTTGAAAAGAACAAATATATATTGATAAAGATGAGAGCGCGAGCTGACACTTGCTGCACCGCACAGATAGACCTGCTGAGCTCTGGCCCTGACAGAAGGGGTGAAAATGCCTGTTCTCTATTTATCAAGGAAGATCTTTCCCAAACCACTGCTTAATGGCAAATGCTGACCCAATCTGACTTGTGCAGGAAGTCTGGGGGGTGAATGGTGTAGACGACCCAACAGTCAGAAAGGCGGACTCTCAGGAATATATCAAACAACTGTGATCTCTAGCTCTATCCGCTCATGATTCTGCCCATGGACTCTATCAGTTCCTAATTTCTTCCATTATCCCTCGCGTGCTTGCTCGTTCCCCCACCTGCTCAGTCAGTGCATCTTCTGGTCTGTTTTTCGCCCCACTGATCAGCCCTTCGGGTATATATACCTGCAAACCCTCTTAGTGCGCCAGGTCAGTTGGGCATTGTTTCACAAGGCTCCTTCCTCTTTCCCCCTCTCTCTTTTTTCATTCCTTCCTATTTCCTTGTCCCTCATTTCCTTCTCTCCTGCTCCCCCTGTGTGCTTTAGTGGCAAGTAGAGTTATATGCATCCCACATAGCAACACATTATGGGCGGCTCAATTTCAAGCCTTTCTTTTGAATCAAATTCATCAGTTGGAGATCATGAAAATGAGTGTGGGAAGCAATGACTTCAGCGCTGAGCTGTAGGTAGATCTTATTAAAGGAAACACGGCAACACAGGGACACGGTCTGTGCATCCGGTCCCCAAGTACCACATCACTCCACGAATGACCCCAAGAAAGCTCTCCTCCACTAACATGATCCTGTACCCACCTACTTCCTCCATCAGTAGCTGAGTAGTTCAGCAACCTTTGGGATCAGGCCGCCTAGACCTCTGAGGGAAACCTCCAATCTCCTTTCATTCTGAAAACAATGTTGAATGTGGACATTTGCAAGGACATTCATTTAATTGGAACTTGGCTCCCATTCTGAGGCACCGTTCCTCCGAGGTGTGTTGAGGCTCAGGGTCAGGTGACATGTTGCCCTTTGCAAAAAATGTCCCAAAGAAATAAATAAGGCGAACCTGGGCAATATTGAGACCGTGGCCTAGAAAGCGGCATTCTATGTCCTTTTGTCCCAGAGCATACAAGAACATTCAGGCCTGTGTGTTGGGAAAAGCACTGCCATTATTCATTATGCAGAAGCCGGTGCCATCCAAGCATAAATGTCCATAAGACAATCTCCTGTCACAAAAGCAGCATGTCCCTCCAACGGTTCATTTTTGAGCTCAGGGGGCTGCATTTTTTCGGATGGTTCACAGCAAGTGCAAAAGTCTTTCAAGGACACTAGAATGTGAGATTGCTTGATCTGCCTGTGTCCACACATCAATAGCATCGCTGCTTTGAACTGTAAAAGCGCAATCGGAGGTTTTTACTGCGCTGTATCTCAGAGCCTCCCTTCTCTCCCGAGTCTCACCTCTGCAGAGAAATTGACTGTGTTGTAAAAAACACACATTGATTATCGATACGAGAAAAGAAAGCCAATATTTCTGCATATTGTATTAGTCTGCACCACCACATAATTAGCTCATCAGTTAATAATCTTGTTACTGATAATCTAGTTTGTTTATGGAAAATCCTTTTAGGGCAATCTCATTAATGACCCCCTGAGGACCAGACACCTTTGACACACATGGCGAACAATGCGGCATTTGTCACACACACATGAACTTGTAGGCGTTTGCTGACGCGGTTTTGAATTGGTGTTAGTTATGGTCCGTTCAGAGATGACGGAGCGCCTTGAGATACTACCATCAGATATGCAGCACAGCTGTGCTCTGTAGAGATGCGCACATTCTTCAATGAGAGTCATAGTAAGCACAAACGAACACTTGTGTGCAAACTGCAGGCCAATGGCGTCGTGGAGATGAAAGATGCTGTACAGTGTGTTTATGTTCATAGATTGCCTTGGAAAGATGTGGCAGAAGACATGTAAGGGGAATTTATATAGGACTGTGAACTTTCTGTGACGGCTTGGGTGTGGTACCACAATATTCTTGTCAGCATATATTCTGACTTAAATATCTGTCCTAAATATAGTCTACATAAATATCGCCCGATTGACATTAATAGTAGAAAATCTACGCTAGGTACGGCAAAAAGCGCAGAGGTCACCAAACGTGTTTATTGTTCGAGATAGGCTTTAGTTAGCATAACGGGTTTAATCTGACATGTGAGGGCAACAGGTTTAGTTCCAGCCAGTAAGCGTAGCTGGAAATGGTCATGTTTATAAAGTTTCCCATGTAGGTGGTGCAAGACCACACTGCAACTCACAAGTGACATTTATGCCCCTTGTGTGGTTTCTGCACAGATTGACAAGAGCCTCTAAAGGACAAACATGCCACTTAAAAGGAGTCACTCAGTCATTATGTTTTAGGGGTAGAGCACGTGCCCCTGCAGATACTTAGCAGCCACACAGAGGCAATAAAAGAGTCAAACAGAAAAGCAAAGCAATGAGATGAAATGCCAACATGGTAATAAAATGAACTCCAAATCAAATTCCTGAAAACATTGTAAATATCAAAGTTTTGGTTTACCTACATTGAGACAAGATTTTCAGTTTTTGATCTAGAGTACTCCAGAAAAACTGAGATGCTTAGCTTCCAAGGAGTACTCAGATGCATAAGCAATTCATATCATTGATATGATATTGACACAACTGTGGGACGTTGACATTTGAAGCTGCGGAGACTTTTATAAACAGAAGTAGTAGTTAATTTCATACTGATGCACATGCCACTTTATAATAATTGAGAAGAGTATTACTATTAACGGTTATAAATTGAAGGAACTTTATAATAATACGCTGCAAAGAAGACCAATATATTTTTCTGTTTTGTGGCAATATTAATCAATTCTTTTAAGAAAACTGATCATTTAAAAAAAGGATTTTAATTTTAAATATGCACACTTAATTTGTATTAATTGTAAAATATTGTGACGGTTTCTATTTAACTTATAACAATAAACTTAATCTGTATATGAATACGCAATCACACACACATGCAATGTTAAATGGTGAACATTCACATGTAAATGCTTGAGAAAATTTGTTCACATGCACTCCCTGTTTTTTCTTCCTGTATGAAAATTTATTGGTTACGCCCCTTCTCCTACCACTGCTAAGTTTTAGATATATACTCCCCAGACTCTATTTCACCCAGGATACAGATCTACTCCTGCCTTTAACAGGCTAAAAATTCAATTTGTTTGCATGGCGTCGATATGTATCTTAGAAGACTATGAATACCCGCAAATTCAAAGGTTTCTAGCTCTTCCCCCATTTTATTATGCAATCCCGCCCTGGAACCTCTGTCCCCACCATGGGAGCAGTTTTACTCCATACCATTTCACCACACTAATATAATAAATTATACACGTGAGCACACAAATGTACGCTTGAAAATTTAGTTTCGAAATTACATCTTGGATTTAAACTTTAACGGATCCAATAGTTTGTAAATCAGGAAAGATAGCCTCCAGATTACTAGGGCGGCAGAGACCGCGTGTTGTGCTATATGTATGCCATAATAATATCACCCGTATACCGTTGCCAGTGCCCCGTGTTGATGTCGAACATGACGCTCTAGCCTCTGTTTGAACTCTAGTGTTTCGGATGGGCGCGCGCAGTGTAAGTGGTCTCGAGTCGACTCGTCCTCACGTGCCCCTGCCCGCTGTTCATTGGGATGGCGCTCACTCGTTTAAAATGTTTGCTGCTAACAATGAAAGTCTACTTGCTAGTATATTAAAGTGGCACACCGTAGAGGCACACATTACTGGTTTTATTAGCACAACTAAATTTTACTGTTATCTGCGGTAGGCAGTTTGTATTTTCTCCCTAGGGACGATGCAACAATTGGGCAATGTTTTAAAAAACTCATCAGAGAAGTAGGATGCCAAGCGGCCAAATTTACGTGGTGTCTGGGCTCAAAATGCTGCCTTTGCATTTAGATGTGGTGATGACCGGCAGATAACGCTGCAGCAATGTACTTGTCAGAAACGAGTCAAACTGCTGATCAATGGATAACTACACAGCAATATTCAACGGTGATTTAACTGCGAATGGGACGCAGGGTACATTGGGGTGATTTAAAAACTGCGCATCTATAAATTCAAGAGTGTGCTGGCCCAGAGTTCACCGGATCATTCATTACCAAGCGCCGGATCTTTCTTTCACGGCGAGTTGAGCACAACCTGTGAACACAGAAGGCGCAAAGCACATTCATTATAAGGAATATAAAGAAATATTATGTATGTACGGACAACCCAATCCAAAACAATAATATATCAAAAAAATTAATAAAAAGTGAAGTCCCTGTTCTTGGCAAGACTTAGAAACTCTCTTGTTCCTTGTGTCAGATGTGGAGATGTTGCTTGATTGGTATTTGATGATGTCATATGTCCTGCCAAGGATGAGGGTGTAATTATCTCTCTCTTTCAGCTCGTCACTTTGGGTTTTATTTATTTATTTATTTATTTATATGTTTTAATGAAGCAAGGTAGGCCAAAAATTGCACAATGGCGCTGCTAAGATATTAAACAATCATGAATCATACACCATTGGTGTAACAAGTAGTCTAAAATGTAAATGTAAAAAAAACAACCCACAGAACATAAAGAACTCTAAGCCCAAACATACACATAAGCTAAGCTCCAGAGACAAAAATGAAAAACAAGGGGCCAGATGTATCAACATTGGATTTTGCGAATCTATAATAGCAAATTTGACCGATTTGCTACTCTAGTCTCGCAAAATGCAATGTATGTAGGTTTCTGCAAATATTTTGCGATTCCTACACATCCTTAATTACAACTCGCAACTTGCGAGTCGCAAATAAGAAATGGCTTCCCATTCATTTCTTTGGGCCTAGGGGTCCAAAGAAATGAATGGGAATTGCATGCGCAATTTGTGAGTACCCAATAGGTACTCACAAATTGCGCATGCAATTTCAAGGGTGCCAAAAGGACACCCTGTTGCACGCCTGAAATATGGATCTGTGCACCTGTGGCGCACATACATGCCCTAGGGGCATGTTTGTGCGCCAAATGGCACTTAGAAAAATGCAAAATTGTACGTTTTTCTAAGGATTTGCAATTTACCACCAACTTGAAGTTAGTGGTAAAATGCGATTCCTTAAAGCAGGGTCGCAAATTTAAAAGTGCTTACTGCATTGCATTTAGGGAATGGCAATTTGCGATTCTCTAAATGCATTTGCGAAATAGGTAATCGCAAAAATTGTGATTCCCTATTTTGCGATTGCCTTTTGGGATGATACATCCCAAAAGGCTCTTTTCCCGTTTGTTATTTATTTATTTATTTATTTATTTATTTATATGTTTTAATGAAGCAAGGTAGGCCAAAAATTGCACAATGGCGCTGCTAAGATATTAAACAATCATGAATCATACACCATTGGTGTAACAACTAGTCTAAAATGTAAATGTAAAAAAAACAACCCACAGAACATAAAGAACTCTAAGCCCAAACATACATATAAGCTAAGCTAAAGAGACAAAAATGAAAAACAAGGGGCCAGATGTATCAACATTGGATTTTGCGAATCTATAATAGCAAATTTGACCGATTTGCTACTCTAGTCTCGCAAAATGCAATGTATGTAGGTTTCTGCAAATATTTTGCGATTCCTACACATCCTTAATTACAACTCGCAACTAGCGAGTCGCAAAAAAGAAATGGCTTCTGTTAGACCTGGCACCATTGGCGTGGGTCACCCTTCCATTTTTGTCTGTGCCTCAATGTGTTTTTGTGTTGGTGTTGGCTGCTCAGGGCGCTGTGCCACTGCCATCCAGTGCCACAGTGCAAGTGCTCCCTATGGTAAAATGTATTATGTGAATTGACTTCCACGTTTGGTTTATTTGGTTTACTATCAGTCCCTAGTAGAGTGCACCAGGGGTGCCAAGGGCTTGTATATCCAAATGCTGCTAGTGGGCTTGCAGCACTGGTTGTGCCACCCACCGAAGCAGCGGGGTAAAATGTGTCTAGGGTCTGCCACTGCAGACCCTGCGCGCGGTCTGGTACCGTCGCGCTGACTGAGCAAGTGTCCCCACTTACCAGTCCCTAAACCTTCCCTTAACTACATGTTAGTCACCCCTCTGGTAGGCCTGAGCGCAGGGTGCATTGTAGGTATAAGGTAGGACATGCCCTGATGTGTGTGGCATGTCTTAATAGTGAATTACAGCCATTTTCGTTTTTCACTATTGAAGGCTACCTGCTCTCCATAGGCCAGAATGGGCTGCTGGGATCGCTACACGCTGTGACCCCAGTGGACTCAGAGAGCATGGTAGAAAGTCATGTTTAGTATGCCTGAACTCAGGATAATAAAATACGTCTTTTAGGAAAGGTTATTTTAATATCCTGGGTTTGCAAATGCTACTTTTAGAAAGTTAGCCTTTGCGTGCCTAACCATCTCAGTCCGCCTCTGCTGTGTGTGTGTGTTCTGCCTAGCAACAGTACAGGAGCAGGGCTGGGGGGGATTCCAGGAGACAGGTTGGCTGCCAGGTGGTGGGTAGAGAGATTACCCCAGGATGGGTGGGAGGAGTGCACCCTGATTCTTGAATAGACCTGTGCTCTGCCACCACAAAGCCGGTGCCGCCCCCTGTGGAGCGGCTGATGTCTCTGCCCTGCTGCTGAAAGGAACAAGCCGAGTCACCACAACAGAGTGCTCCAAAACTGGACTGAGCCAGGCCCAGGCCCCCTGGCGCTAAAGAACAAAAGAATCCCTGTATAAAAGTAGGAGCCTGGCTCCTAAGAAATCAGATCCAGATTGAACCACGAAGGAACTCTGCCTGACTAGAAGGACCTGGAAGAAGCTGAAGGAGGAGTAACTTTCCCTGACCTGAGGGACTGGCCTGCAGTAGGTGCCTTGCTAAGGAAGGAGAGGAAAAAGACTGAAAGAGACTTTTGCACTTTGTTCTTCAACTATCTCCAAGGGCTTGGAAGCAGAGCTTGCCCCCTGAACTGAACCCCAGGACCAGTGGGTTCACCGTGTCTCCGCTCGTCTGAGAACTCGAGCCGTGTGCTTTCTCCCGCCGGAGTGCCCTGCGCACCTTCGCATCCCTCCTAGGGCCGTGACACCCAGAAGCCTGGCCGCCTCCACTCGCCAAGAGCCCCGCTCTACCTGAGTCGCTCTGGACCCATCGAGTCTGGCCGTCCCGCTTCCCTGTCACCTGCCTGCTACTGGAGCGCGCTTGGTGCCCTCTCGCCCTCCCGCCGGATTTCTAGTGGGGAAGTGAAATCCAGCCTCAGACGGCCGCCCGTACGTCGTAACGTATCCGGCCGCCCCGCTTCACCTCCCAACCTGAGTCTGACCGTGCCGCCCTCCGCAGTGACCTCCCGCACAGTCCGTGTCGGAGGCCCTGGGCCGCACCTGTCTACCGAGAGCCGCCCGCTGAATTCTTGACCCGGAAGACCCACGAGGTGCAGAACCTGCATCTCCCCTGAAGACTCGTCCAACCACACCGCACGTTCCCAGGTACAGTGAACTCTCTATCGGACTCGGGGTCCGCAACGTTCTGATTTCCCCGTATCGCTGTATCCCGGGTACGCTGCGCATCATCGTGACTGGACCGACTCAACCGAGCCCTGTGAAGCGCTCGTGATCGAATAAGTTACCAAAGACAATAACAGTGCCTAATTATCATCTTGTGGCTTCCATTTCGTAACCGTTATTGATGGTCTTGTACATGCCTGCGTAACAAAGAATCTTTTATATAAAGCATCCGTATTTTTGATACAACTTACGCCTGGTGTCCGTTTGTGGGGGATCGTTGTGATTTACTGTGTGTTATCATAAATGCTTAACTGACTAGCGCCCTGAAGTTTAGCCCTGACTGCTCGCGCCACACTACCTATAGGGTGAGCAGGGTTTGTGCTGAAGGGGTAATTCCCTCGCCCTGAATAGAAGAAGGGACCGCTGCTGGTCACAAGTACCTACCTGTGCCAACCAGAGGTTCCCCATTCTAACATTGGTGGCAGCGGTGGGATTTCGAATTTGCATTTATGATTTACATACAGTGAATTATTGATCACCACGTAGAGCAGACCTATAACGCAGCCACAGATTGAGTGACAGTTGTTGCTAAAGAAAAATCTCCACCTTAAGAAACCATGCCTAGCTCAGTCAACGGAGGCGGAGCGCCCTCTGTATTCTCTGGAGTAGATGACATCGATTGGGAGCCCGAGGCACTGAGGAAGTGCACAAATGATGTCCTGAAGGGATATCTCTCCAAGTACAGAATCAAGCAAAGTGGACTAAGCAACAAGGATCAGTACGTGACAGCACTGAGAGCCTGGCACGAATCAAAGTTCCCAGAGAATGCCCGGGAGGTGATACCTCCCGAAGGTGTGTTTGAGCCTAGCAGAGGCCTGTCGCCAGAGGAGTTGGCCGACAGGAGTGCCGCCCGAGCACACGAGGTGGAGATGGCAAAACTGCAAATGGAGAGAGAAAGGCAGAAACTGGCCATGGAGCATGAGGTAAAAATGAGGGAGTTGGATCTCAAGGCCAGGAGTTTAGACAACTCACCCTCTGGTGGCAGCAATTCAACAGAGTCAAGGGTGCACATTCCTAAAGATGTAGTCAAAGAATATTATAAGCAGGATGATATTGGGCAGTGGTTTAGGGCCTATGAAGTAGCCATGTCCTCCCACCGGGTCCCTGAGAAGGATTGGGGAGCGGGGTTGTGGGGAAGGTTCCTGAGTGAGGGGCGGGACACACTGCTAGACCTCCCCTCTGATGTCCACACATCCTATCCACACATGAAGGAGGCTCTTATGACAAGGTATGGGTTGACTCCTGAATTGTACAGACAGAGATTTAGGGATTGCACCAAGAAACCTGGTACCACTTATGTAGAATATGTGACCTTTTTTTGCAGAGCGCTGGATGGTTGGGTGAAGGGTAGCAAGGTGGATGATTACCAAGGGCTGTTTGATTTAATCGCATGGGAGCACTTGTCGGATAATTGTTTTCCTGAGCTACGCCAACACCTGATCGATAGCAAGCTGTCCAACCCGAGGAAGCTTGCTGAGGAGGCGGACCGCTGGATCAGCACCAGGGTCCACAAGGGTCCCGTGGGAGGCCCCGCCAAGGGTGTTCAGGGTCCCCAGCAGAAGAGTGGGGGGGACAAGGGTAAACAGAGGGAGTTCTACAAAGGGCCCCAAAGTAATTCCCAAGGGAACCAAGGGAAAGGTTCTCAGCCACCCCCACCCCCGAAGCAGACCGGGGCCCCGACAGGTAACCCTGTTCAAAGAGGGCCCCTCAGATGTTACAAGTGTAACAACCTGGGGCACATTTCCGTGGATCCCAAGTGCCCCCTGTATGGTAAACCAGCACCCTCTGGTGCCCCACCCCCCAAGCAGGTGAATAGTGTAGCCTTGGGGAGGGAGATAGACGTCCAAGGGGCGGGGGATCCCGTACAGATGACCCTAGTCTCATTAGGAGACAGTGAGATGGTCGCAGAGGCCCAGCTGCCCCCCAATACTCAAAAGTATGGGCAGTGGGTGACCATAAATGGCAAGAGGGTGGGGGCTCTTAGAGATACTGGAGCCAGTGTGACTGCTGTCAAGCAACACCTGGTGTCTCAAGAGCAGGTTGTCCCGCACGCATTCTGCCGTGTTGTCAACGCTGACAACACAGAGAGTCAGTGTCCAATGGCTCAGGTTCCCTTTGAGTGGGGGGGGGTCTCTGGTACTCTGCAAGTGGCTGTGAGAGAGGCCATGCCTGTTGATTGTCTCCTAGGTAACGATTTGGAGAGCTCCCCTTGGGAAAAGGTGGAGAAGACGACTCACCTGCGGATGGTGGGCTTGCCTGATTGGGCGTGTGTGACCACCCGGTCGATGGCAGCCGGTAGGGGTGTTGAAGGAACCCTGGAGCCTGAGGGAGAGGCCCAGGAACCGGCCTTAGAGAGAGGGCAAGGGAGGCACGGGAATCCGGCTCCTGACGTTCCCACGGCCCAGGAGGAAGCAGACCTTGAGGGGGATGCCCTGGAGCCTACCGGGGAACAGATAGCCGAACTGGGGGACCTGCCTGAGCTGACCCATTGGCAGCAAGAAGGAGGCCCCACCAGGGAGGAATTCTGCAGGGAGCAGAAAGAGTGCCCCTCTCTAGAGGGTATGCGGCAGCAGGCTGCAGCCCAGGCCAATGGTGATCAGTCCGGAACTCACTTGATCTACTGGGAGAACGACCTCCTATACTCCGAGCCTAAGGTTGCTGAACCTGGGTCAGCCCGTGCGCTGGTGGTACCCCAGAAGTTCAGAGCCTTCCTACTGGGGCTGGCTCACGACGTACCGTTAGCAGGACATTTGGGGCAGGACAAGACCTTTGAAAGGCTTGTCACCCACTTTTATTGGCCCCAAATGCGCAGGAGTTCTGACACTCACTGCCGGACATGCCAGACTTGCCAGGCAAGTGGCAAGAGTGGAAGGAAGCTGAGAGCTCCACTCCAACCTTTCCCTGTGGTCAGTACCCCATTCCAGCGGGTGGGGATTGACATTGTGGGGCCACTGGACCCCAAGACAGCCATGGGCAACAGGTTTATCCTGGTCTTGGTGGACCATGCCACCCGGTACCCTGAAGCCATCCCTCTGAGGACAGTGACGGCCCCCGTGGTGGGACGGGCACTGATGGGAATTTTCTCACGAGTAGGATTCCCTCTAGAGGTGGTGTCTGACAGGGGGACCAACTTCATATCGAAATATATGAAGTCCCTTTGGCAAGAGTGTGGTGTAACCTACAAGTTCACCACACCTTACCATCCCCAAGGAAACGGGTTGGTTGAGCGCTTCAACCGAACCCTGAAGGGCATGATTATGGGTCTCGAGGAACCCATGAGGCGTAAGTGGGACGTCCTCTTACCATGCCTTCTCTTTGCGTACCGCGAGGTGCCACAAAAGTCTCTAGGGTTCAGTCCCTTTGAGCTTTTGTATGGCCACCCAGTACGAGGACCTCTTAGTCTGGTCAAGGAAGGCTGGGAGCAATCTCCCAGGAAACCTCCCCAGAATGTATACAGTTACATGCTGGCTTTCCGGAACCAGACTAGGCGTTTCAGGCAACTTGCTGAGGCAAACCTGGAAGCCAGCCAGGAGGAAATGAAGCGGTGGTACGACCAGAATGCCACTCTGGTTGAGCTTCAACCTGGCCAAAAAGTGTGGGTCCTGGCCCCTGTGGAGCCTTGTGCACTCCAGGACAAGTGGACAGGACCCTTTGAGATTGTGGAGCGCAAGAGTTCTGTCACCTACTTGGTGGACTTGCGGTCTCCTAGGAACCCCTTAAGGGTCCTACATGTCAATCGACTGAAGCCCCACTTGGAGAGGTCCGAAGTGGGCATGCTCTTGGCCACCGATGATGGGACGGAAGAGGAGTCCGAGCCTCTTCCTGACCTCTTGGTAGCCTCAGAGCGAGACGGGTCAGTGGATGGGGTAAACCTCTCACCCACCCTGACCCCTGAGCAACAGGGTGACTGCCGCCAGCTGCTGGGGCAGTTTCCTGACCTGTTCTCCCTGGTTCCCGGTATCACAAATTGGTGCGTCCATGATGTGGATACGGGAGACAGCTTACCTGTGAAGCACAAGGCCTACCGGGTAACTGCCAGGGTCAGGGCCTGCATCAGAGAGGAGGTCTCGAAGATGCTTGCCCTAGGGGTGGTTGAGTCCTCCAGCAGTCCTTGGGCCAGCCCAGTGGTCTTGGTCCCAAAGGCTGCAGCGCCGGGTGCCACGCCCGAACTCCGGTTCTGTGTGGACTACCGAGGACTCAACTCAGTCACGAAGACTGACGCGCACCCCATCCCCAGAGCTGATGAGCTCATCGATCGGTTAGGGGCTGCACGGTACCTCAGCACGTTTGACTTAACGTCTGGGTACTGGCAGATCGCCTTGACTGATGGGGCCAAAGAGAGGTCCGCATTCTCTACGCCAGATGGGCATTACCAGTTCCGGGTGATGCCCTTTGGGATGAAGAAGGCCCCTGCCACCTTCCAGAGGTTGGTCAACCAGGTGTTGGCTGGGCTGGCCGAGTTCAGCGCCGCCTACCTGGATGACATCGCAGTGTTCAGCGGCACAGGGGAAGGACACCTGCAACATCTCTGGGAAGTGTTGATGGCGCTGCGCAAGGCAGGCCTCACGATCAAGGCAAGCAAGTGTCAGATCGGGCAGGGTTCAGTGGTGTACTTGGGACACCAAGTGGGGAGCGGCCAGGTGGCGCCCCTCCAACCCAAAGTTGAAACCATCCTGGCTTGGGAGCCCCCAAATACCCAGACGGAGGTGAGGGCCTTCTTAGGACTCACCGGGTACTACAGGAGGTTTGTCAAGGGGTATGGCAGCATCGTTGCCCCCTTGACAGAGCTGACTTCGAAGAAGCAGCCCAGAAAAGTGATATGGACTGACACCTGTCAGAAAGCCTTCGACACCCTGAAAACTGCCATGTGCACGGCGCCCGTGCTCTTGGCTCCTGACTTCTCCAAAGAGTTCCTGGTGCAGACGGATGCATCAGAGCATGGTGTAGGGGCTGTTCTCTCACAGATCACTGAGGAGGGCTTTGACCAACCCGTAGCCTTTATTAGCAGGAGGCTACTTCCCCGGGAACAAAGGTGGAGTGCGATAGAACGAGAAGCATTTGCTGTGGTCTGGGCGCTGAAGAAGCTAAGACCCTACTTGTTTGGGTCTCACTTCCGGGTTCAGACCGACCACAGGCCCCTCAGATGGTTGATGCAAATGAGGGGTGAGAACCCAAAACTGTTGAGGTGGTCCATCTCCCTACAGGGTATGGACTTTACGGTGGAGCATCGCCCTGGCACAGATCACGCCAATGCTGACGGTCTGTCCAGGTTTTTCCGCCTTAGTGATGCAGAACTCCCTGGGGTAGGGTAGTTCTCCCCACTTTTCAGCTGGAGGGGACACGTGTTAGACCTGGCACCATTGGCGTGGGTCACCCTTCCATTTTTGTCTGTGCCTCAATGTGTTTTTGTGTTGGTGTTGGCTGCTCAGGGCGCTGTGCCACTGCCATCCAGTGCCACAGTGCAAGTGCTCCCTATGGTAAAATGTATTATGTGAATTGACTTCCACGTTTGGTTTATTTGGTTTACTATCAGTCCCTAGTAGAGTGCACCAGGGGTGCCAAGGGCTTGTATATCCAAATGCTGCTAGTGGGCTTGCAGCACTGGTTGTGCCACCCACCGAAGCAGCGGGGTAAAATGTGTCTAGGGTCTGCCACTGCAGACCCTGCGCGCGGTCTGGTACCGTCGCGCTGACTGAGCAAGTGTCCCCACTTACCAGTCCCTAAACCTTCCCTTAACTACATGTTAGTCACCCCTCTGGTAGGCCTGAGCGCAGGGTGCATTGTAGGTATAAGGTAGGACATGCCCTGATGTGTGTGGCATGTCTTAATAGTGAATTACAGCCATTTTCGTTTTTCACTATTGAAGGCTACCTGCTCTCCATAGGCCAGAATGGGCTGCTGGGATCGCTACACGCTGTGACCCCAGTGGACTCAGAGAGCATGGTAGAAAGTCATGTTTAGTATGCCTGAACTCAGGATAATAAAATACGTCTTTTAGGAAAGGTTATTTTAATATCCTGGGTTTGCAAATGCTACTTTTAGAAAGTTAGCCTTTGCGTGCCTAACCATCTCAGTCCGCCTCTGCTGTGTGTGTGTGTTCTGCCTAGCAACAGTACAGGAGCAGGGCTGGGGGGGATTCCAGGAGACAGGTTGGCTGCCAGGTGGTGGGTAGAGAGATTACCCCAGGATGGGTGGGAGGAGTGCACCCTGATTCTTGAATAGACCTGTGCTCTGCCACCACAAAGCCGGCGCCGCCCCCTGTGGAGCGGCTGATGTCTCTGCCCTGCTGCTGAAAGGAACAAGCCGAGTCACCACAACAGAGTGCTCCAAAACTGGACTGAGCCAGGCCCAGGCCCCCTGGCGCTAAAGAACAAAAGAATCCCTGTATAAAAGTAGGAGCCTGGCTCCTAAGAAATCAGATCCAGATTGAACCACGAAGGAACTCTGCCTGACTAGAAGGACCTGGAAGAAGCTGAAGGAGGAGTAACTTTCCCTGACCTGAGGGACTGGCCTGCAGTAGGTGCCTTGCTAAGGAAGGAGAGGAAAAAGACTGAAAGAGACTTTTGCACTTTGTTCTTCAACTATCTCCAAGGGCTTGGAAGCAGAGCTTGCCCCCTGAACTGAACCCCAGGACCAGTGGGTTCACCGTGTCTCCGCTCGTCTGAGAACTCGAGCCGTGTGCTTTCTCCCGCCGGAGTGCCCTGCGCACCTTCGCATCCCTCCTAGGGCCGTGACACCCAGAAGCCTGGCCGCCTCCACTCGCCAAGAGCCCCGCTCTACCTGAGTCGCTCTGGACCCATCGAGTCTGGCCGTCCCGCTTCCCTGTCACCTGCCTGCTACTGGAGCGCGCTTGGTGCCCTCTCGCCCTCCCGCCGGATTTCTAGTGGGGAAGTGAAATCCAGCCTCGGACGGCCGCCCGTACGTCGTAACGTATCCGGCCGCCCCGCTTCACCTCCCAACCTGAGTCTGACCGTGCCGCCCTCCGCAGTGACCTCCCGCACAGTCCGTGTCGGAGGCCCTGGGCCGCACCTGTCTACCGAGAGCCGTCCGCTGAATTCTTGACCCGGAAGACCCACGAGGTGCAGAACCTGCATCTCCCCTGAAGACTCGTCCAACCACACCGCACGTTCCCAGGTACAGTGAACTCTCTATCGGACTCGGGGTCCGCAACGTTCTGATTTCCCCGTATCGCTGTATCCCGGGTACGCTGCGCATCATCGTGACTGGACCGACTCAACCGAGCCCTGTGAAGCGCTCGTGATCGAATAAGTTACCAAAGACAATAACAGTGCCTAATTATCATCTTGTGGCTTCCATTTCGTAACCGTTATTGATGGTCTTGTACATGCCTGCGTAACAAAGAATCTTTTATATAAAGCATCCGTATTTTTGATACAACTTACGCCTGGTGTCCGTTTGTGGGGGATCGTTGTGATTTACTGTGTGTTATCATAAATGCTTAACTGACTAGCGCCCTGAAGTTTAGCCCTGACTGCTCGCGCCACACTACCTATAGGGTGAGCAGGGGTTGTGCTGAAGGGGTAATTCCCTCGCCCTGAATAGAAGAAGGGACCGCTGCTGGTCACAAGTACCTACCTGTGCCAACCAGAGGTTCCCCATTCTAACAGCTTCCCATTCATTTCTTTGGGCCTAGGGGCCCAAAGAAATGAATGGGAATTGCATGCGCAATTTGTGAGTACCCAATAGGTACTCACAAATTGCGCATGCAATTTCAAGGGTGCCAAAAGGACACCCTGTTGCACGCCTGAAATATGGATCTGTGCACATGTGGCGCACATACATGCCCTAGGGGCATGTTTGTGCGCCAAATGGCACTTAGAAAAATGCAAAATTGTAAGTTTTTCTAAGGATTTGCAATTTACCACCAACTTGAAGTTAGTGGTAAAATGCGATTCCTTAAAGCAGGGTCGCAAATTTAAAAGTGCTTACTGCATTGCATTTAGGGAATGGCAATTTGCGATTCTCTAAATGCATTTGCGAAATAGGTAATCGCAAAAATTGTGATTCCCTATTTTGCGATTGCCTTTTGGGATGATACATCCCAAAAGGCTCTTTTCCCGTTTGCAAACGGCCTGATTCTGCGAATTGGCCAATCGGCCCGTTTGCGAAAGGGAAAATGCTGGATACATCTGGCCCAAGGTTTTTAGGCTGTCACTAAAAGAAAAAGCGATAACAAAATGAATAGGTCCCACCTTTATAATGGGGGGACAAAGATATTGACTTTGCTAATACTTGTTTGCAAACTTTGTTTAAAAAAAAGCAAATAGAAAAAGATTTTAAAATAGTGGAGGAAATGCAAACATATCTTAACATACCTCAAAATTGTACATTGAATTCAATATCTTCATTCTTTATAAATGGCATAGTTGATTTTTTTAATACTTTTCACTCCGCAAACTCTTAACAGAATTTACAAATAACAAGGAAGTGTCAGAAATTGAAGAAAAATGCATGTCAAGGCCTAAATTACTTTCAACAGGAATCAGAACTGAAACAAATGCTCATCTATTTGGTCCTCTGCAGTAGCCCATGGAGAAGATTATGGTCCTTCAGGAGAAAATATCGTCTGATCAGTTATGCTTAGTAGACCTTCTGCTTCAAAGGCCGGCTTAGCTTAGGGAGTTTAGCATCCAGTGACTCCCCCAGTGCCATAAAAGACTTTAGGGCATATTCTCAAGAACTTATTGCCGAGTTATCGGCACTTTAGAGCATCAAAAGTGGCAAAAGAATTATCGCCCCATTATCAAGCTGATGCAAACTGCCGATATCGCCAGTTTTCCAGCGATAGCTTCCACAAAAAACATCGCCACGGATGAGAGCGACAACTAACGCTAATAATATGCAGAGTAGGCGTTCCCGTGCAAAAACACATGAAAACACCACTTCGCGATATTCTTAACGACCAGCCAGATCTGCGATGCGATCCAAAAACAGGTGATAAGGCGCATTAGCAGCAGGGATTTAACACCTGCCTTTTATTGGTGTAAAGCAGGATGACTACCTGCAGTATGAAAGGGATCCCAGCCCAGCCACATCTGAAGAGCAACACGTCATGGAGACACTGATCATGCAGCTCGGAGACCCAAGAGGTCCACAACACCCACTGCCACCACCCCCATGCCCTCCCCCAGACCACACAACCACGGACTACCACCGAGGCAGCGCAGAACAGGACAGCAGACGTTCCAAACATGCACCAGCCTCAGAAACTCAACGCCAGTGGAAGTCATTGCCCACTACAGGCACAAAAGTACAACTATCCTCTGCATCCCGACCCACATTGCCCACAGGCTGACGGTACCAACACAGCAAACAACCAACATCCTTCCGCAGACAAAGCTGCTGGCTGTGCTGCACCTTTTGGCCCCTGGTACCTCCCAACCAACAACTGCCAGAGTCGGAGGAGTCTCACGGCCAGTCCTATTAAACTTCCTCACACATGTCTTGGATGCATGTCCAAAATAGCAACGGCGGGCCCCTGTATCCGCACCACATGACAGTTCCAATTCGTAGTGTTACTCCCCAACCAACCCAACGTCAGCCATTGCCATACGCCTCTGTGCCCCAGATCCAAGATTGTAGTAACTGAAATGGGGGTGCGCACAGTCATGAAGTCCAGTAATCAACAGTAGTGCAAAAACAGTCCTTTATTACAAATAAACAATAAACTATGAAAAGAACAGCCAACGCCCAACGGGGAATTTCATCAGGGCAATGTGTGGGTTCAAGTAACTGCAGATGCTGCGGGAACTCCCCAATACAATTCCATACTCCGGAAGTCAGTATTCAGAAACCTGTTGGACAAATGGTGACAATGGTCAAGCGTCCGTATAGTCACAAACCTAATCTGGTACAGTGTATAGCACATGGATAAACCGGAATGCTTACATGAAAGACAAATCCTGCTCAAAAAGACCGTAACATAAGTACGTGTGGTCGTAACCTTTGAAGGAAAGAAAAGGAAGGTTATGGTCTCACGAACTTCTGTTACGGTCTCATGATGCAGGATTTCTCATACCTCATTACGGTTTGTATCAGCTCGATACCCATGCACCTACACTCCCCACCCAGCCACGAGGACCCTGCCGTGACCGGTGGTGCCTACGCGATCCTGTGTGCCTGCTGCACCACAGCCCTGGTCCCCAGACCTGCCGCCGCCCAGAGATGACTGCCCGCCCCTGCGCACCCAGGCCACAATGCTCACCTGCCGCCATCGGCGTGTCTCCAAGAGGGTCCACCACGTACCGGTGCAACATCCTCAGCCGATTGCTGGAGTCTGCACCACAGGCCCCCAGCGCACCCTGCTGCACCGCGCTGCGGGGTCATGTCTGCAGCCTGCAGCCTTCGGCGTACACTGCTGTCTAGCTGAGCTCACAATTCAAATCGAATCTTGATTGGCAGGACGGCGTATCGAGGCCTACGCATCATCGCAGGGTGCACACCCGCTCGGCTCTGGTGTCACTAACTCAGTGCACCACAAGTCACCGTCTCGTGGCGGTAGGCCCGTGCCGGCCAAAGTGCCTCGGCTGCCACCAACTCTGTGCACTGCAAGTCATGGGCCCTTTATGATTGAGTCTTGTGGTGCGGACGCCATCATGTCACCTCCGGCAGTGGGTAATGTGATGTGGCAGGTCCCTAGGCACTCTTGGATAAATAATGACCACACAGGCACACTCAGTTAGATAGTGGAAATGGCCTTGAGCACGTGCGCTGGCCCTTTGTATTGGCAGGGTCACATGTCCTGTGATGCCTGTGCTGGATGGGTGTGGTGTGGGTGTAAACCAGCCCTCAGGGAGTGGCTGTGGCATGCTGACAACTAGACCTGTGATCAGCAGATCACTACAGGGAAGACCTGGGACATGTAGTGTTGTCGTCCCCCCTGTCAGCGTAAGCAGAGTGGACTGGCCTGGCATATGCCAGTCCAGCGTAGGGGTGTAAACAATGACCCTGGGGCGCTGGGCGTGGTTCCGTTCTGAGTTGGACAAGGAAGTAATTAAAGTGTGTGTCTCTGTTGTAGTGTCAGCACCACCCGGACCAAAATCGGTAATGTTCCACCCTGTGACTCAAGTCCCACAACATGAGCAACATGGACGTAAGGGGAATCACTGACCCTACATTCATCCATACTTTCCCACTTGAATGATCATTGACATGACACATCTGTGTGAATTTGAATGTTTAATGCACATTTAGTGGAGTGTTGTAGCTGGAGCAGTACAGGGCCATGCAAACCCCACTTAACATTGTTGGCCTGTGGAGGGCCAGCCAGAGTCCTTCAGGGAATGACAAGTACATTGGAAGAGGAAGAGCTTAGTCCGCAGTCTGATAGCTGTGTCATTGGTGACCAAACAGAATATGGCAGTCCATGTCGAGGTCCAAGGTGAGTGTCGCAGAGTGCATTGGGGGACAGTGGAAGGTTATGATGCAGAGGGCAGAACCAAGCAGAAACGGGCCATATGGTGGAAATTAATGCTACTGCTTCCTTCTTACCAGTAAGGCAGAATCATCCGCATCTTCGTCCTCTGATGTTTCATGTGCCTCACATATGGGTGGTGGTGTTCTGTCTCCAGCACTGTGTGGCACTGACATATCAGGGGGCGGAGATGTGGATGTTGAACCAGCAGCAGCATTCATATTCATCTGCGCCAGGCCTTGTGGCAGCAATGCCATGGCAAGGATCTGCAGGGCATGGTAGATCCCAGCTACATCATGCTGGTATGAAGCTGTGGCAGCCATTCTTTCCACCTGCACCATCTCCATGTTCACCATGGTCCTCCGGATGTGTCCAACTCCTGGATGACACCGATGGAGCCCCTCTGACTAGACAGTTGTCCTTGTCTAAGAGTCAGGACTCCAGCGATGTCATCCATGGATAGTTGGAGAGCATGGAGCGGGCGCTGGGTGTCCGTTGAGGACTGTGAGTGGTCCCTGATGGGACTTAGACACCCACTTATGCAATCTAGTTTGGCTGCCATGAGGTCGAACCTCACCCGCACCTGATCAGCCATCTTCTCCTGGTACCCTAACACACGTCGTTGGAAGGCCATGTGTTGTTCGTGTGGGTCCTGGGAGACAGCCGTGGTGGTTGGTGCTTCCTGCTGTGTGGTCTGTGCAGGGGGTGAGGTCTCCTCGATGCAGCTGGTCCTGGGGGTGGGGTGCTGAGGGTGTCCATGAGCTGTTGGAGGACATCGGTGTCGAAGATGGGGAGGTCCTCTTCATCATCAGTGACGAGTTGTTGGGTCTGCTCTGCAGGAGGTGTTGATTCTCCCTCTGCAATGTGAAGGGGAGATGCAGTTTAACATTGTGTTCACATGTATGTTGATGCATTGTACAAGTTTACATACAGACTGCATGACAATGTACATTGTGACTGTTTGGGAGGAGCTGCCTATTTGATGTGGGACAGTGAACATTTTGACAACATCATGGATGTATGTTTGTACTTGTACATCATCATCTCACATTTCCCTGCTATGCCAAATGTGATTGGCCAGTTTCTACACACAAGCGGAAGCAGTTGTGTCCTCTGTTCTGTTGTGAATGTGTTGCAGTTTGTACCACATTGTTGTCAATGTTGATGTGCTCTGCTTCTTATGTGTGTGTGCTGCATTGTGGAAGAGTCATCACTGCAGCTCTGATTTTGCTGGCCCTTATCCCTTTCAGGCGGTGTGCCTTTTAATTTTGTGCTTATACAGTGCTAAGATGTTGCAGACTTGGGTAAATTGGGCTCTTGGTGGGAGTTGAGACTCTTGGGTATGGTTTGACCGCAGATGTCTTGTTGACGTCAGGGGTTGTTTGTGCACGTGGATGTGTTTGAGTGTGACCTGCTCCTTTACGGATGTGGTCCACACTCAGCCACCTCAGTGTTGTGGCGTGCACCATGTCATGATAATTGGACTGCAGCCATGCTAATCGTCATGCAGTGTCTCTTGCATTGTCAGTGTGGGTCACGGACCAGCAGCTTTGCTGGGTTCAGCACATGTGCATGGGTCTGTTGTGAGATTAGTGGTGTGTGGGGAGGGCCCCCTCTGGGCACATAGTCGACAGTGGCCTACTTGCAGTTTCCAGGTTTGCTGCAGTGTGCCAATGGAATCAGGGACATGTTCCAGAGTCATTGTGGGTGTGCACTGTGCTATGCATAATTGTGCATGTGTGCCATTGTGCCCATCTCCCCCCGTACCCCCAGTCCCTGGTTGTTACTCACCCTCTTGCTGTTGTGTCAGCTCTTGTCGAGCGGTGTCCGCTCACCCAACTCCTGCCACCGTCTCCACACTGATGACTGTGGACACCATTTCCTCCATCTCGTCCAGCTCCTCCTGTGGTGCTGGACTCCCACCTCCAGTCTGCATTGCTGCTTTCTGGTCGTTGCAGAGTTTCTGATTGGTTTTGCGCTTCACATCATTCCAGCGCCTCTTGACCTCTTCCATTGTCCTCCTCAGCACTCCGATTGCATTCACCTTGTCCACGATGGACTGCCATATTCCATTTTTTGTCACCAATGACACATTGGAGGTGACAAACAGTTGTTGATGGTATTTTATCACCTCCGTCATCAAGATCCCGTTTTCCTGCGGACTGAACTGCGTCTTCCTCTTCTTCTTGTCCTTGCCCTTCCCTGACTCCCAGGTCCTGGCCTGGTCCTCCGGGGGGGGCTTGTGGGGTTCTGGTCATCCTCTGTTCTGGCTACCTTCATTGTGTTCAACAGTTGTTTTGTTATTGTTTGTGGTTTTTTTTTCTGCTTTTATGGTGATTTTTCCTGCCTGACGTGTGTGAATTGCAGGCCTGGAACAACTTATCGCGGATTTTGTCATCGTGGTTGGGCCCATCGCCACTTTTTTCGCGTTCGGGTTTTGATTTCTATCGCCGTCCCGGTAATGTTTTCGCAGACATTTGACGTGTCGTTGGGAAATTATCGCATGTTACCGCCGTGATGAAAATACGACATTGACACGGAGTTATTTTTCCGCGATAGACGGCGATATGAAAGATTGCATTAACCTATTTTGGCGATGATTATCGCACGTTCTTGAGAATATGCCCCTTTGTGTGCTAAAGTTTGTGCATTCATGCAATATGTGGAATTTAGAAGATAAAACAACATCCCTTAAAGTATACTCTTTCGTCATACCATAGCAAAAATGTCTGTATTGCTGTAATTTACAAACAAACTAGAAGGGAAGGGGAGCAGCACTGAATGTGAGGGGTGGGGTGTTTCAAGACAAAAGCCACACTTGAGGGAGAGAGCTATAAACAATGCACTTTCATGGGCGTTTTATGAAGAACTAAAAGGTAGCTCCCTGAATGTAGGTAGTGGAAGGATATAAGTCATCCAATCGAAGGGGTGGTATAGAAGCTATGCTCCAGAGGAGTGTAGGCACTATCTAGCAGATAATCTGCCTAAAAGAGATGAAGCACCCCATGAGGGGTCGAGGACTGTGGCGTCCTCAAATATTGATGAGGTAATGTGTCTTTAAGTTAAGTTTCAAAACAGTATTTCAAAATACAGTCAATAATAAAGGAATGGCGCAAAAAGGGAGTTTTAGATCAGTAATTTAGAAAAACCATGAAGGTTCATTAAAAATATCAAAGTGCAATTCAAAAGTTAAAAATATTAATCTCAATAAATCAGTCATAAGGTTCAGGAATCAATGGCCAAGAAGGCTAAGCATTTAAAAGTGATGCAGCATTGACCAAAATCTACAAAATGGACTTTAAGACCTGATTACAAGTGTAGGTGCTACCCATCACACTTGGTAAATACCAATACCGCGGGGTTCGTTATTTATCAGGTGCAATAAATAGGACCTATTACGGGTTTATGGGAATAACATGCAAATTTTGGTGTTTAACATACCTGCCGAAATTTAACAAATGTTGAGTTATTTAACACATCTGATAATTATGGGATGCGCTAAATAAAATGAAACTTGTAGAATAGCCAGGAGTTTACCCATGGGTTGCAATTTAAGGAGCAACTCGTAATCTGGGCCTAAGTAAAAAATGTGCAGGGAATCAATAGAGAAACAAACAAAAAAAGAAAATAGAAATACAAAAGAATCTGCTTCACCCCCAAATTGAAGACCTTCTATAATCATTTTCTCCATAGAAAGCAATGGAAATCCTGCAGTCAGTATGGTTCGAGCAAATGTAACAATACAATAACAAATCATAATACGGTACATAAAACATCTTATATAACAACCATCCTAGCTCTAGCTCCCTAATGATTTATAACTATGTCCCTTCTGACCTAATGTCATCAGAGGTTTGAGAACAAATCTGGTTACATGAACAAAGGAAATTCTTATAAGTGAATTGTATAGAGTGTGCGAGCAGGAAGAGCTGTGAAAAGTATCTAAAGGCTTCCTTTGGAGCTCTTCCAGAATATCATGTCATCACAAAATAAACAGTGTACATTTTGCTGTGTACAGTGTCAATGAGAAATATAAACACACAATGAATTTAATGAAACACCAGCAATATGAATGCAAAATGGAGAGGAGGCCTAGTTGAGGCCTAGTTAGCATACGTCAGGAAAACATAAGGCCTGATTTAGATCTTGGCAGACGGATTACTCCATCACAATGGTGACGGATATCCTGTTTGCCGAAATATAAATCCCATTATATCCTGTGGGATTTATATTTCGGTGGACCGGATATCCATCACGGTTGTGACAGTAACCCGTCCACCAAGATCTAAATCAGGCCCTTGGTTCTATACATCACAGCATTTTCATTTGTTGGTGTTATGTTATGAAGATTTGTAGAGCACACTATCACTCAGCAGGGTATCCTGGCGCTGAGCAGGTGTGAGTCTAGGCACACCTAGGGCCTGGTGGGACTACTAGAAAAAAAAAACAGATCATCAGCTTCTTGCATGGCAAGCAGTTGTGCAGCAATTGAGGGTAAGGGAAGGAGGTCATTAGGCATTTGCCCTCTTCTTGAATCCTCCTGCGTGCCAGCCCCAGGATAGGCATTGGTACCAGCTTTGTTCTTTAACCTACGGAGTGCAGTGCAGTTACTTCTTTTGAGACATTCTACCTCCGCCAACTCTTGGATAGATAGAATCCCAGCAGGACCAATGAGGCCATGCTAATAATTATTTAGTTACTGAAGTTCCAAGATGTTCAATGAAGATGATTTCTCAAGCACTTCTTGAGCAGTTAGGGCTAAATCCAGAGAACAGACGTAGTGTGCTGAGACCCAATGTGTTCAGATGAAAGTATTGTATAGTAATTGCATTTATATAGTGCTTATTATCCCCCTCAACTTTCGTTACGCCACTGCTAAGTGACACAATTTGCAACAATACAATAATAGAGATTATGATTAAGGCAGACAGCATGCAATTTAGAGTAGGCTATACTCATACAATGTAGGCATGCAGAGGATGGAATGTAAGGAGAGGGTAATTCAATAGAAAGAAAGGAAAGAAGCAATTTAAAGTTTCAGACAAGTGTCAGTTTCCATGCATGGTTTTAGAAGTATAATGAAAACACATGGAGATGATGGACGGAGTGCTGAAACTTTTCAGATACTCACCCCCAGTCACAGATCTGGGTTGAATCCATCATCGATCTTTAGCTCACTCTGCCACCCCAGGTCAGACAAAAATATATGCACATCAGTCTTGACCCTGTGCCTCATGGGAATAGTCCAGCGTGACCTGTCAAGCCATGTCTTCCCTGGACCGGAAACAAGCATCCTGGGACCGGTTTCGGGGTAACACCCTTCATCAGCCAGGCTAGCTTGACTATAGTGGCAAAGTGAGCAAGGGACTCACGTCTGGGCAAACCCTGCCAACTTAGGGCGAACAAAGCAAACATCTTTAATGCTCTTTTGTTATTACATAGTGCTTCATACTGCAGTTCTGCTGGTTCTAAGCTCTATATACAACACTTATTACAACATATTATTACTCAAGTCAAGTTGATCTCTTAGCCTTTCATGGCCTGGAGATTGAAAAAATAAGTACCATCAAGCCCACATGAAAATGATGCCTCTTCTATCTATTCTACACTAACATAAGAGAGAGGGACGAGAGGCTAGTTAGAGACGGTGGGGGAAGGTCCTGTACCAATGCTCCTAAGTCAGTCAATCATGACAAAAAGGTGGTGACAGTTCCTAAAGGGGAAAAGGGGGGGGACCGACAAATGCTCAACAATCTACCTATGGTTGTGAGTCATTAGTTATTGTCTCCAACAGGATGATTGTGTGTGCTCGAAGTGGGGGTATACCTCCTATATTGTTTTTGTGCCCTCACACACTCTTGCGAGTGTAAAGCATCATCATTGGGCGGTGCTCCTCGTGGGAGTGGAGCTGCAGTCCCTCACGGGCCCTACAAGAGGGCTCTTTGTTGGAGATCTTTTGGAGGAGATGCCGTATTTGTGCATGTGGGTGTGTGGGCAAAAGTGATAATCGTGAGTGATGTTAAAATTACATATTGGTGCCTCAATGAGTTTAATGAAAGGTCCTCAAGGTAAATTAAAACTCGTGAGCTAGTTTGGAGACTCTCCTATAGATTAAATAGAGGGGGGGGATAGGTTATGGTCCCGCCTGCTCTCAAACCGTGAATGGGAAATGTGATGTGTTAAGGGTATGTGCAGGTCGACATGTTTCACGCAGTATGGTGGTCCCTACTGGATCCTAGTGCGCTTCTTCAGGACTGTGTGACTTGAAAGGGGTAAGGAAGTAGGAGTCAGGGAAAAGGACACCCTATACTCCTGCGTCAGCTATAGTCAAGATACATAAGACGTCACTGCGTCCAAGAAAACATGTTGTCCGTATTCTTAGTAATATGCTATTACGTTACTATCAGACCTCCTTTCAATTACAACTAAACCCCCTTCCCCTTCCCCATTTTTACTATCCTCTTTTTCACTATTCTTTAATGACTCTACACTTATTCTTGGAGGATTCTTGTCCCCTTGTGTCTCCCATAGGTTCGGTTTTACTAAGAATACGGACAACACATTTTCTTGGACGCAGTGATGTCTTATGTATCTTGACTATAGCTGACGCAGGAGTATAGGGTGTCCTTTTCCCTGACTCCTACTTCCTTACCCCTTTCAAGTCACACGGTTCTGAAGAAGTGCACTAGGATCCAGTAGGGACCACCATACTGCGCGAAACATGTCGACCTGCACATACTCTTAACACATCACATTTCCCATTCACGGTTTGAGAGCAGGCGGGACCATAACCTATCCCCCCCTCTATTTAATCCATAGGAGAGTCTCCAAACCAGCTCACGAGTTTTAATTTACCTTGAGGACCTTTCATTAAACTCATTGAGGTGCCAATAGGTAATTTTAACATCACTCACGATTATCACTTTGGCCCACACACCCACATGCACAAATACGGCACCTCCTCCAAAAGATCTCCAACAAAGAGCCCTCTTGTAGGGCCATGAGGGACTGCAGCGCCACCCCCACGAGGAGCACCACCCAATGATGATGCTTTACACTCGCAAGAGTGTGTGAGGGCACAAAAACAATATAGGAGGTATACCCCCACTTCGAGCACACACAATCATCCTGTTGGAGACAAGAACTAATGACTCACAACCATAGGTAGATTGTTGAGCATTTGTCGCCCCCCCCCTTTTCCCCTTTAGGAACTGTCACCACCTTTTTGTTATGATTGTCTGCCTCTTCTATCCACGCACAGCTCTAAAGCCAAATAAAGTTGCGTCAGCAGACCATTTTCTAAATAGTATTTTTATTATTTATAATGGCGACAAGGAGCAGGGGCATTTATTTAACACCTGGCAGTATCCTGTACACTGAAGATTTTAGCTGCATTGCAAACTCATTTCCTCATTTCAAAACATATAAATAACAGGAAGGCGTATTTAAAATCACCAAATCAGATAAAAAAGGAAAACCTTTTGAAGGAGAATGCCTTCGAGCAGTGGCAGCGGGAGATCTTTGAAAGTGGTGGGGGATAATAGTTGCCAGGAGTTCACCCCACTGTTTTCCCAAATTTGCCTTGGGAGTGCTGCATATGTTAAATAATTGCCTTCATTGTGCCAATGCCAGCATTTTGTTATGGGTACCCCTTTACGGCAAGAATTACATACAATATTCCAGAAAATGAAATTTGCGAGTGATAATGCCCATATGCTATTGGTGGCAAGTAAATCAAACATTACCTGCAGTTCTAAGCCAGTATTTTACTATGATTTGCTTCCCCGACCCGCCTTCTCAGCTCAAATATGCCATTTTTGCCCTCTCAGGGGCAAATAATGAATCCAGTATTAGAGCACCAACATTTTGCCATAGTTGTCAAGCCTTATTTCCAGTATTTTAGGTTCGGTACCTTGCCATCGGTGAACTTTTGCATGCCAAGAATTATCTCCAGTATACCAGCAGCAGCATGTTACCTTGGGTGCTGCCATAAGCCCAGAATTTTACAGAGATGCCATGGCAAGCGACAGACTCACAATCATAAAGCACTCAAACAAACACACTTTGCTGGGAAGGCTCATGCTAGAGGCCTCTCATTCCCAGCAAGCTCCTCCTGTCCTGATTGCTTTGGAAGGCGGTGGGCAGAAGGAAAGACGTCTCTATAAAAGGAGATTTTATTACAAGCTTGTGTGGGTAAGGAAGTCGCTTCCACTTAACTGGATTCATTGTAATTTTCCCTGTTATCTTATCAGGATGTTGTCATCAGCAATAAATTCCTTGGTTTTGAAGATCACGCATGTAGAATTTAACAGGCAAGTTGCAAACAAAGTGAATAAGACCCTACATTGACCTCTTTATCTATACGGCAACACTTACCTCTTTAACTGTATATCGCAGAGCAGATATTAAAATAGAGATTTAAATGTCCAAATATGGCACTACTTGCCAGTTTGCCCTTTAAATTGATAAACTGTTGCAAAAAAGAAGTTTAGTCATAGAAATTCGCCAAGTTTGGTTCATAAAAATTGAAATAAACATACCATAGAGAAAGGTAGGTCACTGTGTAAACCTCACTTGAATCAATGGCATTATTTCCATCCCTCTGGGTCTCACCCGGGGCAGTGTCCTGTGTCCACAGAGTTCCACCAGCTCTAAAACCTAACAGCACCACTGCCATAATATAAAATACATTTGAACTCCCATCCTCTGTTATTGTCAAAGCTCTCTGTTTTCAGCCTGATTGGAAACTAGTGAATGTTTTGGGCCCACGACTCTCTAATGCCGCGGACCTGCACCTGAGAGATACACCTTGGCTCTGGTCCTTCACACACCTGAGGTAAGGATCTTACCAACGATCCTTTAAGAGAACTTTGAAGGAATTGTTTGATATGCATCCAACTAATGTCAACCCTGTCACCCCAAAAAGGAACCGCGCTTCACCTGTGATCACTGAAAAGAGGCAAAGCCTAAATTACGACCTGATGATTCAGCCTGAAGCAAAGACCTAATGTGTCTTGAGTCCATCTGTAGATCAGTCACACTAACCGACGCTCCTCTGCCGTGACGTGGTCATAATGAGGCGCGCCAGAGCTTAACCATGCAACTAAAGAAATACATGCATTTGTTTATGTTCTTTAGGTGGAAGGTGTTCCTAATGACCACCCAGACGTGTATCTGTCTGGTTGTCGCACATCCATTTGCTGATTCAAAATAATGATCAGGGTGCTGACCAATTCAGCACTGCCAAAAAGGGAGTATTTTCCAGGTTCTACTCATTGAAATCGAAAATGTTGAGCATGGATCATGCACAGAGGAAAGGAAGGACTCCTCCAATAATATTGGTGAATTCCTTTACCTCTGTAACAAGGCCACAGGAGAAATCCCACTACAAGGGGAAACCCCCAATGGGAAACACAACCTCACAAAAACTCACACATCTTGTTGTGGCTACAACTGCCTCATTATCCTGTGACACAGGGTCTTGGACCTCTAGCCTCCGTACATCAGTACTGCCTTCATGGCTTCCTGCTCACCATCGCTCTCAACAGCAGTAATATGCAATCCATTGGCCTACATCTCCCTTTTTGTCTAGGAAGATGCCATGGCTACGTTTGCCTTCTGTACTCCTGTCCCTCCCCCACTTACCTTTTAGTCCTGTTCCAACACTTGTTGAAGTGCTCCATGTGTCTCTTCCAGAGACACACAACACAGCCTTTCTCCTCATCAAGACACATTTCCCGTTCTCTTGGCCTCAAAAATACAGAGACATTAGTAGGACATTAAGAATTCCATGGGACAGGGCTGCTTTGAAACCCACCAATGGTAATAATGGCGGGGTCATGAAAGAGGGCTTCTTCCTAACATTGAGGTCTTTGTTGCTTGACTGTCCACTTAAAATGAATAAGAAGGGAAGGACCTAGACTGTACCACAAAGACACCAAGACCAGTGAAAAGAAGTGGTGGGACACTGATCCAAAGACCATTGAAGGGATCTGGAAGCCCCCTAGACCCTGGACGAGAACTAGTCAGGCTGCCTGAAGCCAGTGCCCTCACAAGTAGTTCTCCTCCATCCATGTGAAACTGGCACGCATGAAGCCTGGGAGCCGATGTCGCGTGGATGCTAGATCATCTTTCAGCCTTACAATCGGCTGAATATTATTCACATCATCATATAGGTTAATTTTAAATCTGGAAAGCATGAGGTAACCACAAAGGTTAAACCGAGGGGGCTCAGGATGCAGCCATGTTACACACAACAAGATATTTGTTTAAATGAAGAACAGAGAATGGCAAGAGCACTTGCCTGTGATCTATCTCTCAAAAAAGGAGGTAAACCAGTCTCGGAGGAAGATCCCAGGGCCGGCTTTAGCACTGGTGGCGCCCGTGTGACAATCTTTGTTGGTCTTCTCCGACCTCTTTCTGCATAGAGTCCCTCAACTACCACACTCCAACGGTGTCTCTCATCCCTTCATACCGCCCCTCTCACATTCTTTCTTTTATAGCACTACTCTTCCCAAGTAGGGTGTCAGAGCACTTTGCATCACATGCACATATTTTACAGAGATTATGAATCATACAAGTGTGTAAATTAATGAATAGGAAATGGTATTTAAGGCAATGAGCGATACAGGGTGTTAGAGTTACATGGCATCCATACAGGTCGGCGTTAATATCTTAAGAAAAACACAATCTCAGAATTTAAAATGAAACACCATGGTTGTGGTTACATATGCTAATAAGAATGTATCACTACCCAAAGGAAATGTTGTGGCAACCTCAGCATGGGGAAATATTGAGAAAAAAAATAACTTTCTAAACGCATAGCTTGCAGTTTGTATGCAGCTCTTTGATGCCAGTTCATAGCTCACTGTGGTATATTGGAAGGATTGCAACTTATGAACTGCGAGTAGCAATATGATCTCAGTGCCTGAAGCTGTAACCCACTAAACTATCTACAAAAATCCAAATCTGCAAAGGGCATGTTACAAGTTTAGTTTTGCAGTAGGCGCATTAACTCACTATGCTAATTTCTGATGAGTGAAAACTGTGACTAGACTAAACACAAATCTCTTCAATAAGTACATTACTCACCAGATCTTTTGTGCCATTATTACTGTGTACTGAAAAATACCGGGCACACAGATATCTGCAGCACGTGCCTTCAACCTTATAAGATATATTAAAATGCAGCCTCTTTGTAATCCAAGGAAAGTGAAGCCAGCAAACACATTGCATAAAAAGATGTCACTTGCTGCAACCGCCTGCAATGGTATCCCTGCTGGGTTGCCGCCCGCACAGAGAAACATGCAGCAGCTTTTAAACATCTGGTCTGTATTTCTCTTGAATGCACTGCTCTGGAGCAGCATGTGTTCGCAGCTGCCCTGAGGGCAGCTCATTCATCATAACAGGGTGCACTTTCAGTGCACCTGCTTAAAAGTGCTCCGTAGCGCAAACAGTAAAAGCACGCCCTATCTGTAATAGGGCCCTAGTGTGTCTGAGTGGGCTCCACCACCCTGAGGAGGGAGCACTTCTAGGTAAAATTATCAGTGGAATTTGTATAATATATGTAAAATTACCACAGGTTCCACATGTAATGTATTCAGTTTATGGGTACTTGGGTAAGGTTAAAAACAGAGCGGCAGATTTACAAGCCCCTTGCACCACTTTTGCGTCACTTTTCCTATGTAAAAAGTGACGCAAAAGTGGTGCAAGGGGCTTGTAAATCTGCCACATAATAGATGTCAAATAGGAACAAGCTAATGGTCCCCTACATCTCCAACAAAAACTGTCTACATGTTTCAGCCACGTAGGATTAGGCCGGGTCTCGTGGCTTTCCTCAGAATCTCTTTATGGCATTTCCCTAATGTCCTAAGTGTTGGAGCAGTATCCTACACTCAGTGTGTCAGCAGTCACTAATTGTGATGTAGCAGTGTAATTGAGGTGTGTGAGGGCAATCCATACACTCGTACAAGTCACTGACTGTTAAGTGGTTATCTGTTATGTTTAGTTTCTTTTAAAAGATTCTCTGATCTTAGAGCATTAAATATCCCTGCTATGCAATTCACAGCAACAGTGGCCGGTTTGCACATTACAAAGATAAATGAGAATGGTTCTTCTTTTGTGGGATTTCCATGTTTTCCTACTCACCCCAAACTTTGTATAGAGAGATGGGATCTGCAACACCTCAACTATTAATAGCTCTGAGGAAACCCTTCACACCAGTAACTTCTACAACTCTGAGTAGATTGGTGAAGGATGGGATGGTTAAGGCAGGCGAGGAAACCACAATTGTTGGGGCACATTTAGTCAGGGAAGCTATGGCTTCCAAGGCTTCTGGGCAGGAATTAGATTGGAGGGCATGTTAAAAGCTGTAGATATGTTTAGGGTTTCACATTTAGAACTTTTCTTTTGTAAATCTGTTGACAGTGAGGCAATTTTTGTTGTTGAAGCGCTTAAACATGCTTAAAAGAGCCTCTTTGTCTTGTGATAAAATTTCAGAGTCTCCTAGCCAGTAGTGAAGGATAGTCCTGATTTTATTAAAGAGACTTTTGGCAAACAGAGGGGATACAACAGATCATTTCAATATATTTCTTGCATGTTAGAATTGTCATGACATTGATACATAAAGGCTTTCTTTTTGCCTTGTAAAAGTATTGCAAGACATAGAAAGCTCTTTTATAATAATATATGTCAGTGTGGCTGAGGTTAAAATTATGGTAATCAACATATATGCTCCAAATATTTACCTTCCTGGATTTCACAACTTTAACACCACATTTGAAGTAGCTTTGGAGAGTCCTACAACAGAGGTGCACACCATTTCTAAATGCACTATCCATCATTTTCATCATCATCATATAACTTTATTCGATCATAAAGATCATAAAAGTACATTAAAACAACAGAAAAGCAAATATTGTGATGTCATAAAAGATCATACAGAATAAAAGCAGCGGAATTAAAAACATGGGCAGTTTAGTCAGTGTCTCTAGTCTGCTTACTACAGCACTCCGGCCCCATTTAAACAAGACAATTGGGTCTAATCATTCCCTTAAGACTACCCAACAATGCAACATTTCTTATAACAGACAAGGCATCAGTGCAAATGTTAGCAATGAGGTGCAAATTTCATCTAGTAAGCATAAATATCCTAGATTTGAAAATATAATCACATAAACGGTTAATAAAAACTAAAACAACACATAAAAGGATTCAGCCATACAAAAACAACCATTCCACGGCCCACCCTTCGTTTGTGCATAGGATTATTGGACTATTGGATTCTTGCAGCTCCAGATCTTCAGCAAGGTTACACTTTGCTCACCAGAACTGTGCAGACAAAAGATATTTTGCGACTGATAAAGTCACCAGCCTGAAACAATCTGTTCTTTGAACACTGGCTACGTCCAAGTACCTCCTAACACCCAATTCTCTGCACAGAGGCAACAACCATTTCTTCCTCTGGAGGCCATAAGATGGGCAGAAGAAACGGAGGTGAGGGATGTCTTCTTGGGATCCTTTGCAGGCTGGACAGATTTCCGTTCCAGGATGAGCTGGTGCCCATTTAGCACAAAATACTCGAGTAGGAAGTGTCTGATACCTAAGCTGCAGATACAGTTTGCGAGCTAAGGGCGGCCACATTTCATCAATTGTCTTCTCATATGCAGGGAATGGTTTGAAAATGATAAATTCTGTAGTTAAGTGCCTCTATCTCCCCGAATAATATAAATTAAGGCTGACTCCCAATCCATTGTTTTAAAATTCATTTTTGACAAACGCTAAGTTCCTCCCTGCATGCCTAGAGCCTTTCAAGCCCTAATTTCCTTAGTGCCGACCTTACAGAAGTTAACCAAGGGATTTTGGTTATTGGGTAACAATAAACATCTGTTATTCAGTGCCTTGATACCCTTGGGTGATACATGGACTTTACAAATACCCATGTCATGTTATGAACAACTTTGGAGGACATAAGCTCCCTTATAGGTTCACACAAGAAACCTAGGGCAGAAGAAGTCCAAAGCCTGTGCCAATATTGCAATGGCTTGAGCTCAGTTTTCCCAGAGATCTGCCTAAAGGCTGTTCCGATACAATGGGATCAAAGAGATGCTCTGTGGAAGCATAAAAACGGATCTAATCAACCTGTTTTCAGCCACAGTTAATATATTACATTTTGCGTACCCCCAGATCTCAAGCCATGAAAGACCGCTCTCAGGGCCTTAACATTATAAATCTCTTTGGTGAGAGGGACCCTTTTCGAGTGGGTTTCATTAAAGACCTTCAATGGTCTCGAGGTATAGTGCAGTATAAACTTCTTGCAGAATTGAATACCATAAATTAGTGTTTTGAGCTAATAAGCTATAACCAACACATGTTACAGAAATTGTTGAAATTGTCTTAAAGCTGCTGTAGGCCTTTAAGTGATTTTGAAATCAGCAGCGTATCATCTGCAAAAAGTAAAATGGGTCTACGTTGACCTAAGATTTTGAGGGAATAACAAACGTCCCTGTCCAGCCACTACACTATGTCATTATGGTACAACAAAAATTAGGTAGGGTCCAAGACGCAGCCCTGCCTTATCCCCCGCAATATCCTTATGGGGTCAGTGCGTTGGCCCTGCTCCCCCACCTAACACTTGCATACTTTTCTTTGTGTAACCGCACAAGAATTGCCATTGGATTGAAGGGGATGCCCATCGTATCTAAGGCTCCCCACAGCATTGCTGTTGGGACTAGATCAAAGGCAGCATGGAGATCAACGAAGGCGACAAAAACTCGACCCCCGTTGATTGTTACGGGCTGCCAGAAAATATCATTAAATGGATGATCTGATTAACGGTGCTAATTCTGTATCTAAATTGCACCTGAAACTCTGAGATTATGGGGCTCATTTGGATAGCGGGCAGATCGCCACCGGCCATTTGGCGGTGGCGATCTGCCCGCTAAAAACCACCGCCCGCTTCCAAATTCCCCCCCGCCACATTACCATGGCGCGAGGGACCCTGGCGGACGGAAAGACCGTCCGCCGGTTTTCTGCCTGGTCGCAGAGCTGACTGGGCAGAAAAGCAGCTAACATGGTGGCGGTGTCCGGGAGACACCGCCGTCCATATTAGCATAAATGCGGGGATGTGCCTTTCCCACCACGGAAAGGTAGGCAGTTTTTGCCATTGGGGGCCCGTAGCGGGCCCCCAGAGATTCTGGGGAGTGGGGGGTGCACATGGGACCCCCCTGCAGTTCCATGCACCACACGGTGCCTGCCACGTTGTGCATGGAGGTACACGACATACCTTCCTGGCATTGCAGCGGGCTGTGCTGAGAGCACCGCCCGCCGCAATGTCAGGAATGCAGGATGCGCCCGCCAATGTGGCGGGTGCATCCTAATGTCTGCAACAGGACCCCCGCACCGATGGTGGGAGGTCCCATTCTCCGACAGGATGGCGGGCGGACAAAGTTCGCCCGCCATCCTAATGACCCTGTTTGTTTTACTCCTTGTTCCACTCCAAGAGATGCACTAGCACTTGTATGTTGAAAATATTTTGCAATGTGTACATTAAACTAGTCGCCCGATAGTTACTTGGGACGAAATGCTGGCCTTGCTTAAAAATCAGAATCATTTTAGCTGTAGGTGGAATCTTCATGCCCTTTAATAACGAATTTGCTAGATAATTCATGTAAGTGTCCAAGTTGGCCTGTAAAAGCTAATTTGGGATCCAGTCAGGGCGTGGCGTTTTTTCTCAAAGAGTGGACCTGATGACATCTATCGTTTCCCTGACCTCAAATTACATGGGATTGTGATTCTCAATTTTCGCGGCCAATGCTGGAGCAATGCCCATCGATGCTGGGTCTGCACTACAAGAGTACTAAATTACTGAAGTGCAATACCCAGTCCTGGGGTTCTGCAACGTATTCCACTGGCTTCCTCCCATAATTTCCTCTCAACGCCAGAGTATTCCAAACCTTCTATCATCTTTAAAGCACACTGCGAAGAATAGCTCATCCCATAATGCATTTTCCCAGTCCCTCTTGGCCTTCGCCACTTCTCTTTTATATATTGTCCCACAGTGCACCAGTTGGGATTCATTTTTAGCTTTAGCAGCTAGCAGAACCTTTGTCCTGGCCACCCTACAGGATTTGGTTTACCATGGGGCGTCCTTCTGCAGTTTGAGAGTACAAATTTTGCCCTGCGTCCGTGCAGACCATGCCAAGAATCTCGGGTTCATCATGGATACCAACCTCTCCATGAGTAGACAGAGCAACTCCGTCTCCTCATCATGCTTCCACATTCTGCAAATGCTACTCAAGATTTTCAAGTGGATCCCACTGAACACCAGACAAACGGTCACCCAGGGTCTTACCACATGTATACTTGATTACGGAAACAACCTCTATGTTGAATACTAGCCCATGTCCTACACCAACTCCAGTCCAAACCACCCAGAATGCTGCCGCCAGACTCATCTGGAACATCCCGGAAAATAACCACATCTTTCCACACCTCAACACTTTACACTGACTCCCAGTCCAGGAAAGATGTAAGTTCAAGCTACTCACTCACGCCTACAAAGCTCTCCAAAACACAAGTCCAGCTTACCTCAACCACTGCCTCAATTTCTACCAACCCACCAGACACTTTCGATCTACATCCCAGACAAGAGCACATCTTCCACGATTCAAAATGGCCAGAAGCTGAGGACACTTCTTCTCATACCTCACAGCCATACCTGGAACCACCTCCCAAAACACCTCAAAACCTTCCCCTACCTCAGTGACTTCCAAAGGAACCTCAAGACATGGCTTTTCAGATGACACAGGCCTGCCCTAATCAGCACCTGGATACCCTCACGAGTGATTAGCCGTGCTCTACAAATTTATGTAACACAACACAGCATACCATTATATGTAATTTATTTAAAATAAAACTAACACAATGTAAAAACAATAAACATTTAAAAAAAATTCCAATAAATATATTAAAATAACTTGACATTAAAATAAAATAAATGTAAGATATATATCATAAAAACACTCAAGAAACAACTTAAAAATTAAAATGAATCATTTAAAAAATAAATTCATAATATCAGCTAAAGATAAAAATTATTATATTATCTGGCCACGCAAGTCCTGTTCCCAGTGTTCCCTTAGTTCACACAGCCCTACTTTAGCCTGTTCCTGCCGTGCCTTGTATAAGCGTGACATGGTAAGTTGCTTTCCAGAGATCTCACAAAGGTCCTTGCGAATCTGAGGTTCCATTAGCCCCGATCGCCACCAGTGTCGTATGGTCTTAATGATTGCCCCATGGAGCAAGAAATTGCTTGACTGAGCTCCACATTGCTCCGCAGGCTTCCAAAATCTGCTACCGCATCGTTTATATAGTGATCACCCACTCTGGTCCGTCCCAGCTCCAGCCAGTTTCTAGAGCCACTCCAGTTGCAGTTGTGCGGCATAGTAATCAAAGCCTGTAATGGGAACTCCCTGGCACATGGTGTTTGAGTCTGTGTGCACTGGAGTGCTCTTTTCCCTGCATTGTGCAGGGTTGTTACCAGATTCCTCTCCATATGCCTACATTGGAGGCTTGCTGGGGCCAATAGCAACTGCGCCACCTCACTCTCTGGTGGGGCTTCAGAACTGTCACCTCAGTAAGCTCCCTAATGATATGCTCTCTGGCGGGTTGCTCACTGGAGCTGTACCATCAGGTAATATAGCTCAAAGTCCGGCACCGTCAGTCCTCTCTCTGAGGTAGGTAGCTTCAGTTTCACCAAAGCTACCCGTTTCTGTGTGATGTTCCATATAGGCTGGAGGAGTAAAGCTTCAATTATCCTAAACCCTTTCCTGGGGATTTTTATTGGGAGTGCTGTGAGATGGTAAATTAATCTGGGAAGGGCTACCATCTTGATTAAAGCTATTCTGCCCATGACTGGTAATGGCAGTGATATATTGAATATGATAAATGAAAAATCATTTTTTATAAATAATATAAACAGTAAACAAAATAACAGCATTCTAAAATGACTGCAGCAAACATGTTGGACATCAAAGGAGTTGGATTTACTATTCTAAGCGCAATTTAAGCACAAACAGGGAGATGGTTTGACTTTGGAGGGGTTTAATTTATTATTCCCGCTGCAACATAAGTCAAATCAGGGAATATGGTGTACTTTGGAAGGGTTAGGTTTACTATTCCCACTCCAATCTAAGCAACTCTATAGAAAGTGTTGGACTTTGGAGGGGTTCAATGTAATATTCCACTCCAACCTGTGCAACAGTAGGAGGGGCTAAATTTACTATACCTACACCAAGCTAAGCAAATGTGGGTAAAGGGGAGCACTTTGGACAATTTAGATTAACTATTTCCACTCTAATCTAAGCAACATAAGAGAAAGTGTTTGACTTTGGAGGGGCTACATTTACTAATCTCACCCCAACTAAGCAACAGTAGGAAAAGTGTTGGGGTTTGTGGGGAATAGGTTTATTGAACCCAATGCAATACAAGCAAAAGCAGGGGAAGTGTTTGGAATGGTTAGATACACAATTCCAATTCCTAATAATTACACAAAATATACTAAATCATGTTTAAAATGAAAATGATATGTATTATAAATAAATACAATGAAATGTAATAGACAAAAATAGAATTTGGTAATTAAACATGATGAATAAAACAAAACAAATAAATGTAAAATAAATACACATCCCTCCCTCAAACAAAATACCATCAAATATTATTAATAAAACATTATAATAGTAATGAATCAATACAAATAAAATAAAATAATAGATATAATATTTTCAAAAGTGTATTTATTATTCACACATATCAGTTAATTACCAATGAACAAATAATTAGAATAGGACAGATAATTGACATAACAAATATTCAGTTAGATAATTAACTTAATTAATTATCAAAAAATCTTTAATTAACCTAAAAACCTCATTACAAATAATAGAATAAAAATATATATTTTAAATAAGTTGCCACGCCAATCCCTTAAACACCAAATAACCCATGTTTAAATTACAAATTGGAAATTGCACTGTAGACAATTTCAATTGCACAATAACAATATCAAAATAGGAGGAGGAGCCTAGCGCGCAACCAAGATAGCCGCGTAGGCACAGGGCTCCCGAGGGCCTCCGCAATCTCTCACGTCTATCCTGAATAAATCCTGATTCTATCGACGGGCTTCTACAGGCGAACATAAGCGGAGGTGATACCCGTTGTCCAAATTTAAATCGGACTTCAGGAACCGGGATAGCATTGGCTTCAAGTTGGCGGCCTACTCCTGGCCTTGCCCCGGACTCGAATTGGCGTGGTGCCCGGGCAGAAAGTGAACAACAACGGCATGCAGGACCCGGGCTGGTGTGTACCCCGCACTTTCACTTTCAGTTTCGGGTCTCCTCGCTGAAACTGGCTGAGGGACCCTGGCTTGTCAGCGACACGTCGATAGTGGGAAGATTGGGAATCCTGACTGGATCTTGGACACTAGTCTGGCCTACACTTTGTGATCGCCGAGGCTCATTAGATCGGATGTCCGGGGATTACTAATCGTTTTGGTGGACGACAACCTTGGTGGCCCTCAGACAATGGCGGCTAGATCGGACGGAGATAAACAAAAATCCAAGACGACTAGGCGGGGAGGTTATACCCAAGCTAATAACATGGACCGCTATGCTCAGTCAAAAGGATCCCCTAGTGGATTGCATAAGTCACCGGAGAGATCCAAGGATGGCCCGGGATCGTCCACAGAATTAACATTGCAGGATGTCATGGGTGCCATCGACGAGATGAAAGCTGCGGTTAGTCAGCAATTCGACACCTTGGCCTATAAATTGGATATGGTTTTCATTGACGTTAATTTAGTCAGAGCGGACCTTTCAAAAACGAATGAAAAGGTCAAATCCTTGGATCTGAAAACGTCGAGCCTGACAACAGACGTGTCCGACCTGCAAACCGAGGTCCGTAATCAGCGGACATCCAATGATTTATTTGTCCGTCGGCTGGAGGACTTTGAAAGTAGGGCTCGGCGGAATAATGTGCGCATAATAGGGGTGCCGGAGAAATCGGAGGTTCCTGCGGCCGACCTCTTCGTGGAAGACCTCGTGATCAACCATCTTGCACCCAAAGGGTTGAGTAAATTTTTTGCGGTCGAGCGGGCCCATAGAGTTCCAGGTGGTAAGCCGAAAACGGGCACTCCCCCACGGTCTATTATTGCCAGAATTTTCAACTTTAGGGACAGGGACGCTATCCTGCAGGCCTCGAGGGTGAGTGGGCCGACGAAGTTTGAGAACACTAATATAAGCTTCTACCCGGACTTCACACAATCGGTCCAAAAGCAGAGACAGGGGTTCATGGGTGTTAAACGGCGACTGAGGGACATGGAGCTGAAATATGCGATGCTCTTTCCGGGCCAGGTTGCATTTTGAGTTTGAGGATCGGTCACATTTCTTCGATCGGCCGGAGGTGGTTGGAGATTGGCTTGATACTTTGCCCCAGCGAAGACGTCGAGAGGGACAGACTGAGGAGAGCGGAGAGGGCTTGACGGGGCAGGAGTAGACTCTTGGTTCCCGGTGACTGAACATTGCGAGGACACTTCAATACCTTGGTTCGATGTTTCTATTCAGTGCCTTATTCTTAAATGCCCGGGGGTTGCGGGGTGCTTAGTGAGGCTCTTTCCTCCTCTGGGGTTTCTTTTTGTAGATTAGTTAATGCTAGGGCGACAGGCACACTGCAAGTTGGGGGGGCTACATGGGATCATGCAGGGGTGCAGGAAGTGGGGAGTTGTAACGGGAATGTTGGTGGGGAGGGGGGTGTTGGGGAATGTTTGAATGTTTTACAAGGCAACGTAACGCTATACGACTGGTGGTTGGGGTCGTGTTCTCTGTGGGGAGGGGGTTGTGCACGAGGTTGGGATGGGGGTAGGGGATTGAGAGTACACTCATGGAATGTGAATGGATTGGGGGACAGGATTAAACGTGGGGTAGTGCTGCAGTTTTTGAAACGACTTTCGCCAGACATTGTCTTTCTGCAGGAAACGCATCTAATTGGGAATTCTTGCCATGCTATGAATAGGCGGGGATATCGTCTCGCTGTTCACTCTGGTTTCACTTCTGGCTCGAGGGGGGTGGGCATCTTGGTGAGAGCCTCTCTCCCGCTGGAGGTGGATGATATAATTCATGATGACAGAGGGCGGTATGCTGCACTCGTGGGACGATGGGAGTGCAGAACTGTCTCGCTGGTTTCTGTGTATGTCCCACCAGGATTGCAGACTGTAACATTTGCCGATTTAGGGCGAATGGTCCTGGGACTCCTGGGGGGGGGGTTCTGGTGATGGGGGGCAATTTTAATTCTGTCGTATCCGGTAGAGCGGATCGTCACCCTCCCATGGATCTCCCTGGGGCACAGACCTGGCTGAGTGGGTTTATAGATACTCTCGGACTGATAGACTGCTGGAGATTAATGCACCCGGGACAGGCGCAATACACTTTCCACTCAGGAGCTCATGGAAGTCTATCGAGACTTGATTATGTCCTTATGCCGGCGGCCCAAGCTGTGATGGTTAGGGAAGTAGGACATCTGGCCTGGGGTATTTCTCACCACTCCCCACTACTGTTGCACATGGAGGTCACCATCGGGGCTGAGGGGAGGGTAGCGCCGATTAACCCTTGGTACCTGCGTAATCCTAAAATCCGGGCGGAACTGGTCAAGTCTCTCGAACACTATTTCAATGAAAATGTGGGGTCGGTATCATCTGCTGTCTCGTTGTGGGAAGCCTTCAAAACGGTGATCCATGGGCAAGCCCTTTCCCTAATTTCCCACACCAAGAAAAGCAAGATTGAGGAGGTGGTTCGCCTTGAAAATGAAATAGCCGAGTTGGAAGGGGACCTGGAGCTGGGTGTTACGAATGATAAGTTGCACGTTCTCAGTCTCAAGCAGCTTGACTATAGAGCGTTGGTCACCGATGCCGCCAAAGTGATGAGTAGAGAGCAGCAAGGGAGCTTGTACGATGTGGGGGATAAGGCTGGAAAGTTGATTGCATGGTTGGACAAGAAAGAGAGAGCGAGTCGAGTGGTACCGGTCATTGAGGGAGCGGATGGTGCGCGTGTGACTGACCCTGTGGAAATTGTTGAATGTTTCGCGGATTATTTCCGCGCGGTATATTCTCCAGTCTCGGATCGCCCTGAGGATGACTCTCATCTACTGCTGAGAGATATTGCGTTGCCGTCTTTGTCGGAGGAGGATAGGATACTGATGGATGCGACGTTGTCGCCTGATGAGATTGCATTGGCCATTCGCTCGGTCGCTTCCGGCAAGGCCATGGGTCCTCATGGCCTTCCCATCGAACTGTATAAACTGCGCCCGGACAAGATGGCGCCTCATCTACGCGAAATGTTTCTTGAAGCACGAGAAGTGGGCTCCCTCCCCTATGATCAGCGTCTTGCTACAATAGTCATGATTCACAAGGAGGGGAAGTCGCGGGATCGATGTATCTCTTATAGACCCATCTCACTGTTAAACGCTGAGCCCAAAATTCTGGCTAAGGTTTTAGCTAATCGTCTGGTTAGGGTCGTTGGCGACTTGATCCATCCGGATCAGTCTGGTTTCATACCTCACCGTAACACGGCTCTGAACCTGAGGCGTCTCCATGGAGTGCTCGCCAGAGCGGCGTACATACGTGAGCCGGCCATTTTGGCGTCTCTGGATGCGACAATGGCGTTTGATACTCTAGAATGGCCATATCTTTGGCCGGCGCTCGCGAAATTTGGTTTTGGCCCCGGGTTTATCGGTTGGGCGAAGTTGTTGTATGATGAACCATTGGCTCAGGTGGTAGTGAATGGCAGAGTGTCGACACCCTTTGTGTTGGGAAGAGGCACGCGGCAGGGTTGTCCATTGTCGCCTCTTCTCTTCGCACTTGCCTTGGAACCTCTGGCTGCCTGGCTACGATGGGAGCCCTCGTTGCGGGGCATCAGGTGGACTCCTGAATTTGAGGACCGCATCTCTCTTTATGCGGATGACATTCTCCTGTACCTCACATTTCCCCGGCAGTCTTTACTTGTATTAGTTGATGTTCTAAACTCATTTGGTCGTAATTCCGGCTTGGTCATTAACTGGACCAAGTCATGCGTCTACGTTCTCTCAGGTGATGCTCCTCTCCTCCCGCGTGGCTGCCCTATCCAGATTTCGCAGTCGGGGTTTCAATACTTGGGAGTCTTCATAACATTAGACCCTGTGGCCCGTTATGAGCGGAACTTACTCCCCCCACTTCAGCGACTAAAGGCCGACGTTTCGGGTTGGCGACGGCTTCCGCTTTCGCCGCTCGGACGTGCAGCGTTGTTTAAAATGATGTCGCTACCACGATTCCTGTATGCACTACAAAACACGCTTGACGTTATACCGGCCCGCTATTTCCGTGAGTTGGAGAGTTTGCAGAGGCAATTGTTCTGGGACGGGCGATCGCGAATCGCTCTCACAAAATTGACACTCCCTTGGTATGATGGGGGTATTGCACTCCCCGATATCAAGCGGTATTATTGGGCGTCCCAATTGGTGGCGGTGAATCACGGGATGTACGGACCGGCCCTGAACCCGGCGTTTGAGATGGATAAAATGTTATTGCCTGGTGGGGATTACAATAGGGCACTTTATTCGAAGTCTCCCGGTGTGCAGTTGACAGGCCCAACAAAGATAGCAGTACGTGTGTGGCATGCTGCGAATGCTGCGATGGGATGGAAGGACCGCCTGACTCGAGCGACTCCGCTGTATGCTTCAGAAAGGCTGGGCTGGTTGTGGAAAACAAAAGGATTTGAGAAATGGGATATGATTGGCATATGTAAGGTGAGTGATTTTTGGGTGAAAGGGAAGTTTAAAACGTTTGAAATGCTGAAAGTGGAATATAAGCTGAACGATAGGGAGTACTTCCGGTATGCTCAGGTCCGCCATGCGTTGTGTTTGGTTTTCCCTGATGTTACTGCTATCCCGTAATATTCCCCATTGGAGGACAGGGTGCTAGATGGTTACGTGCCTGACAGCACAATCTCCTTGATTTATAAAAAGCTTATAAACGAACGGGCGGACCTGTTGACCCACCTGAGGGAGGTCTGAGTAGCTGACGGTTTGGAATTAGACGATGAGGACTGGGTATCGGCAGTAGCCTCCCCGAGGGAGGTGGCAATTCCGGCCCGCCTTCGGCTCGTACAATTGAAGATACTCCATAGAGTGTATGTCACTGGACCCCGCCTGATGCGCATGGGTTTTTCCGTGGATGGACTGTGTAAGTGTGGATGTGGTTCGATGGGTACTTTCCTTCACGTCATATGGGAATGTCCTGAGGTGGCTCGTTTTTGGAATCGGGTGCATGCGGTAATGGAGGAGGTCACACATGTCACTCTGTTACCAGAAGCTAGAAGGTGTCTGCTGAACGCGTGGGAGCCAAATGATTATGATGTGGCACAGACGCAGTGGGCGACTTTGGGGAATATGGTGGCTAAACGTGACATCGCACAGTTATGGGGTTCTCAGAGGTCACCCACGGTCTCGGTATGGAAGGAGAATATGGACTGGTGCATGTTTAGAGAAAAGACGGTGTATGTGGCGAGAGGCAAGCCTGGGAAATGGACTAAGGTGTGGGGTCCGTGGAATTCTTATCGCGGAGACATCTGCGCCCCTCCTCTGGCAATAGTATTGGATGTTCCTTTGTCCCCCTAGCTGAACATTCCTAATTTGCTATGTTATGAGTATGTTACAGTTTGACTTTTTCTCTACTCCCGGCCCCCCCCCCCTCCTCTGTCACAGACCATTCATGATTACTATATAAAGTGGACTTTCCTACCCCGGGGAGCACGTACTGATACTTATAATTCTTATTGCCTTGTTTGTGTGAAATGTTTATAAGTTTTAAATTGAAAGATGAAACCGTCTTAAACACTGTTATTCGAGTACAACCGCTGCATTCACTCAGAGTGCGGATGGACTAACGGGATCTATTGATTGACATGTCTGTATAACGGTGAACTAACTCTTCTCGTACTAATTAGCGGCCGGCCCAAGTGGTTGTAGGCCCATGTCTGTAACTCTTTGAAGTCAAATAAAGGTTTCTTGAAAAAATAAAATAAATAAATAAACAATATCAAAATACACTAAAATAATTAAACTAACAATTATTTAATACATAAATAACATAATTAATTACAAATAATTATGCAATCAACATACAAAATCACAATAAATTATAATTTAAATAATCTCCTACCCTGTCCCCCTACAAGCCCAACAACCTGCTACTAAGTTATACAGTAGTAATTAAATATTAGAAAATAATTACACATTAAAAATCAGAACATACACATAAATAGTTCAAATAACAGTTAATCAATTAAGTATTAAATGTTTATTTAACACAAACATTAATTTAAAAAAAAAAAAAACGGTAATTTATCATTCAAATAAGGTACACCTTTTACCCCTACAACCACAACAACCCAGTAATAATACATTATACAATTAAATAGTAAACTGTAGAAAAACGAATTACAAATTAAAATCACAAAATGCACATAACTAACTAAATACAATTACCCAATTAACTGCATACTTAAATACAGATTAAATATTTAATTCACATGAAACAAAAAACTAAAATGTATAAGTTTAAATAACTTCCCTTCCTATTCCCTTACAAACCCAATAACTCGCTACTAAGTTTTAAATTAGTAATTAAATGCAGAGCATTTTTAAATACACATTAAAACTTCCACACTTCAGCAAAATAACTAAAACTATGATTATAACAATACTAATATCTAAAGATAATATAATAACTTAAATATATTACATTTATTAAAATACATTTAATAAAACTACATTAAGGTACAATATTTAAATAAATAATATATGAATGAAAATAAAGGGGTCTATTGCGATGGCGGGCGGACAAAGTCGGCCACCACCGCAACAGCTAAAGGGACCGTCCGCCATAGGTGCGGTGGTCCCGCCATTGGCATTAGGATACGCCCGCCACACTGGCGGGCGCATCCCGTATTTTTACATTGCGGCGCGTGCCGCAAGGTAAAAAATACATGTTGTGCATTTGAATGCACAACGTGACAGGCACCGCGCGGTGCCTGCCACCTTGTGCATGCAAATGCTGGGGGGTACCATAGGTAACCCCCATGTGCACACCCCATCCCCCAAACACCCTGAGGGCCCGCAACGGACCCCCAAATGCAGGATCCGCATGCCTTTCCATGGCGGCAAAAGGCTGATCTCCACAGTCATCTCAATATGGATGGTGGTGTCTTGCAGACACCGCCACCATATTAAACACTTTTTCTGTCCGGTCAACGAGTCAACCGGCGGACGGTCTTTCCGTCCACCAGGGTCCCCCCGCCACATTATGAAGGCCGGGAGACCATGGGAGGCGGGTGGTGAATGTTGGCGGGCGGATCGCCACCACCATGCGGGTGGTGGCGATCCGCCCGCCAACATAATCGACCCCAATATTCTTACCTTCTCTATTTGGTCCTTGAAATATTTGACTTAACAATATGTTTGACAAGATATTGTTACACCACAATATTTTGAAACAATATTTTGGTAATTCACCTAAACCTTGGCATATAGAAGCTGCACTGGGCACTTGAGGCTATGTCTCTGCATGTGTTGGCAGTACATGGACATTTGAGCCTGTGCTTGTGTTAGAAATTGGGTTTCTGGTTGGCAGAGGTATGCACCTTGTCCAAGCAGGAACCACAATCCTGGTCAGGATAGATCAGATACACACTGAAAGATAACCTATGTTCGCTCTCTGGTAGCTTGGCACAGAGCAGTCAGGCTTATCTAAAGAGGCAATGTATAAAGTATTTGTGCAACACACACATGCACACACACACACACACAGTAACACAATGAAAACATCACAAACGACTCCAAACAGGTTTAGAACAATAGATAATAAATTTATAAATAAATAAAACTACAAAAATCCAATAAGTAGAAGTTGAGATATGAAGTCTTGACGAATAAAAGTGTTTCTAGGAACAAGCAAAAAGCACCTATAGGAGTTATCTGGTCACGCTGGACTGGGACAAAGTCAACAGTTCAAAAACACAGAGATGGAGTGCTGGCTGGGGAAAAGAGCCACGCAGGTCCAGGGAGCAGCGTACCTTGAACCTGGGTCACAACAGCTATATGTGGGGTGCAGCTGAGCGATGTGTCAATGTTGAGCCCGCAGTCGAGGTGATGCATTCATTTTCTTCACCAGTGCCGGGTATGCGTCAGGCCCGTTGTTTGAAGTGCCAGTTCAGAGTGCGGCAGTTCCCGAAGGCGATGCACTGGGTTAATCCACGCTGGAAGGTGATGCATCATTTCTTCTCCATGTGGTGCCAGGAATGCATTGGTTCCAAGGTGGTGGTTCCAGATGCGATGAGGCGGTTATGAGTGCAATGTGCCAATTCTACTCCTGCAACAGGATCGGCGTGCCAGTTCTACTACGCGCAGAGTGGAGATGTGTTGATTTCTCTGGTGCAAGTATCTGGGTCCACTTCCAGTGAACAAGGCACTGGAGCAGGGGTAGAGACTTTGATAGGCCTGAGTCTCAAGCAACAGGAAGCAAGTGAACAAGCCCTTGGGGATCACTTGAGTTGCAAGGCAGAGTCCAGCTCTCCTTCAGCAGGGCCAGCAGCAGGACAGCAGAGCAGAAACGTAGGTCGTTCAGCAGTCCAGCAGAGTGACAGTCCTTGTAACAGCACAGCAATTCTTCTGACAGAGGGTCTTTACAGGTCCAGATGTGTCTGATTTGGTGGGTCAGAGACCCAGTACTTATGCCCAGTTGTGCCTTTGTAGAGGGGGGTGACTTCAGAGAAGGGTCTTTGAAGTGCACAGAAGCACTTTCTTCCCAGCCCCGACTCCAGACTAGCTGTAGGGGTTAATCAGTTCTTTATGTGGGAACAGGACACTGACTACTCAGGTGTTTATGTCAGCCCCTCCCTCCCTTCCTGCCCAGGAAGAGCAATCAGGATGCAGATAGGCACTCAGACACACCTAACCTTTTTGGGTTTGTGTCTGTCTAGAGGGAATGCACAAAGTGGAGCTGTCACCTTCCCCAGGCATGTCTTGGAGACAGGCTGCAGGCAAGTAGAGTTGTAAGAGCAGACAAATATCCACTTTCTAAAAGTGACGTTTCTAAAATAGTAATGTTAAATCCAACTTTCCCAGTTAGAAGGATTTGTCATTACCATTCTAAAGATATAAAACATGATATAGCTACTCCTTTCTAATCAGGAATTACATCTTAAAGTGTATTAACACATTCCCAAAGTTAAACTATGACAGGACACAGTAATGAAAAGCAAATTTAGGGGTTTTTCACTACCAGGTCATGTAAAACGTAAAAGTACATGTCCTACCTTCTATTTACAAAGCACCCTGCCCCTTGGGTTACCTAGGGTCTTCCTTAGTGTTGACTTATGTGTAATAATAGGGGATTTTAGGGCTTGGCAAAGGGTTTTAAATGCCAAGACCTAGTTGCAAAGAACCTGCACACCCAGGCTATGCAGTGGCTGTCCTGAGAGATGTTTAAAGGGCTGCCTGTGTGGGTGGCACAATCAGTGCTGCAGGACCACTAGTAGAATTTAATTTACAGGCCCTGGGTACATGGCATACCAGTTTACAAGGGACTTAGAAGTAAATCTAATATGGCAATCGTGTAAACACCAATGCTGCCATGTTTAGAGGAGAGAGCACACTTTAGCACTGGTTAGCAAAAAACAAGGTCAGAAAAAAGAGGAGGAATGCAAAAAGTTTGGGGTGACCCTCCAGCCTGCGACACTGGGGATGTGCTGGGCACACAAACCACTGTTTTTAGATGTGAGACTTTAATTAGACATTTGTGGTGCACTTTGCCATTTGGACAATGTCAGCGCTTTGAGACTGTGTCCCAGCATTAGAGGCTGTAATTACCTATCAGGCTTTGCATTTTATCATACTGTGAATCTATCTGGCACGTAGGTACTTAAGGCCTGCGCTCGTGGTACGAGCATTTCTACATCACTGCCAAATGCTGGCATCCCAGTTAATATATCACATTTGTTTGGTTCTGCTTTAGTACCTTTTTTAATAATTTTGCACTTATTGTGGGTTTTTGCTGTCCAACAAGGCCACACGAAGGCAGGCCTAATTGCAAATAGGACAGCTTGGCTAAAATGTAAATAACAGTAACACAGCCAGAACTGCAGCACATTCGGATAATTCAGTACTTCGCGAACCTGTCGTCCTCTGAGAGTGCGCATGTCATTCTTTTATCCAAACACTCCAGGAATATGCTGTTCAAACGTTCCCTTAGATCTATAATCCCTTTGATAAAATTGAGTGTTTGCATCTCTATTGCCATTTATATAAAATGTACTTGCAAAAATTTGTCCATTCATGCTTTGGGCGCAATAACATTGCAGAGGTTCCAGGAATCGTAAATTCACTGTGCTAATGAGTCAGCACTGTAAACAGAAAGGTTGTACAGCAGCTACATGCGTGAGCCACAAGATGGCTGCGGGAACGCATAAACATACGATATTGTGTAACCTTCAGACACGATTACAGACCTAGTCAAAAATGAAGGTCGGGTTGCATTAAGTGCACAAGGATATATCACTATGCTCTCCGGTGCAAAATAGTGCATTTTGTGCAGTGTTATAGAACACACCTAAAGTGTTGCTGCTAACCAGCACAATCAAGTAACACAAGCATAATTTCTAAAAGGACATATTGGCGCCACTCTATGACTTTTAGCAAGCAAAGGGCATATCGTTTGCTGTTTGGCAAACAACTAATAATTTGTATACACAAGTGTGACGAATTTTGGGAATAAAAAAGGTGTAGTGCAGAATTAGCCTAATTCTCTTATGACTGCCATCAGTGGCCCTCAGACTTTAGGCATACATAGATCTCTGTGCCACAATAGATCTTTGTTTATCAAGAACTTATTTATTTCTGATAGGAAGAACTTCCCAGTGTGACAGGATATTCCAGGACGGACGTCTGACCGAGAACAGTGCAGTCATTCTACCACGTTTTTTGTGCCATGGTACTTACTTATTGGTCTTATAGTAACTCAACACTCAGAGACATGGGCCCACATTCACTAACACTGCCCACATTCGTTTTACTATTTCAATGCAAACCCAGTGCAGATTGTTTTGCTGGTATTTACTTTCTAACGGAAATCAGGATTTCCATTACAAAGCTGGCCAAAGTAACACAAACTAGTGCTACGCTCTACTTTGCGCTATTTAGCATTAAGGGTTTGTTTGTTCCATGGGTGGTACATGGGTGTTCCCATGCAACCACCCATGGGTTTTGATGCTAATCCATTTCTACTAACTTTGATAGACAGAGTTTTGTTCCCAAAGAGAATCCGTCCTCAAAGCAGGCGTAATTGTGGCACTAGTTTAAAATCTCTCTACATTTTTCCAACTTTGCACGTGCGCTGTACTTTACAACACACATTCAAAGTGGGCAAAGTATTAAACAATTGTTTTGTTCTGGAAGACTCATCATGGTACGGCATGGCAGCCTAAAGTGCGAGTGGAAGTTACTTCTTCCGGTCCTGCAAATAACCACAAGTAGAAGCAAACTCAATAAGATGCAATCAAGTATAAGAGAGGAGCCTCCAGCCGACCCCCTACCATCATGGATCCAGATCTCCAGCTGCTTTTAGGTGGAAATCTAGAAATAGAACTCAGAAACCAACATGCACAGTGCACGAGATAAGTGTTCAATTACATTTCCATAAGTAAATCGAAACAAGACCAAACGTAATAAACAAGAATGCAACATCTCCCTTCCTTAAACAAACAATCTTACTCTAAAGAGACGATTGCACTTCAAAAATACCAAACATACGATTGCACTTCAAAATGATGCGTGTAACCCCTTGATCATCAATGGTTTGACTAGCCTCACTATCTTCAACTGTATTCATTCTGCGGAGTATCAGTATTAATAACTCAAGGAGGTTCAGAATCCACAGTTCTATTGTTTCTGTAAAGGTGAAATGTTATCATTCAAAATGCCACATTAATTTTTGTAAACTGGTTCACCCATATGACTAAGGGCCTGATTACGAGTTTGGCAGTCCTGGAGTGGGCCACCATGCCAGTGCTCCACTCCAGGACTGACAAACTTGCCCTCCCGCCAGATTAGGATTTTTTTCCTGGTCTGGTGGGGGGTCTTTTGGTGTTCCCATGGCATTGCCTACTAAAAGGGCACCCCAATGGGAACACCAGAGACGGTTCCCGCATGGCATGGACTTTAAAGCCCATTCTGTGCAGGAAATGGGGTGCATGCAGACAGGGGGCCACTCCATATGCCCCCTGCATGCATCCATGGCCCTGAGGTAACAGGGGGCCTTGTAGTGCCCCCTAAGTTTACTTATCGCTACACTGTTAATGGTGGGCTCACCACCATTGAAAGTGAGGTGGTCAGAAAACTCCTGATATGAATAAGGCGGTGCCACAGCGACCCCTCCAAGCATATTAGGGCCTCTGACGGTCACCCACTGCCGTGGGCTTCATAATCCCCATGCGGTGGCCCTGTTGCAGTACCACCGCTGTATTCATAATATGGTGGGCGGACCACCAGTCGAGGGACCACAACCATGGGTTCAGCGATGGTCCACCTAACTCGTAATCAGATCCTAAAAATAATATATCTCCCAGGACATACAATATTCTTTTGCTATGAAATTTTTCTAAAACTCATCCAAATATATCAAATAATGTTTAACCCACCAACGGCCATTTACCAGTTTAATAGAGCTACAGCTGACATGAATAATTTTGTATAGAACAATAAAGTTAAAATTAGTTTTACATCCACTTGGCTTAATTCGTTTTTTAACATAACATCAAGGGTTAGATGTAAAATCATTTCATTTTGTGAGTCTCTAATTGCAGTTGTTTGTGACTCACAATTAGGGTTGCACAAAATGAAATGTTCTAATGTATGTCAGACCCATATAGCGATTCCCAGTGGGGTTGCAATTGACTTGCCTCATCAATATTCATAGAGCATTTTAAAAATAACAAGACCCAACAAAAATCTATATGTTTCATGTTCTGTCAAAACACATTACATAACTAAAATTCTCTTCATTCTTATTGGCAAATTTGACTCATTCTTCTTCTTTATTGCTTCAAGTAGTTGAGGCAATGCCTAATAACAAGAATGAAAACAAGCCTACCAAACAGTTACCTTTTGCTAACGCACTAAAACAATCAAGTAATATGTCTGCGAAGAGCTCTGCCTCCTCACCACCTACTCAACCTCGCACTACTTCCAAGGTAATATCAGGTGACACTATGGACCGTCTTTTTCAGGAAATTTCAACCATTAGTAGCCGCTTAACAGAATTGGACATTAACATTTCTTCCCTTGCATTGGAGACCAAATCAATAAGAGCAGATATTGTGCAATTTCATACTAAAACAGAAGGTTTTGGATCAACGCTTGACTGCTGTTGAAAATAAATTCGACACACTACAAAGCAGAGATCAAGAATTATTATTTCTCCGTAGCAAACTGGTCGATTTGGAAGATCGCAGCAGGAGAGATAACATCCGTGTTTTTTGGTTTTGAAGGCCAGAATACTAGAGCCTTTTTGTGTGAAATTATTCCAAAATTGGTTGGTATTCAATTTGACCCTATGCTTGAAATTCAACGTCTTGGTTCTCTGCGTAAAGATCTAAATACCTGCCCAAGACCCCTCATTGCTTCCTTTTTGCGCCATGATCAGGTTCGACAACTACTGACTGCGGCACGTACACAGGGTTCTTACAGTTATGAGGGACATGAAATTCGTATGGCTGCTGATTTTTCTCGAGAAACTAATGAACGACGGAATGCATTTTTATCCATGAGGAAAAATGGACATCAAATACGGCTTGTTTGATCCAGCCCGTTTCGTGTTACTAAAAATGGAGAATCAAGAGACTTCTACAATCTACAATCCAGACGAGCTACAGCGTTTCCTGGATGACATGATGCAGCAAGATATGGACATTCAACATACGTCTACGCTTCAGACTTCTCAAAGTTCTCAATCTACTCATCCCCTTCCAGATGGCAGACGTCAAATCACAGGTGAAGCTCGTCAACGTGGTAGAGAGCTTGAGAGATTGAACCGCACCCAGGAAGATAAAAACTCAGCTTTGAAGACAGTATCTAACTTTACACAAGATCACCACAGAGACAAATCTCGCTCTCCTTTAAAATCTGCTTCAGATTGAGAGTAGTCCTTGGCTACATATCTCTTCTATTGCTAATTACAAAGTTTGGCTTAGGACTCTCAGGTTCATGCTATACAGAGAGACAAGCATCCTCAACATTTCAGATGAGTATTTTCCACACTCTTTGTATGTCTATTTACTCATTATTGTTACTGGTTTCCGATACTGGTCGTTGCTTAATACTCCTGGTGGGGGTCCTGTCTGGAGCGGTGTTCATGTGAACCCAGACCCGCAGTTAAAGTTTTTGATCTTGTAGTACTCTGTATACCAGTTTATTGTAACTTGAACGTATTTTCTATTCTTTCTACTCAATACATTTTTCTTCTTATTGACAAGCAGTTTTTAAAACAATTTTTATACTGGTTCTTGGAAATCCTTTCCTCCATAACTTATTTTATTCTGACTATAAAAGTTAAACAAAGCTTCCAATACTCCAGCAAATATGGTTGTTTCCCATGCCTTGTGTGCAATATCATGGAATGTTCATGGTTTAACGCATTATATTAAGAGGAAAAAAGTTCTCTCATATCTCCAATCCAAAAAAGTAGATGTGGCTCTTCTTCAAGAGACACATCTTGACGAACTTGAATCAAAAAAATTGTGTAGGGACTGGGTAGGAAAGGTTTTCCACAGCAGTATCCATGGCGACAGCTCCTCAGACACAGGTCCTACTAGAAAATGTGGTGTGGCAATTCTCATTCCAAAAACCCTTCCAGTTATGGTATCCAAAACATGGGTAGATCCAGACGGCCGTTATGTCTTTGCTAAATTGCGTATTGGTGATACTCATATCTGTGTGAGATCAATCTATGCCCGACAGGTTCCAAAAAATCCTTTCTCCTACATCTGAATCATTTGTTGTCAGAGATTGATGCTTCACAATACCTTATAGGGGGCGATTGGAATATGGTGAGAGATCCGATTCTTGACAGGACAGGCCTTCTTGATAAACATAATGCTGCAGACAGGGCCCTCATTCATGATATAATTGAAGATAATGGCCTTGTAGATCACTGGCATCTTTCGCACCCAGATGACACTGAATACACTCTACTCATGGAACTCTTTCTCGGTTGGAATACTTTTTAATTTCCCATGGTATAGTCCAATCAGTTCAGGAATCCCATATTTTGGAAGCAGCAATATTTTATCACTCTCCAGTCTTATTACAGTTGCAAACAGGGATGACCAGACCAGGTCGCAAAACTTGGAGGATGACTATTCAACGTCACAAAACGCCTAAGGGTAAAACACAATTACAGGATCATCTTCACAATTATCTTTCCTTAAATCAAGGTTCTGTGGCTTCTGGTAGGACTATGTGGGCTGCTGCTAAGGCTACTATCTGGGGGCAACTTATGCGGGATGCAGCTCAGGCCAATAGGAGAAATGCTACTCGACAGAAAGAACTAGAACAAGACATTGACCACTTCACCCGTTTATACACCAAAAAACCCAATCTACAAAATCATTAGAACAAGCCCGTATGGCACTTCAACTCCAAGGCAGAATATGCTCTACAAAAAATGAAAGGGACACATTATGAGCAGGGAGAAAAGGCAGGTAGACTTTTAGCAGCACAATTGAGACAAAGAGAAGTTGCCATGGCTATCCCAGCCTTAAAATCATCTGTTGGTAACATGCTGACTCGCCCCTCAAGATATAGTTAATTAATTTGCTTCTTACTATAAATCTCTTACATCCTTTCTTGCAGAAATTGATTTATCTCTCCTTTCTGCAGAAGACAGAGCACTTTTAAATACAGAAATCAGTAAAGAGGAGATATCATAAGCTATAGCCAAACATCCATATCATAAAGCCCCGGGGGAGGATGGATTCCCTGTGGAATTTGATCGTTGGTCAGGCGACAATGTAGTAGATTGTTTACATGCTGCATTCCAAGAGGCTGAACACACATCTACCCTAGGTAGTCCTTCTAATAAAGCTATAATTGCAGTCCTACCTAAACTGGGGAAAGACCCATTGCTGTGTAGCAGTTATCGTCCTAGATCATTTCTCAATTGTGACATAAAAATCCTAGCCAGCATTCTTGCCTCTCGCCTCCGTAAAGTTATTCCCTCCCTAATTCATCATACCCAATTGGGATTTATACCTGGGCGCTCCTCTCAAAATCATTTGCGTTCTTTAACTCACACCCTTCACGCTGCTAAAGTTCTTTAAGACGATGCCACAGCATTATTGCTTGATGCCGAAAAGGCATTCAATTGAGTAGAATGGACATACCTATTTAAAATTTTAAAACAATTTGGAATGGGAGATCAGTTCATAAATAAGGTACAATTGCTATATGAACAACCCACTGCATCAGTTAACGGTGGAGGTTTAGTTTCTGATGCTTTCCTAATCCGTGGAGGAACTCTCCAGGGTTGTCCCTTGTCGCCTCTTTTGTTCTTATTGGCTATTGAACCTTTGGCAGCTGTAATGCACCAATCACCCTCGATTGTTGGTATTCCTCTTCCGCTGGGAGAATCAAAACTTTATCTCTATGCAGATGACATTCTACTCACCATTACTGATTTATCAAGATCATTACCATCACTACTTCAAATTATAGAGAATTTTTCTTCCTTTTCTGGGTATAAAATTAACCTGGATACGTGTTAAGCGCTTCCTATATCTGATGGCACCTCAAAACATGTGATACAAGGTTACCCCTTCCATTGGCAATCTTCTCTTTGAAAATATTTAGGTATTCTTGTGCATAAGGGAACGGAAGCCATGGTTACGGATAATATAAATCCCTTACTTACCCAACTGCAACGTAATTTCGATAAGTGGAAAATATTGGGTTTATCTTTGTGGGGTAGAGTACAAGCTGTGAAAAGGGTCACTCTCCCACGTTTTCTTTACACACTAGGAATGCTTCCTCTCCATATTCCGTTATCCACATTACTTCTCATAGATTCTAAGATGAAATCCTTTATATGGGGCTCCATCAAACCCCATTTAGCCATCAATAAACTTATTGCCCATCATTCCAATTGTGGTCTGAGTCTCCCCTCGATTGAACACTATTCAATTGCATTACAATTATCCCAATTTACATACATGCTTCATGATAACTCTAACACGCCACAATGGGTACATACTGAAAGATTTCTCTTATCCTCTGAATCTGGTCTTTCTGCCCTATATGGGTCAGGTACCAGCCGTCTTGATCCCAGTAATCCTATGTTATCTGCAATGCATAAAACTTGGCAAAGGTCACACCGTATATTAGGCTTTAATCCACGTCTACATGTAAAAGCCCCAATATGGAATAACTCTGGAATACACATTAAAGGGAAAACTCTCTTCTGGCCTACATGGAAATCGGCAGGTATCCTTACCTTAGATCAGATTCTTCATAATGGAGACCTCAAATCCATTTCACAATTGGTGGAGGAGTTTAATCATCCCCTATTACAAAAAGATAACTATCTACAGCTACATAACTCTCTTCTTAAGGCTTTAGCCTTTAGGCTCGAAGTGTGGATACTGCAAATTTCACCAATAACATTTTATCTTCACACTTGGGGGAGACACAAATGGGTTATCTCTGGTCTGTACAAAACACTCACAACACAATTATTTTCCCATCCTTTATCTCATGACCTTCGTTCCAGGTGGCAATCATGTCTAGGACTTTCCTATGAAAATGAACAATGGACAATTTTACTGGAAAACTTTGTTAAAGGTGGCCAAGAGGCTTGTTTAAAATTTTGCATATTTAAAATACTTCATGACTGGCACTGGTCTCCGGTGAAATTGCATAAAGCAGGCCTATTATCGCATACTAATTGTTGGAGATGTAATGCCTCTGGTTTTGACATTGTACATATTATATGTAAATGTCCCATGGTGAAACTTTACTGGTTATATATAGGTCGATTTCTGCGTAACACCGCCCCCTTGCATTTACCACTCTCGCCAACAATTTTACTGCATGATTTACAAGATTCCCCTACCCTTTCCAAACCGCAATGTCGTCTAGTCCACACTGCATTAGCTACTGCTAAAATTTGTATATTAAGACAATGGAAATCCTCATCCCCGCCATCACAGGAGACTTGGCTAGCATCAATGATCCAAATTGCCTCACATGAGAGAGTCATCTATAATATTCAAGATCAATCTGAATTGTTTTTACTGGTATTGGATCCTTTCCTACAGGTAAAAGATATATCTGTTACTACCCTTACTTCTTAGGTTACTTTGTTCTTTACACTGAATTGATCTTTGGGTACCTATAGTTTAATGACTTATGACCATACTGAATTGTATTCAATTAGTCAACTTTTTCATATTATATTTATACCTACTACTGGTGTGATTCTGTATTCTTTATAATGCATTCCTCCTAATATTCCAAATGAATTCTTTTAATTAAATATGTAATTTATGTTTTACTAGCTTGAAATTTTATTATTTTCAGCTTATAATGATTTGTTGTCAAATTAATGGTTTAATATTTCATATTCACCATTTAATATTTAATGATGTCTGTATTTCTTTTATTTGATAGAATATGTTTTGCCCCTAAATTTCCTCCTTTTTTCTGATATTCTAAGGATTTTGATACATTTGCTTTTATATTTATAACTGTATTCATTATTCTTTCTCTATTATAACGAATTTTAAGATATGCAATGTTATCATATATTTCTTGTACCGTATTTATGAAATGCAAAAAAAAAAATTATAACACAAGAAATATTCATGAGGCAAGTCGCTCTTTGCGACACATTGGGAATGGTCTGTAAACACAGTGATGATGGTCGGCTGCAGTCAGCAGACCACCATGTCTGTGATTGTGTTTTCTAAACAATCAGCATTTTCCAGAGGACTCCAGAGCTTTCGCCCGGTCTGCCGGTTTGTTCACCTTGCTCCGGAATTAAAAACCATGATCCGCTCTTGTTTTTTATAACCCTGACACAAAGGTAACATAAATCTGAGGAACCCGGAGCCACTGACCTGCCACTTGACACTATTCTCTTGCATTTAATTGATTTATAATACGATGATTCACTCTTGAATCCTTACACATGCGGAACCAAAATCCTTCCCCTTTCTGTTATCGCTAAATACCTGGTTCCGCCTTATACTCAGCAATCCCAGACAAGGGACCTGCTGTTTTTGCCAACACCTTGGCCTATTCCAGTGGAAACCATATACTCCTGTATACAAAGGTGCTAACACACCTGTCCTGATGATCTAGATTAGATGAGATCTAAACAGCATCAACCATAGAGTAACTGTACTTCTTTTTTATTATATAAAGAACTATCTAAAAAAAATCTCACTTTTTGTTGTTAATTCGATGCATGTTTTTAATTTCTTCTCACCCTTCACAAGCATGTTTTTTCACTTACCTGTGAGCACTGGATCTATATATTTCTTAGCTTATTGAAAAAATAATATTGTGCAATGAATACATTAATTGCTTAACAATGTTTTCTTGTGTCCTGCTGAATACTTGCCTTTAATACACTGTATAAAGCTGGGTCCTAAAAAATATAGGACTTACTGTTTCTATTTTAAAATACCACAATCAAGATCCGCTGGCCTTAAAGGAACAATTGTTTTCTGAAACAGTTTTTTAAATAAAGCATTTTTTTAAATGCATCCTGTTTTCCCCAAAGGAAAACAGGATACATTTAAAAAATAAAAATGAAAAGAGACCTTTTCTGTTTTTTAAGAGTAGGCAATGGTCCGTGGGACTCCTGCCTGCTCTTAAAGAATGTTGGCGTCCATATTCACAAAGAAGAAGGGGTCCCTTAGGGACCCCTTCCAATTTGCAAATGGATAACCACCTGCTTCACGGAGTTGGTAAACTATGAATGTTTTGTGACCCCATTCCGGTTGCAAAACAGTCATACATGCCCCTGCGACTCGGTATTGGAAGGGGCGCCCTTAGCACGCCTCTTCCTAACACCGACTCACAAACCCTATTTCGTGAGTTGGTAATAGGTTACAAACTCACAAATAGAGTTAGCACATGCTGGAAGCTGTTTTAATGGTCGCAAATGGCCCAATTCTCCTTTTGGACTGCTAAAAACGGTCGTAGATCTGTCCCCAAGATTAGTTTAAAACAGCCTGTGTGTATCGTCATGGTAAAGTTTTCACGTTTCCTGCGTCTCCTTGACCCGAGCAATAAGCATGTAATGATTGTAATGATCCGCATTCTCTTTATGTGATTTGACAATTTTTTAACTCTTATCCAACTATTTAGGAACCAATTCCGTATGTGAGTTCCTCCCTCTGTCAACAAATGAATAGGGGGCGCTTAGTGATACTGTGTGGAGTGATATGATAAGCACATACTTTCTTCCATACAAAGTTAGCCACATACACACAACAAGTTAAAGCGCCTTCAGTAATCTGTTGACTCTCTCCATGTCATCATTGGGTTGTTCTCCTTTTTGATAATCAAAACTGCTTAAGTTTAAATGCATTCTGTTTTCCTCAAAGGAAAACAGGAGGCATTTCAAAAATAAAAATGAAATGCTACCTTTTTATTTTATAAGAATAGGCAGTGGTCCTTGGGACTGCTGCCTGCTCTTAAAAATGTTGGTGCCCTCATTCACAAAGGAGAATGGGTCCATTAGGTACCACTTCCATTTTGCAAATGGATAACCACCTGCTTCACGGAGTTGGTAAATATATTATTGTTTTGTGACCGCATTCCAGTTGCAAAACATTCATACAAGCCCCTGCAACTCGGTATTGAAAGCAACGCCATTGGCATGCCCCTTCCAAATACCGACTCGCAAGCCCTATTTGATAAGCAAAATCATTTAAGTTTAATTAAACAGGATAGTGGACTGAATAAGGAGTCTGTGTAATGTTTTATGCATTTCTCCTGCAAAGTTTTCCATCTTGTCAGAAAGTAGTTGCACACCATAATCCATAAAATCTTCCAATGGCGAACCTTCCAATGCAAAAATCATAGCTGCTTCCATGCTCATTACCTCAACAACATCATAATATACTCAATTTGAGAAATGATCTGGGAGTACAATTAAATATTACATATTATGCAGTAACAACATTATTGTCCAACAAAATGCGATGCCAATTTTTCCCAAGCATTTTCTGGAAAAGGTACTGGCACTACTGGTGTTTCTTTAGGCTTCTGCTGTTTATAACAAGAATTTTTCTTAGCTATTCACAACAGAGTCTACACTACTGTCCACAGCTAGCTACCAGAAAAATGTTCCAATAACTGTTTTTGTAGAAGTGGATCCTAAATGTCCACAGTGCTACCATTACTATCCCAGTTCTTAAACCAACTGGTGGAATACATTTTCAGCCTCTTAATAACAGTTCAATCATCAGTCCTGCTGAGATTTGAGAGAAACTCAACAAATCACCTTTAAGATATTTAATAATAGGCCGTTAGGTACATATTGTAGTAATTTCCTTGTGATTAAATCATGCTCACAAGCTTCATGCCATCCACCTTTTATGATATACCTTGACAATGTTCAACTGCATCAACTCAAGCAACTACTCACTCATCCTCCATTGTTTCACCCTCATCCAGTTCATTATTAACAGGTAGTCTAAATAAACAATCAGCATGTACATTCGCACCCCAGGGTATGTACCGCACATGAAAATTGTCCTCTTGCAATTTAATTAAACATGTTCTAGCCTAGAGGCTGCTGCCGCCATACCTGTCACACAAAGAAGATATGTTAACAGTTTATGATCGGTGCATAAGATGAAATGTGTTCCCCAGACACATTTCAACCTTTAAATGCCCCAAACACACCTCTGTGCATCACACTGAGGGGTGTCAGGAGCACCTGACAGGCTAAGATGCTACCGTAGTGAGGGGACCCAGTTACGTTGCTTGCACTATAGCCTATGCCAACGTAGCTACACCACTGGTAATTACTAGGCAATCAGGTTAACACCCTTGTGTAAATTTTGCCTGGTTAAGCCTATAAAAAATTAACAGGGGGGAAAAAAGACAGATTTTTCCTTTGACATCCAGATTTTAATGCCAAAAATAAACAGGTAGATTTTAGGGCAGTAAATAGCAAAACCCATATCTTAAATCCCTAAAAGTGTTGGAATAAGGGACAACTATGTGATAATTATGACATCTGATTAATTCTACACACCTCAATGTCATATGGGTTGCGATAATTATCCCATCTGACAAGGGGCACTTGTAATTAGGCTGTCAGACTACAAACAGTTAACAGAGAGAACAGAAAAGATAGCTCATCCAGTGGTACTGGAATAATGTTTCCGTGAGGGTGCTAGCTGTCTACATCCCAACTTAAGCGCCTGGACTGTACTTTGTATTCTGCTGATGCATATAAATATATTGACATATTTACACTTTTGAAAAGCAACCATGTGTCCTTATTCAAGTATGTGTTAGAAACCTCGGAAATACTGTGGCCTTCTCCTTAAACTTGTACCCTCCCCAGGTGTATCATTAGTTAAAATTACAAAATACCCCAGACATGCAGTAAGAGAAAGGACTAGTGAACCCAGCTCTCCAGTGTAAGAGAATGAGCAGCTATTTCTGAAACAAAGTTGCCTGTCATGAGACAGTTTGCAATTAAACACAAGGTAAATGCTTCAAGGGTGATAAATAACGATCTCTTTATTGTTAATTTTGTTTTGTCGGAGTTAAGCTTGAGGCAGTAGTCTATCATCCAATTGGCTACATTGGTCACAGCGTTGCAGAAGTTGGTTTTGGCTTTGTAGGGGTCCTCAGTGAGCGAGAGGATTAGTTGAATGTCGTCTGCATAGGAGATAATGTTGAATTTGAAGGATCTGCCAACGTCTGCGAGGGTGATCATGTAGATGTTGAATAGGCTGGGGCTGAGGGAAGATCCATGTGGTACACCACATATAATGCCCTTGAGTGTGGAGGTGAAGGGAAGCGTCAGATGCTCTGTGTGCATCCTTTAATGAAGAACTCCTCTCTGAAAAAACAGAAGCACGGATCTTCAGGAAGAACATCTCTGCATGGGACCACAGCTGGTGGCCAGAAGAACTGGGACCCACACCAACTGACCATGCATGTAACCTCAGCATCATCCTCGGCAGCCAACTGATCATTTATTTATTTATTATTTAAATCTGTAAGGCGCACAGCTACCCCAAGGGGTTTCCCTGCGCCGGCAGGTAGAGTGAGCAGAGAAAAAGGAAGTAAATTACTTATTGAACAACCAGGTCTTCACTTGTCAATGAAAACTAGTAAGGACAGTTTCTTCCCGTATAACGATCGGAAGAGAGTTCCACAGGGAGGGGCCCAGGAAGGAAAAGGCCCTACCACCCATCCTAGCCAGTCTAATTCTAGTGATAACAAAATTAGACTGTCCAGCAGAGCGAAAATGGCGGGAAGGAGATTAGAACTGGATTAACGATTGTAATATTGCGGGGCTGTTCCGGATTTAATTTTAAACATAAAGCTCAAAGCCTTAAATTTGATACGGTTCACCACCAGACGTAATCAGGGCTTGAACCACGGTATGTTGAGTAGAGAGGGGTAACATCCACAGAATTTTCCTCAACCATCTCAGAATGGTAAAGCATGTCGCAGCCACATTAGTAATTTGTTGTTTCATTGACAGATGGTCGTCAATAATGATACCCAGGTTCCGAGCTTGACGTACTGGCTGGGGTAGCAAGCCAATTTCAGTGGAACAATGTTTCGGTCCCCAGAGATCTTGTTGTTTTCCTAAAATCATAACCTCCGTTTTTTCTTCATTTAGTCTGAGCAAGTTATTCTGCATCCAAGATGCAATTTGGCTCAGACCAATCTGGATAGCAGAAAAATCAGAACCCCTAGAAGGAGTGAGGGAAAAGATTATCTGCGTGTCATCCGCATAGGAAAAAAGGGACAGCGCAACCTCATTGGCAATATATACCAATGGGCACAAATAGATATTAAACAACAATGTACTCAATACAGAACCCTGGGGGACTCCATAAGGAGAACAATGGATATTAGAACTCGCCGAGGTAGAGAAAACCTGAAAAGTTTGATCAGCCAGGAACAAACGGAATCATTGTAAGGCAGAGCCTTCGAGGCCTAAAGACTGCAAAGCTTTTAACAACCGTGTCGAAGGCAGCACTGAGATCAAGTAAAATGAGAGCCACCGTATCACCATGGTCCAAATGCTGTCTCAACATTTCGGTAACGCCAAGTAACGTAGATTCAGTGGAGAAACCTGCTCTAAAACCAGACTGAGAAGGATGAAGGAATCTCAAAGACTCCACCAAAGAAGTCAGCTGAAGGTTAATATGCTTTTCAAGAAGTTTAGAAAAGACCGGAAGCAGAGAGATAGGCTGAAAATTAGATGGCATCGAAGGATCCGCATTTGGCTTCTTTAAGAGAGGGAGCATCATGGCATGCTTCCAGTCAGGAGGAACAAAACCTTCCTATAAAGAAGCATTAAGAAGACCCATGATCAGCCGGAGCGTGGGTGCCTTAAGCTGTTTCACCATGGAAATAGTAGGAAGATCTCTAGGAGAGCCGGCTTTAATACTAGCCAAAAGATTGTTAAAAGTACGGGGTTCTAAAAGAGACCATGCTTCCACCTTGATGTTAGATTTAGCATTATCCTGAATGTTAGAACTGGGGGTCTCTAGTTGGCTGAGGTAGGTAGTACCTTAGTCCAAATAGGGACCCTTGCTTCTATTCAGGGAAAGGAGGGACACACTCTTAGATAACCCCTGCTCACCCTCCGGTAGCTTGGCATGAGCAGCCAGGCTTATCTCCAAGGCAATGTGTAAAGTATTTGCAACCACACTCCCAGTAACACAGTGATAACACCACAAATGGACACCACACTGATTTTATAAAAATAGAGGTATCTTTAGCAAAAGAAGTACAATGAGACCAAACAATAGAAATCCAACATATGCATATTCGTAATATTTCACTTTGCTGATTATTAGGCCAACAATCCCTTGTAGGTTCTTGCGGTATTAATGAGCAGTTCACAATGATCTAATGCAGTCCTAATGCAATGCTATGCATTTCGAAATGCAGTTTGTAATGTAGAAATAAGACAGTCCTTAATGCAAGTCCTAATGCAGTTCGTAACGTCGGAATAATGCAGTTCGTAATGCAAGAATAATGCAGTTCTTAATGCAAGGAATAAGGCAGTTCTTAATGCAAGAATAATGCAGTTCTTAATGCAAGAATAATGCAGTTCGTAATGCAAGGAATAATGCTATAAGCCAATCAGCGCGGTCAGCTCGGGCACTGCTAGGTTCCAACAACAGAGACAATAGTCGTAAACTTAGAGGGGCGGGCCGGTACTGCTGGGCAGGTATGGGCCGCTCGGGGACCCAGCGCGTCTAACGCGGTGCAGCGTGAGAGAGATCAGAGCACTCCTGTACTCCTCCTGCACGCCTCCCCAGGCCAAACACGCTTGCGGCTCCCGACCGGAGTCCAAGCCTTACCTGGGGGGTGCGCTGCCTCTCTCTCGCTCGTTGGACGTCCTGCTTGGCGGTCCCGATGAGGTTGCAGCTCCGTTGCTAGGCGACACTGTAGCCGGGCCGGTTATGGTGCTGCCTTCTCCTTCGTTGACGATCTTGGGCATATTCTTCTTGGCAAACAACGATCATGATCCCTTTCACGTTGCAGCTTCCCTAGCTTCAAGAAATCCTTTAGCACGTTGCGGCTCAGCTGGCGGTGGCGATCCTTACTCATAGCCTCAGTTACGATGACGGCTCGGGCCACAAACAGCAATGCAGCAGTGTGGACGATGTTTCACGCTGTGGAGGCAATGTGGTCACAGGGTACCTTGTAAACAGCACCACAGACCGCACGGCAGTGTCAGGCGTGCAAAAGCACACGCACCAAGCGTCGCTGAGATATGGTTGGAAATTTTGATGTTCCTGAGTTTCCACAACAGGGGACCAGCTCTCCTCAGGCCCTTGGAGACAAGTTACTTCAGGACACAGCACATAGCAGATTCCTTTCAAGCAGGGGGACACAGGACACAGCAAAGTCCCTTGTCCTCTCCTTAGTCAAATCAGCAAACTACAGGCCAGCCCCAGAACACACAGCAAAGGCAGTCCTTCTCTTCAGTCTCTTCAGCTGTTCTTCTTCGGCAGAGGTTCCTCTTGATCACAAAGTAGTTTCAATCCTTTTTCAGTCTTGAGTTCAGTTTTGAGTTCAGGGGTTTCAGCTCTCACATTTATACCCCTAAAAGCCTTTGAAGGCTTTTTGTTCAGGGGGCTCTGGGCCCTGTCCAACCCAGTTCTGGTTGTCTTCCTGCCAGTGCACACCCGTTTCCTTTGATAGTGAGGGTCTGGGACCCAGACGCTCCGCAGGAGGAGGAACCATCCTTTTGTGGCAGCAGCACAGCCCTCTTCACATCCAGGGGGCTACTACTCCCACCACTCCAAATGCAGGCCAGCCTGTTGCTGCCTCACCTACTCCTCCCTGGTGTCAGGGCACCTCCCCAGACCCTGTCACATCCAAACCCAGACAGTCAATACACAACCAGGCAGACGCTCGCAGGATGGTTAGGAGAAGAAACCAGCCACTTCTAAAAGTGTGGTTTCTAAACACACAATTTAAAAACCATCTTCACAAAAAGATGTGTTATTAAATTCAGTCCAGGCTCACTAAACTCCATCTCTCCATCTTATGCCAATGATAAGATATGCTGGAAACATGTGACACAGCATTCCCCATTCTGTCCCATGGGCAAGATGGCCTTGCAACAGTGAAAAACGAAATTGGCAGTAATTTCCTGTCAGGACATGGTACACACTTCAGTACATGTCCTACCTTTCGCATACACTGCACCCTGCCCAGGGGTACCTTGGGCCTACTGTAGGGGTGTCTGATGTGCATAAAAAAAAGCTAGGTGTAAGGCCTGGCAAGTGGGTGCACATGTCAGGACAACAAGGCAGTTAACAAACTGCACACAGGCACTGCAGTGGCAGGCCTGACATCTCTTTTAGGGCTACTTATGGGGGTGGCACAATTAGTGCTGAAGCTCCACTAGTAGCATTTGCATTACCAGCCCTGGCACACATAGTGCACTTTACTAGGGACTTTACTTGTAAGACAAACATCCCAATTATGGACAACCAATTACAATAACGCTTTACACAGAGAGCATATGCACTTTAGCACTGATCAGCAGACGTAAAGTGCCCAGAGTCCAAAAGCCAACAAAACAGGTCAGAAGCAATACAGGAGGAAGGCAAAAAGTTCAGGGATGACCCTGCAAAAAGGGCCAAGCCCAACACTGAAACAGAGATACTTCGTATTAACAATAGTAGACGTGGTATCAGAAGTCTGTGGAGAGCCAAGCTGGTTCTCATAAGTTAAAGTAGAGTACATTTTCTCGACTTTCTCCACAAAGAAGCAAATGAGATTCTCACATTTTGTAGCAGTTAAAGCACAAGGGTTCTCAGAGTATTAGAACCCGATAATTCTTTGACTACCTTTAAAAGGGTTTTAGGACAATGCTGAGCATGAGAGATTTTAAAGGAAACAAACTCAGCGCGAGCTGATTTACAAAGAATATTAAACTCATTCAGAGCTGTTTTATAGGCTATCTTAACATCAGGCTTATAATGTTTCCTCCATTGCCTTTCCAGATTTTTACACTTTGATTTCTACACCTTCATTTTCTCTGTGAACCAATGGGCAGGCAGCCGATGGTTGCCTGAAGGTTTATAGGAGGCAGATGCCTACTGCATGAGAGATACAATTTTGAATCAAACTCAAGTCGGAAATAGCAGGCTTTTGTATAGATGGTCTAGAATCATCTAAAGGATTATTTAAAACACCTACATTGGGTTTAGCACACTGTCTGACTTTAAGTTTAGGTCCGGCCTTAACTGCCACGATGCAGGCTGCGATCTTAAGCGGACACGACACCGAAAAATGTTCAGAGCAGCACAAAGGGATAGCAGGAGGGAAGACCAAATCCAACAAAGTAGAGGAAATAGGATCAAGCAAGTGGCCAGCAACATGGGTAGGACCTGAATTACAGAGATGGATATTCTGTGCTTCAAGATCGGCAATGAACGCTGCACTGTTGGTGCATGCAGGATCATCTAGATGAAGACTCAGGTCACCCAGAGTAGTGAAATTGGCAGAGTTCAGAACATGAGATGTTATCAGATCAGAGAAGGATCCTGCCCAAGGTCCAGCTGGGCCAGGAGGGTGATAAACTAGTGTACCAGACAAAGTGAACTTAGGTGTGAGTGTAAGTTTGAATAACAAAGCTTCACAATCATTAGCAGGTACGTCAGAGCAATTGCAATCAATAGAACTTTAGAGAATGATAGTAATGCCACCCCCATTCTTAATTTCCTATCCTTCCTGAAGATGGAATAATTAGTAGGGATCACCACAGCTACATCAGGCCCTGGACTGTCATGGAGCCAAGTTTCCGTTAAGAAAACCGCATCCGGTTGGTTATTACATAAAGGATCAAAAATATCCTCCTTATGTCTAGGAAGCAAGCGACAATTAATGCTATAAAAAGTAAAGTCTAGGTGTCGTGCAGGTATACCCAAAGGAGTCGCTTTACCTGCCAGGGCAGTATAATTCAAACATCCTGGTTCATCCACTAAGGGCAAAGCTCTGTCTTGATGAACAAAATTCATAGTCGCCTTAGAGGGAAGCCTACAATGCTGTCATTCAAAAGGGGCAGTATCAAGTGCAATCTTGGCACAGTTAGGAAGGGAAGGTCGGTTTAAATCATGCATTTGTCCCGGCCGGGTGCGCCTTTGGCGTGCCTGCTGAGCGTGCCCGCTGCACATCCACTCCCGTGCCATTTAAATAGAGGTCAGTGAAGCTGTAACGCAAGAGCTGGACCGCTAATTAGAGCGGAAATGACGGTGTAAGTAAAGGACCTTCAAGGGAGGGGAGTCCAGAGGTAAAAAAGTGCAAGTGCATAAAAGAGTTGTCCCAGTAACAAACAATGCCCCCCAAAACTGAGTATAACACACTCAGCCAAGTGCTACGATTAAAAACGATTAAAAAACACCGAATCAAATTCAGTAAATACAGTACAATTTCCAGAGAAGGCAAAGAGAAACAGAAGCCTACCAGCCGCTGCGCGTCCGCTCCCGGGCCATTTAATTAGAGGTCAGGGAAGCTGCAACGCAAGAGCTTGACCGCTAATTAGCGCGGAAATCACGGTGTAAGTAAATGACCTTCAAGGGAGGAGTCCCGAGGTAAAAAAGTGCAAGTGCATAAAAGAGTTGTCCCAGTAACAAACAATGCCCCCCAAAACTGAGTATAACACACTCAGCCAAGTGCTACGTTAAAAAACTATTATAAAACACAGATTCAAATTCAGTAAAAACAGTACAATTTCCAGAGAAGACAAAGTAAATCAGAAGTCTACCATCATGAAACGACAAGTCAACGCAGTCACCTCCTCCTGCTTCCACACCCTCCACATGCTCTGCAGAATCTTCGAATGGATCCCAGTCAACACTAGAAAAACCGTCATGCAGGCCCTCGTCACCAGCCACCTCGACTACGGCAATGCTCTCTATTCTGAAATCCCCACCCAGCTCCTCAGAAGACTTCAGATCATACAGAACGCTGCAGCCAGACTCATCTTGGAACTCCCCAAATAGACTCACATATTTTGTCACCCCAGAAACATCCACTGGCTCCCCATCCAGAAGATGTGCCTGTTCAAGATACTCACAAACACCTACAGAGCTCTTCATGACAAAGGACCATCCTACAACAACCATCGACTGAACTTCTATCTGTCATCAAGACACATGCGCTCTTTCTCATTCGCCCTCGCATGTATTGCCCCCATCCGCCGCAGCGAGGCCGCTCCTTATCATACATCACCGCCAAGGCCCGGAACAATCTGCCCTTCTACCTCTGAACAGCACAATCACTGGCAGACTTCAGAAAGAGTCTCAAGGCCTGGCTTTTTGATGAACACCTGGCACCCTCAGCTCCCACATACCCTTAGGGGTAACAATACCACGCTTTACAAATGACTGATTGATAGATTAATTCTAGATCGGAACCCAATCAAAGATTTATGCTTGTGCTGCATCACACCCAGCAATCCTTACTCCCAGTGCGACTGAGATCAGCCGGCACTTACTCGTTGCAATTACCCGTTGTCAAAAGATGCTGACGTGGATGTCATGCTTACTACATTAAGGCAGTTAAATGGGGGAATGTGCTGTCTGATGAATTGAGACTGATATCCAGAAAGAAACTGAAAACCTTCTCTAAATCCCTAGAATGGTGGGATTCTTCCCCTTTGAACCAGCCCTGTTCTTCAAAGAATCTTGCCTTGATGACCTTTAATCATTTTTAAACAGATTGTATTAAATATCGATTGTCTGTATTTTTAATGTGGGTGATGTGGGAGACTCTATTATAGACATTTTGCAGAGAAATGTTGTGTTTATGTTTCATGCAGCATCAATAAAAAAGTTTCTTCTAAATCAAAATCATGTGAGAAATGGGAGGGTGTCCCAGAGATTATTTGCAGGAATGTGAGTGAGCAGCTGCAGTGTTAAATATTGAAAACACACGTCTCAATTCGTGAAATTTAGCTGGACGAGTGCGCCTGTGCACTCTCAGTGACCTGGCCGGAAAGGGCACGAAAGAGCTGAAACTGGATCATAAATTCAAAGCTGAACAGGGTTCCCCAAAATACGTATGGCCCAGAGCCCCTAAAGTTCTTAAGATGTCCCTGCTGATAACAGCAATAAGGAAACCCTCGAGGACGAACCTCCATCCTTAAGTGTGAGCGGGTAACAGAGGGCTCCACAAAGCGTGCTGATATTTACAGCTCTCCCTCGAAAGCTCTTTAGGGAAGAATATCTCCTTGGAATACTGAAGAAAGTCCCACTCACATTCATGTTGACAAAACACAGCCCTATTTCCTATCTGACTGCTGCACAAGGTCGTTGAAAGGTTTGCCGTCAGCAGTTGCACGTACAGATCACACTAGATACATTTCGGTATCACATCAACAAAACTAAGCCTCTTTCACTGGAAGACATAAATAGCAATTACTGGAAAAAAAGAAATATTGCAAAAGAAACCTGATACGGTTTGCCTGCCATGATGCTGAACGTGCAGCAAAGTGTGAGCTTCGAAGCATATCAAGCAGGGCAATGGAAATAAAACATCACAGATAACAGCTCGTAAACATATCTCAAGACCTGGAAAGAATAGTAAACATGACTGTAGGTGAGGTGGATCATACCAAACAAACATGGGGGTTTTCCAGGAAAAGTGTCACACTGGAAAACACATGTGCCATCTACAGCGCCAAGCACTGGCTCAAAAAAGTATTGTTTTTCGAATTTATACATGGAGGCAAAAATCAAAACAGTAATTGAGCTTCTATTCTGCTCCAGGAAGAGAACAGGGAGGTAACAAGTGAGAAACATCTGTGAGCTTTAGGCAAAGCAATGCCTCTCCTTACAGACTGGCGAGAGAAAATGAGTCAGATATACAGACATAACTTCCTGGTGCAGTACCGTGAGAAAAAACCAGCTTTATATAGTGGCCCCTCCATTTATGGCGGCCGGACCATGGGGCGCAGAGGCAGTGCCCACCTCCCCTTTTCAAGAATGATGAATGTCTATCATGCTAAACAAAGGTCAGCCTCTCATCATATTTGGGTCAAGCTGCCAGGCGCTTTAACTGCACTAATGGCATGCTGAGCTAAAGATTTCACAGCCCTTGCGATGGGGATGGGGGGCCGTGGCCTCAGCAGCCCAGCAAAGTGTTGTGAGAGTCTCCCCCTCATGATAAGAGGTAGCATCACTGATAGACTCAGACTTGGGCGGTGTTTAGACAAAATATTGACAAAAAATATTGAAATGCAAAAAAATGGTGTCAAGAATATCGCAATGTCAAAAATATAGTCAACCGGAATATTGAAGGTCAAAATATCACTTTAAGTGTTGTTTTTAATATCATTTTAGAAAATATAATTGTATATAATATCATTTGAAAGTGTTTTTTGTATTCATGTTATTGTGGTGTGTTTGATTTAATATTTTTAATATTTTTCATTTGTCCAATTAGTAAGATAATTTATTTACTATGATTTTTGTAATTTTAAATTTTTATTTGTATTAATGTGTAAAAAGAATGTATATTTTTTGGGGGGGTGGTGAATTTATGGAGGGATAAGGATTGGGAGATTTTTAAAAAGTGAATATTTGAATTCAAATTTAGGGGCCCATTAGGATGGCGGGCGGATTGCACCCGCCGGGACAGCGGTAGTCACCGCTGGCCCGGTAGGGGCGATCCACCTGCCATCCACACCTCAAAGACCCCCCGCCATATTAGGTTGGCTGGGGGTCCGCGGCAGACGGAAAGACCGTCCGCCGCTGTTCCGCCGGTCGACTCGTCGACCGGGCGGAAAACATGCATAACATGGTGGCGGTGTCTGTAAGACACCACCATCATTATTAGGATGACAGCGGAAAGCAGCCCTTCCATGGCAGCGTTGCCGCCATGGAGAGGCATGCGGTCTTTGCTGTAGGGGGCCCGTAGCGGGCATTGGGGTGGTGGGGGGTGCACATGGGGGTACCTATGGTACCCCCCTGCATTGGCGTGGACAAGGTGGCAGGCATCACGCGGTTCCTGTCACCTTGCGCATGTCATTGCGCAAAGTGCATTCCCAACATTGTGGCAGGCGGTGCTGTGAGCTCCGCCCACCACAATGATGGGAATGGGGGATGCCACAGTGGCATTTGCATCCTAATTACAGGTGCAGGGCCGCCGCACCCCTGGCGGACGGTCCCACATTCCGTTACTTTGTCCGCTCACCATCGTAATGATGCCCCAAATGTTAATTATTTGAAAGGTATGCAAATTAATATTGTAAAATTAAAAAAAACTATTTTTTTATATTAATGTTTCAAAATAGTTTACAATTATGTTGAATGTATGTATATAGGTTATGTTAAATGTAAATGAAAAAAAATTGCAAACATTAAAATAATTAATTAAATTATAGAGTTTTGGTAACATTTAAATATATGAAAAATTTATTTACTACTGTAAAATATGTGTTTATTAATTGTAATAATTGTTTTATATTCAATATTTTCATTAATTCTATTTTTTAATGTTAATCTATTTTTAAAGAATATTTGTGAATATTGTCATTTACGATGTCATTGAAAATCAATGATTGGAAAAGTATTATATTTTTATAATAACATTTATTTTAAAAGATTTTGAAATGTCTGCTTAAATTATGAAAATAGAATAAATATGTATTGTTTATGATGCATAAATCTGTATTTTGTATATTTATATATGATAGGTTTATTCATAAAAAATGTAGTAAAAACATTTTGATAATGACATGTTTAATATGTTTATTATTGGAATAAATTCTGTTCTGGTATGTAGTTACAAAATATTATTTTAATGTACAGAAATATTTGCAATATTTATTTAATATTTAGTATCATATTTGTCTACTTTCCAAAATATTCATTTTTGGAGTATGATTTTATATGTTCCAAAATGTATGAACATTAGTAGATATTAATACAACTATTGTAATTATAAATAGTGATAAACATGTTGTTTCATATGTTAATGTTTAATTATGAACATATAGGTTTTAATTTTGGTTACTTGTATTTTCAAAGTAATTTTTATTGTATTTTGTATCTCAAAAACTATGCGTGATTGTTGAGTATTGATTGTGCATATACAAGTTTTAGTGTCCAGCACCTTGGATATAATGTTTTAGAGTGTAGTCAAAATAGTAATTGTCACCCCCCCCCCTCCCCCAAATTGGTTTACGCTGGATTAGGGATAGTAAATAACAGTTGATTTACATTGTAGTGGTAATAGTAAATGTAACCACTTTAGTGTCCAACACCTTCCCCAAATTGGTATCGATTGGAGTGGCAATAGTATAGGTCACCCCATTAATGAACAACACCTTCCCTAGATTGGTATAGATTGGAGTCGAAATAGTAAATGTTCCCCCTTTTGTGTTCAACACCTCCCCCAAACTGATGTAGATTGGAGTGGCAATTGTAAATGTCAACCCTTTGGTGTCCAATACCTTGTCCAAATTGGTTATAGTAAATGCTAAACAGTGGGTGTAAAGGTAAATCCTAGCGCTACCCACAAGACTACACAATTTATAATGATGAACACGTATGTAAACGGCGGTGCTTTACAACTCGAAGTTAAACACCCAAAACCCCAAACACAATCATAGATTGATTCCAGTATTTTCTTATGTTGAAGCACACTCAAAATTATATAATTACAATATAAAGGTAATAACAATGACGAAAAATGTGTGTGGGCTTGTCTTCTTCTTTAATTAAGAGTAGAGTCTCCACATCTCTCAACTTTCATAAAAATCTTCCACTCCCCAACGCGTTTCGTCGCTAAAGGGATTAACCCATACTACTTCCTCAGGGCTGGGAGTGACAAAATAATACTATTGGAGTACAAAATCAACTATTTCATTAATGCAAGCCCATAAATACTCCACGTGCAGAAGAAATTGCTCATACTCTACAACACAAAACGGTCTGTGTCCCGTGTTTCTACATATTTATACAATCTCATGCCAAATTTCGCATATATAGTTTTCACCATCTTACACGAAACAAATAGAGTGTTTAATTCATATTCACCCTACAATAACTTCCGTCACCATTAGTGAGGGGCATGCTACTCAATTTAAACCCTGAATAATGTATCTGTATCATATTCCTTGTATTTGAACACCTTAAACAATACAAAGTGTGGTGCATTATTATTATCTGCGGAGCACATGAGGCATAGGCTGATTCTATTGACAGAATTAAATTCCATGCCACTTACGTGCCTTATCGCCTACTATGATATCCTCAGTGCTTTGGGAGAAGGAGCTTACATCTAGCTCTGTTAAACTAATGGAAATTCTGATTGAAAATGCAGAAAGAAAAGTAAAGAGCTTACAGTTAGAGATTACATAAATTGGAGGGGGAGATCGCATCTCTTAATATGCCTGAGGTAACAGCAAAAAATTATGAGATTTTGGAAGGGGTTTTAGTAAATCACCAGAATGATATCAAACAAAGAAAAGCACGTAAGCTAAAGAGGGATGAGGTAGACTATAACAATGGGAGAGTTTTAACTTTTTCGAAAAAGTATGATTACTTGGTTGTAATGGATAAGAACAAAAAGATATCAGAAACACCATCCACTAGCTCCAGAAATACGTCACTTAGCACAATACCAACAAGTGAAAGTGAGGTAGAGGGTGGACCTAATACTTTGATCAGACAACCATGCCCTTTAGGGAACTCTTCTTTCCTACAAGAGGTAAATCGCATCAAGAGAGGGAACAGGGAGCAGGTCAAAAGAGTAGAAAATACAAGAAAACAAGGAGGGACAAGAGAAATGGGAACAGAAGGGGACAGAACAGGAATGAAGACTTGGTCTTGGAACAAGAAGGAATAAACATATTAAGGGGAGGAGAAGTGGAAGTTATTAATCTGTCAGATCGAGCCTTGACAGATGAAATGATAATGTTATTGAAGAAAGGTTTGGGTTTCTGTCCCTATTATAAAGGAGATATCTGTGACACAAAGATAGATTTTTTTCGATTTGTCAGACGTTTAAAACTGAAAAAACATTTTGCCTTAAATCCGAAGCCAAATAAAGAGAGTATATCGCAAATCTGTAATCCAGTGTCCAATGCATTGACAATCAGGGATATCCAAGATACAGTGACTTTACTGTCAATTACAGAATTGGAAGAAGATCCGATGACTATAGGGAGAGTATTAGAAGACTTGGATGTAAGACCAGATTTATCAGTAACAAGTGGTTTAAAAGAAAAGTCCAGATGGTCTCTAAATCTAGTGAGTGGTAACAATATAGAAATATTTAATACTTTAGTCACTAATGATCTTGAGAGTGGTATGAGGAAGTTAGGCCCCTCTTTTAAAAATCTAGGGGATAACCTAACGACACTTGAACGTCAGGCACTAAGGACTCCAGTTGAAGACCCCAATGTGATTTTCAGAAAGGCTGATAAGGGGGGTAAAATTGTGGTGATGAACAAGACTGATTATGTTTGTGAGATATATTTTCAACTGAATAATGTGGAATGTTATGAAAGAATCATGTATAACCCCATGATCTCTCTTGTAACAAGGATTAATGGGATGTTACAGAAATGGCATGTTGATTGTCTTTTGGATGAAGATGAATTCTTATATTTAAAAGTGAACCGACCACGATATCCCTGCCTCTACACGTTGCCAAAAATTCATAAGGACCTCCCTTTTCCACCAGGGAGGCCAATTGTGGCAGGAATCGGGGGACCCACAGAGCGGCTGTCTCAGTTTGTCGATCTGTTCTTACAGCCAATAGTAGTGAATTTGCCATCATATATTAAGGACACTAAGCATATTTTGAATGTACTTGGAGATATCACATGGGAATCAGGTATGACGTTGGTAACACTTGATGTGATATCACTATATACCAGTATACGAAACGAATTAGGAATCAGAGCGGTTGAACATTTTCTCACAAAAAGGCCAGCGAGTCAATGGGAACACACCCAAATGTTATTGGCTATGACTAAATTGATATTGTCTAACAATTATATTCTTTTTAATGGAGAATGGTTCAGGCAAACCCAGGGAGTTGCAATGGGTTCTAGATTTTCACCAGCATATGCAAATCTATTCATGGGCTGGATGGAGGAAATGGTGATATGGGGTCCATCAGGCAAATATTGGAATGATGATATTCTATATTGGGGACGATACATAGATGATTGTTTGATGATTTGGACTGGAACGGAAGTCAAATTACGAGAGTTCATTGGTTATTTTAACAGTAATGACATGAATATAAGATTCACATCATGCATCAGCTCCACAAAAGTGGTATTTTTGGATGTAGAATTATATATACAAAATGATAAGATTTGCAGCAATATGTACTGTAAACCTACATCTTGTAATGCTATTTTGCATGCAGACAGTGCGCACCCCCGGCATCAAATCAGGGCAATCCCTTATAGAGAAATGATAAGGGCACGTCGTAATTGCAGTGATGAAAGTCAATTTAGAATATGTGTTGAAGACATGGAGAGAAGGTTTACCCAAAGGGGTTATGGAAAGGAGGATCTTAGTGTAGCAAAACAGAGGGCATTTAAAATAAAGCGTTCATCCACCTTAAAGCCTAGTAAAGCAAAAACACTAACATCATCGCCCATCAGGATGATTACTGAATATACACCCATCAGAAAAATTCTATACAAGAGTATGTACAAGCATTGGCATATTCTCAAGGCAGACAAGACACTGCGGGAATTTCTTTCAGATAAACCCCAGATTACCTTTTGAAGAGGTAGGACATTAGGTATGATTTTGAGTCCAAGCTACCCAGCAGATGTAAAAAAAGAACAATGGCTGATGAAGTTTAGTAAGGGTTTTTTTAAATGTGGCCATTGTGGCATGTGTAAATATCCAAAGGACAAAACAAAACAATTCAAGGTGACTGGAGACCAAACATTTAATATTGTGACTAATATTAATTGTAATACGAAGTGCGTTGTATATCTGATTATGTGTAAATGTGACAAGATATATGTGGGTAGCACAATAAGGGCTCTTAAGGACCGTATAAGTGAACATTGGAGAGCAGTTAAGAACAATGATATGAGGTATCCCATTGCAGAGCATGTTCATAATTGTATAGCACAAGATACACACAAATCGTTTCAATTCTTTGGTATAGAACATGTCAAATTAGAATCACGTGGTGGGAACAGAGAACTTATACTACGGAGGCATGAGGCGAGGTGGATCATGCGCTTGAGGGCCGTGGAAGAGGGTCTGAATTATGACCGGGAGCTACAGTACTTCTTAGGGGAGTAGACAATGAGGCGGCTTATCTAAGTCACTCATCGTTAGTGGGCATTCAGGTATTGGGAAACAACGTGAAACAAGGTCGAAAATGATGTCAATAGAGTTTCGGTTAACCTCTTCAATGTAATCTCTATATATAGTTTTTTGAATTTATGAATAGCATGTCACAATTGGCGCATGCGTGATTAATATGGTGGAAAAATTGATTGTAATTAATATTGAGTCCGATTTAAAATACGTTACGGATAAACGCATGAATATATAAGGGAGGTGCTTAAGGAAGATAATTTGATAATAGATTCTGGGTGAAACTGGGATATGTTTCAATACTAGTTCAAGATGGCGCCCGCTATGAGTAAGAGAATTACTTTATCTAATATCGACTTAAGATTGTTTTCATGATTTTAAAAGAGTAGACCGGAGAATGGATTACGCCTATGCGCACCTGTATCCGGGGGCGAGAGCGTTTTGAAGGTGAGCGGGAGAGGAGCTTTGGAAGTTATACGTAGGGCAGTCTGAAAAGATATGGGTATTGGCTAACGATGATACGTTTGGCATTTTATCTATAGATCCCCGTACTTCAGGGAACTTTGTGGAAATATATTGATTGGTGTTCGTGAACTAAATATAAACGACACGCTTAACGCGGACATTAAGAATGTAATCGACCATGTAAGATACGGAGCAAATGCGGAAATCTTACACTGGGCCATATATAAAGATTAACTAAGGTAAGACCAGTTTTTATGGAGTTACTTATCGATATGATGAACATTAGGAACCACGAGGGAAGATATATTGGAGTAAGTTTAAACAAACTTTTGCATATTCATTTATAGGTTAAGCGTCATCGATTTCATACTGTGGGATTTCGTTAGCGAGTTGCACTGAGGATATCATAGTAGGCGAAAAGCACGTAAGTGGCATGGAATTTAATTCTGTCAATAGAATCAGCCTATGCCTCATGTGCTCCGCAGATAATAATAATGTCCCACACTTTGTATTGTTTTAGGTGTTCAAATACAAGGAATAAGGTACAGATACATTATTCAAGGTTTAAATTGAGTAGCATGCGCCTCACTATTGGTGACGGAAGTTATTGTAGGGTGAATATGAATTAAACGCTCTATTCGTTTCGTGTAAGATGGTGAAAACTATATATGCGAAATTTGGCATGAGATTGTATAAATATGTAGAAACACGGGACACAGACCGTTTTGTGTTGTAGTGTATGAGCAATTTCTTCTGCACGTGGAGTATTTATGGGCTTGCATTAATGAAATAGTTGATTTTGTACTCCAATTGTATTATTTTGTCACTTCCAGCCCTGAGGAAGTCGTATGGGTTAATCCCTTTAGCGACGAAACGCGTTGGGGAGTGGAAGATTTTTATGAAAGTTGAGAGATGTGAAGACTCTACTCTTAATTAAAGAAGAAGACAAGCCCACACAAATTTTTCGTTATTGTTATTACCTTTATATTGTAATTATATAATTTTGCGTGTGCTTCAACATAAGAAAATACTGGTTATAGTAAATGTCACCCCTTTAGTGTACAACACTGTGCCCAAATTGTTTTAGATTAAAGTGTTAATAGTAAATGTCACCCCTTTAGTGTCCAAAACTTTCTTCAAAATAGTTTATGTTGGAGTTTGAGTATATAATTTAACCATTATAGTGTCAAATAATTTTTTTAAATTGCAATTCTATGTAGGAGGAATTTTTTAATGTTATTTCATTAGTATTATCGGTATTTAGAAAGATAATTTATAAAGTAGTTCGTTTTTGTAAAAAATAACATTATTACTTACATGTTTTCATAGAACAAAGACAACGCATTTTACAATTTTTATTTATTTTTTCAAAGATAATTTAATGTATATTTTTAGATTTTAAAATATGTATCTAGTTAAAACATTGATATGTTGATAAATATTTTTTTAATACACTTCTATTATTAAATAAACATTGAAAATCATATTTAAATAGTATTGTATTTAGGGGTGGGTGATAATTTCCATTCTGTCGTCGGAGTTTTCAGAGTTTTTCCCATTCCGAGTTACGGTTGTAACGCTGAGTTCCAACAAAACTCCGCCAACCAGCGGAGATTTTTCTCTTGTGTGCTCATCAACGTTAAGTTGGCTAGCAAGAATTGACACCCCATAGTGAGATTTTCCTGTGCTAGAATGTCACCTGGTGAGATTTTCTCAAAGCGGCCACATGTGGGCAGTTGCAACGGTGTCGGTGAGAAAGCTGCTGCTCAAGTGGAAAATCTCCACGAGCAGCAGCAGCTCCCTCTGGCGTGCCATTAGGTGCTGTTCATGCTGATTTTGCAGTGGGGAACAAGTTCCTGGTGCAAAAAATCAATGCTTGCAGTGCAACGTGCCAATTTACGCCCGCTCACGGAACTCATGGGAAACTCACTGAGTTTTTATTTAATGCCGAAGAATTACGTGTAGTGAAACTCTGTGAGTTCTGCCCACTCCTAATTGTATGTTGTACATGTCCCAGTTTTTCTTTTCTATCGTTTTACATCATTTTACATTTTTTGAATTATTTCATATACATATTTAACATCATTTTATACTATTATTATCCCTTTTGGTGAGGTGTCGGCAATGGGCTACACCCGCACCCCTTCATCTCTGACCAGGCCATTGGCTGACACTGGGGAGTGTTAGTAAGAGTTTCCTTTTTTCCTGCAGCTCAAACTTCTCAGGAAGAGCTTTCAGAGCAGAGTTTTTCTTCTCATTTCAATGATGATCAGCGTGCAAAGTGTGCTGATATTATTACTTCTACAAGTTAAAGTGAAACGAGCCTATGGGCTTGGTTTACTTTCACTGAATCAGTGCCTGGTGGCATATCTCAGCCCAGAGCCCTGATTTTCTTGTAAGAGGTATCACTGGAATGGGTAGAATCTCCCCTTTCCATTGGTACCTCAGCCCAGTGGGTCCCTGCTTGGGGATTGCCACTGGAGAGCAGCCCCCAAGCAGAGATCCACCCACTAGCCACCAGGGATAAGCAGGAATGGGCCCTTAGACAAGGGCTTGTGCTCCCCCAAGTCCCTCTGAAAAATATTAGTTTGTCTGTCCCCCTGGGGGGACCAACACGGGTAATTACACCGAATCTATGCCCCGTGGGCCCTGGGACAGAAAGCCCACTAAACACCAAACATTTTTAAAATAAATATCTATGGGTGGGGCTGCTCACCAGGGCATGGCTATGTCCCATCTCAGATGAATATGGCAGCAGTCTTTCTGCCCCCAGAGGGGTGGATGGGGGTGATTACCCCCAATCTACACTCCTGGGAAGCATAAAGCCCACAAGACATAATTTAATTTTTTTAAGTAAAAATATAGCAGTGGGGGCTGCCCACAATGGGCATGGCCAAGCCCCCACCAAACTAAAAGGCAGATACTCTTTCAATCTATCTGCCCTCTGAGGGGGGGTAGGGTAATTACCGAATAATTAGAATCTCACCTTGGGAACCTGTGAATGTCACACCACATTTGTAACAACCTCATGTATCTAGTCATGCAATCATCACACATACTTTTTATTAAAAAGCTATATCTTTAACCAAAATGAGTACCACAGGAAATAAAAGGATGCAGAGGGCTTTAATGATGTATTCTCAAACACAGTATCCTCTCATATGTGGTCTTTGTTAGAAAACCCCGGGCAACCGGGTTAGCAGTCACCCGGTTTTTCCCAACACAAGGGGTAGCTTGGCTCGAGCGGTCGGGGGTCAGGCACCGTGTTAAGCGTACGTCACACCCTCACAATAACCATGCGTGCATCCGTTCCAAAAACGACACTACACCGTAAAAATTTATGAAAATATATCTGTGTTTATCTTGTTTTCTCTTAGTTGCAGGTTAAATAAATAATAACACACTTACAGTACACAAAGCTTCTTCTGTAAAAAGGGTAGGTCAAATAAATAAGCTCAGATCATAAATAATCAAAGAATAAATAGATGTGCATAAAATACATAGGCAAATAAATACTGCAGGGAATAAATACTGTGAGACAATAAATACTGTGAGACAATAAATAGGATAAATACCAAGAATACAATACTCTCAATAAATATAAGCCATCAGTACACTTTCAAATCAGGTCACATTTGTGAGGTACTATGGGTTGATTTGGCCCAATCACAGCTTGTGGTTATGTGGATGGCCTGAGGGTGTCTCACCTAGCTTGGATAAGGCTGAGGCTAAAACTGAGGTAGATCAAGGGTAATCTAGGAATCTGGCTCTCCAAAACTACACAACCCCTCACACAGGTCACTGTATCAGTCTCAGTCCACCCCTGGCACTCCCAGGCTGGTCCTAACACCTCTCTAGCCCCTAGGATGGTCTCTTAGGGCTCCACAGGGCCTTAGGCGCCCTCTATTCCACTTACTGCCCTCTTTATGAACTTCCGACTCCGCCGGAGTCGTGTCGACGCCGTGAGGCGGTTCCGGTTCGTTGTCGCTAGCCGGCCTCGGCTCGATGTCAGTTCTTGTCGACACCGTGAGGCGGTTCCGGATCAATGTCGGCGGACGGCCTCGGCTCGATGTCAGTTCCTGTCGACGCCGTGAGGTGGTTCCGGATCGATGTCGGCGGGCGGCCTCGGCTCGATGTCGCTGGGCAGCCTCGATTCGATGTCGGTCTCCGGCGTCACAGGGACACGATCTCCCTACTTCCGGGTGTCTCCGGAGTGCGACCTCCACTCCCGACCTCCGGTGCTCTTCCCTTCAGGTTCCGGCAACTCCGGAGTGCGATCTCCACTCCCGACCTCCGGTGCTCCTTTCCTCAGGTTCCGGCGACTCCGGAGTGCGATCTCCACTCCCGACCTCCGGCACGATTCACCTCGGTCTCCGGCGACTCCGGAGGGCGGACTTCACTCCCCCGTCGACGCCGCACACTCGACCTCAGGTGACTTCCTCCTCGACCTCTGGTGTCTCCACGGCCTCCGTCGGCGCCCTCTCTCGACCTCTGGCGGCTCCGGGTACGACGTCTGCTTTCCAGTCAGCGCCGCTTCTTCACCTCCGGCCCCAGGTCTCTAGGCTTCTCGGCGTCGGACTCCAGGAAGATACCAATAGACAGGTCAGGAACTTGCTGTTCTTTACTTTCAAGGCCTGTTCCGGCTGTTCAGGTCCTTGAGTTGGTTCTTCTTGACTTTATCCCACACAGGGCTCTAGGCTGGGCTCAGTCAGTAGGGACTAGTATCAAGGGTGGGTTTCTGGACCCCACTCCAGGCACAAGTTTCCACCCCTGCTGCCTCACTCCTTCCTCCTTCAGTGTTGTGCTGCTCTCCCTTCACCAGTCAGGTGCCAACTGCCTACTCCAACTGCCAACTCTGAGCTGGCTTCCCAACATTCTAAACCTGCCTCACACTGTCACAGGGTTCTAGAATGTTCTGGAAGGTACTAGTAGGTTCCAGTGATGTCACAGGTGACAATGGGTGGCCACCATTTTGTGTTTCAGGCCCTCAGACAGAAGTTCCAGGGGTAGGGAAAATGGCTCCCTGACCCTGCATCAACACTAAAAAGTCTGGTGGTTCCCAAAAAGGAAAAATACTAACAGGGTTTGAGGCAAAAGTGGGACAAAATAAATAATGATGAGGAGGGACCACCCAAAGGGCTGACAGGTCTAACAGTCTTCATACAACAAATGTTGTATAGAGATTCCATTTTCCTTAAATATACATCACAAAATGTCGGTCAGTGTCTCATAAAAGCCACCCCAATATGGAGCAAAATAAAAACCCTAGAATTAATAAAAATATATCTATGAAAATAAGGGAGAAGAAAACAAGAAAATAAGAATCTATGAGGTTGATGCCGATCCGCTGTAATCATCAACAGAGATTCCTGATGTATGGAGATTCTCATCTATGGTATCCCAGTGTTAAGCTGATTCTGCACACATTACCACATTGACGCGTTTCAGTGGAATTGACAATGTATTGCCACCTTCTTCAGGACAGTATAGATAGTTCTGTCACCCACAAGCATCCAGAGTATACAATATCTAAAAGATTACATACATGAATAGTGTAAATTATACATGAATTGTCATAGGCTTACAGTTACATTTCATTTAACCATGGTGCATCAACAATTCCAGTGGTACTTTCTCAAAGGTAACACATATCTCCTCTCAGATCTCCACACTGATATCTTCAACATTCTATTAGCCTAGATTGCGTGCATTCATACCCATTCATTAAATAGCATATGGCGGCAGTCCCGCACATGCAATTATGGTGACAGTCGCATTGTGCATGTTTACCATTACGGCAGGTGCTGCTGGCTGCAGCACCCGCGCCAATGGCAAAAATGCATGTTGTGCATTTCCCTGCACTACGTGGCAGGCACCACGTGGAGCCTGCGACCTGGTGCAGGGAACTGTAAGGCGGCACCATAGGTGCCCCCCAAGTGCACAATTCCATTGCCCCTGCACAAGGGGGGCCCGCAACGGGCCTCCAAAGTCAATCTCCACCAATCTTTGAATGGCGGGGGAACTGCCATTCAAAGGCTGGCAGAATGCAGCATTGCAATGTGGCAGACGGTGCCTGTTAGGCAACGCCACCATTCTAGGAATGCTGGCCGGGTCCGATAGGCAATCATAATGATTGCCTGTGTCGGACAAGTGGCGGGCGGGCTTTCTGTCTGCCAGCACTCCACCCGCCATCCTTATCTGGTGGGCAGAGAATGGCCGAACGGTGGTGGTGAACATTACAGATCTCGAAAGACCTAAAATAGCAAAAATCTGTACTCTGCCAAGCAGAACGAAAATGGAGGATTAACTACTTAACAAAGGATAAGGAAGTCTATTCATACCATCTTAAAGAATATAAAAAAGTAATCAGACAACCCACGACGGTCTTTTTTTCTAATAAAATCTTGGTCTCTGTGAATAAGTCCAAGGAACGTTTTAGCATATTCTCTGAACTGTCCAATCCTGCCAGGGTGACTAACCCTATCCAACCAACACAAGATCTATGCAACCCTCTTAATTCATTCTTTATAGAGAAGATTAAAATAATAAAGGATATCATGCCTGCAAGTGCCCCTCCTAATGTTACATCTACTGAAGATAGTAATCCTCTCAAAATATCTGTCTTCCCCGCTATCAGTAGGGAGGTTTTTCTGAACCTATTATCAATAGACAAATCAGGCTCCCCCAAAGAAATTTGCCCCCTGAGATTTTAAGAAAGGTCTTCTCTCATTTTCCTGACATAGCCATCTCCCTTCTCAACTACTCCCTTAGCCAAGTTGTGGTACCCAACATCTTCAAAGAGGCTGTAATGGTCCCGCTTCAACAGAAAATGGGCGTTGACCCATTGGTCTTGATGAACTATCAGATTGACTGTTTTTTACCTTTCTTGGCGAAAGTTTTAGAGGCTCATGTTGCCAGTTACCTTTTTAGAGGACTCTAATTTCCTTGATCCCCATCAGGCAGGATTCCGGCCATCTCGTTCGACTGAAGCAGTCATTCTCTCAGTCATAGATGATATGCGGGAAGATGCGGACTGAGGCGTCACCCAGGTGTTGATCCTTCTTGATATATGTGAGGTCTTCAACATGGTCGACCACGAGCTCTTGGTCGGCCGTATAGGAGCTGCAGGCTTACAGGGCTCTGCCTTAGCGTGAGTTGTTGCCTTTTTAATGGACCGCTCACAATCTGTCCGGTTATCCCACTTAAACTCCCCCAAGGTCCGTTTAACCTGTGGAGTACCTCAAGGATCTTTCTTGTCCCCCCATTTTTTAAATCTGTATATTTTTCCACTAGTGCACTCCTTAAAAGAGATGCAAGTCAGAGTTTATAACTATGTGGATGGCCTGCAGCTGTTGTTTACGATTGACCAGTCTCCAGAATGCATGGAATTCTTCCAAAATACCATGTGGTGCATCCGTAATTGGATGAATAGCAATCATCTTAAACTCAACTCTAAGAAAACTGAGATTGTTATTTCACACAATAAGGACGATCTGTGGAATTCTTCCTTTTGGCCCACCTCGACGGGTACCCCCCAACTGCTGAAGAACTCAGTAAAGAGTCTAGGAGTTCTCATTGACAAGAATCTATCCATGAGACCTCAACTTGTAGCGGTCACGTCCTGCTGTGGCAACTGTGAAAAATCAAGCAGATTGGCAAATTTCTTACATTTGATGCCTTGGTCCAGGTCATTTTAAATCTAGTCATTTCTAGATTAGACTATATCAACTCTTTATATTTTGGCCTCCCTAAGGGCCTGAACCATAGACTTCAAGTGATTCAAAACCAGTAAAATGAGCGGTATCATTTTTAAATCTCTTCACAGCAAAAGTCTTGATTTCATATCAAGAATTAAAAAATACACCCCTAATCGCAACTTGAGGTCCACTCGCAAGAACCTCCTCACAGCCCCTCATTTAAAAAGAAGAGATTGGAAGGTTCCAGATTTTGGTTCTTGTCCCTTGCATCTGGAACTCCCTTCCCCCTGAGTTGCAATCTACATCCATCTGTCTGAAATTCCGAAAACTCTTGAAGACTTGAGTCTTCAGACAAGCATATGATTAAGGGCCTCATTATGATGCCAGTCAGTGGGACCACCGGCCTCTATTGCATCGGTCAGGAGACCACCGATAAGCATGCAGGAAGTCTTACCACTGTATTGGGATGCGACCACCAGGTTGGTGGTCGGAAACACAATGGGGGCATGCTGTGTGGAAAGGACCACAGCACATACCGACACCGTACATGCACCTCCTACACGTCTGTGCACCGTGTGCCATGCACCATGTTGTGCATGGGGCACTTAGGTGAGTGGGGGTACTACATGTGCCCCCAGGCCACTTTTCAGTGGCCCACGATGGACAGGGGCCCTGTTTAGGGCCCCCATATCTCTTTCTGACAACCTTTTCATGGTGGTGTACCCACCATGAAAAGGCTGTCGGAAAGGGATATTGTAATCCCAAAGGTGGTGCCTGTCTCTGCTCCATCGCCATTCTAGGATGCACCTCCGACCGCCGCCCCATCAAGACCTCTGGTCCTGGTAGAGGTCTTGTGTCCAACAGCTGTGGGTCCGACTGCCAGCATCATAATAAGGAGATCGGACCAAAGGGCTGTCAGCGGTCGGACCCCCACCAACGGCCTGTCGGCGGTCTGACCGTCTCTATCATAATCGGGCCATAGGTTTTTGCCTGCAGTGCATTGTCTATGTTACCCAGCACCAAGAAACCTGACAGCTGATCAAGTGCTATATGAAATCCTGTAACATAAAAACCACAAACTATTATCAGCAAGACTGCACGCCGCTCAGATATCTCTGACTAACTCATTACATTCGAAGATCTCTAAACACCCAATACAGATGTCACATCCAATCTGATGGGTTATATTAATAACAACTAACCAAATGGTGATCTCAAATTTCCTCAGGACGGGCCTCCATATAAATTTCAAAAGTCCAATATGTCATAGAATGATTGAAAAAATCCAGAAAGACACAGGTTTTTACACATAAGAGAGAGTTTTGGGTACTAAATACATTCTCATCTTTCCCCAGGCATTCAGTAAGATTGCTAAATGTATTACCTAACAAACGTGATATAACGTCCATAGAAAATGTTTTCATTACCCACGGAATGTAGCTCTTTTGGGCTGTATATCATTGGAATTTGGACATCCTTTATTTTTTGACTCCGTGGATATACCAGATATTCTAGAGTTAAAATGCCACAATTAAAATTATGTAGCCTGAGGTATATAGGTTGTGGAGAGAACATTTTATATATATAAATGTGTGTCTTGCTCTCTTTTGAGCTCTTCCGTGTCTCACGTTTAAGTCTTGAAATCTTGAGTCTTTGGGGATGATTATGATGGTGATCCACCCGCCATCTTCACCTGATCTACCCCCCACCATATTATTATGGCGGGGGGTATCGCAGCGGACGGAAAGTCCGTCCACCACTTTGTTGCTGGGCATCAATCATTACGATTGCTGGCCGGGCGGAGCTGGGGCATAATATGGTGGCTGTGCCTTTCCATATTATGATGCCTGTTTGTAAAGGCCTTTCATGGCGGCGATGCTGCCATGGAAAGGCTTGCAGGGATGTGCTTTGGGGGCCTGTTGCGGGCCCCAGGGGGGTGGGGGGCTGCGGGTGCACTTGTGCATCGCCATGCACAAGGTGGCAGGCATCGCATGCCTTTTCACCATTGCGGCAGGGGCTGCTGTAAGCAGCACCCACCGCAATGTTGGAAATGCAGAATGCGACCGCCAGGGTGGCGGCTGCATCCTAATCAGTGGTGCGGGACCGCCGCACATCTGGCGCCGGTCCCTGCACCGCTAGGGTCGTCCGCCCGTCATCCTAATCAGCCCCTTTGTGTCTAAGTCCAGACCACTGTATTAATTAAGTGGTTGTCTTGAGGATTCATTCCTGCAGGTAAACAAAGGCCCTTTCATTTCCATGCAAATTATCATTATTATGGCCCTCATTCCACCCCTTTTTTGTAATATGAAACAATGCAGCATGATACCACACCATATGCTAGCATATGCAAGCATATGTTTAATGATGCTTGCCTCGAGGGAGAGTTGCATACCTCGTTTTTAGGAGTTTCTACACCCCATCAACATTATTAACATGAAGTCGAGTGTCTGTTGAATATTAAAAGACACCCTCACGATCAGCTGCTGTCATGGCTGATTTTTTATCTCACAATAGAGCATACTGGCAATGGTCGATCACTTCTTGATGCAGTTGCACAACCAGGTGTTTGCTCTATTATGCCAATGACCAACTTTCAGCGGCATCAGAGCTGTGATTCAAATCTATATGAGACTAATGAAAACATGTTGCTATTGACATCCAGTTCATTTGGGACTAGACAGACACTTCTGCCATTAATCATGAACCTATATAAATCTATACCAACGAAGAATGATCTGATGTGTCGGATTTTGCTTGGCAGTACATGACCCTAATAGGTAACTGTAGGTTGAGAGGAGAGAGAAGGATCAGTCGGTTCACTAAGCCTGGTTACCTTCTGAGCAGAAAAGAGAAATCAATATATAAGGCTGTAATCACGGCAGTTCCTGTCAATACATCTCACTATTTGGTGCAGGGGTGCGTCAGCAAGATGCAATCCGGTACTAAACAGTTTTCTTTTTTTATTTACAAAAGTAAAATCCTGAAATGGGATTTTCTTTTTTAAAATACAAAAAGTATTGCTCCCTTCACCATGGGAATAATCTCCCATGGCAGGGGAGGCATAATTTGCTTTTTACTGTTCCTCACGGCCAGAGTTGCCCTGGCAGTGACGTACAGTAAAAAAATGGCCACATGTCCATGCAACCTGATTGAGTGGGTAGACATGTAGCCATTTTTCCAACAGTCCTTACTCCGTCGGGCGATCGGAGAGGTTTGGCTTAGGTGGGTCACGCAATAAGTGCTGCAGGCCCACTGGTAGCACTTAATTTATGGGCCTGGGGTATATGGTATGCTGCTCTACAAAGCAGACTTGTAAGGACATTAAATAGCAAATTGGGTATAAGCCTATTTAACCATGTTTTAGTGGAATGAGCGCAAGCACTTTAGCATGGGTTAGCAGTGGTAAAGTGCACAGAGTCCTAAAGCCAACAAAAATAAGTTTAGAAAAAAAGGACAGGCAAAACGTTTTGGGGGAAGACTAGGCCTGGGCGGTGAACTTCGCTCCGTTCGCGGAGTGCAGAAAACTCTGCTTCGCGATGTGAAGCGGAGTTTTTTCCCGTTCGCGATCGCGAACGGAAGTTCACGAGCACGAGCTGCTGCTCGGGTAATATTTCTACCCGAGCGGCAGGAATACCAGCACAAACTGCAGCTCGCACTGCACTCGCAGAACTTCGCTGAGTATTTTTTATAACCTTGCGGAGTTCTGTGTAGCAAAACTCCGCAAACTACGTCCAGTCCTGGGGAAGACCACCCTCTGACCTTCATTTCCTCACTCTTCCCAGGCCAAATAAATTGTGACTATACTCTGCAGTGCTCTCACCTGCCAACTCATAGCCACCCCCTTCCTCACCGAGTTTGCGATATCAAAACACATCTGCTTAACTTAAACGTGGAAGATCTAGATTACCAATATCCACAGGTTAAGGCAACCAGCTCCCTTTCCCTGAAGTAAGATGCTGTGATGAATGCGGATGTTACACAGATCACCTTGAAACTGGAAGAAATTTGTGGCTTCACCATCAGATTGTGGCTACCTGAAGTAAAATCCATTGCTCGATAAACCTAAACTGACTCTACTTGAATAGCGAGAAGATGGAAATCTTGCTTCTGAGCCCCAGTGACCTCTCACCACTACCTTCCACCCAGTTCTTTCCGATGGGCCTCCCTCCAAAGCCAGCCCTGATGGTTTGAATTCTGGGTGTTATCTCTGACAGCTATTTTACCTTTTTCCTGCATGTGAACTCAGTCACTGAAAATGCACTTCAACATTTACATCGGCCACACTTCATCCTTTCTTTTCTCCGAATCCCCAAACGATGGTGCCAGTCCATACAGAAGTGCGTCACTTGGATTACTACAAACGCCTCCCTAAGAACTTGACTGAAAAATTGCAAACAATTCAAAACCACACAGCAAGGCTCATCTGTACCCTCACGTGCAAAGACCATATCAGCCTTGTCTTAGGATCACTACATTGGCTACCTATCAATATAATATCACAATTTAAAATGTTGTGTATTGCTCATAAATATGTTCACAGTCATGTGCCTGGTCTAAACCTTTCAGCCTTTTCCTTCACCCAGACATCTGAGACATTTCGGGCTTGGCTGTTCCCATGAGGCACAGGATCAGACTGATTTGCATATGGCCATGTCTGAACTGGAGTGGCAGAGTGAGCTAAAGAATGATGATGGATGAAACCCAAATCAGTTGACTGGGGATGAGTGCTTGCAATGTTCAACACTCTGTCCATCATCCACTTTGGTTTTGCTTTGTTCGCCTTAAGTTGGCAGGGTATGCCCAGACGTGGGTCCCTTGCTCACTTTGCCACTGGATTCAAGCTAGGCTGATGATGGCAATTAGCCAGAAACCTGTCCCAGGATGCTTGTTTCCGGTCCAGGGAAGACATGGCTTGGCATTTCGGGCTTGACTGTTCCCATGAGGCACAGGATCAGACTGATTTGCATATGGCCATGTCTGAACTGGAGTGGCAGAGTGAGCTAAAGAATGATGATGGATGAAACCCAAATCAGTTGACTGGGGATGAGTGCTTGCAATGTTCAACACTCTGTCCATCATCCACTTTGGTTTTGCTTTGTTCGCCTTAAGTTGGCAGGGTATGCCCAGACGTGGGTCCCTTGCTCACTTTGCCACTGGATTCAAGCTAGGCTGATGATGGCTGATTAGCCAGAAACCGGTTTCAGGATGCTTGTTTCTGGTCCAGGGAAGACATAGCTTGACTGGACTGTTCCCATGAGGCACAGGGTCAGACTGATTTGCATATGGCCATGTCTGAACTGGGGTGGCGGAGTGAGCTAGAGAATGATGATTGATGAAACCCAGATCAGTTGACTGGTGATGAGTGCTTGCAATGTTCAATACTCCGTCCATCATCCCCTTTGGTTTTGCTTTGTTCGCCCTAGGTTGGCAGGGTATGCCCAGACGTGGGTCCCTTGCTCACTTTGCCACTGGATTCAAGCTAGGCTGATGATGGCTGATTAGCCAGAAGCCGGTCCCAGGATGCTTGTTTCCGGTCCAGGGATGACATGGCTTGGCAGTTCGGGCTGTACTGTTCCCATGAGGCACAGGGTCAGACTGATTTACATATGGCCATGTCTCAACTGGGGTGGCGGAGTGAGCTAGAGAACGATGATGGATGAAACCCAGATCAGTTGACTGGGGGTGAGTGCTTGCAATTTTCAACACTCCGTCCATCATCCCCTTTGGTTTTGCTATGTAAAGGCAGGCAACACCAAGACGAGGATCGGCAGCTTGGAGCGAACTTTGTAGCTACCGGCAGCTTGGAGCGAACTTTGTAGCTAGTCGAGGCCATCAAGATGGGGGATCAGAGCATGGACCCATAAACCTCCAGTACAAAATGGAGGAATTACGAACCAACAAAAAACAAAACTAAAAGTCAATAAAGAAACCCACCTCGTGGAGCTGGACTGGTGGGGGAGGTGGCCACGGGATCAGAAAGGCTGAAAACCGGAAAAGAGTCGCCGATTTCACTCAAGTCAACAGGGAAACATTCATCTGCAGCGTTTCGAATATAACTTGCTGCTTTTGTCACGGGACATCAACTCGAGGGCCCACTCAGTAGCCCAGAAAGGGTGCAGCAGCTACTGGGTCGGAAGGGCAGAACACCGGGAAGAACACTCCACTCTCACTAGGAGTTCGTAAAGGAGAAAAGGATTGGGACACGGTGCAGCAGCTTCTTGGCAAATAACCTTGTCAGTGGAATACCGCTCAAGCGACCAAGCAGCAGTCCCAGCGGGTGAAGCGGAAAGCAGAGCAACCAAGTCCAAGCCCTGAAGTTAAGTGATGGCCTGAGGGGTGATCCCCAGCCCTTCTCCTCTGAGCTGCATAGGCAGCTCAACCTACCAACGGCCATGATTGATTAGATATCAGCTAGCGCCAGTCAGTACTGGATACTCGGTGAGAGCACTGGATACTGGGTCACTTTACACCATTATTCCAAAATCTTTATGTCATTCGGTCTGGGAAGGTATTAAGTTGACACCATCTGATGTGGTCTGGAAGGGTTATCAGGGAGCCAATATTGGTGCTCTGGGCTATATGAAGGGCACATATCGCATTTGATGACAGGTCAACAGAAGGAAAGATTTACGTTGCCCCGGAGGGTCCGGCCATTTTGGGGTGGCTTCACCAGTATGATCTCAACATTAGAGTAGATCCAAGGGCAGATCAACCAGTTATGTGTATTAATGATGATGGTGTGCAAAGTATATTACAACTACATGCTACATTTTTTAAAACTGTTTTGGGGGAGGTGGTTGGGTTCCAACACAAAATAAGGCTGAGAAAATAAGTTTATCGAGTCAAACATGTTGCCAGGAGGGTTCCATTGGCGGCCAGAGCCCAATTTGAAGATATCATCAAACAGATGCTGGATGAGAACATTCATGAACTCCGATAGTAAATACTCAAAAACAGGATGGCTCACTTCGTTTTTTTGTGGACTTGAGGAGCCTAAACAAGGGTGTCATCATGGATAGTTTTCCCCTTCCAAACATTAATGAGATTTTTTTGAGGTTGGCTGGTGGTAGAGTGTTTTCCAAACTAGATTTATGCAGTGCGTATCACCAAATCAAACTCCATCCGGATTCAAGGAAGTATACATCTTTTATTACGACTGAGGGCACATACCAATTTCAGAGACTGTATGCTCAGCAGCTAGTGCATTTCAACGTATTATCACATAAATCTTGAAGGGAATTGATCGAATGGTGTTTTTCCAAGATGACATTTTGATATATGGGCTAAATGTCAAAGATCATAATACCATCTTGGATGAAGTTTTGTCCCATTTGACCACTGCTGGATTGACACTGCGAAAAGACAAATGTGTTTTTGCTGTTGATGAGGTTGACTATTTGGGGTATCGCATCACGAAAGAAGGTATCCAACCCAAGCATGATTTGGTTAGTGCCATTGTCAACATAAAGGTAACTGATGATAGAAACAAATTGAGGTCATTCATTGGCATGGTGAAATACTATGCTAAATTTGTTCAAGACTTTGCACACAAGATGGAACCTCTAAGGGAGTTATTGAGGAAAGGCAAGACATTTTCTTGGGGTGCTGAACAACATAAAGCTTTTAATGTGGTCAAAAAGAACATTGCCAACACTAATATCTTAGCACCTTTTGTCCCAGGTTTACCCACCATTTTGATGGTGAATGCCAGTTCTGTGGGCATTGGTGCAGTGTTAGCACAAAAACATGTAGGACAAGAAAGAACTGTGGCCTTTGCTTCACGTTCTTTAACTGAAACTGAGAGAAATTACTTGGTTACTGAACGTGAGGTGTTAGCCTCTGCTTTGGCCACCAAACATTTTAGAGTCTTTTTGTGGGGAGTTGTTTTCACACTACAAACAGATCATAAACCACTTTTGAAGGTGTTGGGTCTTGATGGCACGAAAAACTGTTCTGGGAGACTTGCACGTCTCGCTGTTAGGTTACAAGATTTCATGTGTAAAGTGGAACATGTACCTGGTTGGCGTAACAGTGTGGCTGATTGCTTATCCAGACTACCTGATACTAAAGCATCATCTTCGGATTTAATCACAAAAGATGTTGTAGCTAGTCTTGAAGATCTCACAAAGAATTTGGGCAAGGCCATTACCACTGAGGATCGGGTGGAAGGGATACGCAAAGACAAATTCTTGCTGGTGTGATGGGAATGGTCAAAGAAGGAGTGTCAAGGGAAAGCCCTATGTCACCAGGCCTCAGACCCTTTGTTAAGTTGCAGGATCAAATTTCCAAGCAGGGCGATTGTGTTGTGTTGAGGGGTGAGAGGTTCATACCACCTTAGTCTGTGAGAAGTCGTGTGATTGGTTTAGCCCACGAAGGACATCTAGGTCAAACCTTAACGGGGGATGTTTAAAAAAAAGATTTTGGTGGCCTGGGATGGACGTTCAGGTGAAGGAGTGGGTGGAGAATTGTGACAGTTGTAAGGAACTTGACAAGAGGTTGCGAGTAGGTCGAGATAAACCGGTTTCATCTCAACATGTCATTGAAGCAGAAGGTGTAGGGCAAAAAGTGTGCATGGATTTTATTGGTCCCTTCAATGAGTTGCAGGACAGTGAAACGTTTGCTTTGGTGTTGGTGGACTCAGCGTCAAGGTAGGTGGAGGTAGCCTCTATGAGAAATATCACTACAGAGTCCACCATCAAGTGGGGTGTTCCGAAGGGTAGGTATTCTAGCAATGCTTCTTACAGATAATGGCACACAACTTACGTCAAAAGAGATGGTGGAATATTCTGAAAGGATTGGTTTGAAGCACATGTGTACGTCTTTGTACAATCCACAAGGCAATAGCTTATGTGAGAGGGTAAATAGACTGGTGAAAGGCACTATGCAGTTGGCATTAACTGCTAATTTACCTGTACAACGTGAAATCAAAGAAATGTTGTGGGCATACCGCACCACTGTACATCAAGGAATGGTTAAATCCCTGTTTGAATTAATGAGGGGGAGGGAAGCTGGCACCAAAATGGTTCCCACCTGGTTGCTAAAAAATGAGGTAGATTGTTCATCGGGTCCATACCACAACGACAAGTTGCAGGACACTAGGAATGTTTAACCTGGTGATTTAGTGAAGGTCAAACCTGGTGGTGTCAAAAAAGGTTTCAACAAATTCAGGGGTCCCTTTCAGGTGAAGTCAGTAGGTGGAAGTTGGGTTAAGTTACACAATGGTCAGACATGGAACCTTAGAAGGGTAGCTTTGTACCAAAAACAGCTAAGTCATTACAGAATCCCATGCCCATGGAGGTGGGGCAAGGGTCTAATGTCAAAAGAAAGCTTGTCCACTCCTCTGCTAGGGAGGGTGTTGGCAAGGGAAGGGTGGTTCAGCAACGCAGGTTGCCTGATTATTAGAAACACTATGTTTATGTGTAAGCTTTGAAGGAAAGGAGTGGGGTTGAGTTTTAGACACTGTGGGGTCGATTACGATCCTGGAAAAACCCGGTACAAACCGTGGGTCGGAGCTTTTTCTCCGTCCGACTCGTACCGGGTTGTAAAACTTTACAAACATGCAATTACGATTCGTACGGAAACACCATTTCCGTACGAATCGGAAAAAAGACCAACCGACAGAAAAATACATACAAATGTGATCCGGGACACCGCGGACGTGACGTCCGGACGGAGTTAGGCATGTTTTTACGTACCAGCAATTACGATTCGCACCGACTGCAGTCCGGATGGGAACATTTTTACGGCACCTAAAAAGTGCCGGAAAAGCTAAGTACGCGAGCGATGCGAGCTGATTAGGGGGCCCGGTACGTGCCGTACCCCCCCCCAGCCCCCCGTATGTACGGAGCGTACCCCCCAGCCCCCCGTATGTACGGAGCATACCCCCGTACCCCCCAGCCCCCCGTATGTACGGAGCGTACCCCCCAGCCCCCCGTATGTACGGAGCGTACCCCTGTACCCCCCAGCCCCCTGTATGTACGGAGCGTACCCCCGTACCACCCCCGTATGTACAGAGCGTACCCCCCAACCCCCGTATGTACGGAGCATACCCCCCAACCCCCCGTATGTACGGAGCATACCCCCTTACCCCCCAGCCCCCCGTATGTACGGAGCATACCCCCCAGCCCCCGTATGTACGGAGCGTACCCCCATACCCCCAGCCCCCCGTATGTACGGAGCATACCCCCGTACCACCCCTGTATGTACGGTGCGGACCCCCAGGCGCTGGGGGTCCGCACCGTACATACGGGGGTGGGGGTACGCTCCGTACATACGGGGGCTGGGGGGTACGGGGGTACGCTCCGTACATACGGGGGGCTGGGGGGTACGGGGGAACGCTCCGTACACACGGGGGGCTGGGGGGTACGCTTCGTACATACGGGGGCTGGGGGGTGCGGGGGTACGCTCTGTACATACGGGGGGCTGGGGGGTACGCTAGTACATACAGGGGGCTGGGGGTATGCTCCATACATATGGGGGGCTGGGGGGTACACTCCGTACATACGGGGGGCTGGGGGGTACGGGGGTATGCTCCATACATACGGGGGGCTGGGGGGTACGCTCCGTACATACGGGGGGCTGGGGGGTACGGCGCGCCCATCCGCGGGGGGCTGGGGTGTACGCTCCATACATACGGGGGCTGGGGGGTACGGCGCGCCCATCCGCGGGGGGGCTGGGGGTACGGCGCGCCCATCCGCGGGGGGGCTGGGGGTACGGCGCGAACATACGGGGGCGGGGGGGGTACGGCGCGTACCGGGCACTTGTTTGGACATCTCCATGGTTGCTATGGGAGTTCGCTCCGGACGGTCTTTTTTCCATACAGTTGTACAATCGGACGGATGGGACGGATCGTACTTGCGCATTTGGACTTCAGTTTTCCCATTTGTACGTAAAAATGTCCGGGGACGTGTCGGAGACTTTTCCCGACCCGAGAACGTGTGGGGGAATTTTCCCAATGCGATTTGTATGGACTTTTTCCCATACGAATCGTACTTGGCAGTTTGTACGGCGCTTTTACCATTTGTACGGAAAAAAGTCCAGATTCAATTCGGTTGGGGAAATTTTTTCCAGGCTCCTAATCGGCACCTGTGTCTTATCTATCTCGTTGTTCAACGAACCTCATTTTTGTTCTGTTTGCAATTGCATTTTGCTTTGTATGCAGAACCAACCTCATTTTGTTCTGTATGTAATTGCATTTTTGATTTGTATGCAGCATTTCACTTCTTGTTTTCTTCTTATTTATAGTTTATTATTTTGGTGTTTATTTTGCTTTATATTGTTTAATCTTCATGTTAAACTTGCCTCTGGAAGGAAAGGAGATGTGTTATGTTTTATTTGTGGCCTGTGGGCAGCTTGCCTCTGACTGCCGGGCTCGTGGCAAGTGACATGGTTGGGTTCCATGCTCCGTGCCCAAGGTTCAGTAGAACGACAGTTGGAAGCGGGCGGTTTCCCTGGCTGAGGCGGTTGGGTGTTTGTGCTGTCTTCAAAGATTAAACTTTGCTACCTCAGCAAAGAAGAGTCTGCGTTTCCTTTACGACAAAACTGTTTGGGGTTAATCCCATTTGTGTGGAATTTAGTTATAGCCAAGCTAGAAGAGATCAATTTTCTGGCTGAAATCCCAGTTTAATCCATTTGATGGTTGGTTGGGTGATAACAGGTATGATGGTTTGTTGGGTGATAACAGGTTGGTGTAGTTGAGGAAAGGAATTCATTGGGAATGTAGTAGAAGGCTTGTTTTTCTGGATACTGGAGGCTAACTGAAGAGTGCAAATATCTTCGAAATTGATCCTCAGCGGAGTGAGATGACTCTTTGGATTAAGGAGAGGTGTAAGGGCCCAAGATTACCACATTCATTTTTGGGAAAAAGTAGCGTTTCATACTGTATGTGACTTCCTCATTCCTTAAACCCACTCCTCTAGGTGGTGAAGTGCACACCTGAACTTGGAGGTCATGGACAATATGGTGAAGTGGGCCCTGGGATCTCAATCCTGGCTCAGGTCAAGAATATGAATCTCTCCATTATCCACTGGAACATTTTGTCTAAACAAGTGGTGATATCTCCAAGTTTGCTGACCATTTTTCACATAGATAGTGAAGAGCAGGCAAATAGGTACATTAATTGTGGCCCTCCGCAATACCCTTTACCTGCAGATGATACTGTTAAATCAATCCCCTCTTGTTGGCTGCAGGTGGAGAGATATGATCAATTCATTCCATAGTGGATCTGGCAGCTCCAGCCCATTCCACAAGTTTTCTTAGCCACCTGTTCTACTCTACAGTTCTGTAGACTGCTGAAAATTCGAGGTCAATGATGGCTGAATTCTTCTTTTCATTGCAGGTAAGGATACGTTCTTGTAGTACACACATGCAAAAACAGCTGGTCCCACATACTCTTTAATATGTCTGGTAAAAGTCATGATGTGTCTTGAGTATATATTTTTAAATACGCCATATAGCAGTAGCAGCTACCCTTAAGCCATCCTGGCGGTGGAAACAAATCTCCAGAAAGTACAAGCCAAGTAGGTACACTTTGAGAAACAGATGTTTCTTTTCCAGCATTTTTGAAATTGTTAAAGGATTAGGGATGGCTGTAAGCTCAGAGAGAAAATAATACCAGGCCTTTGCTTTGCAGACTGCCCACCACACTGGGACTCTGGGAAAGAAGTATTAACATATTTGCTGATATTGATCTAAGGGATCTTGCTGAAGCATATGGGCTAAGAAGCTTTTGAACATAAGGTGCCTTGTCTTAGTGAGTGGTAAATAATTTTGTTGCAGAACACAAGAGCTTTGAAAACAAATTGATCCTTAGTGAGAAGCCAGTTTATGATTTTCAGCTAAACTGAAATATGTGCAAACTTTCTTGGCATTTGTGGCATAATGGCATGATCTTGGTAATTTCGCATACATTTTCTACGGGAAATCACTAAAATCATGCCAAGTATGCCGCTGTAGTTAAAATTTTGTCCAGGCCTAGTTTTCACACCTTTTTAAGGCCAAGCACTAGCTGAGCAGCTGTGGGCAGGCAGGAAACATCCTTAACAATGAAGGCTAAACAACGGGATGCCTTTACAATGAAGGCTTAACAATGAAAAAGCCTTACCATGTCACATTTTTACAATAATGTTTTTCAAACAAATGTGTCTTTACCACAGATGTCTTTTACCAGGAAAATTGTGAAAAATTTAAATATTTTGCAGATAAGCAGAAAGTATTTGTATATGTTTTTGAGGCAATAAATCTTTATTGAACTCGTCCTCTGGTGTGCCGCTGGGAGTTATTCTGGAGCTTGGGATAGCGACTTCTTGGAAAATAAACATAGCGGGACTGTGCCCGCTGCTGGCACCGGCGTCGTTAGGAGGGTGAGCGGCTCTTCACAGTGACTTTCGAAAAAGAAAAAAAAAAAATTATATATATATATATATATATATATATATATATATATATATTCACTGAAAAATTAAAGGTTAAAGGGATGTTGTATTTAGGCTCAGATTTCACTCATACAAAACTAGTGAAATTCAGCAGTTATATTTAGCTGAGCTAACTATAACTTACACCCCCACAATGCACTACTTATGACCTCACATATTATATCACTCATGACATGGTCAGTGACGCCACTGAAGATATACATCTCAAATGACATCACTGATGACATCATCCAGTGATTGGGAGTGTCTTCTGAAAGCTTCTGAGTGTTAAAGATAAATTGTAAGATAGTACAAATGCTAAATTAGTCAATGCGTGATACTATTTGTAACAGATATATTATGTGATTAACTATCCATGCGTGAGTAGGTGTCTAAGTCGCTCTATGGGTGTGTAAGTGGTTGTAAGAAAGAGTGAGTGGCTGTATTGGTGTGTGAGTGGCTGTATGGGTGAGTGAGTGACTGTGTGTGTGGCTGTGTGGCTGTGTCAGTGGTGTATGGGTAAGTGAATGGGTGCATAAGTGTTGTATAGGTGAGTGAGTGGGTGTGTGAGTGACTGTATGGGTGAGTGAGTAACTGTGAGAGTAGCTGTAAGGGTGAGTTTGTGCTTGTGTCAGTGACTGTATAGGTGAGTGAGACCATGTGTTAGTATAAGCATGAGTAAGTGAGTGGGTGTGTGAGCAACTTTGTGTGAAAGCAGAACACAGTTTATTCAGTTGCAAATGGGGCTGTGCCCTGCTATGCCCCCTGCATCCTGCCTGTAGCTAGCCCAATCTGGCACACCTAATCCCTTTTTTGTGTAACTCTCTGGGAGGAATTCAGAAAGTCTAATTGTCAGTTATACCCAGTCATGTGACATAGGCAAAGCTGCGGGCACCAGATGGCTAAGGGCATGAAAATGCCAACTTTCTAAAAGGGGCATTTTCAAAATTGTAATTTAAAATCTGGCTTTACCATTAAAGAGGATTTCTAATTGCAATTTCATAGATACCAAACATAATTTGCTTAACTGTCCCCAGTCAAATGTTAGCACGTAATAAATGTGATAAGGCAGCCCAAAGTTATTGTAAAGGATAAGTAGGCTTCCCAATAATGAAAAACTACCAGGACATGTAAAACGTAAAAGTTAAATTATGTTTCACCCTGACCTATGTGCTACCAAGGGTTTACCTTAGGGGTGATTTATTTTCAACAAAAGTGGAGTTTATGGCTTGGAATGTGGGTTATATTGGCATATTGAATTGGCAGTTGAAAACTGCATTCAGTCTAAGTCTTAAGACCAACAAAAATGAATTTCAGCAAAAATGGAGGAAAACAGGCAAAATGTTTTGGGGAAGATCACCCTACGGCTAACAGGTCTAACATATACCCATATATTCATCAGACGTTTACTATCAAACCTAAACACATTTTTAAAAGTAAACATTATTTCAAGACAATATATATATTGTAACATACATTAAAAAAAAATTACAATTAATGTAAAATTTAAAAGATATTATTAAAACAACAATCCAATAAATGCACATATTTATAAGTAAAACAGAAACACTCATTAGCGTAGAGCAAAAAAGGCAATAACCGAAACAAAGTTAAAACTTCACACAGAGTAGCTAATAACAGTTACTGTGAAACAAACTAACCATTAAAAATATAAACATAATGAAGTGGAGACTATAAAAATAGAAAAAAACTCACTATTTGTCACAAGGAAATCTTAACAACAGAAGAAAAGGAGACTGTTGCAGACTGCTAGCAAGAGGACTACAAGAAAATAAAAAGGCACCTCCACAAGTAGATTTAAAAATTAAATGAAGTACACTGTTGTGTGACATAATTTTAAAATGCAAATTTAGCAATGACTAAACATTTTATCTTTATTATGTATATTAATCCTTAGATACTAAAGAAACACTTCAGCAAAAACAAAGGATTTCACATTGAAAAATCCAGCTGCACATTCATAAACCTGGACAAAGTCACTTTCAAAGTATGCAAAATAAACACAGTTATACAAATAAAACAAACCCTTGTAGGTTATACTTAATTCTGAAATCCAGCCACCACCAAAAACTAAACCTGTATTTTTAACATGTAATAAAGCAAACATTTTCCCACCAAAAGGAAACAAAAGTCCACTTGACCCAAATCTCAACTACATCAATAGAGAAACAAAAGAAAATCAAGTGCAATGAAAAGTAACAGCACATGCAAATATAGCATGTAAGAGGTTTTAAAGCATGTTTAAAATACATTAGCAAATGATTTGAACACAATAATTAATTTTAAAATTATGCTAGGTACAAAGAGAATGGTAGAAAGAACTACATATATCGCATCACAGAGAGGCAAACAATTACTTTCGCACATGGGATACACAAAGAGCCAGGAAGGCACAAGCAGTGAGAACATCAATTGAAAATGTACTAAATATTATGCAAATGCCTATTGTGGGACAGCTACAACATAAAACAATATTGTACTTGCCGTCAGAGATAGAAGTAAGGCCTGTACTTCCAGATTAAAAATATGCAACAATTAGTTCCCAGGAGCCCACCACTACAATGTTAAAACATACTTTCTAACGGACTTGAGCACATTACAAGGCAGCTGCCAGCAATTCTTACTTTAAAATTACTAATATCATGTACTAAAAAAATCACAAGTCACTGCCCCTAACAGATACTAAGACATGCAAATTTCAGAACATCTAATCATTTCACATAATCAAGAACCTTTTCGCTTACATGACCACCGTTATAATGAAAAAAGAATAATCGTATTTGCAGCTGAAGATAACTATGGCAATGTGAAACATAGATGATGGACAGAACTTTTAAAATTCACACAGATATACACCATAAATGGAGCATATCATACCACTAACATATCCATCATGCACTGCTGCCTAACAAACCAAATTAAACATACTATAAAGTTTTAAACCACATCAAAGTAAAACATTAACAAATACCCTCCACACAAAATTATAATAGACTTTGAACAGGCAATAATAGAAACAATGCTTCAACTATACCCAAACACAGCCATATAGGGCTGCTATTACCACTTCAGAGAAAGCATTTTGAAACATCTGCAAAAATATGTATTAAGTGTATAGAACAAACAGCCACTTTGCTCTTGATATTCAAAAGTTAATAGTTCTTACATAATTATCTATAACAGATGTGACTACCCACTTCCAATGCTAATAGAAATTGATAAAAACTAAGTTAAATAATTTAATACTTGAAAAACACTTTAGTAGGCAGACTGCACCCCTCTGCCACAGATGCAAACCTAAATTCGACTTGCAATGGCAGCACCATGGCTCCACAAGCCAAAAGCAACAATGCAGTGGAAGGATAACACAATGTCTTTTAAGTCGGAGTAGGAAGAACCAAACCAACATTCTACAAATTCTTATGAGCCCTAAAAAAACACAAAGCTCCCAACAACTAGGGATAGAACAGACAGCACACCAAATCAAACCCAAAATAACAAACAAACCAGGGAAATGTACAAAATGTTACAATTCAAAGTCTGAATTTTTATAGGTAAGAAAGGAGTAGAATGCCAAAAAATGATAAAAACTAATTAATTTTAATATTTATTGTTAAATATTTAAAGGAAAACAAAAAACATTCAATGTTAAAAATATTCATAGGATAACCAAAACATGCAATATATTAAATATATACAAAGTAACTCTTGCATTAAATTACACATTCAAAGAATAAACCTTTTCCATTGCTGTAAAAGGAATATATACATATTGAAACCTAACATTTTCCACCAAATAATAAACAAAAATATCATACTTACCGTTACATAACTGAAGATCTTGATCCACCTCCACCTCCTAAAAATCCAATCGATAAAGAAGTCAAAAATAAAAAGGAATAAACCACCAAAAAGAATAAATGAAAAATCCAAATGAAATCCATCGCTATTGGAAGCCATAACACCAAGAAATTACGAAATTCAAAGAAATTGAAAAATAATGTTGGTTTAAACAAAACACATTGAACTTCCTTTTTTTTAAAAAAATAGCTGCAAACATTGCACTCCATCTTCTTAATTTCTAAAAAACAAAAAAACATAACTACACTCACGCTACATACATCCCAATTACAAAACAAACATAACATTAGAGCTCTTCAAACTTAGGGCACCATTGCGATGCCGGTCAGACTCTCGTCCACCCGGCACCGTAGTGGAAGCTGAACCACCGACAAGGAGTCAGAGGTCCCACTGCCCTTTTTACAATGCAACCACCCTCACGGCAGACGCAAAGGGTATATTTTCCATTGCGGCTTATGCCTTATGACTTAAAAAATCCCTGCACCGTGTGGCAGGCACCATGCTGTGCCTGCCACATGGTGCAGAGATGTTCAGGGGTGTCATAGGTGTCCCCAAGGCCCCATAGCAGAGGGCCAGGGGGAAGGTGGCATCCCTAAGTGCTCCCAGAGTCACCTTCCACCTGCCTTTTCATGACGGATGAACTGCCATGAAAGGGGAGGTGGAAAGGGACACTGTAATGCCTAAGGCGGTGCATGAGCAGGTACCGCCCCTATTGTATGGATTACTGACCCTCCAATGGTCTGCCTGTCAAAAGCGTCAGACTGTCCCTCCACCTGCTACCTCCGACCGCATGCATTGTAATGCGTTGGTCAGACTCCAGCAACAGATGGTGGTCGGACCCCATCTGATGAGCCTTCGGATGTGGTCTGACCGCCATCAGAATGACACTCATAGTATAACACACAGGTATGTTCAGAATAACGTACTACTAGTAGCAAACTATTGTTATACCTGCTGCACTACATTACATAACAACGCAACACAAACTACCAATAAACAACATTACCAAATTAAACGAACATCATAACCCACGCTAAATAGACCTATCCACATTCGCCTAGCCCTAAAACCCTAAATAATTTGTTTTAAAGGTCTTATCTTGCTCGTCGAATAGTGATAGGAAATCTCAACCGACATGAATGAAATCCACCTCTGCAGGACATTACAAAATACAGGTAGCAGCTGCAAATTGAAAATAAAAAAGGCTATCTTTTTATAGCAATCAATAGAAATGTTACAAAAACATATTAAAAGTGTTTAAACATTTAAAAAAAAGTCTTAATTTTTTGGGGAAAATTAAAAAAATATATTGAACAAATACAAACATATAAGGATAGTGTAAATTAAATAGTACCTTAGAGATATAACTCTATATTAAATAGTGCTAATTAATATATACTAAAAATGCATTATAAAAATGTAAACATACGTAGTATTATATACATAAAATATATGCTTGAAAATATAATTCAATATTTGTATAAATATTTGTTTTTTTATTTTCAGAAAATGTAGGCATCAAAATGAAAACTAAAAATGTACTTTCAATAAAATGTATAAATACACAAATTAAAATATGTAAAAACCTTGACATGTCTTGGTTATTATTGTAAAATAACTACACACTATACAAAAGTATAAACTACAAATCATTTTGGGAAAGGTGTTTGACACTGAAAGGATAACATTTGCTATACCAACTCCAACCTAAACCATTTTGTGAAGTTGTTGGACATAGAAAGGGTTAGAAGTGGATACCTTCGTTTTAGGAAACTGCTAAAGACACATCTTTTTCCCTAGCTCCTATGTCCCCCTCGTGAACTCAGCCTCGGTCCTCAGTTTTACTGTTTTAGGGTTCTTCAGCGCTGGGATACCTCCGGGTGACTATGCGCTTTATAAAAAATAAATAATAATAATAATAATAATAATAATTCCAACTCCAGCGTAAACCATTTTGGGGAAGGTATTGGACACTAAAAGGGCAAACTTTACAATTCCCATTCAAATTACAACCACTTTGTAGAATGTATTGGACACTAAGGGCCTTATTATGATGTTGATGGGATCAGAAATAACAGGGCGTCGGTGGCGGTCCCACTGACATCCAGGCCATCATTCCGACGGTCGGACCACAGCGGTCTGGGGGGCAGACCGCCACCTCCGACAGGATCAAGGATCCCGTCTGGGCAGTGATCGGAATACTATCCTTACCATGAGGGCGGTGCCTGCGCAGGCACCCCTGTAGGGATTAGGATGCCCCTTTCAGACGGCCTATTCATAGAGATCCCACCGTCATGGAAAGGCTACCAGAAATGGACTTTGGGGGCCCCAGGGCCCCCACCCGCGTTGGCCAGCCACTGATAAGTGGCCTCAGGGGCACACGTAGTGCCCCCCACACATCCATGCATTGCAAGCCAGGCACCACATGGTGCCTGGCACACGCTGCATAGATGTGCACTAAGTGCCGTTTACTACTGCTGCTTGTGCTGTGGTCCTTTTCCTGGGCCACAGCACTAGCCACAGTAGAAAAAAGGCACTTTCTGAACAACTGCACGGCGGTCCTACCATAATAGGGCAGGCGGGACAGCCGACTCATTGTCGGACGGTCACCTGCCCACAGCGAAGGCAGTTGGACGCTCGTCCGACCGACATCGTAATTAGGCCCTAAAAGAGTAACATTTGCTAGTATACTGGTAAGATTTATAATTCTAAATCCAATCTAAACAATTTTGGGGACTGTAATGAACACTAAAGAGTTTAAATTTGAAATCCCCACTCTAATCTAAGTGTAATATTCTCCCTCCAATCTAATCACACAATGCTGATTACAATAATATCTCTAAAATATGGAAAAATAATAGTTTACATTATAAACTGCTTTGTTAAATTAAATATTTATAAAAAACTAAGCAAACCTGATGTTTTTTAAAACTTTAAACCCAGGGAAACCCAGGATGGGGTGACTTGTGTGGCTTTCTTACCTTGGCAATCCTCCAACCTTGACTAAAATAACACATTTCCCTCATATTTCAATGCAGGAAAGCTCTGAAATCTGTGAGGAGACACACATCTCATACCACCCAGAATTTCCCCAAGTCTCCCAATAAAAATGGTACCCCCCATGTGTTGGTGGGCTGATAGATAACCTCACAAAAGGGCCTAAAGCCCTATGTGGAGAGATCAGAGATAGGGGTAGCTGCTGTGTTTGGGGCCGTGCTGGGCCACCACCCATGGAAACCTACCAACCACAGACATTTATAAAAAGTATACACCCAGTATACACCCAGGGAATTCCACAGTCGTGTGCCTTGGATAAATCCCACAAGCTGTTTACACACAATTCCCTACAAACCTCAAACGTTGGCTAAACTCAAACATTTTACTTACATTTCTGTGATGGAAACTTCCGGAATCAGGAAGAATCCACAAACATTTCTACCACCCAGCATTCCCCCACTTGCCTCGATGAAAACGCTGCCCCACTTGTGTGGCTGGGCTAGTGCCCGTAACAGGAACAGGTCAAACCAAGGTAAATGGGAGTTCCACTGTGGAACTTCCATTCAACCTAGTTTGAGCCTTTCCTGTCATGTCACTAGGCCCAGCCACACAAGTGGAGTAGCATTTATGTCAGGGAAAGTAGGGGAATGCTGGGTGGTTCACATTTTGCGGCACCCTGTGGTTTCTGGAAGATAACATCAGAGAAAGCAAGGAAAGTTCATGATTTCAGCTAAGTTTGAGGTTTGCATCACATTGTGGTAAAAAAACCTCATGGGATTCATGTGAAGCACATCACCTTGGCCTACCCCCAGGTATTTAGTTTATCACAAATGTGTGGGTTTGATTGGTTTCCCTAGTGGAGGCTGAGACTGGGCCATTGAATGCAGCTACCTCATTGCCAAATCATGTAAGTATTTTGACAGGAACTGTTGATGTTTCCACATTATATTTTAGGGCTTTTCCTGTTGTGGACACTAAGCTCTCCAATATAAGAAGGGTAGTGTTTTTATCAGAACAAGACGGTAAATGCTGGGCAGGAGAAATTGTGTGCATTCCTGTGTATTCCAGAAGTTTACATCAGTGAAATGTAAGAAATGTAAGAAAAATATGTGATTTTAGGTAGAGTTTGAAATATGCAGAGCATTGTGTGTAAAAAAACATCATGGGATGCACCCAGGACCTAACACCCTCGCCTCCCCTTGATGGCTAGTTTTCCAAAATGTCTGGACCTGTTACTTTTCACCAGGTGGTGGCCTGTCCAAGCTCAAAACATTTAGCCATTCCCCATGGCAGGTGGGATTGTATTGGGATTTAGCAACACTCTCCTGGCCCATATGTAAAAACAACATCTTGCTTGCCTTTGGGATGGGATGGGATGTTTTGGTCCACAGGGAAGCAGGAAGACTCTTGAAGAGTTAGGGGTGAGGGTGGGGCCTGATGTCAGGACGGATCAAACCCACCCCTATATTTTATTTAAAAAAATAATCCTGCCATCCAGTGGGCTTTCTGGCCACCGAGGCAAATTGGAGGCAAACTCCTATGGGGAGGCACTAAATAATGGTTTGGCCCCTTTGGGGTGGGAGAATGGCCTAATGTCATAGTGTGATGCCTGTATCTCATTCGTTTGCCCCAAATGTAAAATCCCTGGTGTTCAGTGGGCTTTCTAGCCCTAAGGGGTACATTTGAGGCCTTATCCCCAAATTGGTACAAACCTCCTATCTGCCCCCAGGGCGTAGAAGTGACACTATTGTCCCATTTGGGGTAGGGGTATTGCCAATACCACAATGCAACGCATGCACCCCTTTCTTTTGCCCCAATTGCAACATTTCTGGTGTCTAGTAAACTTTCTTCTCCCCCTGGGGCAGATTTTGGGCAAAATCTCCAATTGGGACAAGCCCCTTATCTGCCCACGGGGGAGTAGAATGACAATATTGCCCTTACTGGGGCAGGGGTTAGGCTCAATACCAGGGTAGGTCAACCCCATCCCTTTGTTTGTTTTGGTGCCATTTTAAACTCCCTGATGTGTGGCTGGCTTTCTGCCCCACAGTTGCAAATTGGGGGGGAACCCCTTGTCTGCCCCTGGGGGTACAGAAAAACTGGTTTGTTCTTTTTAGGGTATAGGTATGGCAAATGCTAGAGTCCAATGCCCACATCCCTTCCTTTTACTTCAAATGCAAAAGTTCCTGGTGTCTAGTGGGCTTTCTATCCCCCAGGGGGCAGATGTGGGGCAATCTCCCCAATTAGGACAACCCTCCTTTTTGCCCGAGGGGAGTAGAAAGACACTATTTGCCCTAATGGGGCAGTAGTATGGCTCGATACTAGGGTAGGCTCCCCCATCCTGATGCTTATTTTAGTACCATTTTGAAATCCCTGGTGTTTAGTGGGCTTTATGCCCCGCCCGGCGGGGCATATTGAGGGTGAATACCCCTATCCAACCTCCAGGGTGGGCAGAAAGTTATGGGGCCGTGGGGTGTGAGGACCACAGGACCATGCCCAGGGTTGCACTCTCCACCAAGAAATACTTCATGAATACAGTCATTGGTGTCTAGTGGCTTTCTGTCCTCCCCAGTGGATCAGATTGGGGGTGAATACACATATACACTGGGTGGCCGAAGGTCTATTGGGCACCAGGGTGGGGGACAGCACAGGCCCATGCCCGAGAGGAGCATTCACCCACCCCAAAAAAATTCCATGGTGACTAGTAGGTTTTCTGCCCCCCCTGGGGGCAGATTGTAGTAATCACTCCTATTTGCCTCACCAGGGGGGCAGAAAGATTTGATTTTGGGGTGGGAGCATAGCCTTGCCCATGGTGGGCAGCTCCCATCCTATAAATGTTTAAAATAATTTCACTGGTGTCAAGTGGCAAATCTATTCCCTCCGCGGTGCAAGGCAAATTGGGGATAATCATCCCATCTTGCCCCCAGGGTGGGCATAGCCAAGGCCATGGTGGGCAGCCCCACTCCTATATATTTATATTAAAAAATTACTTTGTTGTCTAGTGGGCTCCCTGCCCTGGGGGAGCAGATTGTGGGTAATTTTCCCTATCTGCCTGCGGGAGGCAGATAGATTATTTCTGCATTGTTTTGGTGGGGGGCATGGCCCCCTTTACTTTCTTTTCGTAGATGTTCCCTGGTGTCTGGTGGGCTTTCTGCTCTACTAGGTGGGAAATCAGGGGTAATCACTTCAACCCATCTCCCGAGGGGGGCAGAAAGACTGATATTTTTATGGGTAGAGGGGTGTGCACAAGCCCTTGCCTAAGGGACTGCTCCCCATGTCCCTGGGGCCTACTGAGTGAATCTCTGCTTAGAGAACGCTCTACTGTGGCGATCCGCAAATAGGGATCCACTGTGCAGAAAGAGCATTGGAATGGGGATATTCTCCACTTTCCAATGATACTTAATTTAAAGCAATCAGTGCTCAGGACTGAGATATGCCCTCCCCGAGCTCCGATGCAATGAAAGTAAAATTAGCCCATTGGCTCATTTTACTCTTACTTTACTGTAATGAAGTCAGTGCACTGGTTGTCATTATAGTAAATATAAAAAAACACTCCGGTTGCTCCAAGAAGCCTGAGATAAAAATAAAATAAAGCAATCCCTCTGGTACAGGGCGCCAGAGTGGACTTTCTATGCTGACACATGCATTGGGAAGATAGTGCGGCTCTCAGCCATTAGAGAATACTGTAAACATTTCACCAAAACTCACTGTCTTTTCTCATACAAGTTAAACTATTCAAACACAATGCCATACCCTCTGCAAAAAGAACTATTGATGGACAGAATGAAGAACAATGTCATACATTCCACCCAGTACAGAGATCTGGGCCTAAATCCATCGTTCTTTTGCTCACCATGCCATTCCAGTTTGGACCCAGGAGAATGTCAGCAGAAATTCGGAGCTTCGTTAATACAGAAAAATAAAGGTGCCCAGATAATGAACAAGAAACCAGTTCATCAGTGGAGAATGGTACATGCCTTTTGTCTTTTGTTGTAGGGTACGGTTGTAAACGTTTGTTATTTCACAACCCCACTGTTTCACATTGACTCTTTCTGGTTTCAGGCTGTCATGTAAATCTTTATCTTAAGGGAAGTCTTTATGTGTCTCTATTCACTTTAGATATTCTAATGCGCCCTAGCTGTTCTCATTAAAAGGTTTAGTGAAGTACTTATCTCTTGTCTTCTTTCCTTGGTTGTAGATCCCCCTACTGTGGTAGACCAGTGTGATGGGCCCTCCTGTGAAGTTTGCGCGCTGCATGGTTCCAGGCAGCTTGAGTACTGAATTTGAGAATCAGGTAAGTGTTAGAGAGTTGAGAAGCATGTTCTTCCACTGAAGTCCTATTTGCCTAGCAAGGGTGTAGAAATCGGGCATGGTTTTTAACCCCTTCGCTGCCAGGCCTTTTCCCCCTCCTGTGCCATGCCCTTTTTTGGCTATTTGGGGTAGTGCGCGCTGAGGCCCCTGTAACTTTTTCACCACATAAGGTAACCACGCCAAATTTGCGTCCTTTTCTTTCAACATCATGGGGATTCTGAAGGTACTCAGGGTTTGTGGATTCCCCTGGAGGGGTCACAGAAATGAGCCAAAATACAGCAAAATGTAGGTTTTTTTGGGGAAAATGGGAAAAACGGGCTCCAAATGAAAGCATCTGGGTTTTGCCCTGCAAATGTTATCAAAAAAGGGTTTGTGGGGATGAAATCACAATTTTCCCAGCTTTTAGGGGATACCAGACTTTTGTCAGAAACCCAACATTTTTTACACAGTTTTGGCATTTTTCTGGGACATAGGCTATTTTTGCTATTTTCTGTGCTTTCAACCTCCTTCCAGTTAATGGTAGAAATGGGTACAAAAGCAATAATGGATCCTGGAAAGCTATACATTTTAGAGAAGTAGACAAAATCTGAATTCAGCAAGGGGTCATTTGTGTAGATACATCAAGGTTTCTTTATAGAAACTAACAGTTAAATATAGGATAAATTGAAAATTTGTTGAAAAAAAAGCCTTTTGTGTCAACGTTTTCACCTGTAACTTCTTATAATTATGACAGCTCTTTGAAAGCAATATACCGTTACATCCGCTGGACACTACTGGTTGTGGGGATATATAGGACTTGTAGGTTCACCAAGAACCTGACGAACCCAGAGCCAAAAACTGAGCAGCAACTTGCAATGGTTTTTTATTATGTACCGGGTAAATAGTAATTATTCTGTAAAAATGTGTACATGGAAAAATCGGTATGAAAGACACCTATGTATTTCTGAAATGGGAACAAAATATAGAGTATAGAAACAGTAGATATTTGCACATTTCCGAAATTGGGAATACTCATACTAGCATGAGAATTATCAGTCATTTTTTAGAATGACTTCTTTTTTACACAATGTCTTTCATTTGGAAGGCAGAAATGCATCGAAAGTCAAAAAGTAATAACAGTTCCTTTACAAATCTGAATTACCCTAAGTCTCCCAATAAAAATGGTACCTCACTTGTAGGGGTAGGCATAGTGCCCACGACAGGAAATGGCTCAAAACCCAACGTGAACACACCACATTTTCACAATGCAAAATTACCCTTTTTAGGCAAAGTGCCTAGCTGTAGTTTTTTAACTCTAGCTCTGCCAGCACCTAGGGAAACCTAGCAAACCTATACATTTTTGAAAACTAGATACCCAGGGGAATCCAGGATGGGGTGACTTGACTGCCTCCCACCAGGTTCTGTTACCCAGAATCCCTTGCAAACCTAAAAAATTGCCAAAAAAAAAACATTTTCCCCATATTTTTCTGGTGGAAAGTTCTGGAATCTGTGTGGATCCACAAATTTCCACAAACCCCGGGTTCCCCAAAGTCTTCTGAGAAAAATAGTACCTCACTTGTGTGGGTCAGCCTAGTGCCCGCGACAGGAAACGGCGCAAAACGTAACCTGGACACACCTCAATTTCGTAGCGAAAAATGACCCTTTTTTGGCAAAGTGCCTAGCTGTAGTTTTTGAACCATAGCTCTGCCGGCACCTAGCGAAACCTAGCAAACCTATACATTTTTGAAAACTAGAAACCCAGGGGAATCCAGGATGGGGTGACCTGACTGCCTCCCACCAGGTTCTGTTACCCAGAATCCCTTGCAAACCTAAAGAATTGCCAAAAAAACAAACATTTTCCCCATATTTCTGTGATGGAAAGTTCTGGAATCTACTTGGATCCACAAATTTCCACCCACCCAGTTTTCCCCAACGTCTTCAGAGAAAAATGGTACCTCACTTGTGTGGGTCGGCCTAGGGCCCGCGTCAGGAAACGGAGCAAAACGTAACCTGGACACACCTCAATTTCGCTGTGAAAAATGACCCTTTTTTTGGCAAACTGCCGAGCTGTAGTTTTTTAACCATAGCTCTGCCGGCACCTAGGGAAACCTAGCAAACCTATACATTTTTGAAAACTAGACACCCAGGGGAATCCAGGATGGGGTGACTTGACTGCCTCCCACCAGGTTCTGTTACCCAGAATCCCTTGCAAACCTAAAAAATTGCCAAAAGAAAACGCATTTTCCCCACATTTCTCTGGTGGAAAGTTCTGGAATCTGCGTGGATCCACAAATTTCCATCCACCCCGCGTTCCCCAAAGTCTTCCGAGAAAAATGGTACCTCACTTGTGTGGGTCGGCCTAGTGCCCGCGACAGGAAACGGCGCAAAACGTAACGTGGACACACCACAATTCCACAGCGAAAAATGACCCTTTGTTGGCAAAGTGCCTATCTGTGGTTTTTGAACCATAGCTCTGCCGGCACCTAGGGAAACCTAGCAAACCTATACATTTTTGAAAACTAGACACCCAGGGGAATCCAGGATGGGGTGACTTGACTGCCTCCCACCAGGTTCTGTTACCCAGAATCCCTTGTAAACTTAAAAAATTGCCAAAAAAAACAAATTTTCTCCACATTTCTCTGGTGGAAAGTTCTGGAATCTGCGTGGATCCACACATTTCCACCCACCCCGCGTTCCCCAAAGTCTTTCAAGAACAATGGTACCTCACTTGTGTGGGTCGGCCTAGTGCCCGCAACAGGAAACGGCGCAAAACGCAACCTGGACACACCTCAATTTCGCTGTGAAAAATGACCCTTTTTTGGCAAAGTGCCTAGCTGTAGTTTTTTAACCATAGCTCTTCCGGCACCTAGGGAAACCTAGCAAACCTATACATTTTTGAAACTAGACACCCAGGGGAATCCAGGCGTGGTGACTTAACTGCCTCCCACCAGGTTCTTATACCCAGAATCCCTTGAAAACCTAAAAAATTGCCAAAAAAAACATATTTTCCCCACATTTCTGTTGTGGAAAGTTCTGGAATCTGCGTGGATCCACAAATGTCCACCCACCCCATGTTCCCCAAAGTCTTCCGAAAAAAATTGGTACCTCACTTGTGTGGGTCGGACTAGTGCCTGTGACAGGAAACGGCGCAAAACGCATCGTGGACACACCTCAATTTCGCAGTGAAAAATGAACCTTTTTTGGCAAAGTGCCTAGCTGTAGTTTTTGAACCCTAGCTCTGCCGGCACCTAGGGGAACCTACCAAACCCACACATTTCTGAAAACTAGACACCCGGGGGATTCCAGGGAGGTATGGCTGGCATGGATCCCCAACGTTTCCTTACCCAGAATGCCCTGCAAACCTCAACTTTAGCTGAAAAAATCACATTTTTCACACATTTTTGTGTGGGAAAGTTGTGGCATCACCGGGCTGACACAAATTTCCTACCACCCAGCGTTCCCCCGGGTTTCCCGATAAAAACGGTGCCTCACTCGTGTGGGAGGCCCAAGTACCCGCGACAGGCAAGGGCCCACAACGTAGTGAGGCGACATGAAAATTGCCTACCTCAAAACGACATGGTTTTGCAAGGGGAGTCACCTGGGTTTTTGACCCGGTGCTCGGCGGCGACCTAGGAGAACCTACCAAACCCATACATTTCTGAAAACTAGACACCCGGAGGATTACAGGGAGGTATGGCTTGCGTGGATACCCCAATGTTTCCTTACCCAGAATGCCCTGCAAACCTCAAATTTAGCTGAAATAAATCACATTTTTCACACATTTTTGTGTGGGAAAGTTGTGGCATCACCGGGCTGACACAAATTTCCTACCACCCAGCGTTCCCCAGGGTCTCCCGATAAAAACTGTGCCTCACTCGTGTAGGAGGCCCAAGTACCCGCGACAGGCAAGGGCCCAAAACGTGGTGAGGCGACATGAAATGTGCCTATCTCAAAACGACCTGGTTTTGCAAGGGGGGTCACTTGGGTTTTTGGCCCGGTGCTCGGCGGCCACCTAGAGAAACCTACCAAACCCACACATTTCTGAAAACTAGACACCCGGGGGATTCCAGGAAGGTATGGCTTGCGTGGATCCCCCAATGTTTCCTTACCCAGAATGCCCTGCAAACCTCAAATTTAGCTGAAAAAATCACCTTTGTCACACATTTTTGTGTGGGAAAGTTGTGGCATCACAGGGCTGACACAAATTTCCTACCACCCAGCGTTCCCCTGGGTCTCCCGATAAAAACGGTGCCTCACTCGTGTGGGAGGCCCAAGTACCCGCGACAGGCAAGGGCCCAAAACGTATTGAGGCTACATGAAAATTGCCTACCTCAAAACGACCTGGTTTTGCAAGGGGGGTCACTTGGGTTTTTGGCCCGGTGCTCGGTGGCCATCTAGGGAAACCTACCAAACCCACACATTTCTGAAAACTAGACAGCCGGGGGATTCCAGGGAGGTATGGTTTGCGTGGATCCCCCAACGTTTCCTTACCCAGAATGCCCTGCAAACCTCAAATTTAGCTGAAAAAATCACCTTTTTCACACATTTTTGTGTGGGAAAGTTGTGGCATCACCGGGCTGACACAAATTTCCTACCACCCATCTTTCCCCCGGGTCTCCCGATAAAAACGGGGCCTCACTCGTGTGGGAGGCCCAAGTACCCGCAACAGGCCTCCTGGGGGGCAGAAAGACTGTCATTTTTGTGGGGGGGAGGGTGGGGGCATTGGCGTGCCCGTTTCGGGCACCCACACCCTAAAAACAATTGCGCAAAAAAAATCCCTGATGGAAAGTGGGTTTTCTGCCCCCCTGGGGGGGCAGATTGGGGGCTACTGCCCCATCTGCCCCCCCGGGGGGGCAGAAAGACTGTAATAATTGGGGGGTGGGGTGGGGGCATGGGCCTGCCCGTTTTGGGCAGCCCCCACCCCTATTTTTTTTTTTTTTAATTCCCTGGTGTCTAGTGGTCTTTTTGCCCACCCGGGGGGGGCAGATTGGGGGCCAATGCCCCATCTGCCCCCCAGGGGGGGCAGAAAGGCTGTAATGGTGGTGGGTGGGTGGGGGCATTGGCGTGCCCGTTTCGGGCAGCCCCCACCCTAAAAAAAAACTGAAAACAAATCACCCCTGGTGTATAGTGGGCTTTCTGCCCCCCCGAAGGGGCAGATTAGGGGCCAATGCCCCATCATCCCCCCGGGGGGGCAGAAAGACTGTGATAATTGGGGGGTGGGGTGGGGGCTTGGGCCCCCACCCCTATTTTTATTTTTTTTCAAATTCCCTGGTGTCTAGTGTGCTTTTTGCCCCCTCGGGGGGGCAGATTGGGGGCTACTGCCATGGTGCCAAAATAATTAGGGGGGAGCAAAAGCCCTTGCCCAAGGGGCCGCTTCCCCCTCCCTGGTGTCTAGTGGGTGGATCACTGCTTGGGGATTGCCCTCCTGTGGCGATCCCCAAGCAGGGATCCACTGGGGAGATTCTCCCCTTTGCAACGATACCTCTCCCGTCTTTCTACGTGCTCAGGGGGGTGAGATAGCCCCCTGAGCACGTAGAAAGTGAAACTGAAATGAGCCTCTTGGCTCATTTCAGTTTCAGTTTCAGTGTAATGACGTCGGCGCGACGTGCACGACGATCGTCATTACACTGAAAGCAGGGGGGGGGGGCCTCGGTAGCTTGGGAAGCTCTTCCCCAGCTCCCGAGGCTATTTTTAGTGAAAGGGAATCCCTCTGGTGCCCGCACCAGAGGGATTCCCCAGGGAATGCCTCATGACGAGCTGGACTCGTCATGGGCACAGCGCGACTGTGCTCCATGACCAGCTCGTAATGGGCACATAAGGGGTTAATCCTGCAGCATCAAAGCTGTCTGCCAAAATTTGAAGATCTACCACCACTCCAGCACAATCTGAAATTAGTCAAGTTGCACGTGTTTTAATACCAAACTGGGCGCTGAGTTCCAGTCAACTTTTGCGTTTGCTGCGTTCACAAAAGTGTTTTTATATCCTTATATATTTTGACTGGTCAGTCTTTGGGTGCATTTTTTACCTCATCGCACTTGTTCCAAAGACCATCTCCACATTGCCACTTTTTTATTCAAAACTGATGGGGGGTGCGTTCATTTAGCTGGTGCTTGTGGGCAATGGAGTAGTGCATGTGGGTATTGCAGTGAGGCTTCTTGTGGTGCAGATTGGCCACTGTGACAGTTGGACAATAAAGTGATCAAATATACAATTCCCACTTTAGTGTAATTCATTTTGGGGAAGATGTTGGGCACTAAATGAGTTAGATTTACTCACCCCACTCCAATTCAAACATTTTTGGGGAATGTTTTGGACACCAAAGTATTTAAATGCACTATTCTGAATCCAAACTAAACCATTATGGTGAAGGTGTGGGCCACAAAAGGTGTTAAAGTTAGAGTAACTATTCTAACTCCACTCCACTCCAAACTAAACCATTTTGGGGAAGGTAGTGGACACTACAGGGGTAAGATTTAGCATTCCTGCAAGTCAATGCAATATTTTTCAATATAATAAATAGCAATAACAATCACATAATTAGAACTTGCAATACATATTTACTTTTCACATAAATTCTCAAAAAAAGTAAACATAAAACTATATAAAAAATGATCAAAATGTAAACACAATTACAAACTTACATTTAAAAAATATACGAAAATAAATGAAACTTTTTTGCATTAAATTTTAATTTTATACAGCGGTACTAACAATGCAAATATCATAACAACTATAAACTAACAACCTAGAAATGTAATTTATGTTTTTATATATATAAAACAAAAGGTATTTTAAGAACAAAAAATAAAATGCAATGATTTATATTAACACAAATTATACATTCACTAACTACACATATACATAAAAGGTAAATATATTGTTTTACAGCATAAAAACTTTAAATAATCAAAAACTTATTTAATAATTAATGTAAAATTATAATAGTATGAACAATTTTGTTTTTTAAATTTTACGTTTCATAATATAAAAATGTTTACATTACAAATACAATACTTTAAATATAATAGCCGTGGTGGTGGTCCGACAACCGCTGCACTGCGGGACTACCTGCAGTATTACACCTGTGGTGGTCGAACCGCCATGAGACCGCCGGCACCACCAGGACCAAAGATCCCGCTGGGCCGGCAGCCTTTCCCTGGGTAGAATATGCTGGCAGTGCCGCAGCCAGCACCGCCAAGCATATTTTGAGTTGACTTAACACTACCCTTGTCATGGCGTAACAACCGCCATGAAAATGGTGAGAGAAAGGCAACAAAGGGGTCCCTTACAGGGCCCCCTGCAACTCCAGGACTTGGGGGTGCAATCAGGGGGGCACATGTGGTGCCCCCCGGTATTTATGCACAGTGTGCGTGCCCCACCGTGCAGGAACATGCAGATGGGGCTGTCACTGCTGCGATCTGCATGTAAGGGTCTGCAATTAGCCTAACAGGCCCATTGCAGTGCGGCCATGCTGCCGAGCCACCACTCAACACTGATTACAATTGGAACCCTACAGGTGGTGTTAGAACGGCTTTGGCTTTCTTCCCAGGGGGCGCTGGCCTGGTGGTCCGCGGGAGGACTGCCAAAGTTGTAATAAGGCCCATAATGTTAAATTAAATAACATTATTTAGAATAGTTGCAAATTAAATATAAATCATATTAACAATGTCTAAAATAGTACATATTTATTATTTAATTATAAAATATTTTAGTCTATTTTTAATTTAAATAATAATGTAACAATACATTTTAGTTTAAAAATAATTACATTAATTATAATTCATCCTATGCATCACTTTTAATAATTATTAATGAACATTTAATTTAGTATATTTAGTATATTTCTATTAATGACATTTGTAAATAAAAATAATTTATGGTGCTGCAGCATTTATTTATCTTAGTTCTTCATTTAAGGTAAATATAGCAAATAAATTTACATTAATAATTAACATAAGGATTAGTAATATTCAATAAATAAGTAAATAAAAACCACTTACTTTGCGCTCACTGCGTCGGCGATGCGGAGAGCGCAAAGTAGTAGGTTTTATTTATCTATTTATTTAATATTACTTATCCCTTCATCTGTCGACTTCCACCGCCCCCCACCCCGGCTCACCGCTCTAACCTGTGCTAGCCGCCACTGCATCCTCACGAACCGTAAAGCCTTCAAAGTTTGAAGAAAAAGTGTGAGGATTTGGGAGGACCTTATACAAATGTGAGAATTGTTTACCATCTCTGCTTTTGCTGCACTTATAAGTTCCAGGACCTCCGGCAGTAGGAAGGCAGATGATGCTTTGCAAAGCCGCCACTATTATATTTCCCTGCTGTCTGTTCCTCACAGTTCCAGAACACAGTTTCCAGCAACCTGCTAGCACTCAGGATGACCAGGACATACGGGCAGGAAAACGAGCCTATGGGCAGGAAAAGGGGGAACAGGAGAAGTAAATGGGCACCTTGGGAATCTTTGTATTGCTTCGCAAGGTTGGAAAACCCTCCATTATGCCCGACTTCACGGCTGTGTGATTTCACTGTGTCCACCCCAAAGTGGAGTGTCTGCCATGGGGCCCTTTTAATGGCAATGCTAATGTCTGCTATGGTGTTTTTAGTGCTCTTGGATTATAACAGTAGTAAGGAGATGACAGATGGTAACTTCTTGGATTCGAATTACAGGGATTCCAGTGGGGGAATTTGGGAATTACATTTGCACCAGCCAACTGCTGCAAAATGCTTTACTGGTTCTGGTTAGTGTATGCAAATATTGTTTTTTTCATTTGGCAGATAGCGGAAACGTCTGTGAAAAAAACTGCAGCTCCGCTTTGCGATGTAGCAAACCCTAAATGTTGGTTCAAAATAACTCTGTGACGTAGACCCAGTCTTGGTGTACTGTGGACTGTAAGCAGATAGGCAGTTTACAAGAGGTTGTGGTAGTGGTTCTATGAAGGGTCCATAGGCAACAGGTAGAAAATATAAAGATACATAGGCGCTGGAGTTGGGTGGTGTGGAGTACTGCAGCACCCCCAAAATAATCATAATGGATTTCCGAAGGTGAACGAGCTTTAAAGTTGACATATATTTTTTTAATTATGTTACATTTGCTGCACATTCAAAGACGGAGGTCAAATGTCAGCCTAGTCTTCTGACATATTGCTGCTTATTCTTTTAACATAGAGACTGAAGTTTACTTGTCTTCCTCATACGGCAAAGTCTGAGGACTTTGTAAAGGGAACTGTGTGACAAACTTACTGGTGTGAAATGAAAGGATTGCGCTTTCTTCTGTCCCACAACAAAATTTAAATGCCTATAAACGAAATGTGCAAATATTCAAAAATAAACAGTTGGGAAATCACAAATGAGTCCCTTTTTTCTAATGCTGCAGGGGAGCCGCTCGCCGATACTGACATTGCCATTGGAGTTTGTTTTCGCCCTGCTGCTGATCATTGACCAAGAGGTGGGCTGCGCTGCTTGTGGAAGGGGCCGCCGTGGAGCTTGAGAGGCCGGGACTGCGAGGACCAGGGTGCTTTTTGATCGAATAACTTCGCACACCTGGAGACTCTTCCCGACCCCGCCCCCACCGCCTACATTACTCCTCGCGGCCCCCGCTTCGCGGGAGCCGCTCGCCGATACTGACATTGCCATTGGAGTTTGTTCTCGCCCTGCTGCTGATCATTGACCAAGAGGTGGGCTGCGCTGCTTGTGGAAGGGGCCGCCGTGGAGCTTGAGAGGCCGGTGAGGTTCTGGACTTTTAAGAGTCCAGAGGTGTCAGGGAAACAACACCCGAAGACCCCTGAGTTCCCCCTGTCCCGGTGCACAAATAAACAGAGACACTGGCTTCTCGATGGCGGCGTCAAAGACCAAGGTTTATTTACTGCAGGGACACAGAAATCATAGGAACCACACAGAGGCAGAATCTAGGAGACTGTTCAAATTGCATTAAGTGGGTCGTTTCTTAAATACAAGAAAAATGTCTTGGGGCAACATTACACGAATATTTCTCATGCCCAACCCGGTATCCCAAACAGATAATAAATAAATATCAAACAATGATTAGCTGTAGGTTTTCGGTATTCGATCAGGCTCTCTTGTCAGTTCTTCATTCTCTACTTGATCCTCCCCGTCATAAAAATCGTAACCTCCCCATTGTAAAAGCCCAGAAGGAAAGGAGCAGAGCCAGGTGCAAAGGATTGAAATGTAGGATAAGAGGTGTTTATGGATCATAAATGGGCAGGGCAATCGTCTTCGGCCTTTCAGTCAGGACAACGGACACGAGAACCAGTATAGGAGGACTGGCCTCAGGCAAGGGAGGCAGCTTGATTCTGCCTAGTCACGCATCGTCAGCCTTTCTCGGGGCTCGAGCTTACGTGTCCTTAACAAGGTGATCCTGCCGGGGTCATCGTCCGTTCATTGACTATGTGAGGGCAAGAAACAAGATGGATGCCGTAACTGAAATGGATGCCGTGACTTTTACGAGAGGATGCCCTATTTTTCAGTGAATTCATGCTAGTTGCGCAGCGAAAACACTGTCATGTATACAATGGATCATTTGCGGTTCATTGGTACCAAAATCGTGTCAGTAATACGATACCGAATTCACGGGTTCGGATCGCTACAGAACCTCAGACAGTCCTTTTGCCCTTACATAGGCAATAACTCACTCTATGTCAGAGTCCATTTCTATGTTCATTAGGTCACTGATATGTTGTTGTAGCATTACTCTATCTCGTGGTGCATCTCTGGAAACAGGTGGTCTTCTTACGCACGATGAAACACAAACGCTACATAAGGCAGGGCCACACTGAATAATGAGACAGCACGAAAATAAAAATACTACCGTAACACCAATGACCATTAGAACCTTCCACCCCCATGCAGATAACAGATTCCAGAACCATCCCATTAGTGACCAGTCACCTTCCTCTACGTGAATGGAATCGGAGATTTTGTGTAACTTAGAGATGGCCTTGTATACTGTTGGCGCATTATCTGGGATAAAAACGCAGCAACTTGATTGGATCATCTTGCATACCCCACCTCGATCTGCAAGTAACACATCAAGAACCATACGTTTCTGTAACGTCATGAGGCGGTCCGCTTGAAGCTCAGCTGTCAGGTTACTAAGGGCACCTGTAGTTTCGATAATGGTGGATTCAACTACTCGTGTTAGTTGACGCAGGTTTCTACTGTTGACCATAGGCCCCCAGAACGGGAGGTAACCTTTGAAAAAGTCTCCTGCTTCTTGGCCAGCAGTATCTTCTTTACTGAATACACCTCTCACAACTCTCGTTTTGTGATAGTCCGGTGCAGCAGTGTATGTCGGAGGTAACAGTTGAGCGATATAACATGAGCCTGAGAAGTCAGCGGGCAGCCATGTATATGCTCTGTCTTGACAAACAAAATAGGTACCCTTAGCGGCTAAGAATGCAGGGGAAGATTGTGACGGGAACACATATGTTTCAATACAGTCACTCTTCCCTAGTCGAGCTTTCGGATTCCTCCCATTTCCTTGCAAACAGACCTGACCTTGGTGGGGTACGACCCAGATCGGAGTTGAGCTCTTACGTTTGTTCTCACCCAGAGTAATGCCATATTCTGTAATGTTCCACCCCATGTAAACTCGCAACTCATCCTTGGGAATGTACGGAGTATTATTGACATCTCTCACCATATCAGTGATTCCTTTTACCAAGGCTCTATTAGCAGAGTTATACCGGGTGGAACGCGGAGGTCATGGAGGGTAGGTCTCCAGAGCATAGGCGAACATGGTCTGAAATGCCCAGAATGATCCATTATAACTGAAAGGCAGAACCAAATAAGGGATGCCCTTGTCCATGGTATGTGGTATCAGGCCACATACCCAGCAGTTTGTTGTGTTAACCACTAGTTGATGTTGGTGCAAGAGCTGAATGAAAGTGTTATTTATAAACTCAGAGCGTCGAGCTTGCTCGTGGGCAGGAAAAGGATGAAAAGAATGAATAGAACCAATAGTCGGGGAAACAGAAATATGGGGAGATACTGTAGACGTAACAGGTGCAAAGATCAATTGAATACCAAAAATAATTCCGCCTACCAGAGTTATAAAAACAATCAGAAATGTCAGGGCACATTGCATTAGGAAACATTTACTATACATTATGTCATATAATTTTGTCTTGTGCACATTTATGACTTTAACCCGTCGTAATTCAGGAAGCTCCATCTTCTACTACCGTTCGCAACGGATGGTTTGTACCTGTTAAAAACTTACCTCTGTTTATCCTGGGAGTTCCCAAGACAAACAGAAGAAACCGACCTAATGTCCGATTCCCTGTAAATTAAGACAAGGCACACGTTACGACCCTACGGTAACCCAGACGGCAAGGTAAGAGGATAGCAAAAATAAAAGCAAACTTCCTGACTGTACGGGATGCAATACGATCAAAACAGTTTTACAGTTATCAAACAGAAATGTAATAATGCAATGTCATCAGTTCATCACATGAGAACGTAGATTATATCTGTACTTTCCAGGTCTTGTTTGGTCTTGAAATAGCTGGTCCACAGGTGCAGAAATGTTCGATTCCACAGGTGACAAGTGTTCACTTTGTACAATACTCGGTTCAGGATTCAAAAGAGCGGTTTCTGCTGAGGTGCCAAAGTTCTGTGTTTTAGTTCGTGGATGGTCCGTTAGGTACTCTGCATCACTGAAAGGGATGTGCCTAGGAACAGGTTCTGTCTCGGATACACCAATTCCCTGTCTAACCCAGTTGTCATACGGGAGTGGAAGAGGGACACGCTTCGTGTGGCTGGCGTGCACCCAATTTTTCCTGCCAGCTAGGCGTACTGCAGTTCTGGTTACGAGGAGGACCTGGAACGGGCCCACGAATCTTGGCTGAAGGTTTCGAGTACGTTCAAAGTTCCGAACTACAACCTGGTCGCCGGGTTTCAACGTATGACCTGGACTCTCCGGCAGTTTAGGCAAGGATTCGAATACCTGTTGATGAATAAGGCTCAGTTTAGCAGTCAAATCATGAAGGTAATCAATCAACATTGGGTATTCTATCTGTTTGAATTCCTTTGGCCTAGGGACTCCCCAAACATTAGCAGGGCGGCCGAACACAATCTCATATGGGCTAAGCCCTACTCGAGAGTGTACAGTCGCTCTGGTGGACAGTAAAGCTAGAGGCAGTGCGTCTGGCCAAGAGAGACCAGTGGAAACTTGAATTTTCGCAAGCTTCAGCTTCAGGGTGCCATTGTACCCTTCCACCAAACCTGCTGACTGTGGATGATTCGCACTGTGGAATTTTTGTACAATTCCTAGACCTGCACACACACTCTTCATAACTTTCCCTACAAACTCACTTCCGTTGTCTGACCAAACAATCCGTGGCATACCATACCTAGGGAAGTATTCTTTGAGGAGGATTTTGGCAGTGGACATGGCAGTGATATCCTTTAACCCCTTCCATGCTCATGACGGAACGGTTCCGTCATGAGCCACGGTTGAGCTGTGCTCATGACGGAACCGTTCCGTCATGGGCCCGCCCGCGCACGAACCCTTCAGCACCGCGGCGGAATTCGCCCAGCGCTGAAGGGGTTAATGGGTATGCCTCAATCCATCTTGAAAAGGCACATACTACCACTAGGACATACTTGAGATTGTTACACCTGTCCATGTGGATATAATCCAATTGAATCACTTCAAAGGGACAAGAAGGGGGAGCAAAATGACCAGTTGGGGTTGGGGTTCCCTTGCCAGGATTATGCATCAGGCATACCATGCAGTTTTTCACCACTCTTTCCGCACACTTAGTAATTCCATCATTCTTCCATACTGGAGCTAACATTTTACAGATCCCTTTCGAACTGATGTGCGCCGCTCCATGCGCCATCGTGACTACCGCAAGTACATACGCATCAGGTAACATCCAACGTTGCTGCTCAGACAGATCAATCCAACATCCACTTGGATCCATTTTACCCGTTTTCTCCTTCCATTCATTCTTCTCATTTTCAGTTGCTTCATTCTGGATTGCTTTCACACTGTCAATCGTATTCTCACACATTCCTGATTCAGCAATCCATCTTGCAGACGTTGCAACATACATTCGGCTCGTCATGTTCTTGGCCGTTTCTTAAAGAACTCATTTTTATTGATTTTCATAGCAACAATATCAGTGCACAGGTATAACCAGACAATAACTAGGAACTGCCGAGTGCCCCCTGGCCCTACGTGACCATGTCCTGCCCCCTAGGTGGTTCAGATGCTTCATGTCCGACCAATAGGAAGCACTCCCTGCCCCTCCCGTATCTCCACCTCCCTCCCCCCCCGCCGCCCCCTCCCACCCGCTCCCCCCCAGCGGCAACTGCAAAGCGTCCAAGGAGAGAAAAAGTCAACAGCAGTGTGGGGAGCACCGCGACCCCCCCGGACCACCCTCAGTATTGCTACGGCGCCCAGCCCCTCCCCTCGCCCAGCGTCTGTCAGGTCTGAAAGAGACGCAAAGCCCTCAGAGTGGGTGGATAGACCGCTGCCGGTAGGCCCTTAGATAGGAAAGCTAGCAAGGCGCCCCATGACTCCTTGAAAGCAGAGGGATCCTCCCGAAAGCACACCGCCAGGCACTCCATCGAGAGCAAGCGCCACAGGCGGGCGTGCCACAGTGACATCGCGGGAGTACCCTGTTTCTTCCAAGCCGCTGCCACCGTGAGCTTAGCCGCCCCCACGCAGAGCCACCAGATAGCCTTATCCCCTTTGGACACCCCCTCCCAGTCCGCCCCCCGCAGACCCAGGATCACATGAGCGAGCTCTCCCGGAGGCGTAAAGCCCAGGATCTCTTTAATCTGTGCTAGAATTTCGGCCCAGAAAGGTTGAATGCTGGGGCAGTCCCACCATATGTGTTTGAAATCCCCGAGGAGGCCACAACCCCGCCAGCAGAGTGCAGAAGTCCCCGGAAAGATCCTGGCCAGTTTTGTGGGGTAGAGATACCAATCAAAAATAGTTTTGTAGTGCGCCTCCCTCAGGCCCACCGACAAGTTATGTCGGGGGATATCCCGCCACAATCCCTTCCAGTCCGCTTCTGATATCTCCCTCCCCAAGAGGTGCTCCCAGAAATCCATATACCTGCCCCTGGGTGTATGCAGTGTGTTCAGCAGCATCCTATAGAGCGTCGAGATCGCCCCTTTCATTGATCCCGCCCGCGTTAGAACCAGTTTCTCCATGTCAGTGAGGCTCCGGCATCCCGCCTCCCTGAGCGGGGTCGCCGTGGCCCAATGCTTTAGCTGCAAATATCGGAAGTGCTCACCGTTGGGGACTCCAAACTCACTTTTGCAATTCTGAAACGTGCGGAACTCCCCCTTATCGAATAGGTCCGACAGCTTGAGGCACCCCCCGTCCCGCCACCCATCAAAGGGACCCTCATCTCTGGCGGGTGGGAAGGCCGGATTAAAATGTATCGGGGTGTAGGGCGAAGGGAACGTCGTCCACCCCTCCCTCCTCGTGACCCTGTCCCAGACCTCTAGCGTAGTGCGCGTCGGCGTGCTAAGATATGCATTCGGCGGTCTGTCTCGCCTTGGTTTCCACAAAAGATCCCAAATCGACCTGCCGGCTATCGCTCGGTCCATATGGAGCCAATGCTTCTCCGATTCCCGCGCCATCCATTCCAACGTGACCCTCAGTTGGGCCGCTTGATAGTAAAGCTCAAAGTCCGGCAGTCCCAACCCTCCGTCCGCCCTCTGCTTCCGCAGCACTGTAAAAGGGAGCCGTGCCCTCCCCCCCTGCCACACGAACTTAGTGATCATCGTCTTCAACTGCGGGAGAAATGTTCTCTCTAGCGGGATCGGCAGGGCCTGAAACAGGTATAGGACCTGAGGCAGCACCATCATTTTCACTGCGTTGATGCGCCCCAACCAGGATATATACAAAGGTTTCCACCTACGTAGCTCCTGCCGCAGGTGCGGCAAAACTGTGGTGTAGTTGGCTCCATATAGCCCCGAAACCGTCGGCGTGAGCTGCACCCCTAAATATTGTAGCGAGCGCTGCGCCCAGGACAGCGTCGTCTCGGATTTCAGCGAGGCGACCTCCGCTCTCGAGAGAGTCAGATTGAGTATATAGGACTTGGACATATTGACCTTAAAGCCCGCCACCTTCTCGAAGTCCCGCAGTTCCCCCCGCACCGCGGGGAGAGAGATACGTGGCTCCCCCAGGGTTAGTAGGACATCATCCGCGAAGAGGGAGATTTTGTGATCCTCCCCGCCAAATCGTATCCCTTGAATGGACGCATTCTCTCTCACCCGAATGGCAAGCGGCTCGATGCTGAGTGCGAAGAGCAGAGGGGACAGCGGGCACCCCTGTCTGGTACCTCTAGTCAAATGGAAGGGCTCGGAAGGAGTCCCGTTGACCACCACTCTCGCGGAAGGATGGCAGTAGTTGGCACGCACCATCTCTATAAAGGCGTCCCCGAACCCAAATTTTCGCAGGGTCAGGAAGAGGAAGGACCAGTCCACGCGGTCAAACGCTTTTTCAGCGTCTAATCCGACCAGCACCGCTGGAATCTTGAACCGAGTTGTTTTTTCTATATTGTGGATTGTATGCCGTATATTGTCGTGCGTCTGGCGCCCCTTAATGAAGCCTGACTGATCCGGGTGTATCAATCGAGGCAGCAGGTCATCCAAGCGTCGAGCTAAGATCATGGAGTAGAGCTTGGCGTCCAGGTTCAGAAGGGCTATGGGGCGATAGGACGCGCACAACTGCGGATCCTTACCCGGCTTCGGCAGCACCGTAATCACCGCCTCCGCCATAGACAGGGAGACCCGGGCCTCCTTCGCCACCGCCCGAAACAGCGCCGTCAGGTGCGGGGTTAGTTCGTCTACAAAATGCTTATAGAAATGTGCGGTATAACCGTCCGGGCCCGGCGCCTTGTAGAGCTTGAGCCGCTTGATAGCATTCCGCACTTCCTCCCCCGAAATGGGTTCTTCCAGTCGCTCCCTGTCCGACGCTGAAAGCTGGGGGCAGTCCACCCCATCAAGATACGCCTTTTGGAGGTCCTGCGCAAGCGAGTCCCCCCTATACAGCTCCCCATAAAAATCCCGAAAGGCTCTGGTCTTTGCTGCTTCCTCGTGCATGACCCGTGCCGGACCCGCCCGAATGCCTCCCACATATGATTTCGCACGCTGGACTCTAAGCTTACGCGCCAACTGCGAGCCTACTTTGTCCCCTTGTTCGTACCCGGTGCGTCGAAGCCTCAGCAAGGTGTATTCCGCCCTGGCGCTGTAAATTGCCCGCAATTTACCCCGCACCGCCGTAAGTCGTCGCTGTAAGTTGCGAGTGGGCCGAGCTTTATGTCTACCCTCTAACTCCTGGAGCTCCTTCTCCAGTGTCTCCCGCTCCAGCGCCTGCTGTCTCCGCAGCGACGCCTGCAGCTGGATGCACTTACCCCTCAGCACCGCCTTGAATGCGTCCCACGTATTTTGATATGAGGTATCCGCTGGTGGGTTGCCCTGGAAGTACTCCTCTATGGCCTCCGTCAGCTCCACCCTCCGTACCTGGTCTTTCAAGAGGGCCCCGGGGAAGTACCATCTACCACGTCCCTGTCCCTGCACTCCCAAGTTCAGCTCCAAGAGAACCATCCCATGATCTGAGACCGAAATGGGGAGAATCTGCGCCCCCGTCGCCTTCCCCACTAATGCTTGGCTTAGGAAAATGTAGTCTATATGAGTATAAGTCCGGTGAACGTGGGAATAGAAAGTATAGTCCTTCGTCGTCTCGTGTAGGGCCCGCCACCCATCCCGTAGGCCCAGGGAGTCGAAGCGCTCCTTGACACGCTTGGGAAACACAGATGTCCTGACCCCCGCAGTGTGAGAGCCATCAAGGAGTCCATCCCACACGCAATTAAAGTCCCCCATCAGGACCACGGGGCCTTCCGCAAACCCGCCTAGAGACTCCAACATACGCGCCGTGAACCCCGCCTGGCCTGTGTTCGGAGCATACACCACCGCAATCGTGCATAGTTGGCCCCGCAACCGCCCCTTGAGCATGAGCCACCTCCCCTCCTTATCCCTGTGGGTGTCCACCACCTGAAATGGCGTGGAGCTGTGGAACATTACCGCCACCCCATTGTGTTTGGTGTTGGCTGCTGAATGAAAAATCTGCGGGTACGCCCTGTGTTTGAGCCGACCCACATCCTCCTTTTTAAGGTGCGTTTCCTGCAGTGCGACCACCCTAACCTGCCTGTCTGCAATGTATTTTAGGATCTGATGTCTCTTCTGGGGCGCGTTCAAGCCCTTCACATTCCATGTAGCCCACGTCACCATCTTAAGTGGCCATCCCCCGCCTCGCTCTGCATTTGTGCATTAGAAGCCCCCCACTCCTCCATGTGTTGCGGAACCCACTCGTGCCAGACCGAAGTGCCCCCCCGTTCCTGTCCCGCCTCGCCGCCCCTCCCAACTCCTTTACCGTGTCGCCGTTGCATCCTGCCGCAGTCCCCCCCCTCCCCAACTCCATCCCCCCCTCCCTCCCGCCCCCCCCCAGCAAACCAACCCGGCCATGGAACCCCACATCCCTTGGGCAGTTCCAGGGAAAGTAACCAAGACCCAACCCCATCGAACTCCAAACCTCACCAGCGTGCTCCGCAACAGGCGGAGCCGCAACATCATGTGTACTAGACATAGGGCTCCAGAACAAAAACAAAAACCTCAGTGTCTATGTAATCGCGGCTTTCCCGCGGAGACAACCGCCACTCTCGCTGGCCTCGTCGCAGTCCTGGCATCATCGCCTGGTGCCGCCGCGCGGGCAGTCGAGCCCCGCCCGTCCGGGGGGCCCCCCACTGCCGCGTCTAACCAGCCTCCCGTTGAATCCCGTGGCACCTCCACGCCGCCTCTACTCACGACTGGGCCCTCCTCGCTGGCGGTGCGCCTTGCGCCACTGCTCTTCCCGTGATCCGACTGCCAGTGTACCGGACTTCTCGGGGCCTCCGCCCTCCTCTGGTTCATCGGGAAGGCCCAGAATACGCAACCCCTCCTTCAGCTCCGTGATGTGGTGTCTCTTATTTTGCAGCTCAAAGCTGAGCCCGAAGGGGTATGTCCAGCGATAGCGCACATTGTCCTCCCTGAGCTTGCTAGTCACCGGGCGGAGCTGTTGCCTCTGCGCGAGAGTGGCCTGCGACAAGTCCTGGAATAGCGAACAACTGTGGCCCTGGAACTGGACCTCCTTCTTCTTCCTAGCTGCTTCCAGGATGGCCTCCTTGACCGGGAAGGCGTGCAGCTTCGCCAGGACGTCCCGAGGTCTCCTGCGTTCTCCATGCGCCGGTGGTCCGACCCTGTGCACCCGCTCCAGCTTTATTTTCAGGTCCGGTCGGTTCACTACCTCCCCGAAAAGGCCAATGATGAACGCCTCCAGGTCCGGACCCTCCGCGCCCTCTTCCAGGTCTCTCACCCGTATATTCTCCCTCCGGGTACGGTTCTCCAGATCCTCCAGCTTCAGGGTAGACTGCACCAACTGAGCGCGAAGCTCAGCGCACTCCGCCCGGGAGGCCAGAGAGGCGCCGTCCAGGGCCTGCACCTTCTCCTCCACCTCCAGGACTCGGGACTCCACGGCGTCCACGTCGCGGCGCAGATCGCCGAGCTTCTCCGTTAGGTCCCCCCGCAGTTGGTCCAGACCCGCGTGGAGGTCCCGTTTCATCTCGGCACAGAGATCCTTCTTAAAGTCCCGGAGCGTGGCCACCAGGTCGTCCTTCGTTAAGGCCACGCCGTCTCTTCCGCCTGCACCTCCTTCGTCGGTGGGACCAGAGAGCGCTTGAAAGTACTTCGCCACGCGGTTTTCCTGCGGCTTCGGCGCCTTTTTCGTCGCGGGCGCGCGGGACGTCCTCCCCATCAGACCGTCCCCCCTGCGCCACGAGCCATTTCCACCACCAGTCGGGCGGCCTCGCCGCGACAGACCGTTGTTCCACCTCGTTCTTCACACAGACCACCGCTCCTTGCCCAGCTGAACCCCGGAAGCTGAACCAGGGACCGACTTGTCCCGTCCGTACACTCCGTCACTCGTCTCACCGCAGCTCACATGTGCAGCGCAGCCGCTCAGACCACCTCAGCGCCACCTCTTCCCTTCATCGCCTCGAGACCACCAGTTCCTGCGTGCTAGAGGGCCAGCGCATCATCAGCTCCACCGACGCTCAGCAGATGTCTCACTCGGCCGCCATCTTGGGGTCAGGCAGCGCCCCGGTCCCAGCCACGCGATGACCTCCCTCGGCGTGTCCGCTCACCTGAGCCGGCAGCGTCCGCAGCCCGGGAGCACCACTCGTCGCTAGACCACCAGGGTTCGCAGCGGAGGCCACGGACCCCTCCTCCCCGTGATGGTCCGATGGTGCCGCTACTCGGTGCGCTGTCCCTCCTCACGGCGCCGACCAGGTCAACAGCTCCCCAGGCATCGCGGTCACCCCTGCCTTGCATCCAGAGCGTCCAGCCTCAGGGTACGCCCCCCAGCCCGGGGGGGTCCGCCGCTCGGTGAACGATCGCCGTCCGTCGCCGCCATTTTGCCTTCTCCGTGCTCCCGGGGCAGAGCTCGGCCGCCGGCTACACCGGAGTCGCCACAACCTCACCGCCTCGCCATCAGCCTCCACCTGCGTTCCGCCCGCGGTTCCTCCGCAGTGCGCTGGTCTAGAGCCCCCGTCCAGCCGTTGCTAGGAGTTCGTGGGGCCGGAGCTGACTCGGTGCACTACCAGTCAGCCATCTTACTTGGCCACGCCCCCTTGGCCGTTTCTTTAGCGACCTCATCAGCAAACGCATTCCCTCGGCCAACATCATCCGTAATCTTTCGATGTGCACTGCACTTCACAATCGCAACTTCATTCGGTAGGGTCAGGGATTCTAATAGATCGTTGACTAATTGTCCATGTTGGATCTTAGTTCCGTGGGATGTGAGAAAACCTCTTTCTCTCCAGAGACGTCCAAAGTTGTGGGCAACGCCGAAGGCGTACTGGCTATCAGTCAACACATTCACTCTCTTTCCCTCAGCTAAAACACACGCTCTTGTCAATGCAATTAATTCTGCTGCTTGGGCAGAATTCTGACTCACTCTTGCAGTCTCAACAATCGTACTCAAAGTCGTAACTGCATACGCGGCCGTCACATCACCATTCTGTAGTTTAAAACAGGACCCATCGACATATAACGTGCCGTCTGGGTCTGATAACGGAGTATCTTTTAAATCAATTCTACCTTTTGTCTCTTCCTCAGTTCTGAAACAACAATCATGGGGCTCTGAATCACTCGACTCCTGAGTAGTCGGCAACAGTGTTGCTGGATTCAATATGTTACATCGCTTGATCTGAATGTGACTTGCCAAAAGCGTCAGCTCATAGCCTGATAATCTAGCACTGGTGAGGTGCTGAGTTTTCGTTCGATTCATGAGTGTATCCACAGCATGTGGAACCATGACTACTAACATGTTGTTCATGACTAGTCCAGCAGACTGTCGAATAGACACTGCGGCTGCTGCCGTGGCTCTTAAACAACTTGGCAATGCTCTGGCTACCGGATCTAATGTGGATGAAAAATATGCACAAGGCCGTTGTTTGTCGCCGAATTGTTGTATTAATACACTCAATGCACAACCTTCTCTTTCATGGACATATAGAGTAAACGGCTTACTGTAGTCAGGAGTACCCAACACAGGAGCTGAACACAGCGCATCACGTGAGTCAGAGAAGCTCTGTTGACATTCATCAGACCATGGCAAAGGGCTCGGAACACCTTTTCCAGTCAGGGCTACCAATGGTTTCGCCATGAGAGAAAAATTTGGGATCCATTGCCTACAGTATGACGTAATACCCAAAAACGCACGCACTTCTCTTTGTGTGCTTGGTACAGTCATCTGCGAAATTGCTTTGATTCTCTCTGGGGTCAACCTTCTTCCCTCCTTTGACAAAAGATGACCTAAGTAGGTCACTTCTTGGCAACAATATTGCAGTTTAGAAGGTGACACCTTGTGATGTAAGTCTGACAAATGACGTAATAAAGAAATAGTAGCTGCTTTGCAAGTCTCCTTGTCGTCAGCGGCTAGTAAAAGATCGTCTACGTATTGGATCAGAGCAACACCATGAGGAAGTACAAGAGCGTCTAACTGACTTTTTAATGCTTGGCTATAAATTGAAGGGCTTTCACAATAACCTTGTGGAGCGCGTTTGAATCTGAAACTGCGTCCTCCTAAGGAGAAACCAAAAATGTCTCTACTTTCTTCTGCTATGGGAATGCTGAAAAATGCATTTTTCAAGTCGATCACCGTAAACCATGATGCCGATGCAGGAATCAACGTCAATAATGCAGTGATATCTGGTACCACTGGGAACTGTGGAATCACAATTTTATTTACCTCTCTGAGGTCAATCACAAATCTGTAGATTGGAGGTTTGGAAGGGTCAGTACGTTTCAGAATCGGCAGAACAGGACTATTGCAGACGTTTCCTCTAGTTTCCTCTATTACATCTTTCTGTATCAAGTCTTTTACAATCAGCAAGAGTGCTTGTTCACCTTCGTTTGAAATCCGATACTGTGGGATTCGTGGAAATTTAACATTCGGTTTTAGACTTACCACGTAAGGGGGAATTTCCAAGAGGCCTACATCATTGGGACCAGTTGCCCAAAGCGTATCAGGGAGAGAACGCAGCTCCGGTGGGAGCTTGTCCATCGACATGTACATCGGGGAGATGACTCCTTTACCTAATGTGAGCTGTACTCCCGAAGGAGAACAGTACAGTGTCGCATGCAGGCGTTTCAACAGATCTAAACCAAGCAGATTCTCATTACAACCGGTTGTTAAGATGAGGGGTGCTTCTAGCTCGCATGGCCCAACAGTGATAGATAAAGGACTGGACACAGGATTGTGAACAGGGGCGCCTGAGAAACCTACTGAAGTGTTCGTTAAGCCGGACAAAGGTGCGCCAGGGAGTTTCGCACGCATGATTGAACTTTTTGCCGCACCAGTATCCAACAGAAACGGTTCGACCACGCCTGATGTAACTACTGTGACATAAGGTCCACTCTGATCAACTGGAACTGATACTACTCCCTCTCTCTGCCTGCGGCTGTCCTATTGCTCGCTTCTTTGAATCTCTTCATTATGATCATAGTAATCTTCAACATGATACTGTGGAGATCTACCTGGCTGCGTAGGTTGTATATTTCGCTGGTCGAAATAATTAGATTGGCGATCAGCCTGTGGTGTCATCGCACCACGCCCTCTACCTCTAGGAGCTTGCATAAACCCAACATTACCTCTCTGAGCTGGGACACCACTAGTTTGTGGGTGTAGTACTGGACACTCATTCTTATAATGACCCTCCTTTTTACAATAAGCACACTGATTCCATGCTAACTGTTGTCGGGGAAAATTATAATTAAATCTCTGGGCCGTCCCTTGCTGGAATTGTGGCTGCTGCTGAAACTGGGGCCGCTGCTGTGAATCTGACTGATTCGAACGAGGCGGATATGCCTGTTGCAAAAGAACTTTGGTTTTTAAATCTTTCGTTTTCTTTTCTGATTTTTCCTTCTCTTCTTTCTCTCTATTCTCGTAATACTGAGCAGTTGCAAGTATCTGTGCTGTCGTTGACACTGCCCATGCACTTTCAGAATCCTTTAACTTATTACTAAGCTCAGGTAGTAAATTAAACACGAACTTATCAACAAACAACCTCTGACCTCCCTCGGTACTCATATCTTGCCCACTGTGGTCTACGAAGGTCTCTTCAAATCTAGTGAAGAAGTCAGAGACGCTTTCGTCCTTCTTTTGCTTGCATGCTGATAGTTTATCCCAATTTACTCGTAACGCTGGCATCAGCGTTTTCATCAGATTAATTATTCTGCCAGGTAAGTCAGCAATCAGAGGTTCAGGTTTAGCTCCACCAACCTGCTGTGCGTCTGCCGCTATGATAGCTGGCCAATCACCTCCTAAGGCGACTGGGTGGTTCTCTTGCCGAATCTTGGCCCATATAGGCTGTGGCACTACATTACCAAATAGCATTTCAATGTCTGCCAAATTCATGATACACGCTTGGACTGTCTGTGTTAATTCTTTGTAATAACCAGCAGGATTTTTACGAGGGTCTGGTAATGCTTGTTTTACTGCTAATACTTCAGCCCGTTTCCAAGGAATGTGTATCCACACTCTCTGGAATTGTGCTGGAGCGGCTGCAATACCCAAGTTCCCATCAGCGGCAACTGCTTCGCGCCATATGGGCGGAACTTCTCTCATCGGATACTGACCTCGTCTTTTCCTAGTTATCGGTGTACCATCAGGGTCTCTTGTCGCCCGAAAAGGGGACTCATCCCTATAAGCTAAAATTAATTCTATCGCTCTCCCTACTTCTGAACCTATCACCATTCCTGCGGCGAATTTCTGCTGAATATTTATTAAATCAGAGGGGACGGAATCTAAGTCATCATCTTCCCATTCCTCACGCACAAGAGAACACATCACGTCAAAAACATAACGTTGAGTTGGTTCATTCCACTGCATAAATGTGTCTAACACTCTTCGTGCATCATACTTCGCAGCTTTCCACATCCACCTAAGAGCTGTCGAATCTAACGTCTCTCGTTCCTCGGGACCAGGAAGCTGGCTACGTCTCTGTATAGAGTCAGAAACGGGGGTCCCAATTAAGGACCTGTAGAGAGGAGTTAAGACATTAGTTACAGAGTCGGTTATTTTCCGACGAACGGAAAGCGGAGTCAGAATGACAGGGCTTGGGGACAGGGCAGCTGAAGCAGATGAAATAGTAAGGGTAGGAGTAGTAGGTAAAGCAGTTTGTGAAACGATAGGCAAAGGCGGAATAGGCGACCCAGGAAGAGGGGGTGCCGTAGGATCATTGATCACGGGAAAGACAGGAGCTGGATTCAAAGGAAGTGGAGCACCTATTCCAGGCTGACCAGCAGCTGGCTGTGCAACAGGTAGTAACTGTGGTACTGTAATACCCTGTGCATACGGTGGAGGTGAACTCAACAGGTAAGACAACAGGGGATCCTTTTCAGGGTCCTCTATCGGCTTAGCAGGACATGATGGCAATACAGGGTAACATTTATCAATCGCTAAATTATGTTTTCTATTCTCCATCTCCATTGCTTTCTCGGTCTCGTTGACATGCAGCTGCCTAGCAGACTCCATTAAAGTCAACCCTTTCTCTTTCTGTTCTTTCTTTGTTTTCCTAATTTCTCTCTGTTTGGCTTCTTTGCGCCATACGCGAAAAGAATCAAACATTGCCGGCCGGGCTTTTTTCTTGAACAACTTCATTTCTAAATTATCTAGAATTTCCGTTTCGAAACTACCATGCGGTGGCCAACTAAGGACACCATCTTTCTTGGTATAACGGACCCATACTTCATTATACGTAATAGGACCCACACCATGTTTACAATAGAGCTCATATGTAGGAGTCCCAATCGGAGGAACCGAACACGAATCCTCCAACCGTGAATCCCCGTTGCAACGTAACCAGGACAAAAAACAGTTGTTACCCTTAGTCATGACTACAAAGACAAATTCCAACCAAAATGCGCAGAGAACTTAGGTCTACCAAAATGAACCAATACCAAATACAAAGATTATCTTAACAAGAGCAACCAATGATAATCTACAAATCCAAAACAAACGTATCCAAATAACCAAACTGAGCACAACCCACTTAATACTTAACTGAAATGTGGAAGACGTCACCAAGGAGAACCCGTTTACGTCTCGCCGTACTAAGGTCTGCACCTTGGGTCCAAGACAGGGCGACAGTCAAGGCAGCGGTCCTCTGTAGCCGTCTGGGAACGAGAACCCTCGTGGAAGAGATCGTCGGGCCACTTTTACGACATGCAGGGATCGATGAAGCGGGGTACCTCCCTCCGGAATCTTCACACGAAACTTCTCGAACTTTTCAGGCTTTGGACCGGTACCGGATGACGTCGCCCCACGTTGGGCGCCAATTTGAGGTTCTGGACTTTTAAGAGTCCAGAGGTGTCAGGGAAACAACACCCGAAGACCCCTGAGTTCCCCCTGTCCCGGTGCACAAATAAACAGAGACACGGGCTTCTCGATGGCGGCGTCAAAGACCAAGGTTTATTTACTGCAGGGACACAGAAATCATAGGAACCACACAGAGGCAGAATCTAGGAGACTGTTCAAATTGCATTAAGTGGGTCGTTTCTTAAATACAAGAAAAATGTCTTGGGGCAACATTACACGAATATTTCTCATGCCCAACCCGGTATCCCAAACAGATAATAAATAAATATCAAACAATGATTAGCTGTAGGTTTTCGGTATTCGATCAGGCTCTCTTGTCAGTTCTTCATTCTCTACTTGATCCTCCCCGTCATAAAAATCGTAACCTCCCCATTGTAAAAGCCCAGAACGAAAGGAGCAGAGCCAGGTGCAAAGGATTGAAATGTAGGATAAGAGGTGTTTATGGATCATAAACGGGCAGGGCAATCGTCTTCGGCCTTTCAGTCAGGACAACGGACACGAGAACCAGTATAGCAGGACTGGCCTCAGGCAAGGGAGGCAGCTTGATTCTGCCTAGTCACGCATCGTCAGCCTTTCTCGGGGCTCGAGCTTACGTGTCCTTAACAAGGTGATCCTGCCGGGGTCATCGTCCGTTCATTGACTATGTGAGGGCAAGAAACAAGATGGATGCCGTAACTGAAATGGATGCTGTGACTTTTACGAGAGGATGCCCTATTTTTCAGTGAATTCATGCTAGTTGCGCAGCGAAAACACTGTCATGTATACAATGGACCATTTGCGTTTCATTGGTACCAAAATCGTGTCAGTAATACGATACCGAATTCACGGGTTCGGATCGCTACAGAACCTCACCGGGACTGCGAGGACCAGGGTGCTTTTTGATCGAATAACTTCGCACACCTGGAGACTCTTCCCGGCTCCGCCCCCATCTGGGACCCCTCCTCTAGCATATCCATTTCGCTCTAACGCGCCAGCGGTCCGCGCCCGGGGCGAAGACCGGGCAAAGAGCGGGCCCTCTGAGGCCCTCAGAAGCACGAGGAGACCGGACCGGGGGAATCCATTATCTCTACCAACTACTGTGAGTTTTGATACAGTTTATTGCCTCGTTAATTATGGCCGAGACTTTGTCCACAAATTCACTCATAACTGTAGGAGGTACCAATAAAGGTACACTGGATGATTATTTTACTAGGGCTGTTGTGGCTATTGGGAAGGAGACTATTTTAGCTGAACGGAGGGCTGAGCGACGTCGCTCTATAGAATGTATTAAAAATAGACTGCCCACGGACATTTTGCTTTCTACTACTCCTTCCGAGCCAAGTCCCCTCACTCTTACTCAGGAGTCATTAGCCATTGATAATGTTCCCATATTGCTCCGAGACACCCATTCTTCACCTGATAAACTTAATAATTCGTATGTTTCCATCAATTCACTTCCCTTTAATACTTCTATTAAGGAAATTGATATGATCACTGTCTCCTCTCAACCCGAGGCTAAGGCTACCAAAAAGAAGGTGGGGAGGGTGGCTGTGCCCAAAGTTCAAAGACCCCCTCCTACTAAAAGAAGAAAGAGGCTAGGAGACTCTTTAAGGAACAAGATTAATCATTCTGACTTTGGCAAGGGACCAAGGCACATTTTAGACACTGTATCCATGCCAAAGTCTAGTGCACCACCTATTTTATCTACAGTGCCCCTTATGGCCACAAGTACCATTATTCCATTGGCACCTTCCTCCTCTGATTCAACTTGTCCCCCACATTGTCTAACTAATGAAGGTTTGCACGTTGCCCCTCTTGAGAGCATTGAACAACTACTAAGGTCATTTGCTCTACCCATAATGGAAAGATTAAAAAATATCGAGCAACGCCTGGGGGATCTAGAATCGGCTATCACTGAACACGTGGGGGCACTTAAAGATCATGCACATTTAGTTTTGCTCCCCCCTGCGGCATCAGTGACACCCTCCATCCACACTAGGAAAAACGATAAGGTCATCTCTGATAGCCAATCTATGGTTACATCTCCCAACACAGCCCAACACCACCTAGTACAAAAAGATATGGGTGAAGCGTCAAAGGGAGTGTTAGAATCTACCTCAGGAAACATCCTAAATGCAAGGGGAGATACTTATTCTTTAGCTAGGGCAGTGGACCAACCAAGGCACCAAGTTGATCTACCCCCAGAAGCGGTCCCATACGTGGTAGTGCTTACGAGAGTTCCGTCATTGGAAAAGGGCAAAAAGGAAGGCTTTTTTGAGCTCAAAAATAAAACTATGCATTGGCTTACCCTAAACAGGCCCCTTCCCTTTAATGTTAATGGGGAGATACTGCATGTCCGGCGACTCCCCTGGTTGGGACGTAGAGCTAAGGATATTGAGGGGGATCTAGTTATTATTAACTTTAGAGACCCCAGAGCAGTTACACATATCCTTGACTATACTCTGACCAAAAGCTGCGGGTCCATTATGCCTTGCGAATTGACATACTTCTATCCAAGACCCTCAGTCTTCCATAAGGCATATTCCAGGGCCCCGGCTCGAATGCAGTGACACCCTCCTGTATTACCTATACCCTCTGATAACCAGCACTTCATTCATGCACCTATCCCTGCGGCTCACGAAAGTGTATCTGATTGGGTCACTGTGCCTTATGGGAGCCACCGATACGGTCCCAGGAGGATAGATCTTTGGCCACCATTTACCCCCCTGGAAGTCGTAAATAGATTCGATGCCCTCTCAGGCTTTGATGATTGCGATTGACAGAGGAGATCCTTAATTAGTGGGCCTACCACTTCGGAGCACCAGGCTGTGGATACCGAGCTGATTCCCCTACCGCAGACCTTCTCCCCGCAACAATCTACTCCCTCTGGAACAGTTTCATCCTCATCTGATCTATACGTATTACCCCATGAGTATGCCTCTGCGCCAGAAGAGGGATTTGCTACGATTAATGATCCCTGTGGCTCCTTGCCCCATGATCAAGTTAACCAAGATCTATTGACTGGCCATGTAAAAATCCTTTCTTGGAACGTGGCGGGCCTTCAGAGTAAACTGCCCATTCACGGATGGGGCTCCTTTATGGCCCTCCACGATATTTGTATGCTACAAGAAACTTGGGCACTGAAAAGTAATCAAGCCCAGGGTTTTGCTACATTTGATATCGTGGCAAGTAAGGGTGAGAGGGGTAGACTGGTAGGGGGTCTGTCTATATGGGTTGGTACGCACTTAGGAGTAACTGCATCACAAATAAGTACTAACTCGCAGGATGTTCAGTGTGTATTGCTGACTACACTAGATGGGCAAAATATCGCATTGTTTAATGTATACTCAAGGCCAGTTAGGCGGGGTTTTGTTTCAGAGGCCATTGAAACTCTGCTGACCCTTACCCACACAATGGACCCATCCACTGTGTTAATCATGGGCGGTGATTTCAATTGTCACTTTGAGCCACTGATGGACTTGTCCATGGGTGACTCAGACGACATCGATTCATTGTGGGCGATTCCCCATCCACTGGTTCCCCGGATCAAGGTTTGGACACCGCTAGTCTTACAACTGCAGTCATTTGTACTAACAACTTCATTTCGAGCCTGCAATGGAAGGGTGGAACCTGACAGACCGGGAAAGGTGACATTTAATCGGCATAACAGTCCTCCATAATTGATTACATCTTTCTAGAGGCCAGGCACTGGGATAAGGCGCTTGAATTTAGAGTTATTGAAAGAACCGACAGCGACCACAACGCCCTGGTACTCTCACTTAGGACAGGGAGCTTTGGGCTTAAATGCCAAACTTTGGCTGAACACTCTGCCACCGTGCCCTTAACTATTTCAAATTGTAGACGAAGAGTTAAATGGCCAGACTTTCAGATGTCCGATGCAAAGTTAGCCGCCTTATACAAGATCATTATCCCTTATATTGAAGAAATGGGAAAAGTTGGACACCTAGGCAGGGCGTCGGATACCCATGTCAACCTGGTGGCAGCAATTAAGGATATTCTTTGTCCCGTGAGGAGGGTCAACCTCCCACGGACTTCGTCCCCTCAGTGCTACAATGCTTCCTGTCGAGCCACCAGGAAGGCTCTTTTTAGAGCCTTAAAAACTAGTAATAGGGAAGCCATTAAGCTACATCGCTCTGCGTATAAGAAGGCGCTTAGTGATGCCAAAAGGGATTGGGAAGTTGCCAAGTGGGAGAATCTGGGCTCTGCACTTGGTAACAATAACTCGAAACTTTTTTGGACTATAGTAGCCTCTGGACTTAACGGCCACAGTTTGGCCCCCGCCCCCAACATTGCCCCCTCTGTTTGGGAAAGCCACTTCTGTGCCCTTTATGGCACTTCTGAGTGTGGCGATATGGTTAACAACGTTATTGAACCCCAGCAACCCTATAGCCCTAATATACCTGAAGAATCTGTCCGGTTAACTGTTGCCAGCCAATGCCTCGTACCTGATGAATTAATCACTCTGCGTGAGGTTGAGATCGCCCTAGGAAAATTACTCCCAGGAAAAGCTCCCGGTCTGGATAAACTGCCTGGGGACCTATTTGGGACACAACCAAAAATTTGGGCTCCTTATTTAGTCACCCTATTTAACGGGATTTTGTTGGGTGACGATTTGCCGCCTTCTTGGCTAGGAGCCGAAATTGTGCCGATTCTCAAAAAGGGTTGTCCTTTAATCCCCTCAAATTATAGACCCATCAGTTTAATTGATACATCACAAAAACTGATGGGGAGGGTTATTTTGGACAGGATCCTCGGGTGGATCGAGGAAAAGGGGATTTTATCCACTCTTCAGGCAGGATTCAGGTCTGGTACTTCTACTTTAGACCAGATATTCCGCTTGCAGGTCCTGTACTGGAAAACAGCTAAGGTGGAGGGTGGCAGCCTTTACCTTGTATTTGTGGACCTGCGGACAGCTTTTGACCTGGTCCCGCGTGGGAAACTTTGGAATGTCCTTGCGGAAATGGGTCTCCCGCCGTATCTGTTAGCCATTCTTATAAAATTACACCAAAACAACTTTGCTCAAGTTAGGTCTGGAAGGAACGGAGAACTCACAGAACAATTTCCAGTCTTGAAAGGAGTTCGCCAAGGGTGCGTCTTGGCCCCTACCCTTTTTAGCCTTTATATTAACGGCCTTATTGAACATCTGAATGGTGCACCCAATATCGATGCCCCTAGATTGGTTACAGGTAGAGTGCCCGCTTTGATGTTCGCGGACGACACACTTTTGTTGTCCAGAACATCATCGGGCATTCAAAATACCCTTGATGCTTTTGTAGAGTTTTGCCATCTTCGGGGGCTGGAAATCAACATAGGAAAAACAAAGTATATGATTTTCAACCCCCCAAAACGTACCCGCCCTAATCCTGTGCTTTGTGGTAGCCCTCTGGAAAGGGTTAAAACGTTCATATATCTGGGCGTTACCCTTACTGAGAAATTTGATTGGCATAAACACATTGCTAGATCAACGCTTAGGCTCACCCAGCTAGCAGGGGGACTAACTAAAGTTTTCAAGGAATCTACATTTAGGCCGGTCTCCCCTGCACTTACAATTTATAGCCGCCAAGCAAGAATGTCAGCAGTCTACGGGGCTGAACTTTGGGGGCATATGCAGTCCCAGTCTCTTGATCTTAAAAGGGTGGAGCAGTCTTTTGCCAGAAACTTAATTGGTCTACCACCTAGTACACCGCTGATCCCTCTTAGATTTGATCTTGAACTAACCCCAATAGAGGAGATAATAGGCGCCAGGCCAATTATGTACTGGAAGAGGCTATGGTCTGTCCCTGAATTGGCTGACTATAGAGCTGAATTCATTGAGATTTGGCCTACTCTCAGATCCAAAATGATCCCTTGGCTTAGGCACATCAGAGCACTCTGTACCCGGCTTGGTTTACCGGGATTATGGGACACGCCGAAGATCAATTGCGCTGGGATATCTAAGAAGACACTCCTCTCCTACATTTACACGTCAAATCTTCAGACGCTAATGAGTTCACCCTCTGTGGGGAGGTTATCATTTGAGTTCCTTCTAATAAAAACAGAGCCTAGGGCCGAGGTTTTTATGGACTTAATTGAACTCCCAGCTGCCCGTAAGCTGTATATTCAGCTGCGTTATGGCACTCTTCCTATAAGATCTTTCAATTCTAAGTGGACTAAATCAAATATTTTAGCTTGCCCTGCATGCACTTACCATACTGAGAATATCTCCCACGTTTTGTTTTTTTGTCCCGCCTATTCTGTACCTAGAAAACGCTGGTTGATTCCTATCTGTAGGATCTTGGGTTTTTTTCATTTCACACATGCTTGTAGGATATTGACTTATGACACCCATCCTCCCATTGTGTTTGCTGTTTCCCGTTATCTGTTGTATATGTGGCGTATTAGGCAGAATTTTTAAATTTAATTGTTTTAAACGCATTTTTATTCTCTATTTGTATGTATCTGTACTTTTAATGGTCGATCGACCGAAATAAAGTTACTACAACTAATGCTGCAGAGTGATGGAGAGGAGAAAGATTTTAATAGGATCAAAACCAACCAAGACACTTTACTTGGAACTGCGCAAATGACAAATATTTGTCGGAATCCAGTTTTCACACATTATCTTTTGTGCTTTGTATAGTTGTTGTCAGTTAAACCAGTGCTTTAAATGGACCGGTACTCACCGGTACTGAGTACCGGCACTTATTTTTTCCCCCTACAAGAGTACCGGCACTTCTCTGTTATTAAATAGAGTACCGGTACTCACTGTCACACAAAGTCATGTGAGCATGCATCCCATTTCTACACTGCGGCGCATGCTCACATATTGGTGATTTCACAAGGAGAGCAGTGACGCCATGGCGCCAAAGCAGAGCAACGTGTGACCCAGGCACGCAACGCCCATTGGACTCAAAGGCTTCGCCCCCCCACCCCACCTCGCGTGTTGCAGCCCGGGATGAGACAGTTTCCCCGGGTACAAACACAGCCGCACCCGAGTACTTCACAGGTCTTTTAAAGACCTTTTGCTCCTTAACGAGGCTTTGATGTTTTTCACCCCTTAGAGCCCCTGCACCTCCACTCAACCTTTTGCTTGAAGAATCAGACCCCCCACCCCACACGAAATTTGACTCTAGTTGTGCCTCAGGTGTGACCTCCCCCACCAGGAAGCTATGCGGCGGGAAGAAAGGGAAGCTCTTTAAAAATCCCAATTTGCTCTGGCTTTCCCTTTCTTCAGTGCGAAAAAGACTGAGACGATAGCATAGCGGCTGGCGGGTGAAAAAGGGGACAACTGAGGAGAGCTTTCAGAAATGAAGGGGTATAAGCACAGTCAGCTAAATAAATCGAGGGGTTATCTGAATAAGAAGAAAGGGGCAAGCAAAGATATTTGAGAATACACTGCGGCGTGGGGCAGTGGCAGGGCCGGCTTTAGGGCGGTGCCACCGGTGCCACCGCACCAGGTGCCGGCTTCCTGGGGGCACCGTGTTTGAAAGTTTATTAAGCTTTTGAAGCACCTGCTGCAGCGTTTCTTTCCCCCGGCAATTACCAGGCCTCACATAAATGTCAAGAAAACTCGTGTGATTAATTATCTTCCTGGAGAGAGATCAGCATTTTGTATAGTTGAGGTTTTGACTTAGGTGAAGTTAGTCAGCGGGTTAATATGCCTGCTGCAAAGAACTTGTATCAAGTAGATTACATATGATGTAAACAGGTCAGCAGATTACTGCTTTCAAAAGAGACATCCTTTTGTTACTTGCAATTTATAACTTAAAGTCCTAATATACAACAGTGAGCTGTTAACTTTCATCCCAGACCTGCATACACACTGCAAAGAATACATTATTAGAACATTGATTAATGTTGCAAAAAGGGTTAATTTGGCTAGAAATCGATTCTTATTATTAAAGAAAACTCCCAACTATGCTGTTTCTTTTTCGACTCTGCGTTTGTGCTTCTCCACACCAAGCACTCTTAAACTATACTGCCTACCAGTATGGGTGACATGTGACTCCTACACTTTCAGTCCTTTGGCTTAAGTAACATTTCCTATACACTGATTTACACTCGTATGATTGATTGTCTCTGTGTAATGTGTGTGTGATGCAAAGTGCTCGGACACCCTACACTGGTATGAGTGGCGCTATATAACTAATTCAATGCATCTGAGAGAGTGTGGTTATGGTGACTTGGTCACTTTTAAAGGGTGCTCGTGAGAGAATCCGTGGTGGAGGTGGTCATTGGGGGGGGGAGGAGCCAACAAACATTGTCGCACAGGGCGCCACCAGCACTAAACCTGGCCCTGGGCAGTGGGCTTAAAATAAAGCACCTGATGGATGAGATGGGGATCATCTGATGAGAGTCGGGGGTGGGTAGGTTTCCCAAGAAAGCCAAGGTTTTCGAGAATGACACAGAGCGACAGCTACAGTGGCAGAGACTGGTATTTTAAATGGGGGAGGGGTATCCCAGAAAAGCAAGAGAAGGAATTTGATGAGATGAACAAGGGGACATTTAAGATGAAAGGTGGCGTGACCACCTGAAAAAAGAGAAAATGTAAAGAGACAAATGGGGCACCGGAGGGGACATGGGGCTAAGTAAGTAAGGGCTAGGGACATCAGAGGGTAGAGGTAGGCGAGTATCTCGTCATCCAAAAGTGTGACTCATTTTTTTGTAACAAAGTTAAACAATGAAAGGCTCAACAAACAATCATAAGAATTCAGATCGCATACTTGGAGGAAGAATGGATTTATCAAAATACTTAAATACAGTATAGACCTTACTAGGGCACACTGGAAGGGGAAGAATAATGTGCACGGAGTTAAAAATGCGCATTTACCAGAAAACACTGAATGTAGCTAACAATATAAGCATTCAAACACGACTAAGACATGACATCCCATGGCTTGGTGAACGTTTCTCATTCATTTCTATGATGTAAGATCACACTTTGAATTGCTTCCAGAATGCTTGTGTCTGATATCAAGCATTTCTCAGAAACGAGACCTATTCCAGATTGTCAAGTACGCTTTTTTGCTGTCATACACATGCTCAGTCACACTTTTTGGTATTTCTTTGTTGTTTAAACCCGATAAGTGCTACTCTCCAAACAAAAGCGCTTCGACACCCCCATCAGGGGCAACAAGCGCTATATAAATGCAAACCTTATTCCCTCTTCTATCTCTCTGCTATCCTTCTGAATCCAAATAACTGACTAACCTATCCACCACTCAAATTACTTTCAGATTTTCACTATACTAATTCAACACTAATCCTTCTTGGGTTCCGGAGTAGTGCGCTACTCGCCGAAAAAGCGCTTCGACGCCTCGTCAGGGGTAGTAAGCGCTATAATAATGCAATTACAATACAATACAATACCTTCAGTGTGGGTGGATTTGGCCAACTTCTACAAGCCCTTGATGGGAAGTGTTACAGTGGTTAAGGTGTTTTTATGGGTTTCTGAACATTCTTAAGGAGGCTAATGGGCAGAGAGTTGCCTCCATTCAGGTGGGTGAGGACCAGGGCTTCGACTGACACCGACATCTGGAAGGAAGGATGTCTGGAGGCAGAGCTCTTACCATACTGGGACAGGCCCATATCCAGTTACCTGCCACAGATGCCGAAATTGCTAGATTCCCCAAACAGTGAATGTTACTGACATCCTACAATAATCACAAACAGGAAAATTCTGTTTTATTTCTGCATGTCAAAGACTCTCTGCCTTCGGGGAGGGACACTTACAGCCAGCCCTTCACCTCCTTTTATAGCGAACTGATGCAAATTCACATAACTTTCTGGGGGAAATAACTGCAGTTTTCAGCTAAATAAAGTAAAACCATCTATTTTAGGTGTGGTTTATCTTTTATTTGCTGCCTTCTTCTGGATGCACACCCAGCACTCCCGCTTGGGAGTTCTGCACCCACAGAGTGCCACTAGTGTGTTGTGACAAAAGTATAATATGAAAATGAAAATCAGAAACCGTGGCTACAGCAGGCCTGCTGACCACCATCATCAGTGACACTGTGGTCATATGTACATGGTTATATGTGCCTCTATCCCTTTAATAGCCCCTCAGAATTTTGGACTAGATTTTGCTGGGTGGCACAGTATCTGAAAGTGAAAGAAAGGGTGAAATATTATTGCTCTGTAACCCAGATAACTTTCTTCTCCCAGGATCACTAGCATGACAACTGATGGCTTCCTTTCACCCGATGCGAGTCAGAGTTGCATTTTAGGATGTAGTCTTTTTTACTTTAATTAATTTTCAGTAAAACAAGTCTGTGCAACTTTTAATGTTTTGTTTAATATACAGGTGCCTCTGACAAAAAGGAAAACGTGATAGTTACCTTTCAATAGTCTGTCAACTAGTACAACTAAATACATGCAAGGGCATCAACAATAAATTGCAGAGGGAAGCAATTTGTCATCATTCAAAAATTCTTGAGCCATTCAAATGTTTTTCATTAGACCCACCCTTAGTCCCGCCTCTAGCCCCGCCTCCTTGCCACGCCCCCAGCTCGATCTGATGAGTACCTGCACTTTTTTTTCCCCATTTAAAGCACTGAGTAAAACTGTATGTCTGTGGACATTTAGTCGTTATTTCAGTGGACAGTGTGCTGTCTGTAAAGGACAGTGTGCTGCCACACCATGGTTTAGTAATATATTTGTGACAGTATGCTCCAAAATGCACCACCATCTGCATACTACCCCCTTACCTCTCTCCGGCTGAATGGGCGTGGCTCGGTTGACACTTGTTCTTTCCCTGAAGCTTGGAGTTTTCCCAATTCCTATATTACTTTAAGAGGGACAGGAGCTGAGGCTGCCTTCGCTAATAAATAGAGCTATTGTTATTCTCGCTGGGCCAGAGAGAGCTGGACCTGGGCCAGAAACGCAACTCACTGGGAGATGATGCCAGAGATTGAACAGAGGCACCCAAACCAGATCCAGCCTGCGAGACACCCGGGAGAGTCAAGCAGGAGGACGAAGAAGAACCAGCTCGGAAACTACCCAGAACTAGTTTTTGATTTTCATTTGCATACTTTGCGAGCACGAGCCAAAGGACAGGCTGGAGGGCGCTTTAATGCAACACACCCTGTGTAAGAAAGCGCTTCTACATAACTCAACTCATGCAAAATTGTACAGTAAAATCTCACGAGAATATCTGTCCCTGAATTGTGTCAGAATGCATTCGGCAGTCGAACAAAATGTTTACTTGCGGAT